>NC_133412.1:33170000-34370000 GCF_049350105.2 Macaca mulatta | reverse complement strand
CAGGTATAAGCCCCAAACTTTAGTGAGGTAGTTATTATTAGTACCCATCCCCTTTAAATCAATGAAAAAAAAAAAAAAGATAAAGGTAAAAACAAATAACTTGCCCAGAGTCACAGAGTGAGGAGGTAGAAGTGCCAGAAATAGAACCCAAAACAGCTTGATTTTAATGCTCAAGCTCTTAAATTCTATGCTATTCTACCCCACAATACACTATACTTGCTAGGTAAACTGTTCTATCATATTATGTCCCATGTCCTCTTTTATCAGCTGCAGACCCTCTTCTCTTTTCACCTTTCTCTTCTGTCTTGTCCCATTCCTTCAGGATATGGCAGAAAATGTATAGTTCTTTGAGTTGGGAAGTACTAAAGTAAAGGGGTTAAAAAGCACTAGCATAAGATTCAGAATATCTGAGTTCTGTCATGCCAGAGGCTGTCATTAACTAGTCACACAGCCTAGCCAAATCTCTACATACAGCACAAATCTACACTTGGTCAAATCTCAAACTTGTCGTTTCAGTTTCCTCATGTATGAAATAAAGAGACAGAATATATATAACCAATGCATCTTTCAGTTTTGAAAATTCCATGATACTGTAAAACACAGACGGAAGAAAGAGCAAAAAGATAAATGACTTTCATTCTGCAAGTCATAATACAGACAGAAGAGAAAACCATGGTGGATATTTAGCAATTTATTTTTTTAAAAAGCACCCAAGCTCTACTCAACTTAATGTAGCTTCTTTTTTAAAAAAATAACTACTATAAGATTATATATAGGCTGAAAAATGTTCATGATTAAAATGCCAACTCTTGATCACTGATGATTCCTATAAATCTAATTCCTATCAGCAGTTTCCTATCAATGAACTCAATTCTACCTTTTAAATTAAGGATTGACCAACTCTGTATCTTAGAAAAGAGCATCAATATACTTCTCTCTCTCCCACTCCTACCCCAGGATGCAAAACTCAATGGTACTTTAATACTCCAGAGCTTGGCATAGGTTGGCTAACACAGTTAAAAAGGCAGAGAAACCAAGATGACGTGGCCTCTTGACATTACCACAAACTCAAATAACTAGACATTCTAGAAACAGAATTTGTACATCAAGAAATATAACTATGAAAATGTACTTCAAATTATTATAAATAATAGTAATAGCAGTTATCACTTATTATATCAATAAATGAAATACTTCACACCTATTATTACATTTCATCTTCACCAAAACCCTACAAAATACGTGTAAAATTATCATAATTTTAGAGACCAGAAAACTAAGACACACAGAAGTAACTTCCCCATGGTCACACAGTACGTTTCCAAATCACTTTTTACCATTAATACCACCACCACCTACTTCAAGCTTCATCTTAAATCAACGTTGATTCTTTCCTTCCTCAACCTCCCAGCTTAATTAATCTAGTAAATCTAATGATTGTTCCCCGATTTGATTATATTCAGCAAACATGTATAGAGCACCCATTACGTATAAGGTGTTATACTAGAGAGACTGGTAACTTTTATATCCAAGTTTGGCAGGAAGAGACTGTTGCTTTCCCAAGAAAGAAATGAACAGCTGAAGAAGAAGGGAAATTGATTTTATTTATGTCCTTCATACATTTAAAAGAAATAAAAGTAGTTAAATTAAGCATGACTGAGTTGGCAAATAATTCTCACATATGACACTTAGAATACAGCATATTTGCAAATGTATCCATGTGTTTAAATTCATGTAATTGTTAAATACAGATCTAGTGAATTCTGAGATACATAGGTTTAAGGCCAACACTTATATAGCACTCATCACATATCAGACATTGATCTATGCAATTTCCATATATTGCCTTATTTAATCCTCAACAACCTCATGAAACAGATATCATTATCCCCATTTCACAGATGAATAAACTGAAGTACACTAGATTTAAATAACTTGTCCAGAATCTCACAGGTAGTAAGTGGCAGAGTTATGATTTATACCCAAGCAGTATGATTTCACAGTCTGTGCTCTTAAGCGCAGCCTTCTGAAGACAAAAAAAAAAAAAAAAAATCTGAAACTAGAATAAGTCATTAACACTTTAGTGAACAAGAACCACCACAATATTCTCTGGTCTTTATGCCTAGTACACCAACATTTCTATGTAATAAAGAATAAAAAACAAGGGAGAGAGGGAACAAACTCATTAACTAGATCTCTTGCCCATGTCTAAACTACCTGAGATTTTAATCACTCCTTTCAGTCTCAGGTGCTTTACCTTTATCACCACATTCACAAATTTCTAAAACTGGAAGTGCTATTCACAACATGATTCTATCTATATGTTCACGTGTGTGTCTATGCTCTCTGTACAGGTGGGCAGCAGGTGAAGACTGCAGAAACCAGGACTCTAACAAAAGTCGAGAGGTCTGCAGCTTACAAACCACAAATGTTGTGTTCCTTCCCTCTGGGTGTCTCAAACATGCTGAGACATGCTTAGGAAATGTGAAATCCACATTGCCTAAGAATGCCGACCATGCCTACCATTTCTTCTATAACCACTCTTAGGCACAATGTCTATTTTTATGTCAACCTAGTGAAATCTCTTCACTGAATGGACTGCTGTAGGTACTTCTGATAACCAGAAACTTAACCACCTCTACACTGCAAGGCTACTTTTCAGGTGGATTTGGTAAAAGCAGGGGCAGACACAGACTGCAGCTGTGCTAGAGTGACTTTTCCTAATTCTGAAAGAATGGGTATAAGCCTAACACGGAGATGAGAAGTTTGTGACCACTTAACTACGTGACTCAGGTGGAGCTCATTTATGCACCAAGGCTACTATAGTAGCACGGTATCTTACAATTAAAGTCAGGACCCTGTAAGGCAACTAGCGTACATAGCAAACATTTCCCTTGAAAAGCTATTAAATAAAGAATAAGTTCAATCAACATGACTTTGTGTAGCTACTCCCATACAGTAACATATAATTATACAATATTAATAGAGTTCATTTGCCAAATACGGTTTCATATTATTGTAAAGAAAGTATTGTTTCTCCCTTATAGTTTAGCATGGGAATGCGAGAGGGATAGAATGGCAGCTCAGACAGTTCAATTCATTTAAGTTTAAAGCATGTATATTGTATCTCCAACAAATTACTAATTTTGCAGTATCTAATACCCTTTTTTTTGGTCTACTAAGCATTTTTAAATGTCATAAAAAGTATAATAAAAAATTTCCATTTAGTGATGTTACTGAAAATCAAATTATTTTTAAATAATGCAATTTGCTGACAGAAATGTAATAGTTACATAATATGATAAAGTCTAAATAAATTTCATTTACGTGATTTCTACTGAAGTATCTGCAATTTCACTGTTTAAGTTGACAAATTTTTAACAAGTCAAAACTAGTCTTTAGCCAACATTAATATTTATTTTTGAATTTAAGAACCTCAATGTACTTAAATAAGAATTTACGAAATTCAATATACTAAAATAGGAGAATGAAGTACTTTAGTTGAGATTCTTATTAACACAATTATACCCATTTATGCTTATGATTATGAAAAAAAATGGTGAAGATGGTGAATGGTGTTAAAAGATGAAACCCCAAAAGCTGATAATTTCCCTATAAAGTAGTACTGAGGGAGGCTTCAAAGACAACCATAAAGTTCTCCTTGGCAAGAAGAGTTAAAGGGAATAACAGCTGGAAATTGGATCCAGATTTCTGTTTGAAAATGATACCAAAAATCTCTTAACTATCTCACCAAACCTTTTAGATTTAGACGATGACTAGGATAGAAGGAGAAAAATTAGTGAAAGAGTGGATTTCAATGGCAACAAAAATAAAGAAGGGTAGCATTAAATCTTCACTCTGTCTGATCTCTCAATAGACAGTTAGAAATACATATGCGGTTCTATGGTTCTATGAAAACTAGCTTACTACATAATCAATTTAACTTTTCACTGTACATAATACATACTAAAAATAAATAAACTAAGTAAAATACAGCATTTCAGTTTAACCTATAAATAGCAAAAAGAAAAGAAAGATTGCTTTGGATTTCATGTCTGAAGGCAAACTTAATTTGAAGATCATAAATTACATAAGTGTTTGGATA
Organism: Macaca mulatta; assembly: GCF_049350105.2. Taxonomy (NCBI): domain Eukaryota; kingdom Metazoa; phylum Chordata; class Mammalia; order Primates; family Cercopithecidae; genus Macaca; species Macaca mulatta. Next base: position 34,365,895 of record NC_133412.1, on the reverse strand, counting down.
CATTAGTATGTTTTTTTCTCCTAAAATCCTATGCAGCACTCAAGGGGGGCGGTAGAGGAGTGGGGAACAGTGAAGAAAGCCTGAAAGAGAGATAAATATAAGGCACCCAGCCACCATTTAATACATTCTAAGAAATAACATGTTATTACAAAGTAACTCAAGCCTCTGAAAAAAATAATCCAGTATTAATTAGTAGTATTGTGGGTTTCCCACTACATAAAACTCCTACCTTCAAAATCTAAACTGGATCCTATCTCACATGTTCATAATAATACTCAAAGAATCAGAAACGTTTAAGAGTGGAAGGAAATTTGGACATCAACCAGTTTAAGTAGCCTCAAGACAAAAACAATGCGTCCAAGATTAAATGGCTAAGACAAAAATAATGTGTCCAAGATTAAATGGCTGATTCACAACACAGTTGATAGTAAAATTCAAGTCCTGACATACTCAGCATACGGCTCTTTACACTACAATGTAGCTTTCTCAGCCTCTGATTCCCAAAAGTGAAACACAAAAACCCACCTTTAACAGCCTCTTTATGCATCTTTTTGGATTCCATATGACTATCCCAGTTCTTTCCAAAGGATTTAAGATAAGTTATACATAGGCTACAGCCAAATACAACAGTAAAACCCCGTATTTTAAAAGGCATTTTAACTCAGCATTTTTCAAAGCAAACTTGTGTAATCCATACTGAGACTATGCATTTCAATCACTTACTCAGTTTTCCTCCCATTAAGGCAATTTGCTTCTAGGGTTAACTACCCATAAATCTTAAGCTTGTCTCTTTCTTCTCTTGGTTAATTCTGAGAGAAATGAGAAATTCATTCACTTAAAGTATGGCCTTTTGGAAAAGTCTCTCTCTCTCTTTCTCTTTTCTTTTCTTTCTTTCTTTTTTTTTTTGAGATGGAGTCTCACTCTGTGGCCCAGGCTTGAGTCCAGGGGCATGATCTTGGCTCACTGCAACTCTGCCTCCCAGGTTCAGTGATACTCCTGCCTCAGCCTCCCAAGTAGCTGGGACTACAGGTGCCCACCCCCACGCCTTGGCTAATTTTTGTACTTTTAGTACAGACGGGGTTTCACCATGTTGGCTAGGCTGGTCTCGAACTTCTGACTTCAAGTGATCCACCTGCCTTAACCTCCCAAAGTGCTGGGATTACAGGCATGAACTACTGTGCCCAGCCTGGAAAAGTCTCTCTTAACCCCGTCAGTTTACCAGAGAAAGTCTGGGAGCAGAGTGCTTAATTTTATTCCAATTCTTTGATCTAATTTTCCATTTCCTGTCTCATTTTATAAAGTTTTGGGGTTTTTTCTTTTTGTTTTTTGTTGGAAAGGGCTCTAACCTTGTGACCTTAGTGTGCAGAAAGATGGCTTGGTCCTATTTCCTCTTAATTGTTAACCAAGAAATGTCATCCGTAATGTCTGTTTTGATATGCTTCCAAAAGGCAGGGCTACTGAGTTCCTGATGCAAAGGGCTGATGACTGTTGAAGCAAGGATGAGGGAGAGAGGCTGGAAGCTGGTACGTTGAAAGCCACTGCCATCTCGCAAAGCAAATAAACCAAACATATAGAAAAATGGCTAAATACATATGGAGAGCACTTAGGCATTCCAAGCTCTTTAGTACAGAGTACTGTAGACAGTTCAGGTGTACAAATAACACCAAGAATATTTAACTGTAGGAAATAAAATAAATCTCCAAAGTTTGACAGCTTATAAAAAGAACTAAATGTACCAAAAAGGTACTGGGTATTCTACTATATTTCCATGAAAAGAAATTAATTTTCATTTCTCATAAGAAACAGAGAATATATGAAAGAAATTACTCAGTCTGCCAAATTACAGTTTTAATCAAGGGTTGATCAGCAAACTTACTCTAGATGAATCATAGGAAGGACTTGGTTGACCACTTGTTCCCCAAGATGTTGTACCTCCTCTTTCATCCATACCTAAAAAGAGAAGACAATAAAAGATATATCTGAAAACATACTTTTGTGGATTTTTTTGGTATGGGACAGCAGAGTACAATTCAGCAAGTGGTATTTGCATTTTCATGGAACAGCTAAGTACCAATCCTTGCCTCAGAAACCTGTAAAATATAAGTTACTTCAAAGTATCTTCATCATTGTTCCATCAATCCTCAAGCAATGCCCTATGTAAATTATAGAAATTCAGAATTAAAATATTTCTTTGCAGACTTTAGGATGGGTCATAGTCTCTCCATCCCGCCCCATGCCCTGCACTGCTACTTCTAGAAGTAGATGAACTCCCAAACTTTGTCTGGTTTAGTATTGCCTACATGAAAACATGAATAATTCATTCTTCATAGTTAAGCCCTAGAAAATGAAGCAAGACAATCATTTGATTTAATAAAGTTGGTTTCTTTCTGATCACTGATCAGATATTCTTAACTGATGACATCAAACTGAATCTAACTATATCAACCATATCAAATCAACATTAGTTATATAAAATCAAAATGACACTTTTGTGGTAACAGTTCCATCTCTTCTAAAATAACACACAATTTGATTTCAAATAAACAGTTCCACTCTTATGAAGGTGGCAAAAGAAAATTCACAGTGAGAAATAATGAGTTGCCATAACCAACAAAACAATTCATTGTGCACCCTTAATGCATCTTCGGATACTTGGGTTCCATTATTTTCACCTCCCAATCAGTCCCCAGAAAAAGCTGGAAGACTTGGATATCTCTCAATTCAGTCATTTCTACCTCTTCTGTTTTGAAGACTCCAGTCTTTTTCATCTTCGACTGCTAGCAGAGTACACTTCTCTAACCCCTTCTGAGTTTCATTCTATGATGAAATTCATCAACACAGAAATAGTTGACTTCTTTCTTTCATTCTTTCATGGAACAGCCTGGATATTACAACGATAACATTCTGCTAAGTTTAGAAATTATCTTTCTTTCAAGATATTCCTGGAAGTCCCTCTGTAATTTCCCTGTAATTTAGGTGAGAATGTGGTATGTAATAAATTAAATGCCACACATTCTCCACTAATTTGCAATGATTACCATGGCTCTTTTATAGTGACAGAATTACCAAATTGAAAGGATGGGTAACAAAAAGCAGGGAAGGGAGATGGGTCAGCTTCCAAAGTAGAATGTACTAATTACTAACTTAGTTATTAGGACCCTATTATTTTTATGAATCTGTACTTCTTGTATCAAATGATTAATGCATATTTTAATAACTTTTTTAAAAGAGTTAATACAAAAGATGAGTATCTAGTATAGACAACATTGCAGGCACAATTTCAAGTGAACCAGAGGCTTTGAAAACACAGAGATTATGTGAACAGTGTTTTGTTCATTCCTGTGGAGCTCGTATTAAAGTTCCAAATTTGAGAGATATTCTACGAGTTTGGGGAATGTGGTGTAAAAAACACTGTTACTGGCTGGGAGCAGTGGCTTCCGCCTGTAATCCCAACACTTTGGGAAGCTGAGGCGGGCGGATCATGAGGTCAGGAGATCGAGACCATCCTGGCTAACGCGGTGAAACTTCGTCTCTACTAAAAATACAAAAAATTAGCCAGGCGTGGTGGTGGGCGACTATAGTCCCAGCTACTTGAGAGGCTGAGGCAGGAGAATCGCTTGAACCTGGGAGGCGGAGGTTGCAGTGAGCTGAGATTGCACCACTGCACTCCAGCCTGGGCAACAGAGCAAGATTCCATCTCAAAAAACAAAAACAAAAACAACAACAAAAAAAACACTGTTACCATCTCTCCAGTATCATTAGATACCACTGAGCTATCTTCCAAGCATTTTCTTTGCAACCAACACTGTAGAATAGCAGCAAGTATTCCTCTAAGAGTCAATCCAAGAAAAAGGCGACCATAAACCTACAAAATCCACTAATAAATGGAACTGCAAAAAATTTTATGAAAAGTTGTATTTTAAAAAATCACTTTTATTGAACATATAATGGAAAGTGATTTTGATGAATGTTGTCCTAATGAAAATAATCAAACCATAACTTAGTCTTTTTATGACTTTATATTTTCTTATATCAAATGATTAATAAATATGAGGCTTATGTGTATTTTAATTTTTATCTCATTTAGAGGCAGGGTTCTTGTTCTGTCATCCAGGCTGCATTGCAGTGGCATGATGATAGCTCACTGCAACCACAAAATCCTGGGCTCAAGTGATCCTCCCGCCTCAGCTTCCCTAGTGCTAGGACTATAGGAACATGCCACAATGCTCAGCTAATTATTATTATTATTTTTTATTTTGTAGAGACAGAGTCTTACACTATGTTGCCTAGGTTGGTCTTGAACTCCTGGCCTCCAGCAATCCTCCTGTCTTGGCCTCCTAAAGTGCTGGGATCACAGGTGTGAACCACCATGCCCAGTTTTGCATGTATTTTAAATACATTTGTAAAAATATAGAGAGGGAGGAAAAATGGGGGCCAGTTACAGAGAACATCTCAAGCAAAATTTAAGACACACATAAAATTATGTGAAACTATATATTCAATTTTCATCAAGTGACTTCTATAAAACAAAGAAAAAGCAAAGATTAATGAAATAAAATGGTAATTAATTAGGTGACGGAATCACCAGCTAAAGAGTAGTATATACCACTGATATTGGACATGACAAGGGGCTCAAAGAATGCTATAGAATAACAAGAATCTGGCTAGGTTTTAAACTCAAGCTCTGTAGTTTTATTGTTAACATATCCAGACTCTTAGTAAAAGGTCGTGGCTGGTACTGACAAAGGCAAGAGTCATCTTTTAGCATCAATGACTCCTTTCTGCTAAAGACAATGGCTGTACAAACACAGAAATATGACAGGAATAATAAACTTTCCAAAGCTTCAGCCATAAGACCAAGGTAAGCAGAAAAAGGAAATTACACACAGAAGATAAACCACACAGATATTATACAAATTGACCAAAATCTGAAAAAAATACTTATTGACAAGAAAATACACCACAGTTGCAATACAGTGATGAGGGGTAACATTTTTCCTTTTAAGGTATTTCTGAATTATCATTCCCAGATTATTTTCATCATTCCCATTTCTAGTATATGCATGCCAATTCAACAATTTCAGAGAAGTTAGTTCCTTGACTCATATACTAAAATGGTAGATGTAAGAGAAAGTTCAGCAATAATTAATGATAGAAACACTTTTGAGTCTTATTTGACTTTCTAATAAATTTTTTCCATTTCTATTCAACATGATTAAAAGGGGTGATCAATAATAGAAAGACTTCAATGATCCTTTTCCTTGTTAATCTTTTATGTAAATAATCTCTTAGTACCTGCTTTTCTGAATGGAACCAATTAAGCAAAATGCAATATATTCTGATTCTATGTGCTCCATTTTTAAAAGCATGCTGTTTTAACTTGGTATTTTCCAGTAAGGAACATTAAATTCTAGACCTTATATCTAAAAACAATAGTTTGTGAACTTAACAAAAGCAATCTGCCACCTTCTTTTGTGAAAACATTTAACAAGAAAAGTAACTAAGAGCAATCATAAATTACTATATATACAGGCAGTTCCCTAAAAGGCTGAGACCTTAAAGAAGGAATAAAAAGGTGAAATTCAAGTTTTTAAGGTTTCAGAGAATAAGACTCTTAGAGGAACAGGTAAACTTCTTGGCCAAGTCCAACATTTGCCATTACTCCCCTTTCTAGGAAGAACACAGATTTAGACTACCTTCTTATGCTCTACTCCCATCTTAGTATTTGACCAAGAGTATTTTCTTTCTAGTGTCAATAAAAAACTATCCCACAGCTTCTCTCCTATTTCTTCCCTTTCATCAAGCCACCAGAGTCCTACAGGCATCTCTAGGTTTTGATCTACTACCAAAAACTGGAAACTGGATTTTTTTTTTTTTGGTGGGAGGAGATGCTTTTCTATGCCCGAAGCACCTATTGTGTTTCCCTCCATCCTCTCCCCCACCCCCCACCACATATAGGCCCTGTGAACAAATTATTATTAACACTGTGGAGTTTTAGTAAGTAAAGCAGCCTGAAAGTAAAAGGGAGGAATCAGGAGCAAAGCTGCTGACATGAACACCAGTTCCTTCTCTTCCCACTTGCCACTACCAGACCTATCACTAAAGGCTCCGACACCCTGAACTAAGACTAGGGTAAAGTGAGAAATAAGACAGGAAATGGGAAAATATTTTCAGTTAGTAGTGGTGAGTCTGATGAGCCAAGAAAGAATGAAAGGATGAAACAGGGAGACAGCATACAAGAATGAGAGAAATGGTCAGGATATCCCTGCAGCAAAAGCAGTAAGAAAAGCAATTCAATCTGGCCATACTGGTAGGGTATCATAAATGAGAGCCTTCCCTGTGGGAAAGAGACACACATATAGTTGGGAGCAAGGGCACAGGGAAAATCACATACACATTTCTCTCTTTTTCTCCCCCCACCCTCTGATGCACATGTGCACTGTGCCTTTAGTAGCACTGAAATCAAATTTTTATTCAAGAAAGTAAAATGTACTCTAAAAATATCAAATCTCAGCACTGTCATAAATAAGGGAAACATAATATACTTTGCAGGATTGCCATCTGCTGTAGGGGGATCCAGCAAATGATTTGATGAAAGAATTCTGACTGGAGATAGCTGTATCACATAACCAAAGCTATGAATGTGTCTGTCTTTAATAGTGTCTTTATTCAATTCTATTTGTAGAGTAAGGATATTCCTTTAGATAAGACTCAAAGGCTGCAATCAATTGTAAATTAATATATACCTAAAAAATCAACACCAAGATTTTTTATTGTATTTTTCACATTTTAGATGCTCATGAAATAAATCTACAAATGCATTTTCCCAGAAATACATCGTGAAATAGGATCAATTAGAATATAATGACAAGTGCTTTGTTATTTTGCTACACATTAATAAAAAAGGAAAAGCTAGGAAAATATTAAAATTGCAAGGGAATTTAATAGAAGTTAAAACATGCTACCTCATCTAAAGTATAAAACATTATAGAGATTTTTTTTACTTGTAAAAAATTTAGGTTCTGTGCAGTGAATTGTCAAATAAAACAGTCTAAAAACCAAAAAACACATATGTAAGAAAGTAAGTCCGGTAGAAAGATTAGAAGGAATCGCCCTTTCTGGTCATCCTTAATAATCCAATCAGAATTTTTGTTTGGCATTGTTGAGACCAAAGATTTACAAGTACAGATGTTCCATTAAAGTCTTTAATGCCACAGTACAGTACAATAAGGTAATGAACACATGGCTAATTTCATTAAAAAAAATGGCTAATTTTGAAAATGACTTTCAAACACAGATTTTGCTATATTATTGTTACTAGCCATATCACCCTGATACAAATGCCCTGTAAAGATACAAAAGGAAAATCCAGTGACCGATTTAATCAAAGAAGTAAGAGTACAGGGCCAAAAGGAAATGCCAAGTCTGTCTCTTTAAGAAAAACAGACACTGCCTGATGGCCAGGAATTGAAAGTAATATGTTCCCAGGGGTCGACTTGGGAATTGTCTAATGGGAACTATAGAGTGATCTGGTGGTCACTGTATATTAAAACATTTGTTCTGTCTGAACAGACATTCCAACCCTGACAAAGCCTCTTGAGCTACCTTTAAAACTCCCCTAAACTAGCTGTCAAGTTTCTAGAAAGAAGGAAGGGTCCTCCCTACATACCAGAGAAGCAAGTATTCTCCCAATCTAAATACCAAAGCCCTGTACCTGAAGACCAATGCCAGTGTTTTCTTCCATAGAAGCACTACAAACAGTTTTAAAAAATGAAAAACAAAAAACAAAACCTTGATGCGATTTTTAACACAATCAAATCATCTCTGACCTGCATTACTATAATAGTTTCCTAAATGTTTTTTCTTCTTCTTGCCTCTCCTACTGAAGCAACCTTTTAAAAACAAACCAAATCATGTCCATCTTGTGCTCAAAACCTACCAATGGCTTCCCAACTCATTCAGAATTATTAATAAATGCAATGGTCTACAATGTTTTACAGGTTCTGCCTCCTACCTCTCTGAACTCATCTCCTACTATTCTTTGTCTTACAATAGTTACTATAAATCCTAGGGCTGGTGGAAAGAAAATATCTAGCTAGCTTGCTATCAACTACATAAAGGCTCTGGAGAGTGAACAAAAACAGGCTGATTTTGGATGAAAATATAAACTTGGAAGAAGAGACCAGAATGGGTGAGTTTCTCTTTTTATCAGCGTTCAGGGACCAGCACAGGTGAGTTTTCCATTCTGAAACCTTTGTCCTGCAGGCAAGCAGCCATAACCTATAGTAACTAAAATTCCAACAGAAACCCCACTGTCTTTTTGGCCTGAAGGAAAAGAGGACAGAGACAGGACGACCACAGTCACCAGAAAGTGAGGATAGAATCCGAAAAGGGAGAAAGCCAGAAAAGAGAGGTCCCAAATTTTTTATTTATCTCTGCCCAAATATTTGGCTGAGTACTGGAACACCATTCACAGGGCAGGCATAAGGCAGTTTGTAGCTGAGACTAAAAGAACCGAATTGAGATTTGAGCATCTACCAACTTCAGGCAAGAGATAATTTTTGCTATGAGTCTAACCAAAAGCAAATGGCTCACTAAAACAAATACATCAAAACTCTTTGGAAGAACATGAAATAAGCCAATTTTTCCACAAATAACATACATAATATCCAAAATTCTTTGACAGTAATATGTAACTCAATCTCAAGGGAAAAGATAATCAACAGAGGCTAACAGCAAGATGACTCAAAGTAAAATTTTCAGACAAGGACATTAAGGCAGATGCTGTAACTATGCTCACTGAAGTAAAACATACATGCTTTTAATGAAAAAAAAAAAAAGTGAAAATATCACGAAGAAAAAACATTTAAAAAAACTAAAATTAAGCCAGGTGTGGTGTCTCATTCCTGTAATCCCAGCACTTTGGGAGGCCAAGGCAGGTGGACTGCTTGAGTCCAGAAGTTTGAGACCAGCCTGAGCAACATGGCGAAACTCTCTACAAAAAATTAAAATTAGCCAGGCACGGCAGTGTGCTCCAGTATTCCCAGCTACGCGGGAGGCTGACACTGGAGGATTGATTGGAGCCCGGGAGGCAGTGGGCGCAGTGAACTGAGATTGCATCACTGCACTCCAGCTTTGGTGACAGAACGAGATTCTCTCTCATAAATAAATAAATTAACTAAAAATAACTAAAATTGGCTGGGTGCAGTGCTCAAGCCTGTAATCCCAGCACTATGCGAGGCTGAGGCAGGTGGATCACCCGAGGTCAGGAGTTCGAGACCAGACTGACCAACATGCTGATACCCCATCTCTACTAAAAATACAAAAAAGTAGCTGGGAATGGCGGCGGGCGCCTGTAATCCCAGCTACTCCGGAGGCTGAGGCAGGAAAATCGCTTGAACCTGGGAGGCAGAGGTTACAGTGAGCTGAGATCGCACCACTGCACTCTAGCCTGGGCAACAAGAGAGAAACTCTGTCTCAAAACACACACACACACACACCCCTAAAATTAAATATCTGAAATTTAGAAAGAAATTTCCTGGATGGTTTTAAGAGTGAACAGAGACAACAGAGTAATAGTAAGTGAACCTGATGACAGATCATCAGAAATTATCCAATTAATAAAAAGAGAAAAAGGATTAAAAGAAAATGAACAGCGCCTCACAGACCTAAGGAAAGATATTTAAAAGACTAACATAAGTATAATGAGAGAATAAAGAAAATATGGTAGAAAAAAGTGATTGAAGAAATAAGGCCAAAAAATTCACAAATGCAGTGAGAGACACAAATTTACTGATTAAAGACTGTATACAGTGAACCCCACAGAGTATAAATAAGAAAACCATACACAGACACAACATAGCCAAGCTGCTGACAACCCAAAAATAAAGAGAAAAGTTTGAAAATGGCCATAAAGTGACATACTAAATTGAAAGTAACAACATTTCAAATAACTAAGAACTTGTCTTCAGAAACTATGAATGCTGGCAGATGTGAAAAAAATATCTTTAAAACGCTTGGGGCTGTGGGATGTGGGAGAATGATTATTAACCAGAATTCTATACTCAGCAAAAATATCCTTCAAGAATGGAGTTGAAATAAAGACCTGTTCAAATAACAGAAAATTAAGAACTCATTACCAGCATAACTCTGGTATAAGAAATATTAAAAGAAGTTCTTCAGGCTGAAGGATAATTTTTTTTTTTTTTTTGAGACAGAGTTTTGCTCGTTGGCCAGGCCAGAGTGCAATGCTGTGATCTAAGCCTACTGCAACCTCCGCCTCCCAGGTTCAAGCGATTCTCCTGCCTCAGTCTCCCAAGTAGCTGGGATTATAGGTGCGCACCACTGCGCCCAGCTCATTTTTGTGTTTTCAGTAAAGATAGGGTTTCACCATGTTCACCAGGCTGGTCTTGAACTCCTGACCTCGGCCTGATTCGCCTGCTTCGACCTCCCAAAGTGCTGGGATTACAGGCGTGATCCACCGCACCTGGCCCAGGTTGAAGGATAACGTTATCAGAGGAAAACCTGCATCCTAGGGAATAGTATCATATATAATAAATAAAAAGACTAATTTTTCCTTTAATGTTTTAGAACACATAGAGCTTAGGAGAGAAAAAATGATTTTCTCTCCTAAGAGTTACAATGAATTTAGATGTAATACATATGATAACTATACTATAAAGGAAGGCAGTAAACAGACGTATAAAGTCAAAAGAGTTCTGCCTTTTACGTGAAGTGGCACAATATTAACTCTACATAGCCTTTGAGAAGTTAATGATGTATGTTAACATCCCTAGAGAAGCTACGGGGGGGCGGTGGCGGGAAGCAGAGGCATTGCAAAAAAGCCAGCTAATAAAAGGAGTTCTAAGAAAATCCCACCCCAAAAGAATGGAGATACAGTAAAACAAAATACAGTTTGAACACACAGAAAACAAACAAATTAGTAGACCTAAATCCAACCATACAATAAAACGTTCCACTTCTGTCTGGGAAAGAAGACAGGGAAGTGATGAAATAGATACTCCTTTTCTCAGTGGGAACACACCTCATTGCTCTGTGAGCTCATAAGGTTCATGTTGCTGCCCTTCTTGAACAAGACAATTAAAATTGGGTTTGGTGGTTAGAAAAGGAAGATGAAAACACTACAAGTGCACTTACCCATTAAACAAAAAATATACAACACAAACCAACGTGAAAGTGCAAAGGCTTTTTGTTTTTTGTTTTTATGGTACTCATTAGGATCATAAGTCAGTACCAATAAAGCAGTTTCTGCATAACTATCAAGCACATTTTAGTGGATTTTTGCTGATTACCTAACACAATTTGCTATGTAAAAACAGCTGTGTGAGCAATTACTATTATTAACTTAATTCCACAAACAATTCTATTCATTTCCTGTAATGAGGCCCATGCACTCCCTGGTTCAAGTCTTAGACCATTAATTCCTATAATGACAACACACTCTGCCTCTCTCAGAGGAACTCTAAAAATTTTCCTTTCATATTTTCCCTATATTTAAAAATTTCCCTCATAGTACCAAACTACCACCCAATTCTTTCCATACTCAGAAAGAAAAATTTATATTCATCACCTTCACTCCTTACCATTTACTCACTCATTAATTAATCTCTTGCTATCTATCATCTTCTGGATCATACCAGCAAAACCAAATGCCAGGCACACAGCAGGCTCTCAGCAAACATTTGTTTACAGGATAAAACTGAACTCTTTCAGTTCATCAAAGCCATCCTAGTCATAAAATATAACTCTTACTCTCATTCTTCATTTCTTTGATCTCTATAGCATAGGTCAGCAAACTTTTGCAATAAAGGGCCAGATGATAAATACTTTACGCAACTGGGGGCCGATCCCTTCCATACCAACTACTCAACTCCACAACTCTAGCAAAAAAGCAGCCACAGGCGTTATGCAAACAAATGGGAGTTGCTGTGTTCAAATAAACTTTATTTACAAAAGAAAAAAAAAAAAAGGCGATGGGCTACAGGTTATATTTACCTCTGTTCTGCGGTGCCTGATCCTGTTAACCACCTCACCTTCACCACATTGTCTTGTGAATGTCTTGGATGTGACAAAATAAAAACAGCCAAAAAAGCAAAAACAGACAAGTGGGACTACATTAAACTAAAAAGCTTCTGCATAACAAAGGAAACAACAGAGTGAAAAGGCAATCTACAGAACGGGAGAAAATATTTGCAAACCATAACTCTGATAAGGGGTTAACGTCCAACATATATAAGAAATCCCTACAATTCAACAGCAGAAAAATCCAAATAAGCCAGTTTAAAAATAGACAACACATGTGAATAGACATTTCTCCAAAGAAGGCATACAAATGGCTAACAGGTATATCAAAAGCTGCTTGGCATCATAAATATCAAGAAAATATAAATCAAAATCACGGTAAGATATAATCTCACACCTGTTAGAATGGCAATTATTAAAAACACACATACACAAGAAAACAAGTGTTGATGAGGATACAGAGAAACTACAGCCCTTGTACGTTGTTGGTGAGAATATAAAATGGTATAGCTGCTATTAAAAAAATGGTATGAGGTTCCTTTAAAAATTAAAAAACAGAACTATCATAATGACCCAGCAATCCCACTACTGATTATCCAAAACAATTACAATCAGCATCTAAAAGAGATATCTGTATTCCCATGTCAACTGCAGCATTATTCACAATAGCCAAAATGTGGAAACAACCTAAATGTCCATTAATGGATGAAGTTATACTGTTTACATGAGCACTATCTAACATGTCTCAAATTAACAGCAAAGGCCACATTCAGGTCTTACTCTGTATCACCTTCAATGCTGAATACACAGAAAAGCTCACTAAAGAAGTTTTTTATAAACAACATCACACTGCTACTTAATATAAGGACAAGTTTTCTAGTAGCAGCCATAGTTTTTTTGTTTTTTGTTTTTCGTTTTTTTTGAGATGGAATCTCACTCTTGTCACCCAGGCTGGAGTGCAATGGCATGATCTCGGCTCACTGCAACCTCTGCCTCCCAGGTTCAAGTGAATCTCTTGCCTCAGCCTCCCAAGTAGCTGGGATTACAGGCACCCACCACTAGGCCCAGGTAATTTATATATTTTTAGTATAGAAGGGGTTTCATCATGTTCGCCATGCTGTCTTGAACTCCTGATTTCAGGTGATTTACCTGCCTCAGTCTCCCAAAGTGCTGGGACTGCCACACACCTGGCCTAGCTATAGCTTCTTATCCACTTACGTTCACTCTCCCAGTCTCCCTGGTGAAGGGCATGACATTGCAAGGCAGCCTTCATAAAAGATACAAGTGATGACCAAGGCACAGAACAAAGGTAATCACACCAAGAATGCACTCAGCTGAAAGCCCTGATACAGCACACTGTTCTCATGAAATGGACTAAAAAATTCATACAAATTTGTTATATGTATGAGTGTACATATGTAAGCAAAAATTATTGCCATGTAGATCTAAATTCTGAACTCTCATAATGTCTAAACCTTCCTGATTTCAAAATATTATTACAAAGCTCTAGTAATTAAAACAGTATGGTCCAGACATAAAGTCATGTCATTAAAAACAGAATCACAGACCAATGGAACGTAATAGAGAACTCAGAAATCCATGCATGTATGGTCAACTGCACTTTGACAAGGATGCCACGAATACATAATAGGGAAAGGATAGTCTCTAAAAATGGCAATGGGAAAACTGGACGTCCACATGCAAAAGAATGAAATTGCATGCTGATCTCACATCATATGAAAAATTCAACTGAAAATGGATTAAAGACTTGAACATAAGACCTGAAACTATAAAGCAAAGAAAAAAACCAGACTCTCTGGGTAAGATCCAAATCTATATGGTTAAATGAAGGCACTCCCCAGTCAATATGGCATGTGGTGGCTAGACAAGCAGAAAGCCAGTGTCTTCTTTGCTTAAGAAGTCAGAAAACAGGCTGGGCGTGGTGGCTCATGCCTGTAATCCCAACACTTTGGGAAGCAGAGGCAGGAGGATCACTTCAAGTCTAGGAGTTCGAGACCAGCCTGGGCAACATAGAAAGACCACGTCTCTACTTTAAAAAAAAAAAAAAAAAAAAAGAGAAGGAAGAAAAGGCAGAATCCAGAAAACAGAATTTGAGAATGCCAATGTGACTGGAAATTATGGAGGGAAACACAAGGGAGCAGAAAGCCACAGCTGAGAAAGGTCCAAAAATTTACATTTAATTTCCCCTTCAATCTTTATGACCTCTCAACATAAACGTGAGGAAGAATACAAGAATCCCAACTAAAAGCAACAGCTGGAACACTAAAATAACTGATCACAGATTTCAGATGCTGGCTACCACAGCAGAGACTAATTAGAAAGGCTTGGTAAATAATCTGGGCTTTCTATAGACCTGCCTTAACAAAGCAAAACACCATGCCTCAAGATAATTAACCAATAATGTAACTACTTACCAGAGCAAAAACAAAACTGCAAAAATTAACAAAAGCCAAAACTCCTACAATGTATCATTTATATTTTCCAATATGAAATTAAAAATTACTAGATGTGTGGTGAAATAAAAATGTGACCATTAGTCAACATATCCCAAAATGACAAAGATGTTGGAATAATAAAGGGATTTTAAAGCAGTTATTATAAATATTCGAATACGTTAAGAAAAAGATAGTCAAAATGAATGAACAAATGGAGGCTCTTAAGAGAGAAAATCTTTTAAAAAAATAAAATTCTAGCATTGACAAGTATAATATCTGAAATGAAAATTTCATTGGATAAGCTTAACAATGAACTGGAGCAGCAGAAGAAATGGTAAGTAAAACTGAACACACATCAATATAAAATTATTCAGTATTAAAGCACAAAAAATACTGAAAAAATTAATAGTTTCAGCTACCTGTCAGATAACATTAAATGGTCTAAATGCATGTAATGAGAGTATCAAAAGTATGTAAGACAAAAAAACTGGCAAAAATTTCCCCAAATCAGTGAAAACAACTTGTAGATCCAAGGAACTCAGCAGTCTCTAAGTTGGAGAGAACTACAAAGCAAACCTCACCAATGCACCAATAGTCAAAATGCTAAAGTGCAACTGCAAAGAAAGAAATCTTCAATTCACCAGAGAGAAGATAAATTACATAAGGGGAAAATGATACGAAGACTTATCAGAAACAATAAAGGAATGACACCCTTTAAGCACGAAGAGGGAAAAGGAATGTCACCTTAGAAATCACTGACTAGAAACCCAAACTACAAGACATGCTAAGTAGAGTTTTTAGGCTGAAGGAAAATAATACCAGATAA
The DNA here is from genome assembly GCF_049350105.2 of Macaca mulatta. NCBI lineage: Eukaryota > Metazoa > Chordata > Mammalia > Primates > Cercopithecidae > Macaca > Macaca mulatta. The sequence continues at coordinate 34,350,571 of NC_133412.1, read as the reverse complement.
AATTCACAACTACAAGAAAAAAGAAAGCATACAGATGGCAAATATGTGAGTACGATAAAGATGATTTCTCCTCTATTTTGTTTAAAATGCACATGATTGTTCAAAGCAGAAACTATAAAGTTGTTTTGAAAATCTTGTAACATTTTTATGACAAAGAATAAGAAGAGGTATACAGAATAATACTTTTCAAGATCCTTAATTTTACATTGATATAGTAAACTAAAAGCTCTGAGTAAACTGTGATTATACTGTAATTCCTAGAGGAACCCCTAAAAATAACCGAAGGAGGTCCAGCTAAAAAGCCACATTGAGGAATTAAAACTGAATTTAAAAAATTTGATTAATAAGTCAAAAAGGGCAAAACAAAGACACAAAATAATTAATGGCACAAAAGAAAACAAATAGTAATGTTACAAAACTAAATATATCAATCAGCACAAAGAATTAGAGAGAATGCAGAGCAACTAGAACTGTCATGGTAAAATCAGTCTGGAAAACTGGCAATTTTTCAGAGTATTAAAATAATTCTAAACTCTGACCTAGAAATTCCAGTTCATGGTAAATGAAAAAATATATATATCCACAAACAGAATTACACAAAAGTGTTTATAGCAGACTTATTTGTAATAGCCAAAAACTTGAAAGAGCCCTAATGTCTATTATTGATACAATGAAATACTACCATTCAGCAACAGAAAGAACAAACTGCTAATACACACAACAAGGTGGATAAATCTTGTGAGCAAAAGCAGCCAGACACAGAAGAGGACACAGTATCTCATTCCATTAATGTGCAATTCCAGAAGTAACAAAACTAATCTATGGTGACAGAAATCAAAACAATGGTTGTTTGGAGTGGGTAAGGGTTGACTGGAAGGAGACATGAGAGATCTTTCTGGAGTGCTGCTGGGTAGGTTCCTGGGAAGCAGATGGAAGTATCTGCAAAATAGATTCACTGAAAAACGCTCTCATGTTCAACCTATGAGTTGAAGGTGGGGCAAAGGGGTAAAGGGAGAAGCTGAATTGAACTACACAGCAACAAATGCCTCAGCTGATCACATGGGAAATTCTGGAGCTGGGATGACATTTGAGAACTGTCCCAAATTGCTGCAAGTGGGCCAAGACCTTTATACCTCTCCCTCCATCCCACGGCCCCCAGAAAGTGGACACAGGTGGCCTCCTGAAAGTGGATGTGACCATGGTCAAGATGGCTCTCTTTAGCAGAGGGTAACTCTTGAAGAGCAACTGTGGTTGAGTCATTCACCAACACTTCCAGCAGCTGGAGGAGTAAGTAATACTATATTTTTATTGTACCTTTTCTATGTTTAGATACACAAATAATCATCATTGTGTTACAACTGCCCACTGTATTCAGTACAGTCATATGGTACAAGTTTGTAGTCTAAGAACAAAAGGCTATACTATACAACCTAGGCGTGTAGTAAGTTATACCATCTAAGTTTACGTAGGCACTGTACCCTTTATGACGTTAGCAATAGAATGAAATCACCTAACAAGGCATTTCTCAAAACATATCGCTATTAAGTGACACACAACAATGGGGATATGTTTTGAGATATTGTATATTTACACTTGATATTCAAGAGGGAAAAAGGTTTTTTCAGTTGAGGCTAATATTTTCTTTATAAAATTTCCAGAAATATTTATTTTCTCTCACAATCCAAATAGAGAAAGGTGAAAAATCAAGAATTCTTTTCTGACATTTTTGTAATATTGCAAGATAGTTACTGTTCAAGGCAGAGATCTCCATAAGTCAACCAATTTTTGCTCATCTAACCCCATTACAATTTCTTATATTAAGAATCCTTATTAAACTACTCAAATTATTATTGTTGAGTAGTTTTAGGTATACAAAATCACTTATCTTGTTCAGTCTTTCTGAAAGTAAGATGGTAATCAAGATAGCAACAGAAGACAGTAACTTAACAGAACTATTTATAGAACACACTTCCCTTTGGTAACCTTAAAATACAAGTGAAGGGCTAAAATCTCACCATTTATTCTATAAACATCTATGATAAAGTAACTTGTTTGTACTACCAAGCATCATTTTAAATGTTCTAAGTATTATACAGAATACCTATCAAGTATGTAAAACCCTTTAGAAAAAGCAATGTCAATGGCAAAATGCTGGCAAAATACTTATAGGGGACAATATTTCCTTAAGTACAAATTTATTCTAAATTTGCTGTGTCCTTTAGCTGAATTAGCCATGATCCCCACTTTAAAATTTTCAAACCAAAGAACTTGTAAAGATGAAAGGCATAGTTTAGTTTCATCTCTGCCTATGAGCAAGAAACCAGACTGAGCTTAATTTCCTCAGTTACAACATTAACAAGATTGGGGAAAAAATGGGTAAAATATGAGAAGTTTATATATTGTTCAGAGCTGCCTCAGGAGGCAAGAAGGGAAATACTGTTTCTCCCTTGGTGTGCCTTTAGTTAAAGGAAGATATTTATCGATAGTGTGAAGGAAACTTGAGAGATTAAGAACATTTAATATATGCATTCCAATAGTTAATTTAAGAATGTCAGCCAGGCATGGTGGCTCACGCCTGTAATCCCAGTACTTGGGGAGGCCAAGGCAGGTGGATCACTTGAGATCAGGAGTTCGAGAACAGCCTGGCCAACATGGTGAAACCCATCTCTGCTAAAAAATAAAAATAAAAATGAAAAAAACATACAAAAATTAACTGGATGTGGTGGTGTTAGCCTGTAGTTCCAGCTACTCGGAAAGTTGAGCCAGGAAAATGGCTTGAACCTGGGAGGCGGAGGTTGCAGTGAGCTGAGATCGTGCCACTGCATTCCAGCCTGGGTGACAGAGCGAGACTCCATCTCAAAAAAAAAAAAAAAAAAAAAGGTCAGAAAAAACGAATCTAATTGATATCCTTCCATAACCAATTTCTCAAACTAGTTTCTGAGTTTCTCTTCAAGTCAGCCAAGAAAGCAGAATATAGTGAACTCTGTAATAACTATGTAAGGTGACAAACTCAAGAAAACATGCTTTAGAATTAGCTAGACCCAGGTATGATGCCAAGTTTTGATATTTGCTAGCTATGTGATGACCCTATCTAAGTCTGCTTCTTCCTCTGTTAAATGTGGGTTGATAACAGTATGTAACTCAGAGTGAGGCTGAGAATTAAATGAGATGACGTTGGTAAGGCATTTAAATACAGTGTCTGTCATACAGTTAAATGCTCAATAAATGTAAACGATCTGAAACTGTAAGGAAAGGCTTTTCACTCCTATTGTTAGAGAACTCATTTGACAATTTTTTCAGTGAAGAAAATCATGGAAGGCAGGCATCTGCTGCTTTATGAAGTTGCTGGGTCTGAGTTGGATTTCCCATTTGTGGTACTGCCTCTTCCAGTATCAGTTCCTCTCTGACTGGAGTATTGACAGCCTGCTGGAGCAAACAGCCTCTGTACATAAAACTTCTCCACATGGCTAGGCACAGTGGCTCAGGTCTGTAATCCCAGCACTTTGGGAGGGCAAGGAGGACACATCGCCTGGGTCCAGGAGTTTGAGACCAGACTGGGAAACATAGCGAAACCCTGTCTCTACAAAAAATACAAAAATTATCCAGGCATGATGGCATGTGCCTGTAGGCCTACATGCTTGGGAGGTTGAGGTGGGAGGATCGCTTGAGCCCAGGAGGTAGAAGCTGCAGTGAGCCATGATTATGCCATTGCACTACAGCCTGGGTTACAGAGGGAGATCCTATCTCAAAACACAAAAACAAAAACACAAATAAAAAAAAAAAAAACCTCAACATGAACGACTTATTATAGCAAGTGATACATAAGATATTACCACAGAGCGTAACACTGACACAATCCTGATCCCACTGCTCTTTAAAGGCAATCAGGCTGCAAAGATACTCATTTTTACCACAAATCAACTCTTTTCCTACCTTGATGAGAATAAAAACCTAGAAAATAAAAAAGAAACAGTATTCATCTTATGGGGGAAGAAAGAATTTGAGGTATTAATCTAGACATAGTTCAAGTTGTTTGTCTTGAATGCCACACCCTTTTTTGCCTCAGTTTCCTTTTGTGAAAAGGAGATAACATAGGTTTTGCCTACTTAAGTGGTTCAGCATATAATGTCTGGAACACATTTTACACGTGGTCATTTCTAAGTGTCTATAATCACTTACCATCACAAAATGGTCTCCCTGCACTGTTTCACTGAGTTGTTTTAAAAGATTAACACATGACAGAAAATATGTTACTGTTTTCTACAATGATCTAATTATATCTGCTTTCCACTGCTGAACATTTTCTACTCAATAAGCATTTAGTGAAAATCTACTATGATTCTGGATGCTTTCTCATTCACTCCCCCACCAAGTTTATCTTCATTGCTTTTTGTATGGTAGGTTCATCAGTATCACAAATGATCAAGAAAGTTAAACTCAATAAAACAGATGTTTTCTCCCAAAATAGCCCATTCCACTTTAAGTCCACTAACCTCAAAACATGTATTTGTATGGAAAACATAACAAATCCATGAACATTTGGAAATAATGAATTATTACTAAGCAGATGTCATACTAAACACAGTCTTATTAAAAAAAAAAAAAAACTACCTGAAAAATCACATAACTAAAGTCAGCATGAAAGGCTCTACTTCAAAGAAAAGATCCATAAAATTTTCACCAGAAAAATGGATAAAAGCAAGGCTGAAAAAAAAAAAATTAGAATAGCTAGAAAAGAAAAAAAAAAATGGTAAGGCAAATTAGTCACAAATCTGGAACTCTCTCTGAGAGTGATGATTCATTCAACGAGTAGAATATATGCCCTGTAAATTTATCTAATGAACAAAAAGTTCATTTTAAAAACTAGTAATTAAATGATGATATAAGTAACTTCACTTAAAGAATCCACAGGTAAATTTTTTTTTAAGAGATGAGGTTTCATCATGTTGGCTAGTCTCATCTCAAACTCCTGACCTCAAGTGATCCGCCTGTCTCGGCCTCCCAAAGTGCTGCGATTACAGGTATGAGCTGCCATGCCCGGCTGGTAAATTCTTAAACAGTGAAAAATTTAAAACTCAAGCAGTAGAGCTTATATTATCATATAAATTTACTATGTGTTCTGACTCTGTTCATGTTTCTAAGAGTATATAAATTCAGTAATACAGTATTAGCTACTATTTATCCTTTTTTTTTTCACTTTCCCATTTAATTCAAAAACTGTTTCTTCTTGTTTCCAATTTGAAAGTGTCCAATCTGAATGTAAAAATTGTACTACTTTTTCTCTTTTATATGTTAAGCTTTTTTAAATAAAAACTTTCTTTCCATCACAGTTTTTGGTAAAAAAGCAAGATACAAGAAAAAAGTTTAACGTGTTAACTTTAAAAAGAATGCATGAGGGGGAAAACTGAAGGGAACTAAAAAAATAATTTCACTTGCAAAGTTGAATTTTTTTCTTCCTTTTACTATTTTCCAAAATTTCTGAAATAAGTTTATAAGGTAAAAATGAGTTTTCTTGAAGAAATAACTTAAACCAAAAACAATCAATGGACAAATACAAAACTACTAGCCTAACACTTCACAGAATTCAAATACAATCAGAAAGACTTCTAGAAATTCAGTATCTTTTACTTTGCTAACATTCTGTTGATCTAAATATTACTTTAAATCAATTAAGAATACCCAATTTCTCCAAAGAAGACATACAGGTTTCTTCTTTGTATATTCTTATAGGTATATAAAAATGTGCTCAACATATCTAATCATCAGGGAAATGCAAATCAAAACCACAATTAGATATATATCCTCACACCCATTAGAATGACTATTATAAAAACACACACACACACAAAACATAAGAACATAAGTGATAGTGAGGACATGAAGAGACTGAAAGCATTGCTGGGGGGAATATAAAATGATACGGTTGCTATGAAAAACAGTATGGCAGGTCCTCAAAAAATTAAAAATAGAACTATCATAATGATCCAGCAATTCCACTTCTGGATACTTATCTAAAAGAGTTAACATTAGGATCTCAAAAAGGTATCTGTATTCCGTTTATTACAACATGAATAGCCAAAATGTAGAAATAACCTAAATGTCTATTGATGGATTAGTGAATAAAGAAAATGTAGTTTTAGTGGGTCTTTAGATGAAAAATAAAGAAAATGTGGCACACACATGCAATAAAATATTATTTAGCCTGAAAGAAAAAATTCTATTACTCGTGATAACACGAATGAACCTGCAGGATGACATGTTAATAAAATAAGCCAGTCACAAAAGGACAAATACTGCATAATTCCACTTATATGAAGTATCTAAAGTAATGAAACTCAGAAGCAGAAGGTAGAATGGTCATTACTGTAGAGTGGGGAACTGTTACTCAATGGGGACAGAGTTTCAGTCATGCAAGATGAAAAAGTACTAAAGATCTGCTGTAAAACAATGTGCACACAGTTAACAATACCATACTGCACACTTAAGAATTTATTAAGAAGACAGATCTCATGTTTTTTTAACCACAATAAAAAACAAAAAAGTAGACCTAAGAATTTATAAGAAAAAATATTTATATGTAAGGCTGGGCACAGTGGCTCACATCTGTAATCCCAGCACTTTGGTAGGCAGAGGCGGGAGGGTCACTTGAAGCCAAGACTTCGAAACCAGCTTGGGCAACATAGTGAGATTCCTGTCTCCACAAAAAAAAATTGTGGAGAATGAAGAATGCTGCCTTTCACTCTTATTTAAATCAATTTGTTTACTTAATCCCATTACTAATGTACTGTGGTTCTTCATATTTATGAAAGTCATTTTGGATGTCATAAGAAGAAGACATGACCATTATACATCAAAAGTTTACTGAACACATTTTTTCCCTAAGCCTTGGATTGGGACCTGGATTGGGAATCCAGGTATGGTGGTGCATGCCTGTAGTACTGGCTCCTCAGGAGGCAGAGAGAGGATGATCAATTCAGCCTGGGAGTTTGAGGTCACAGTAAGCAATGACTACGACACAAACTTCAGCCTGGGCAACAGATTAAGACTTTGTCGGTATACATTACAGCAGGAAAATCACGTTTTTTTTTGCATATACCAAAAAGTGATGCCCATTTCTTTAGCCATTATCTTTTTATTTCCATAAGAACACTCTGTTTTCAATCCTTTATCTTCAAAGAAACATTACTACTTTTGTTTCCCTTCATTCATGTCCATCTGATGAACCACAAATGAGCCAGACCCAAACTTGCTAAGGATTCACTTTATTCCCTCCCACATGAGACAAGAGGTTGCAGTGAGCTGAAATCATGCCACTGTACTCTAGCCTGGGCAACAGGGCAAGACTCCGTCTCAAAAAAAAATAATAATAATAATTGAAAAATAAAATAAGGTAAAAGATACTTTTGTAATTAAATTGACTAAATGGGCATGCAGGCAACAGCTTGAAAATGGCAATTATATTAATATAAAATATGTTGCCAATATACCAAGAAAGGATTCTAATTACAGGTCCCAATACAAGGCTTAGAGAAAAAACGTGTTCAGTAAACTTTTGATGTAATGGTCATGCCTTCTTCTTATGACATCCAAAATGACTTTCATAAAATGAAGAACCACAGTACATTAGTAATGGGATTAAGTAAACAAATGGATTTTAACAAAAGTGAAAGGCAGCGTTCTTCATACAAACTAACTGGCTACTATAAATTTTGAAAGACCATTTTCCCATTTAAAAAAAACCTCAATTATTTTTGCTTTTGTATAAGTGATGTCTTTTGTATTTTTAACTCCAAGAGTTGCCAAAATAAGCCCATTTACATGTGATGCCTGCAAACTAGCAAATTTACATTTGGATTTTGTTGGCTTTGGACCTGCATTCTATTCTCTTCTTTGTGCCATTGTTGTTTTTAGGTTTGGCAGCGGCTCTAGATCTTTGTTTAACTTAGTTTCTTTGTCTAACTTCTGCAGTATACACACATTATAAAATTAGCATGAAAGAACACTTTAGCTTTCATCACCACAACGAATTCCCACTGTGGCAAAGGCTTTTTTGCAAATTATGCTTATGTGAATACAAAGGGAAAAACATAGACATAACACCTAATTTATCCACCTGAAGACGACATAAAAAGTAAATAAGAGAAAGAACTATTTGGTTCAATAGTATAAAGAAAAGATTCATCGTGAAGATTAACATCCAATTTTAACGTACTCAAAGCTGAGTAATTAGAAAACAGAGACCCCAGCAGTCAGAGCTAAATTTGTTTGACTGCCAAATTGACCATCTTTCTTTTAATCTTTATTGTACTTTTCTATCTTCCAAAGTACTGCATCTGTCTTCCAAAGCATTTTTAGTTTTACCAAATGTAGAAGTAGTACCTGATGTCAGGCAGGACGTCCTGCCTCAAATTCTTCATGTGATTATAAACATAATAGTTTAATTTGTTAAAGTTAATACATAAGAGCCTCATCATAGATTCACGTAAGTTAATCAGGCAACAAATATCAGTAATTTAAAAGGGATTTTTTTCAGTGTGGTTTTCAGAACACTATGAGGAAATGTTAAATTGTACAAAAATAGCCAATATGCACTTAAGCAGAAATTTTGACTGTAATAACATTCACAACACCCAACTACATAATCACAAAGTCAGTTGCCTTCACATCCATATTATACGTTAATTACACTAAATGTAATTTTTCTCCCTAATCAAGGCAGTAGTATAATTAGGAAAATTCAAAAGAACTACTTACATTGGCTCTAAACTGTTTTTTGTGTTTACATCTGATCATGAGATATTCTCAATATCAAGAGAGCTCACGTCTCTTCAAAAATAAAGAAATCATAGGGTAAAGACCTCATTTGAAACGGCTTTTATCTTCTCCTACTGAATACTAGCCTAAAAACAGCTGTCTCTTAGTTTGAAGGTTGAGCTCTTCCTCATATCACTTCTGGAGGAAAGGAAAGGCAGTAAACTTTTCAGAAAGTCAAACTCCTACTATTCAGCCAATTTTTACGGAACTCCTTTCCATCTGTTCCCTGACATTTCAGTCAGGTTATGCACTTGCCAAAGAGCTTTCTTCCAATACTGAATCCACTGGTGAAGACAAATGGAATAAGATCAATTTACTTTTTACCAACTATAATTAAAGGATAAAAAGCCATCGTGATGTCAAGATAGGCTCTACAATCAAATATGCAGCCCATGTTATAAACAAAATCAAGAATCTAGATTGAACGATAAATCAGTGGTTCACAATTCTTTGCTCTTTTGTTGCATTAAAAATGTACTCTACAATGGGGAGATAAAAAAGGATCCATATAATCATGTATTCAGAGACAGAAGATACTTTTTCAAAAGAAAGAAATAAAAATCCTGAAGAGGAGTTTGAATATTATTTATAAGTTACTCAAAAAGCCAATAATAGAAGTTCTTATTCAGGAAAGAAAGTGAGATAAAAGAGATACTCATGAACTCTGGTTCAGTATTTACTGGAAAACTTAATCAAGAGAGACCTGAAGTAATTTTTGAAGCAGAAGTTAGAATGTTGGATCAAAGAGTAATACAGTTATATTAATATAAAGAAATTACTAGGTCTGGATGACAGGCAATCATGACTTCTGACAATCTCAAAGAGCTGTGGCACCTAAGTGATAGTTACTGTGTCAGAGGGCAGGAATGTTACTAGTAACTCTTGTCCTTTAGGAGGTCTGGAAGAAACCCATAACTGTGTAAGTAAATGGGTCTCATGATTCCTGAAAAGCCATTCTGCAACAAGAAGGTCCACTGACTCAATAAGTAAGCATAACCCACAGACAGACACAAAACAAAGTTTATTACAACGTTTATTTTGGGGGCAGCAGGTAAAAAAGATTCTACCACGTGGACTATTCGAAGCAACAATAAAAATAAAACCTGCAGTTATGATAAAATTAAGGATTTTTTTTGGTCATAGGTAAGGAAAGGTCTGACAGAGAAACAAAACCAATGACCAGAAAACACTTGCTGAAGTAGATGGAGAGGTATGAATTGAATTCCACTAATGATCAGAAAATATAAATAGCCTGAATGGGAAATCAAGTTAAATACCTGGGTATACAAATGACAATGAAGTAACTGGCTAACAAAATGCGAAGATTGAGGTTGAAATATTTCACAGAGCCTCAGAAATGGGGTAAACCAGGAGATGAGTTTCAATATGAACAAATATGTAACAAAAAACAACCCAAGCTCTATTTATTAGACATCAGGCATTAATTAATGACCTCTCAATTATAGCATCAATTACACAGAAAAGTGAACACGGATGTGTTCACTCAACCTTAATACAGTAGAAGACAGCCTTCAATGTACCTTTAAACAAATTAATAAAATCAAAAAGGCAACAAGTGGAAGAATACTTTGTAAGTTTTGTGAATTAATGGTATGGAATGAAGATACACCAAGCAGTCTAGCCTACAGAGTTAAGGTGAAAGTATCATTTGACAATTAAGAGCTAGGCACATATCACAAAAATCATAGCATTTGGAGTACCTTTTCCTTTTTCCTCATTCACACAAGAAAAAAAATCAAAGGCCTAGTCACCTATCCAGTGTCCTCTCAGCTAACTACAGTACCAATAATGTACATATATTTGCATATACCCAAGGAACCACTGCACTTCATCACAATTCTAACGTTTACCCCTATGTCTACAATATACTTGGAACAAGGACTAGCTAAAGAATAATGCAGATCTCCCTAATCTTCCTTTCCCCTGTTCCCAAAGTAGCAGTTTCCTACCAAATATAACAAAAATGCTCACTACAAAAAATTTTTACATAAACTCTATGGCTTCTTTGTCACTTTTCTTTTTCTTCACGTTACAAGTTACATTTTATTATCCTCTCCTAATTAAAGGAAGGACATGCTTTGGCAAGAATGCAAAGGTAAGAACAGCATATTTTCAGGCTGGTTGAATCACCTCTAGAACCCTGAAGTCGAAGACTCAATCTGTGATATCACAAAATAGTACCCAGATATTTTTTCTTTTCTTTTCTTTCCCTCCCTCTCTCCCTCCCTCCCTCCCTCTCTTCCTTGTCTCCACCACCCCCACCTTCTTTCTTTTTGAGATGGGCTCTCTGTTACCCAGCTGAAGTGCAAGTGGTATGGTCATGGCTCACTGCAACCTCTAACTCCTGGGCTCAAGCAATCCCCGTCTCAGCCCCCTGAGTAGCTTGGACCACAGGCATGCACCCTCATGTCCAGCAATTTTTTTTTTTTTTTTAATAGAGATGGGGCCTCACTACGTTGCCCAGGTTGGTCTCAAACTCCTGGCCTCAAGTAATCCTCCTACCTCAGCCTCCCAATGTGCCAGGTGTGAGCCACCACACCTACCCCATACTTTTCTATTACTGAGAGTTTGCCCTACCCCAGCTTCCTAACCAGATGTTGTAAATAAATAACTATTAATCCCTTTTTAATAGAACAGGAATTTTTTCACTTAATTTTGTTTTTACTCAAACTCTTATGAATATTAAGAATCTTACAGTGCTGAATATGATAATATCCTATGATTTGGTTCAATATACATACATGTACTAGCACTGGAAATAAAGTCCTTCCTGAAAAAGGAATACTGGTTTTCTGCCACTTCTAATTAAACCACATGTGTAAGTACATGTGTGTGAGACAGATCAACTACATATTCATAAGTATAAAAAAGGAAACGGAAATCAGTACTAAAATTGATACTACCTTCCAGTTAATTTGTCCATTAAAAAGCAAGGGTACTATTTACAGCATCAGAGAATCAAAGAAATGGAACATATGCTCATAAGAAACCAAACAATTTTCCAAAGCAGTCAAAATTGTTACCAAGACCCAACACAACGTAAGAGGACAATCCAGAATGGCTTCTTTTTTCTCCTTAGCCTCTATTCTCACTAGAGCTCTTGATCTTCTCCTGTCCACTTACTTCATCCTACAGTTAGGAAACTTACACTACTTTTTTTTTTTTTGGAGACGGAGTTTCACTCGTCACTCAGGTTGGAGTGCAATGGCACGATCTCGGTTCACTGCAACCTCTGCCTCCTGGGTTCAAGCAATTCTCCTGCCTCTGCCTCAGCCTCCCGAGTTGCTGGGATTACAGGCGTGAGGAACCATGCCCAGCTAATTTTTGTATTTTTAGTAGAGATGGGGTTTCACCATGTCGGCCAGGCTAGTCTCGAACTCCTGACCTCAGGTGATCTGCCTGCCTTAGCCTCCCAAAATGCTGGGATTACAGGCATGAGCCACCGCATCTGGCCACTTATACTACTTTTTAAATCTGCAGAGGACGTCATTTTTTAAACTACCTTAATTTTCTTACCAGATTTTATCACCTCACAGCAAACAACATAAGAAAATGATTACACTTTAAATCACTTACCTCCCTGTCCAGTTAAAAACAACTGACTTCTTCCCTTAACTGAAACAACCACATCATCTCAACACGCTATTTATGTGTAGCTGTCCTAATCCTTTGACTTACTATAAGGAAATGTTCAAAAACTTCTTCTACACAGAGGAAAATAATATAGGATTTGCTTCTCTCTTTTCTCTGCTCCTCTTAAAAGTCCCTCTGAGAGATGATACCAAAAACACAAGCAATAATTTTTTTAAAAGGGTAAACAGGACATCATGAAAACGAAAAGAAACCTAAAACAATCTACAGAATCACATAAGGAATTTATATTTAGAATATTTTATAAAGAAATATAACAACTCAGTAATTTTTTTAATTTTCAATTAAAAATGGGCAAATAATCAAAATAGTTCTCCGAAGAAAATAAACAAATAGCCAATAAGCACATAAAATAGATGTTCAACACCATTAGCAGCCACTAAGGAAATGCAAATCAAAACCACAATGAGATACCATTTCACAACTACTAGGCAGTCTACAATTAAAGAGACAAATAAAAACAAATGCTGCCAAGGATTTGGAAAATTAGAACCCTCATATGCTACTGGTGGGAATGTAAAATGGTGCAGCTACTTTGGAAAACAGTCTGGCAGTTTCTCAAAATCTTAAACAGAGTTATTACATGACCTGGCAATTTTACTTCTAGGTACCTACCAAAGATAAATGCCAGATTATAAATCCAGTCAACCTCCCCTTTAAAATATCTCTTCTCCAACTCTTTTATTCCATTCCTATGACTTCTTCAGTGAAACAAACAAACAAAAAAACCACCTTTATCTATATCAAACTTTTATCTATATCAAGATACCTTAATTACCATTATCACTGGCGTGCTGTTCAACTAATTCCACACATTTAGGGAAAACCAAAATGCTTTGAACAGCCACCGTTCAAAATCTTTCAAGAACCTCTCAAAGCCCAAAACTATTTAATGTGTCAGTCAAGGCAGCAGTCTCCAACCTTTCTGGCACCAGGGACTGGGGGTAGGGGGTGGGATGGTTTCGGGATGAAACTGTTCCACCTCGGATCATCAGGCATTAGTTAGATTTTCATAAGGAGTGCGCAACCTAGATCCCCCCCACACATACAGTTGACAATAGGGTTTGGTTCCTATAAGAATCTAATGCCACTGCTGATCTAGGAGGTGGCTCAGGAGATAATGTCTGCTTGACCATCACTCACCTACTGCTGTGCAACCGGGTTCCCCAGTCTGTGCCCAGGGGGTTGGGGACCTCTGAGTCAAGGCTTCTCACAATCTGATCCTGATCCAGTTTTCTAATTCCATAAGACCTCCATTAAGAGTCTTCTAATCCTGAAAGGCCAGGCTTTTGATGCTTTTTCCCCCAAAATATAAACAAAGAAAAAATTTTAACTTATCTAAACCACCCTTCAAAGTTCATTAAAAGCACCTTGTGACAAGACTACAAACACTTCTCATGCTCTTATTTGAATAAAATTATTGTTTCAGAGACTGGGCACCAGTGGCTCACGCCTATAATCCCAATACTTTGGGAGGCCGAGGTGGGAGCATCACTTGAGGCCTGGAATTGGCAACCAGCCTATGCAACATAGTGAGATCCCATCTCTACAAAAAATTTTTTAAAAATCAGCCAGGCATGGTGGTGCATTCCTGTAGTTCTAGGTTCTTGAGAGGCTGATGCGAAAGAATCGCTTGAGCCCATGAGTTCAAGGCTGCAGTGAACTATGATCAAGACACCGCACCCAGAATGGGTGACAGAGCAAGACACTATTTCTGAAATAAAATAAGGTAACATAACTCTTTCAGGAAACACTATCATTTAATCACTTTGGAAGTTTAAATCCCCAAGTCATTCACTGTGTGTAACTTTGTACAAATTACTCAGATTCCCAAGACTGTTTCTTCATCTGATAATTAAGGTAACTGTACTTATCTCATTGCGGGGTTGTAAGAATAAAAGAATTTGTGTTAAATACACATAGAAGCACTAAGAAAATGTTAATATTATTAACAGTTTCTAACATATGTGCAGTGATCTGGAAACTTATATGTTGAGGAAAATATTTTATGTTGATATTATTTCTTCTATGGCACCCAGAAAATGGGAAATTATATGTTCCTAAAAAAAAAAAATAGGAGAATCACAGCAAACAGAATTTTAAATGACAACATCACCTATTCAAATAGTAAAACTTACAGATTATTTCTCATTGTTTTGTTAAAGGCAGTATTGTGAAATGGAAATAACACTGACCGGGAGACAGTGTACTAGTTCTGGGTTTAAGTCACTATTATACTGCTTATTAACTATATGGTTTTGGGAAGCCTTTATAATTAGATACTGGTCCTTCATAAGTAAAATAGAGACAATAGCACTATTAAAAATCACTGTATCATGAGTATGAAATGGAAAGTATACAGATATGAGATTACTTTTAAAACTACATACATATCCTTATAAATCTACATATATGTATCATTTAAAATATTTTCTATTATGTATTATATTCATTGTCATAATTTATGAACCTGTTCACAACAGTAAGACACAAGTCTGAACATATGAAACCATAAATGATCTTAAAATCAAACATTATTAATTTCCTTTGTTTCTCCAACACTGCAATCCCTTTCACAGGTGGCAAATTTTACTGAGTTCAGCTACAAACTCAACTAAATAAAGGGCGAGCTCTTCTTACTCACCCAGAAGTGGTCAAGTGTAATGACAAAACATATGGCAAAAGGAAGAAAAAAAAAAGTCATCAACAAGAAAAGCAAAAACCTAAAGATTCTTCCATTCATAACGTAATAGTTTATTTAAACCAAAAACAACAACAAAAATAATCTCAGTGACTCAAGTAAAATCTGAAAATGTGATCATTCCAATATATATCAATTAGGTGATCCAAGCACCCCTAAGCAAAGAGAAGCCATTTGCTTAATGAAGTGTTAAATTGTATCCAAATCCAAACAGGTACTATCAAAACTAATGTGGTGATCAAAGATTTAAAGTAGCTCACTAATAAAATTAAATTGAACTATATACTACTTATGTCTCAATTTCATCACCAGGATACCATTAAACAAGTCTGCAGGATGAATAGCTCTAGGTAAACATTCTTTTAGAGAGCAAACAGCATTTACATGGACTCTTACATGTCATTTCATCATATCCATTTCTAAACCATTCTTATTTGTGTTCCCTCGTAATAGCTACTCTGGTGTTTACTTTCCTTTTGGACCTGTATAATCCCTACCAAACATCTACGGAGCTGTGAAATTGGAGGATTTTAGTTAATGGTACATCTTTAGAATTAAATAAGCAAGAAAGCTAATAATTTTTACTAATATATCATAAAATTCTATAAGTAGAAAAACAAGTAAGAACCTACTTTCTTTCTCAGGGCTGTTCATGTCCCTGCAGTACCTCACAAGTAGAACATTTCTGTAGATTAGAAAATAAAGGCCATAAAAAGCCAAGCTATTGTACATACCAAGAACTGCTCTTAAAAAAAAGTCAATATCTTGCCACCACTATTCACACCAAGTTTTGATTCAGTTCAGACAATAATGTGGGAAAAACATTTGCCATTACTAACTGTGAAATCAATAATTCCCAAAGTCACAGGAGTCAGGATTTACCTACTATAAAATAAAAATTCCATGTTACTGCCTCAATATAATACCAGTTCCTTTTTAAAATTATTTTTTAAATTCTCATGCAGTAAAATTGACTTTTTTCACTTTAATGTATACTTCTGACTTTTAACACAATCACAGTTTTCAGCAATTATTTCTTCTTCTTTTTTTTTTTTGCATCACACTACTTTTCTCTCCTTCTGGAAATTTAATGATATAAATTTTAGCCCTAATGTTACCAGCCCACAGTTCTCTGAAGCTCTGAAGTTTTTTCCATTTTTCTCTTTATTGTTCAGATTGAAAAATTTCAATTGACCTGTCTTTATTCACTGACTCTTTCCTCTTTCATCTCCATTCTGTTATTGAATCCATCCACAGATTTTTAGGTTATAGTTATTGCTTTTTTAGTTCTAAAATTTTGTTTCCTCTTTACCTTTTACTTCTTCGTTGACACTTTTAGTGTAACATTTGTGGCAGAAATGTTTACAGTTGCTTATTCAAGCATTTTCATAATGGAGGGCTTAATGTCTTTGTCAAATAATTCCAACATTTGTATTATCTTGTCACTGGTGTCTGTTATTGCCTTTACCATTATGAATTATTTATGGCCTTTTGTATATCAAGTAACTTTGGATCATATCCTTGACATTCTGAATAATGTGCTATAAAACTAAGGATCAGCCAGAGGCAGTAGCTCATGCCTATAATCACGGCACTCTTGAAGGCCTAGGTGGGAGGATCACTTGAGCCCAGGAGTTCAAGACCAGCCTGAGCAACACAGCGAGACCTCCTTTCTACAAAAAAATTTAAAATTAGCCAGGCATGGTGGCATGTGCCTGTAGTCCCAGCTACCCAGGAGGCTGAAGCAGGAGGAT
The DNA here is from genome assembly GCF_049350105.2 of Macaca mulatta. Lineage (NCBI taxonomy): Eukaryota > Metazoa > Chordata > Mammalia > Primates > Cercopithecidae > Macaca > Macaca mulatta. Next base: position 34,333,630 of record NC_133412.1, on the reverse strand, counting down.
TGCTTTAGCATGGGAGGTCCAGGCTGCTGCGAGCCCTGATTGTGCCAGCGCACTCCAGCCTGCATGACAGAGTTAAGACCCTCTCTCAAAAAGCCAAAACAATACAAAAAACTCAGGATATTCTTAAATCCTATAAAGTGTATTTATATTTTTGTTTTAGCAGGCAATCAACCTATTTAAACTCAGGCTGCAAGTTCCAATATGCCCTCTGTAGGTTGTAGTTCCAATGTCAGTTCAGTTTTCAAAGCCTTTGCAGTGTTATTTGGATTATTCCTGTAGGTGTGCCATCCAATGGTAAGTCTACAAACCTGGGTGGAGTTCTATCCCATACCTGTTTTTAAAGTCTTTTTAAAATATGCAAATTAAGATCAGATTCATGAACCCAAGTGTCTGTATATGACTTCACGAGGTCTCTTTCCCAAGCTCTTTCCTCTCTTTTCCAGTTTCCTGAGGGTATCTTTTTCTGTCCTCCTGCCTGAACGAGGTCACTTTTACAACCGCACTGGTTTGGTGAAAAACACTGAGAGGATAGAGTAGAAAAAGCAATGGGCTTTGGCTCTGCCTCTTGGAACTACAGTTCCATCAAACAGAGCTGAAGGTACCCTCCATCAGGGTTTTGGTTCCTGCACCCAGCGGTTGTCAGCTGATGTCATTACCACGTGATTGCCTGGGACTAAGTTGTAAGAAAATAGGGGAAAAGGAAAAGAAAAAATAACAAGGGATGACCTTAACTCCCTCTATGCTTTTCATCCTTTCTCACAGCTCAAGCCAGAGCTAGAGAGCTTCTGGATCTGGCTATGTTTTTCTGCAGTGTTCACTTCTAGGTTTCTGGCTGTACTGAAAGAGATCTCGGAGGTTTGTTGGTATTTTGAAATCTGATGTTCTTTCTCTATCTGCCTGCAGCTGCTGACCACATATTCTGTCCAGATTTTATAATTACATTCATTTCTAAAGAAAGAGTGCTGTCTGTTCACTCCATATTACCCAGAACCGGAGAATATTATCCTCTTTTAAATAAGTAAAACAAGCTGAATTACTTCATGTCTAAATTCTGAGTTATAGGGTCTGATTATTAGCTTAATGATACTGTCTAATATCCAACCATGGTGAGAAGCCAGGTCAGAAAGCCTCAGAAGATTGATCTGATCCCCCAAACCTCAAGATAAACAATCCTTTTAGCCAAGCTCCTGGCCGCAAAGATGACAAGGAGATCACTGATAAACACTTCAACCAAATGCAGAGAAGAAAATGTTTATCCGAGTTCTACAAGGCCACATCAAGCCCTTAGCAATCACTTGACAGGAGCCAACATTCTGAAAACAGGAGTAGCCCACAACACTTACAAATAAAGGTAAGAGGTAGAAAAATATAGAGATAGTGGCATCTGATTTCTAAAACTACGTGGAAATATTTGCATTCTATTCCTTTTGAGAATACAAACAACATTATTCTTAATTTAGAAGGCAAGTTACTATAGAAATAATTATTCACACAATAAAAAATGACAAGTATGTAGCTGCCTTTAGGCTTTATTCTGTCTGAATGGCAAGTCAAGTGGTTGGCATCAACTATATAATCCTTGAGATAGGCAATTGGTTGGATTTGATGAATAAATAAAGGTTGGTGAGTCAAAACTATCTCACATGAGCCAGTCACATTGCCTAAAATCCCACTAGAGTAATTCACTTCTACCAATGTGAATTATGGTTATACACATGGCAGATAATGTGTCACATACTAATCAGAAAATTACTAAGAACTGAATCTCATATATATACAATTAAGATAAAGATGGAAATTAAATTATATTTTCAAAATTCCTGCCACTAGGTATAAACAGAAAAAGAAGAGGAAGAGGAAGAAATGGAAACAAACTAAAATTTCTACAACGTCTGAGTTTCAGCAGAAAGACAATGGGCGATAGTTTTCCTATTTTTTAATTATGTCCACATATCCTAAATCTTTCTAATGAACGTGATTACTTTCAAAATAAGAAACAAACACTTATTAAAAATAAAAAAGGCAAGACACAGTGGCTCTTTCCTACAATCCCAGCATTTTGAGAGGCTGAGGCAGGAATTTGAGACCAGCCTGGGCAACACAGAAAGATCCCATTCTCTACAAAAAAATAAATAAAATTAGCCAGGTTAGCCAGGTGTGTTGGCTTGCACCTGTGGTCCCAGCTACTCAGGAGGCTGGGGTGGGAGAATCAGTTGAGCTCAGGAGCTTGAAGGCTGCAGTGAGCTATGATCATGCCACTGCACTCCTGCCTCAGTGACAGAGCAAGACCATGACTCAATTAATCAATTGGTTAATCAATCAATCAATAAAGCAAACTCCTGCCTCAGTGACAGAGCAAGACCACTACTCAATTAATCAACTGATTAATCAATTAATTAATCAATAAAGCAAACTCTACAAATTATCATATGATCCAGTAATCTTATTCCCAGGTGAGATTTGAAATGAAAACTATAGAAATGAAAACTTATGTTCATACAAAAACTTGCACAAAAATGTTCATAGCCACTCTACTCACATCTCCAAAAACTATAAACAACACAAATATCCTTTAACATGAATAAACAAATTATGGTATATCCATATAATGTAATATCACTCAGCAATAAAAGGGAAGAATCTACTGATACATATAACATAGTTGAATCTCACATGTAATTATGCTTAGTGAAAGAAGCCAGTGTCAAAACATTACATACTGTATTGTATTATTACATTTATATACAGTCTCCAAAAGATAAAACTACAGTAACAGAGATCAATGGCTGCCAGGGATTAAGAGTTGAGAAAAGGGGAAAGTAAAAGCCTGAACATGGTTTATAGGGTAACAGAACTGTACATATCTTGACTGTGGTATGAATTACACAGAGCTACACATGTGTTAAAGTTTACTGAATTATATGCCAAAGAAGTCCATTTTACTCCATGTTAATTTTTTAAAATACAACTTAAAAACAACACAACTGAACAACCCATATAACATATTACAAAGTATACTTTTCTCCAAGTAATAAGGTGGAGAAATAGTAAAAAATAAAAGAAATAATAGATATAATTCCAATCAAAATTCTAGCAAGCCTTTCTAAAATGAAACTGCAAGCTGATTCTAAAGCGCATATGGAAGTACAAAGGCTCAGAATAGGCAACATAATTTTTAAAAAGAAAAACAAAGTCAGGTAGGCATAAATTACAATAGACATAATGATTAAACCAAGAATAGAGAGTACAGAAATATAATCAAATACGTGTGGTCAAATGATTTTCAACTAAGGCACCAAAAAAAAAAAAAAAAAATTCAATGAAGACACAATAGTCTCAAACAAGTGATGCTGGAACAACCAACTACGTAGTGGAAGAACCACTCTTTCACAGTGTAAACGAAAATTAATTTGAAACGGTTACGATATATGTAAAGCCACGTGTGGTGGTTCACGCCTGTATTCTAGCACTTTGGGAGGCCAAATTGTTCGAGATCACTTGAGGCCAGGAGTTCAAGACCAGCCTGACCAACATGGTGAAACCCCGTCTCTACTAAAAATACAAAAAATTAGCTGGGCATGGTGGCGCACATCTGTAATTCCAGCTACTCAGGAAGCTGATGCAGGAGAAACACTTGAACCCAGGAGGCAGAAGTTGCAGTGAGCTGAGATCGTACCACTGCATCTCAGCCTGGGCAACACAGTGAGACTGCTTCCAAAAAAAAAAAAAAAAAAAGAGGACTACATATAAAATCTAAAACCATAAAACTTATGAAGAAAACAAGAAAAATTCTTCACCATTTTGCAGTAAGCAAAAATGCTTTTTAGACAATACAATGAAAGCTTTGGTAAATGATCCCATCAAAATAAAATTCTAATGCCCCTCAAAAGACTATTCAGACAATGAATAGGCTGGGAGAAAATATTCATATTACATCCACTGACAAAATATTTTATATCCAAAATTATGAAGAGTCCTTTAAATGTAATAAAAAGCTGACAATTTGATTTAAAAACGGGCAAAAGAAGATACATAAATGAACAACAAGCACATGAAAAAATGTTCAACATCATCAAGCATCAGGGAAATGTAAACTAAAACCATAATAAGATACTACCACATGAATAACAAAACTTAAAATGACTGACGATACCAAGTGTGATAGAGAATGTTGAGCAACTGCAACAATAATGTGTTACATGTGTTTATTAGTACATTTTCACACAGCTATGAAGAAATACCCAAGACTGGGTAATTTATAAAGAAAAAGAGGTTTCAGTTGGGCGCGGTGGCTCACGCCTGTAATCTGAGAGGCCGAAGTGGGCAGATCACCTGAGGTCAGGAGTTCAAGACCAGCCTGCCCAATATGGCGAAACCTCGCCTCTACTTATTAAAAATACAAAAATTAGCTGGGTGTGGTGGTGCGCGCCTGTGTTCGCAGCTACTCAGGAGGCTGAGGCAGGAGAATAGCTTAAACCCAGGAGACGGAGGTTGCAGTGAGCAAAGATCGCACCACTACACTCCAGCCTTGGCAACAAAGTGAGACTCCGTCTCAAAAGAAAAGAAAAAAGAAAAAGAGGTTTAATGGACTCACAGTTCCACATGCCTAGGGAGGTGTCACAATCATGGCAGAAGGTGAAGAAGAAACAAAGGCAATGTCTTGCATGGCGGCAGGCAAGAGAGCATGTGCAGGGGAACTGCCCTTTATAAAACCATCAGATCTCATGAGACATTCACTATCATGAGAACAGTAAGGGAAAACTCACCCCCATGATTCACGTGGGGAATCCTATGACACATGGGGATTATGGGAGCTACAGTTCAATATGAGATTTGGGTGGGGACACAGCCAAACCTATCAATATGGGACTGTAAAGTGGTACAACCACTTTAAAAAAGCACTTTTCCACTCTCTGAGTATTAACAATACAGTTAACAATGTGACCTGGCAATTCCTCTACTCAGTATGTATCCAACCAAAAAAAATCACCATAAAACACCTCACATAGAATTTCACAACAGATTTATTCATAATAGCTTAAAAACTCTAAAATGTCCAATTATACATCAACGAATGAATGGCCAAATAAACACTGGCATGTGGCAAACTATTATTCAACTAAGATAACTAATTTCTGATGCATGCAACAACTTGGATAAATCTTGAAAACATTCTGAGTCAAAGAACCCAAATACAAGAGTTTATCCTTACAATTTCATTATTATGTAGTTATTTCTAGAACAGGCCAAAGGTAATTTACAGTGACAGAAATCTGATGACCAGTTCCAAGACACACGTGTTAAAGAAAACTAACTGAAAGGGGCTATTTTCTGGAGTGATGGACATGGTCCCTATCTTGATTAGAGTGTATACATCTATCGAAACAGATCTCAAAACTAATTTTATCATACATTAAAATGTGTATGTTTTATTGTATATACAGTCAGTCCTAGGTATCTTCAGTTTCTGTATCTGCAGATTCATTCAACCTCAATCTGAAAACATTTGGGAAAAAAATAAAATAAAATAAAATAAATACAAATAAAATAAAAAATAATACAAACTAAAAAATGTAGTATAACAACTATTTACATAGCATCTACATGGTATTAGGTATTATATGTAATCTAGAAATGATTTAAATTGTATAGGAGGATAAGCATGGGTTATATGCAAATACTAAGCCATTTTATATAAGGGCCTTTAGCATCCATAAATTTTGTTACCTGCAGGGGTCCTGGAACCAATGCCCCATGGGATATCAAGAAGTGACTGTATGTATGTTATATATACAATATTTACACATATACAATAAAATACATATTATGTAAAATGCATATATAAATTAAAATATATAAAACGAAACACTACACTGGATAAAATACAATGAAACTATAAAACAAGCAGTCATACAAAGCAAAGCTTAATACACACTTATTTACCGGGTTGAATGTTTTTCCCTTAAACTGTAAATGTTAATGACTAAATCAGAAAATTTTTATCAGAGAAGCACAGAAAATTTGTGGAGAAAAGTTGGCAGAAGTCTTAGGATTCCTCTGGTCCTCTCTTCTAGTTAGTTCAAGAGTCCTACCAACAGCAACGTGGACTGCTGCTTATAATAAATCAGTAACAGGACACTAGGCCTCTCAAGACAGTCTTTTTCACTGCTGAAACCCATATTCTCTCGAAAGTTCTCTTAAACTCTTAAGTTAAACTTTTAAACTGGCATGGAAATGATGCTCTTTCAGAGAAGAGTTTGGCACACTATTGGCTGGTGAAATCTAGCCCACTACCTGTTTTTACAAATAAGGTTTTGTTGGAATACAGCCATTCCCATTTGTTTACCACATATTGTCTATGGCTGCTTGCTTTCATGTTACAACTGCAGAGTTAAGTTGTGACACAAAGCCAACAATGTTTACCTGGTCCTCTGCAAAAAAAAAAAAAAAATTCCTAACTCTGTTATAGAGGAACACGAGAGAAATCTATATTATCTTCTACATGACAGCATTTATAAATAAAACTCTGGAGAGTATTATTGCTGTACATTCTCAGTCTTCCCATTCCCAGTTTTTTAACTATTCCTACAAGAACATTTTCAGTAGCACAAATCCAAACATGTCTTTCTAAGACATTACAGTTGATGAGTGACCCTCTTAAAGTATGAAAATGAATTCATCATCTCAGCTAAGATTAGAAAGGAACACCACCATCCATGATTCTGACACCATATTTCTATTAACATAGTTTAAGGTTTCATTAACTTCTACGTTGCATCACACTGGTGACTATCATTTTTTACGTAAGAACTTTTTTTTGTAATTTGATGTACAATAATTACTTTTATAAATAAAAACACTGCATGAGGAGCTGTCCACCAATTCTTTCAATGTAACTTCTCTGCCTCTGGAGACCAGGTGCATTTCAAGCATTTAAAGCTCTTAGGTGGTGATCTTCTCTTTCTCTTCACTTATTATAGGCTACAATTCCATCCCATTGTGTCATTTAATACATGATTTCCAGATTGAGGATTATTCTAACTGAAACAAAACAGGTTCTGTGGTCAAAGTTGCAAGGGGAAAATTCAGGTGCACAGATAAGAAATGTAAAAAAGCAAGCAGGAGTGTGCCCCCAAAGAAACCTCAATAAATGTGATTTTAGTGAAAAGGGCACAGGCTGGGGGCAGTGGCTCATGCCTGTAATCCCAGCACTTTGTGAGGCCGAGGTAGGCGGATCACTTGAGGTCAGTAGTTCGAGACCACCCTGGTCAACATGGTGAAACCCCGTCTCTACTGAAAATACAAAAATTACCTGCACATGGTGGCAGGCGCCTGTAGTCCCAGCTACTAGGGAGGCTGAGGCACGAGAACAGCTTGAACCCATGACGCAGAGGCTGCAATGATCTGAGATCGCGCCACTGCACTCCAGCCTGGGCAACAGAGCGAGTCTCAGTCGGGTGGGGGGGACACAAACGTATAAATCATATAGGACTAGATTTGAATTTAGGTTCTGTTCCATCTTAGCTATGCAACACATTTTCATAATTTCAAAAGTAGATTAAAAATATAATGAATAAGCCAGATACTACCTTTCTATCTTTAAACATAAAACATAACCTAACATTTTAATGTAGGATTTACCTTTTCCTAACCTCAGCCTTCTAGCTTGAAGAATTCCTCCCTCTCCCTTACCTACCTTATCCCAAAGGGAAGTGAGCTTGTTGACTAATGTGCATGGTTCTTTTATATGTGGAGCTAGTGTAATAAAAAGCTGCCAACATTACTGATTGGCAGTATTCTTCCAATTACTGACTGGCACTATTCTTCCTATTATGGAATGGTCTAAGGCAAAAATTCTGGGTTTTTTTGTTTTTGTTTTTGTTTTTTGCAGTATCGGCAAGCTCCTTTGGCAGCAGCTCTAAAGCCATGAATTCTGATCATCTTATCATTAATAAAGCTGACATTCTAGTCTTCTTATGTCACTCTCTTGTATCTTATTTTTCATTTGGTTCCAAACTCAGGATCAAGAACCTTTTTTGGGTCGGGTGCAGTGGCTCATGCCTGAAATCCCAGCACTTTGGGAGGCTGAGGCAGGCAGATCGCTTGAGGTCAGGAGTTCAAGACCAGCCTAGCCAACATGGTGAAACCACATCTCTACTGAAAATACAGAAAATTAGTTGGGTGTGCTGGTGGGCACCTGTAATCCCAACTACTCAGAAGACAGGAGAATAGCTTGAATCCTAGCAGAGGTTGCAGTGAGCCGAGATTGCACTACTGCACTCTAGCCTAGGAGACAGAGCAAGACTCCGTCTAAAACAAAACAAAACAAAACAAAATAAAACAGACCCATTTTTGAGTATGGGTCCTCGGATTACTTTTCTACTTTGCCTTTCTTGCCTGAGCCACACTCCTAACACATTATCCACAGTTATTTGTCTTGTTTCTTTAAAGCAGGGGTCCACAACCCCTCGGCAACAGATTACTACCAGTCTGTGGCCTATTAGGAACCAGGCTACACAGCAGGAGGTAAGCAGTGGGTAGGGAGCATTAAGGCCTGAGCTCTGCCTCCTGTCAAATCAGTGGTCACATGAGATTTTCATAGGCACATGAACCATGTTGTGAACTATGCAAGGGATTTAGGTTGCACGTTCCTTATGAGAATCTAATGCCTGATGATCTGAGGTGGAATAGTTATATCCCAAAACTATCCCCCACAACCCTCACCATCCACAGAGAAATTTCTTCCACAAAATCAGTCCCTGGTGCCAAAAAGGTGGGCACCTTTAAAGTATAACAAAAACTAATGCACTTGCAAAGAAATAAATACAGAATCATACAGATTTGTTTTTTCTCCAATTTATTGTTTTCTTATTTACACCTAATTCAATAGCAAGTTTTGTACCTCCTTGTGTTTGAGTCTTTCCAAACATTCACCTCAGTTTTCACAAAAAAACTTCTTTATGAATCCAATCTGCTTCATTTTAAATAAATAATTATTAAGAGGTTTGGGAACCAATATAATTGGCTCTTGGTAAGGGTACAACTCATATGATTGGTGCAGAAGTATGAAAGTAAACTAGAATATAACTCACAAGATACAATGATCAATAAGTTGTGATCATCAATTGGTGTATTTTTCAAGCAGAATGGGGAGGGGTGGTTACTCTGTTTGGTAAAGAGAGCTTCAATGTCCTCACCTTTTAAAACTGAAAATACCACTACCTTTCTTTTAAAGTTCCCATGAGGATTAAATAAAATAAAAGACATAAAGTACCTAGAAGTATCTGGCACATATCAAGTGCTCAATAAATAAGCAAGCACTGAATAAAACCAAACTCCATACTTAAAAAATAATCTCTATGAAACAAGTCAATGTTGTTCAAATAATCTGCTTGAGGTAAAAATTGGAGGTGTTATCTAGGATTATTTCTTATAATCCCAGCTAAACTTTTAGTATGTCAACCAAAAATTTTAAATTTAAAAATTTTAAATTTAAAAATTCCTGAACAGCACAATTATGACATTTAATGTCTCTTATACAGCAGAAAGAGGAAGAGCCTCAACGTACTTAAAAGAGAAGGAAAACCACCTGGAGCTGTGCACATTATTCACCTCCCACCTGTGTAAGCTAGAAATAGTAACCTGTTCTCCTTTCAATTCAGAAATCTCATTAAATTAGGGTATTACCATTTCCTTCTACTAGTCACATGGCCCAGCAAGAAAAGATCTGTCTGACCACATTAAGAAATGCTCATCGTCACTGGTCATCAGAGAAATGCAAATCAAAACCACAATGAGATACCATCTCATGCTAATGAGAATGGTAATCATTTAAAAAGTGAGGAAACAACTGATGCTAGAGAGGATGTGGAGAAATAGGAACGCTTTTACACTGTTGGTGGGAGTGTAAATTAGTTCAACCATTGTGGAAGACAGTGGTGGCAATGCCACAAGGATCTAGAACTAGAAATACCATTTGACCCAATGATCCCATTACTGGGTATATACCCAGAGGATTATAAGTCATGCTACTATAAAGACACACACACATGTGTGTTTACTGCAGCACTCTTCACAATAGCAAAGACGGAACCAACCCAAATGTCCATCAATGATAGACTGGATCAAGAAAATGTGGCACATATACACCATGGAATACTATGCAGTCACAAAAAAGGAGGTGTTCATGTCCTTTGCAGACACACAGATAAAGCTGGAAACCATCATTCTCAGCAAACTGTCACAAGGACAGAAAACCAAACGCCACATGTTCTCACTCACAGGTGGGAAATGAACAATGAGAACACTTGGACACAGGGCGGGGAACATCACACACTGGCGTTTATTGGGAGGTGGGAGGCTGGGGGAGGGACAGCATTAGGAGAAATACCTAATGTAAATGACAAGCTGATGGGTGCAGCAAACCAACACGGCACATGTATACCTATGTATCAAACCTGCACATTGTGCACATGCACCCTGGAACTTAAAGTATAATAAATATATACATACATACATATGTACATACATACATAAAAAAAGAAAAGATCTGCTTGACAAATATTGATCACCAGGGTTTACGATTAAAATAAAAAAAAATGTTAAACTATTTGAAATCGTACTTCCGACCATTATAGGTCAAACCCACAAAATAGAGTATACAGTCGTCCCTCAGTACAAGCAGGGGACTGATTAAAGATCCCTGCACATACCAAAATCAGCACATACTCATGTCCCTGTGGAACCCGCCTATAGGAAAAGTTGGCCCTCCATATATGCAGATTTCACATCCCATTAATACTGTATTTTTGATTCACGTTTGGTTGAAAAAAAAATCTAAGTATAAATGGACCCACACAGTTCAAACCCATGTTGTTCAACAGTCAACTGTACTAAATATAAGAACTCATATCTGTTAGGTTTCAGTCACTGTGGTAAAATCGTAGAAAGACCAAACAAGTCACTTCTGTGTAAAGAACAAGCATTTTACCCTTGGTGCTGTCCTATATAAGCCTGTTTTCCTAAGACAGATTCTGAGGCATGTAGCTCATTCTGAACAGCATTCTCAAACTGCTTCCTTATGATTGGCAAGAATCCTGAACCACACCTGTATGCTAAGCCACTGTTGATGCCAATGTTTCCTGTCCAATCACTAGTTTAACCTGCTAGCTCAAGAGCTTACCTATGCCTTCAGCATGACACAATGGCCTCAGCTTTGCCCTTGAAGCTAGAAATGCTATGAAGGTTCTGCCCCAGTTCTTTGTCCCATGCCCTCTCTTGACCTACACTCTGCCCAATGATTAATAAGAAATGCTCACACCTTCCATATTTGAAAAGTTAAACTTTTTTAACTGAGATTTTTGTAAGCATGTTCATAATTTTGTTCTATATGGGACACCAAAGAAGCAGAAGAGATAATTCCCCTCTCAAGATGCTCTTAATGTAATTGAAGAGCATATGGGGAAAGAAGTAAACATAAAATTAGTATAACATACATAAAGTCTAAAAAAAAATAAGGTGATATGTCTTACCCTCTCCATCTATCTCATATAATAAAAAATTAAACCTTGTTACTCTTGATTTCAAACATGATATAGTTCCCCCTTGGTTTTGAAGCTCTTCACAAAAATAATCCATACCCCCTCAGTTTCTTATGCACACCCTACTCGTGCTCTTCCGTGAAGTCTTCCATGACTAACTAAAAGAAAGCTTAGCATTGTTACACCTACACATAGTCCCAAAATGCTTCCACATATGCCACCTGAAATAACATGCTTACCTAAGAAAAATAAACCACTTAAACAATATGTTTATTTAGTTGAACACATTCCCCAAGTGACCTTATCCATCTATTTAGTAGATGGTTATATTAGCTTTGAGTAAGACATAGTGGTTCTCTATACTGCTTGTCTACCTTAAATGGCTTGAGCATTTGGAAAATTTAATGTTTGAGGCAAAATATAATACATGGAAATTAGGCAACAGGTTAAATAACAAGAGGTGTCCCTCTCACTACTTCCACATTTTTTCCAAATGAAAATAAAGTACCCTTTAAAAATGGTTAACCTACTAACACCTGCAAAACATTGCCATGCAAAATACTGTTTCTCCACTTCTATACTTTAAGAAATACGTATTGAAGTCTCTGCAAGAGGACCTCAAGATGAGCTCAGTACATTTGCTTCTGCTCCTATCCCAGTTATCAGCACTTTCACCACTCATCCCCTAACCACGTGTTAAAACTATGCTATGTAAATAAGGCACACGTGTCCTAGACTTTCTGGTGCAATTCCTATCTTACATACTTTTCATGAAGTTGTCAAATGTACAATTAAATATAACTGGGTTTTTCCTCAGAAAAACAAGAAATGGGGAAAGGATTCCCTATTTAATAAATGGTGCTGGGAAAATTGGCTAGCCATGAGTAGAAAGCTGAAACTGTATCCTTTCCTTACTTCTTATACGAAAATTAATTCAAGATGGATTAGAGACTTAAATGTTAGACCTAATACCATAAAAACACTAGAAGAAAACCTAGGTAATACCATTCAGGACATAGGCACGGGCAAGGACTTCATGTCTAAAACACCAAAAGCAACGGCAACAAAAGCCAAAATTGACAAATGGGATCTCATTAAACTAAAGAGCTTCTGCACAGCAAAAGAAACTACCATCAGAGTGAACAGGCAACCTACAGAATGGGAGAAAATTTTTGCAATCTACTCATCTGACAAAGGGCTAATATCCAGAACCTACAAAGAACTCAAACAAATTTAAAGAAAAAAACAAACCCCATCAAAAAGTGGGCAAAGGATATGAACAGACACTTCTCAAAAGAAGACATTCATACAGCCAACAGACACGTGAAAAAATGCTCATCATCACTGGCCATCAGAGAAATGCAAATCAAAACCACAATGAGATACCATCTCACACCAGTTAGAATGGCAGTCATTAAAAAGTCAGGAAACAACAGGTGCTGGAGAGGATGTGGAGAAATAGGAACACTTTTACACTGTTGGTGGGATTGTAAACTAGTTCAACCATTATGGAAAACAGTATGGCGATTCCTCAAGAATCTAGAACTAGAAGTACCATAAGACCCAGCCATCCCATTACTGGGTATATACCCAAAGGATTATAAATCATGCTGCTATAAAATCACATGCACACGTATGTTTATTGCGGCACTATTCACAATAGCAAAGACTTGGAATCAACCCAAATGTCCATCAGTGACAGACTGGATTAAGAAAATGTGGCACATATACACCATGGAATACTATGCAGCCATAAAAAAGGATGAGTTTGTGTCCTTTGTAGGGACATGGATGCAGCTGGAAACCATCATTCTCAGCAAACTATCACAAGAACAGAAAACCAAACACCGCATGTTCTCACTCATAGGTGGGAACTGAACAATGAGATCACTTGGACTCGGGAAGGGGAACATCACACACCGGGGCCTATCACGGGGAGGGGGAAGGGGGGAGGGATTGCACTGGGAGTTATACCTGATGTAAATGACGAGTTGATGGGTGCTGACGAGTTGATGGGTGCAGCACGCCAACATGGCACAGGTATACATATGTAACAAACCTGCACGTTATCCACATGTACCCTAGAACTTAAAGTATAATAAAAAATAATAAATAAATAAATAAATAAATAAAACTGGGTTTTTATAAATGTGAAATCGCCTTTGCAAAGATTATGACAGTGAGAGAAGTCTAGTATGGCTGACCCCACCTTGCTTCTAGCCTCACAGGATGGCTGTCCTAACTCATTCCTAGATACTGGCCAAGTTAACCATGGGAGAAATGTAGTTTATGATTTAACTTGGAAGCAAGGATGATAACAGTCCCTCCCTAAAACTAATCCCCCTCCTTGCTCAGCGAATGAAAATTAATGAAAGGTCACAAGGTTAGAATTACAGGAGGGACATGAATTCTAATAAAATGTAGGCATAGTCTATAATCTTTTGCTTCCAGCGAGTCTTGTGGCCAGAGGTCACAAGACTTGTGACATTCCCAATTGCTCCTATAGAACCTAAGGCTGGTCTTTTGAGATGTTTTTCAGAATTTTTCATTCTGACAACAGACTGGCTCGACTGGGACCCGTGACTCATATCTCAGTCGGTCCTGTGGACTCCACCCAGAGGTGGGTGGACTCAGCACATGAGAACCGTTTTTCTGTACCCCTGTAATTTCATCCTCAACCAATCAGCAACAGGATAATTCCCTATCCTCCTGGCCACCATATTACCCATTAAAAACTTTAGTCTCCCTCTGAGTTCTCAGGGAGGCTGATTTGAGTAACAATAAACTCTTGTCCTTCTGTTTGGCCGGCCTTGCATTAAACTCTTTCTTTATTGCAACAACACTGTCTCAGTGAATTGGGTTTATCTATGCAGCAGGTAAGAAGAGCCCATCAGGAGATTACAAGTATATGACACTTTGAAAACAAAAGAAGTTTAATTCCAAAGGAATTAAATAATACTAATCTGTTCAAAACACATGGTCACTACATTTATAGTAAAAGGCAGTGAGTAAAATACTTCTGAAATACCTTCAATATTGTCTGCTAACAAGTTGTACTTCAGCCAGTGCTGGCTACCAAAGTATTAGAACTTTGCCTACTTTCTCATTAGGTTGATTCCTAAAAAATCTTTTCTACCAAGGTATCAATTCCTCTCATTCTTAACAGCTACCAAATTCCAAAAACACTTTGGTCTTGACTTAGGCCCTGACTCGAAAAAAATAAAAATAAAAATAAAAATAAATAAATAAATAAAGCCCAGAGAGGCTTTAAAATGAGACAGCAATTACATCCTACTTCCTGCCTCTTGAGCTATGTAGTCATATGTTGAAACTGCTTGCTACTGCAACAAGTAGCTATAAATTAACCTAATGCCACACACATAGCTTAACAATGTAGAGCCAATCACTAATCAATGTTATTTCTGTAAACAAAAATTCCTAACAACTTTGTATCAGTCCACCTGTTTTGCCTCTAAAAATTCACCTGTAACTGCTGCTAATCGATGTGTATATTCAGAGCAACTTGAATCTATGCTCCCAGGTTGCAATCCTCAAGCTTGGCCCCACTACGCTCTCTCTTTACATTAATTTTGCCTCAGCTTGTTCCTTTCAGGTCAACACTTTAGTTTCCTAAGTTACTTTTTGACTGGCTTTCCAAGATCCTTCTACTAAAATGTAAAATTCAACAGCAGCACCTCAACCCTCACTGGGTGATTGATTCTTACACTCCCTGGAGTTTGTGATACACATATGTTTACCAAATTAATCTGGTGTCCCTTGCCTTCTTTCCCAGATTGTATTATCTGACAATCCCTTTTCTAAAACTGAGTGAAGAAGAAATATACATGTATATTTAAAAAACAAGTAAGTAAGGCCATATACCAGAGTCACCAGGAATTCAGTGCAAGGTATGACTTTTTAAAATCTAAAGAATGAGGCAATGTTCAGGCAAAAAAAAAAAAAAAAAAAAAAAAAAATTAGACCTTCTCACATTTCCTGAGGTTGTTTACAGTTTACTTGGTGGGTTTTAAAAACTATTACCAATAATTCTGCACTGAACATCTTTGTATACCTATTTTGATATACCTACTTTTGCAAATATATTTAAAGTAAACAACATTGGGCTAGCATGCCACAGCAGGGCTCTGCAAACTTTTCTTAAAGGAACAGATAAGAATTATTTTTGGCTTTGCCCATATGGTTCTGTTGCAACTACCCAATTGTGCCTTGTAGTGCAAAAGCAATGATAGGCAATACAAATAAATATTGGTGCGGCTGTGTTACAACAAAACTTCATTTACAAGAAATAAGCAGTGAGCCAGATTTGTCTCAAGGGCGATAACCTGTGACTCTCCTTAAGTCAGCTAGAGGGCACATACATTTAAATGGCATTGCTAGGCTGAAGGGTATATGCCTTTGAAATTTTTATTTACTTCTCAAATGGATCTTTTATTACATGGGGCTACGAGGCCCTCAAATGGACACTCTAGAGAGAGCACCCATAATCTCAGTGTCAACTGTGTCAAGGGCCTGAGATTTTGCCCTACTTACAAACTAACAAGGTAGCCTGCCACCCTTTCAAGGATGAAGATAGAAGACAGGAGACTCAGATCAGAGACAAATGACTTTATTAGTCACATCCCAGCAAGGAGCATAAATATCAGCATATCTGCATCAGTTCCCTTATCCCCACATGTCATGACAGGAACTGGATGGGCCCAAACAGATGTCTGCATACCCAGTGCATTTACAGGAAGGACGCCTGAGTTTAGGAAGCCCAGATCTATAATGCACAGTAAGCACGGCTGACTTTTGCTCTGGAGAGAGAAATTATCTCTATTATATACACAGTAAACATACCTGCCCTTTGTTCCAGAGGGAGAAACTATGTCTATTTTCCATGGTTGTTTACTATACAAGCATCCTTGAAAGGATAGTCCGAAACAAAGGCAGTCAGTGCCTCTGCTTGCAAAACATGGAAATGCAAGAGGCCCAAGGAAAATCACCTTCTAACGATACGTACCCCTTGTTTCTATATTGTCTTAGGCTCCCAGTGAATTTTTCTATAAGTATGCCATTCCATCAACCAAGCTGATTAATGTGATCAACAAAGGGAGGACCAAATGTATTTAACTTGCTGTATGAATTATGTAATTAAAGCTGCTACAAACAGGAACTCCAAGCAGTAAGGTGAGGTCAATCTACAGTACTGACTTCTAGTAGGTCCTCTAGGGTCTTGGACAAAATGAGCTAAACAAATCCCATCAACCATCAAAGTCTACCTCAGAAATTCAAGTGGCTTCCTCCTTATGTTTCTGTGTTGACACTTCCACTTAAACTAAAGCATTAATCCAAGTATAGCAAGATGTACTGGCAATTACACGGAATCTACCTTGTAATCTGTCTGACCCACGAAGAAGTCCAAGGCAATTCTATCATACACAGCAATTCTGGCTAGTGACTTGATGCTGACCTGAATACCTTTTAAGAGATAAAATCGTAACACGAATCATTTCAGCTGAAGTCAGGGACTGATTTCATAATACCTATCCTAACTGGATGACTCCATCCTAGAGATAAACTACCTGCAGGGTACATGTAAATAATGAATGAGTCAGCCCCTCCAGGAAATTCCCCCAAGTAATAATCTAGGTTAGCCTTATTTTGGAGAAATCTCAGCAATCATATGAGAACTATATGATGTTTCCTTAAATACCTAAAGGTCTCTTAAAATCACTCTTACAATACAAGTCATTATGTTTCTGGTATGGGGGCAAATTAATGTCTGGCTTCTATATAAGAACTAAGGGACTAAGAGGTCTTAAGATGGCCCTGGAAAGAAAAGTGTTGTTTACAATTGTTGGAACTCCACAAGCAAGATATAAATCAGTCAGGGCACAAGCCCACAGAACTTCAAACAAGGTCTTCCATCAGTTAGGATTCTTATTTTAGTTCAAATAATTGAGTCTCTAAGTCCTTGGTTTTTTTTTTTTTTTTTTTTTTGGAGAAACTGTCTAAGAAACATGGCATGGGGCTATGTAGCCCTCAAAGGGACACTCCAGAGAGACCACCCATAATCTCAGTGTCAGCCATAAAGGGTCTGAGATTTTGCCCTACTTCAAAACTCAGTCAAACCTCAGTCAGCCAAACCTCTCCTGTTTGTCCAAACAACAGTCAGCTGGCATTCAGCCACTTTATGGAATAACTGAGCAATGGCTACAAAAATGGGGGTAGGGAAGACATCTGAAGATATTGACAGGTATTTTGCATGGAAGGTTAGAGTGTTGGGGCCACCCTTGCCTATGGGGAATGACAACCAAACCATGGGGTGAGCCATCTGGAAAGGGGTGGTAGACTTAGCACTATGTTAAATTTAAAGCGTTTGAATTTTGGTTTTGGTTTTTCAATTAAGACAAGGTCTGGCTCTGTCGCCTAGGCTGGAGTGCAGTGGCACAATCTTGGCTTACTGCAACCTCTGCTTCCAGGGCTCAGGCGATCCTCCCACCTCAGCCTCCCAAGTAGCCAGGATTACAAGTGTGTACCACCACATCCGGCTAATTTTTTATTTTTTGTAGAGACAGGGTTTCGCCATGTTATCCAGGCTGGTCTTGAACTCCTGAGCCCAAGCAACCTGCCTGCCTCAGCATTCCAAAGAGCTGCGATTACAGGTGTGAGTCACCACACCTGGCCTATTTAAGGCACTTGGAACTGTTGATAATTATATCCTCCTCAGACTCAAACCCTTCATCTGGAGGAGTCAGTACAAACGAAACAAGAGCATTAATAATAATAATAATAATAATAATAATAATAAAGGTCCAGAGAACCATTATACCTCTCCACCCCCATATGTTGACCCACAAGGACCACTGTAGGGAGACTTAGTTATCTGTATATTCACCAAATGGTTATCATACATCTGACGTAGGACTGTCAACCCTGCAAAAGAATCTGAGTTGTTGAGCCAGAAATAATTTTTAAGCCTCTAATACTCTTTTAGGTAGGCTGCCACCTAGAGGGTGTACCTAGCAGGCTGGCCTGTGGCAACCTCTGAGAGAAAGAAAAAGAAAAAGACACATCATGCCCAGGAATTTTCAAAGTAAGATCTATGAATTCCCAACCTCTTTCATCCTGATCATTAACCAGGAAGCAGCCTATCCCTCTCTGGGGATAAGCCACATTCAAGTGACCAAATTGCTTACTAAGGACCAGGAGGAAATGAGAGAAGGTCAGACTTCTTTTTTTTTTTTGAGTCAATTTTGTGACCACTCCAACACTCAAAAATACTGGATTTCCACTGATGGTAGGGAATGAGGAAGGCCCACTGAATATCCTGCCTAAGAACCCACTGCAGAGTGGCTTTTGGGATAGAAGGCATACCATCATGAGGATGCAAATGGCCCCACAGGCTGAGTAACACATAACATAAATTAGTTTCAAAGTTCACAAGTGTGGAGAAGTTGGCTTATCAGACTGGTGCATCAACACTATGATATGAAAAGGTATCAACAGCAGTAAGGTAGTATCAATAGATCTAAGGAGTCAAAGGTCCAATGTAGTCAAGATGTCAGCAGCAGACAGGAACCCATGCAACATGACCTAGATTACTGCAACATAACAATGTCAATTTTGGGGAGGAGCCACAAGTTTGAAATACAGTAGTGTCCTCTCCATCAAAAACACAGAGTACTTTATATCACCAACATCTTGCACCTTACCATTTTTATTTTTCAAAAGAGATGAAGGCAAGTATCCAATTGCTAGGGTATTTAGATTTCATTGGATACATTTAAAAGAGCAATGCAACCGCTTTATTTTTAAATGTCAATACCAAACATCCAAATTATATCTTTTGCAATTATTCAACTTATAATTTAGAAATTTAGGTTTTAACTTAAAAATGCACAAGTAGTTTCTTCAGGTAAAAAAAGTCTGATGAACTTCTCTACACTATAGTATCTCCTCTACACTATGGAAGAAATCCTTTAATTTCACTATTTCAGGATCGGATCTTAATGAGCCACAGGACTTTCGAAATGCTTCAACTGGACCAGATGCAGTGGCTCACACTTAAAATTCCAACACTTTGGCAGGCCGAGGCAGGCAGATCACTTGAGGTCAGGAGTTCAGATCAGCCTGGCCAACATGGTGAAACCCCATCTCTAATGAAAATACAAAAATTAGCTGGGCTAATTTTCGCATGGTGGTGCACACTTGTAATCTCAGCCACTTGGGAGGTTGAGACGGAAGGATTACTTAAACCTGGGAAGTGGAGGCTGCAGTTAGGGGAGATCATGGCATTGCACTCCAGCCTGGGTGACAAGAGCAAGACTCCATCTAAAAAGAAAAAATGCTTCAACTGTGGCAATACCTGCTTGTCAAGCTCATTTTCTTACTGCAAAATTCTATTTTCCCCAAAGTCTATATAACATTACCTGGAATATAGTAGGCACTCGATAAATATTCACTGGATAAATGAAAAGTCTGATGTCAAATATTAATTTTTATTCTCTTTGCCTTCCTAACACACTGCCACGCCATGTGAGGCAGATTATCTCAAGAAACCTAGAGAAGAGACTATGTATATGGAAATACCATACTATCATACAGTTTCACACACATAAAAAAAAATCTATGGTATCTTACATATAATGATCCCAAAACAATTTCTAAAAGTACTAACTCTTAGAGACTTTTAGTAAATCTTTAAAGCAGTTAAATCAAAGCCTCTTACTCTCAATCAGAGAAAAAGAAAGAAAAGTAATATAACTGATCCCTGAGGCATAAGGGAAACTAGAAAGAAAAATAAGCAAAGAAACCAAACCAGATTCAATGGAATATTCCTGTAGAGAGTATTCTGACAAACCACCAAGTTCCCCTTAATGGAGGACTCAGAGTCCCTGAGCAGACTGCCCAAGATTATGTTCCTTTCCCAAGGCAGTCCACAACCAATGCAAAGCTACAAGGGCCTAGAAATCTAAGTCCAGCTCAGGACTTAGTCGAGGATGTCATTGGAACCGAATCACAACTCAACTTTTCCCTCTGTCCAATCCTGCTTCCTTCCCCTCTGTTTCACAGATGTTGATCCAAAGGGTACTCACTGAACATCCTGCACACTAAACTCTATCTCAGGCTTCCCATGGAATCCAACCTGCAATAATTACTGAGAGCCACACTTGTAGATCAATGCAGCATACAAGAGTTAGAATAATAGTTTCTACTTATGTATCTTAACAGGTGAAGAAACAATACGGAAGAATGAAAAAGCTACCACTACTTCTCAAACAGTTCTAATTGAACCAAAATATTTTCCTTTAAAAAAATCAATACATACCAAGTTACGAACATATTAAGTATCTCAGTGTATATACCTATTACCATTATTTTGCAGGCTAGGACAACACTTCTTTCTAAACCCAAATAACAGTAACTGAATATATATATTAATGTAGTATATTAAATGTCAGATTATTCATGGTCTGTTTTATGTAGTTTTTATATTTTAATTTCTAATCAGAACAGAAATTCCCCATGTAAGTATTCCATTTTCTCTAAGCAAATTAAAAACCAGAAATATATTCTCCTATTAAGATCCCTGCTTAAGAAGAAAATCCTGTCCTGAAATGTAACAGCAGAATGCAAACACTTAGAAATGATTTAGAGATCCTATCAGTAAAAGTATCATTTCCTATATATGCCATTACAAGCAGCAAGGTTAGAATATGAATTAATTACATGAAGAAATGTATAAAAACACATCCAAATCCATTTTCATAGCTGTTTCTCAAAATGTAATCACTTCTCTTACAAGCCCTTGAAATCATAAAATAGTTTAAAAATTGATGGAAAGTCTGCCCACAGACTCTCTGTAAATACCTGACTGAAAATCAGTTTTTGCATACAAGGCACTGGGGGTTTCTTGAGGGTGCAGACGGTAGGAAGACTTGGGGGTCCTGTAATTAGTACTTCCAGGATAGTTTTGGTGTCTGTAAATTAGAGGTGACAGTGGGCTGGTTATGGTGAGTTTCTTCTTGAGGGGTAAGAACAAGGGTCTTTGTTAATGAAGGTAGTCTCTGGCTGATTGTGGAGGGTGCAGATGCTTTCGTAAAACACAGTTTTTGTATTAAACCATTCTTACATTGCTATAAAGAAATAACTGAGGCTGAGGAATTTACAAAGAACAGAGGTTTAATTGGCTCACGGTGCTGCAGGCTGTATGAGCAAAGACCTAGAATGTGCTCCTGATGAGGGCCTCAAGAGGCTTACAATCATGGTAGAAGGAAAAGCGGGGGCAGGTGTCTCACATGGGGAGAGCAGGAAGAAGAGGGGGAGGATCCCTGACTTATAAACAACCAAATCTCATATTAACTAACTGAATGAGACCTTACTTACCACCAAGGGGATGGTTCTAAACCATTCATGAAGGATCTGCCCCCACGATTCAATTACTCCTATCAGGGCCCCACCTCCAACACTGGGAATCACATTTCAAATAGAGGTTTGGAGGGGACAAACACCCAAACCACATTAGTTTGTTTCTTTAACATTTATTTTTTTTAAAAAAATGATTGCTACTGTGAACAAAATTCTTATTAACCATTTTATACAGTTTAGATTGATGGTGTCAAGTTGAGTCCAGTAGAAAGCCAGCACAAACTCAAAGTCCTGCCTCACCTTAAAAAGGACCTGGGAATTTTCCAACTCATAAAAATTTTTAAAAGTTCAGTTCTACCTGTCCAACTCTGACTCACAGCAATATGACTAAATAAAAATGGGGCCACATGAACTGCCAGAAATTATATTTTAAGTTATATAACACCAAGAACATCTGAGGACTTAACCTACTGAAAGAAGAGTTTTTAATCATCCTCCAAAATCAAGAGTCTCCAAACTTTTTCTAGAAGTAGACTGGCCACATCAGTCATATAAGAAACTATCCATCAACTTCAGTAAACATGTTTCTCACTCACCCTGGAGCTGTTTTTAAATACTCAGCAAATTAGGCAGTAACGATTTTCCTTATTTTTGCTTTAAGGAGCAGGAAAAAAAGCTTCCCTTCATAAAGAAGTACCTCATACAAAAGAGATCAGCTCTGACCACCTAAGAGTCGAAAAATTCTCTTCCAGTGAAAGAAAGTGAACTGCTTCTAATGTGTCTTTCCTTTTTTCTACTCTTTGTCATATCAGTACTATGGACAGGCTTATTTTAAAATCTTACTTTTATAAATAATTTATTTTATTTTATTTTTTACTTAAAGATAGGCTGCATATCTTGGTTATTTTTGTTTTCTGGGCTTTTTCTGGTAAAGGTGGGGGCTGGTCTTGAACTCCTGGCCTCAAGTGATCCTCTTGCCATGGCCTCCCAAAGTGTTGGAATTACAGGCTGACTTCTGCTTGCCCACTAGCAAATAAAATCAACGTTATCCATGTTCTCCACTTGAGTCCAAATTTCAGACTCTGAACATTCCCCGACTTTCTCTTACAGTTAAGGAGTTTTTTAAAAAAGGGAGGGGACTTTGGGATTGGAGACAATTAAGTAAAACATATTCTGCATGCAAAAGGAAATAAAATCAGTTATATGCAGAGTAAAGAGTCAGAACTTGCTAATAAACCTATGTTAAACATACAAACCCACAATGGATAAAGAAAGCACTAGCTGTAAACCTGACTTCCACATTTACAGAGTCCCTGTGCTTTCCCCAACCGGTTACTTATATTTACCCTCAAATATATAAATCCAAATACCTTATTTCATCCACAAAACAATTAGTTTTACATAGAGTCACACAGAGCTTTATGTTATTTTCAAATTGTATGTGGGAAATTCTATGAAAAATGTTTAACTTCAACTTGGGCTAAGTATACGAGCCGTCCAGGGACAAAAAGGACATCACCTGTGGAACCTAGAACTTTATGTAACACAGAATAAATGTGAGTCGAGAAATTAAGAAATGTCCCACGTGAACTTAATCTTTGCTTGTCTATAATCCTGATATTTTTTCAGTGTTTCTTCTGTTTTCCCCATCTCCCTTTCTGTAAAAGTAAGAGCATCAATTTAACACACTTATAGGATACGAACAGTAAAGAAAAATATTCAATGAATGTTTTCTAATGGTGACAGCAAAAATAGTACTGTGTATCAGGAAATTTTGCCATTCTCATCTTTGGCTATAAATCTACAGAATACTTAGTATTCACAGATAACTGGCACTGGATTTTTTAAAAGCCACCTAGTTCATCCATATAAAAACAGGACTATTAGGCCATACACAGTGGTTCATACCGTAATCCCAGCACTTTGGGAGGCTGAGGAGGGCAGACTGCTCGAGCCCAGGAGTCTGAGACCAGCCTGGGCAACATGGTGAAACCCGTCTCCTCTAAAAATACAAAATTAGCCAGGCTTGGTGAAGTGCGCCTGTAGTCCTCCCAGCTACTTGGGAGGCTGAGGTGGGAAGATCGCTTGAGCCCTGGAGGCAGAGGGCACAGTGAGCCAGGATTGTACGTTTGCACTACAGCCTGAGTGACAGAGAAAGACCGTGTCTCAAAATAACAACAACAAAAAAGCAGGATCAAACTGTCGCACTTAAGTATTGAAAAGAAGGTTTGACTGGGATTTTAATTTCAAAATGAAAATTATTTTTAGAAGAACTTATACCATTTTATTTTACAAATTTAGGTCATTATTAAAACCATGTGCTAATTCTGAGGAGAATCAACACAAATTGACTTTGCTTATCCAAACAAAGGTAATTTTTCCACAAAGTTACCTCTTAATTCTTTGGTATCTAAACACTTCAGATACCAAAGGCCCTTTTATGGACATCATGAAATATTGCAATTTTGCATTATCTACAGTTTTGCTTTATGTTCAATTTAAACTATACTGTCACTAGAGAGCAACCAATAAAGATTTTGACTCAATGGACGTGGCTAGACTCTACAGCTGTGGGATGTTTGAATGGAAATGACTGAAGAGATGAAAACTTTTGTTTCCCTCTGTAATCTCTATCTGTAAAAACCTAGGATTATGAATACTTGTACAATAAGGACTTCAATAAACTAATGCCTGAGGGATTTAAGAAAATTTAAAAATAAACATTCATTAATCCTGATGGCTTCAAGAAAAAGCTATTGAGTAAAAATAGTTAATATAGCCAAGCCTGGTGGTGCGTGCCTGTAGTCCTAGTTACTTGGGAGCTGAAGCAAGAGGATCACATGAGCCCAGCTATGACTGCACCACTGTACTCCAACACGGGTGACAGAGCAAAACCCTCTTAAAAAAACAAACAAAAAAAAGAGTACTTTTACATGGCTAATGTGAGTGGAGTTACCATATATACCACAAATCACAAATAACAATTTTTTAAAAAATTAAGACAATAAAATGTATCCAGAAGAACACACAGCCAGGCACAGTGGCTCACACCTGTAATCTCGACACTTTGGGAGGATATGTTTGAGGCCAGGAGATCATGACCAGTGTGGGCAACAAAGTGAGACCTCATCTCTATGGGGGAGGAAAAAAAAATCAGCCAGGCCTGGTGGCATGTGCCTGTAGTCCCAGCTACTCAAGAGGCAAAAGCATGAGGATGGCTTGAGCCCAGGAGTTCAAGGTTGCAGTGAGCTATGATCATGCCACTGCACTGCAGTGAGAGAAAGAGAAACAGAAAGAGAAAAACAGCTATGATCATGCCACTACACTCCAGTGAGAGAGAGAGAGAGAGGGAGGGAGAGAGAGAGAGGGAAGGGAGGGAGGGAGGGAAGGAAGGAAGATTTGTTATATCGTTTTCCTTGATTTTTCAGAAGGTATTTCTCAATCTGTCAGCATCTCAGACTTACTATATTAGTCAGTCTTCATTATACAAAAAATCACTGGAAAGCTGGAAAAGACCTTAGAGATAATCTATTACTACCTCTTCATTTTACAAAGGAAGAAAGTTGGGACCAAAAAGGCAAAGTGACTCATCCAAACAGTTTATGGCAGGGCGAGGGATCTCAATACATAATTCTTTCTCTTATTACAACGTGAAGAACATTTACCATACTCCAAAACACTCTCTTAAACAAATCCTTTATTTTATCTTTTTTAGTGATTGTCCTCCTCAAACAGACAGAATACATGTCAAACAGAACACATCATACCTTTTTCGTTTTTATCTACTCAAAGTAGGTTTGCTAGAAATATCTTCCTACAGGTAATTGTGGGAAAAGACAGAAAATACTGACCCATGCTTGCCTTTCTGAAAACATTTTAAATTTGGTAGATAAGGAAATAACCTTATTTTCATCTACATGATTTACTGTTTCTTGCAGAAGAATATTTAGGTATATATTAGGATACTTAATTTTATTTAAAAAGAAACTGAGGAGGAAATGTTTCACATAATTATATGATGTGAATACCTATGCTTTGTAGAATACAATGTATAGACTCTGAAAGAGAAGCTATTTAAAACATTTCATTAACCTTATAAATGACACAATTACTATACAGTAATTCCTCAAAGTATTTACCTAAAAAAATCTACTTAACATGGTGCCAAATATGCTTTATCTAGCTTGTTAATTGCCATACCTCATTATGTTGTTGTTGCTGTTGTTGTTATTGTTTGAGATGAGGTCTCACTCTGTCACCCACGCTGAAGTGCAGTGGTACGATCTCGGCTCAGTGCAACCTCTGCCTCCTAACTCAAGCAATCCTCCCACCTCAGCTTCCCAAGTAGCTGGGACCACAGGCGCATGCCACCACACACGCTAATTTTTTGTATTTTTGGTAGAGATGGGGTTTCGCTGTGTTGGCCAGGCTGGTCTTAAACTCCTGAGCTCAAGCAATCCACCCTCCTCAGCTTCCTAAAGTGCTGGGATTACAGGGATGAGCCACCACACCCAGCCAATCACTTTTAAAAGGAAAGCTATTTTAAATCAAGAGCTATCTCGAACTCCTGACCTCAAGTGATCTACCCACCTCGACCTTCCAAACTGCTGCTGGGATTACAGGCATGAGCCACCATGCCCTGGCCAACATGATGAAACCCGGTCTCTACTAAAAATACAAAAATTAGCTGGATGTGGTGGTGGGCACCAGTAAACCCAGCTACTCGGGAGGCTGAGGCAGGAGAATCAACTGAACCCGGGAGGTGGAGGTTACAGTGAGCCACGATAGCACCACTGGACTCCAGCCTGGGTGACAAGAGTGAAACTCCATCTCAAAAAAAAATTAATAGCCATCTTAAAACAAAGCCAGTCCTGGCAAAGTCATAATTTCTGGCAAAAATAAGTATAGTCTGTGAGAATAAAATCCTTATCTAATCTCATCATGAAATTCCAAATATCTAATACATCACTGGTTCCTTGTACTTTTTGTGGCAATAATATACTGAAATTAAAATCATAAAAGTGTTCAGCTCAATTTATTATTAAGCACATAGTACATGAATGGTGCTATGACAGACATTGCAAACCACAGAAAAATTAGACATCCCTTGCCATAAGTGACCTTACAGTCTAATAAAAGTAATAGCAGTATATCCAATAAAATACAGTAAGTTTGGCAAAAAGGTCTATCAAATAAGAGTATAATAATCCACTGAAGGGCAACAGACTTTTCACCTGGAAAAGAAAAGGCTTAGGGTACTATTTAGCTTCTGTAAAATACTCAGGCTGAGGGTGGTGGCTCACATCTGTAATCCCAGCACTTTGGGAGGCTAAGGTGGGAGAATGGGTTGAGGTCAGGAGTTCGAGACCAGCCTGGGCAGCATAGTGAGACCTTGTCTCTACAAAAAAATATATTAAAATTAGCCAGGCATGGTGGTGTGCACCTGTAATCCTAGCTACTGGGGAGGCTGAAGTAAGAGGACCGCTTGGGCCCAGGAAGCCAAGGCTTAAAATGAGCCATGACTGCACCACTGCACTCCAGCCTGGGTGACAGACCAAGGCCCTGTCTACAAACAAAAACAAAAACGAAAAATTAAAATAAATTTTTTAAAAATAAAATACTCAAAAGGCTGTTATATAGAGGAGGATACAGGTTCATTTTGTTTTGATAAAACAACAGAAATGAGATCTATGGGAGACAGTTGAAGGAAGGCTAAGTCTGCATTTCCTCAAGTTTATTCCATAGATCACTGATCCCTTACCTCTCTCACAAAAAATACCATGATCATACAAATCTAGGAAACACGTGCAGTGTTTATATAATACATGCAATACTAGAGTTCTTCTGGGAGATTAAAAAAGGTACATGAGTATTAAAGAGGTATGCTAAGGAAATCAATTTAATTTTGTTTAATCAAGTGTTCTCCAAATATTTCACCATAGTTTTTGTTGCTTTATCTATTTTTATTTAAAGAATACCTAAGAACACCCAGAAATACTAGGAAGTGTCAATTAATAATGCTTTTCAAATAATGACACCCTGATCATAAGTCTTAGAAGGAAGGACTATGCTTAAAAATAGTAGTAGAGAGGTATTTGTATCATAGTGTTTGGCTGGTATCTCTCCCTCAGGCACAAAGTTTTGAACATGAAATGATTTCAATGAATGGAAGAAAAAACAGTCCTCTAAAACTACATATAGTATAGCTAACACTTTAAAGATCAGAATGAATTTCTAAATTTTCCTGAAAACTTAGAGAACTGAATGTAA
Source organism: Macaca mulatta (assembly GCF_049350105.2). Lineage (NCBI taxonomy): Eukaryota > Metazoa > Chordata > Mammalia > Primates > Cercopithecidae > Macaca > Macaca mulatta. Next base: position 34,305,446 of record NC_133412.1, on the reverse strand, counting down.
ACTCACAATTTAACAAATGAACAGGCCGGGCGCGGTGGCTCACGCCTATAATCCCAGCACTTTAGGGGGCCGAGGCGGGCAGATCATTTGAGATCAGGAGTTTGAGACCAGCCTGTTCAACATGTTGAAACCCCATCTCTACTAAAAATACAAAAATTAGCTGGGCCTGGGGCCAGGCGCGGAGGCTCACACCTGTAATCCCAGCACTTTGGGAAGCCAAGGCAGGTGGATCACAAGGTCAGGAGACAGAGACCATCCTGGCTAACGTGGTGAAACCCTGCCTCTACTAAAAATACAAAAAAATTAGCTGGGCATGGTGGCATGCACCTGTTATCCCAGGTATTCAGGAGGCTGAGACAGGAGAATGGCATGAACCCGGGAGGCGGAGCTTCCAGTGAGCCGAGATCATGCCACTGCACTCCAGCCTGGGCGACAGAGCGACTCCGTCTCAAAAAAATAAAAAAATAAAAAATAAAAAAATTAGCTAGGCACAGTGGCGCATGCCTGTATTCCCAGCTACTCGGGAGGCTGAGACAGGAGAATCGCTTGAACCCGAGAGGTGGAGGTTGCAGTGAGCCAAGATTGTGCCATGGCACTCCAGCCTGGGCAACAAGAGCAAAACTCCATCTTGAAAAGAAAAGAAAAGAAAAAAGAGAAAAGAACAAATGTTAAGACCTACGTTTAGGTTCTTTAGCTCAATTTTTAATTATCAATATTCTCAGGAGAGAAGAGAATAATTATACAGCTAAAATTAATTATATGAAAAAAGGCAAAAGTTTATCTTAACTTAAAGTGAGAGTCGATCTTTAAAGAAATTACATCACTGAGAACAAAACCAATTTTCTTCAGTTAAGGTCAACAGCCCATCTATCCCTCAAAATGAAAGCAGACTGGTGCACTGCCATATAAGAAGCCTGAGCCAACAAACCTTTACAAAATGGAATCTGAAGAAAACGTTCTATTTGATTTTAAATTTGCTATGAGACCAACCAAGTACTGAGGAGAAAAGAAGAAGTTGAAAGCACAGGAAACAAATAAGAACACTAGCTTCCCTCTTCAGTCTGCACAGGTACCCAAGGACCATTAGATTCAGTTGATCTTTATTATTCATGGATTCAATATATGCAACTTTGCCTATTTAATGAAATTTATTTGTACAGTAGCTGGGCCTTCCAGTCATTTGCAGACACACACGGGATAACAAAAAATCTGAGTCACCAAATATGCACATTCCCAGCAGACATCGAGTAGGCTTTCTTGCTTCAGCTCTTATAATGTAAACAAGAGTCCTTTCTGCAGCCTATTGTGTGCCACGTTTTTTGCATTTTTGTGTTTCTGTTGATTATTTCACTATTTCATGGCCCCCAAGTCATTTTAAGTGCTGCCTAGTGTTCTCAAGCACAAGAAGCCCAAAATGTGCATTATGGAGAAAATAGCTGTGTTAGACAAACTTAGTTCAGGAATGAGTTATTGTTTTGTTGATTGTGAGCTCAATGTTAATGAATCAACAATATATGTCTTTAAACAGAAACACACATAAAACATGTTTATGTATTGATCAGTTAACAAAAATGCTGTGACCAGATGCTCACAGGTACCTAACCCTGTATTTCCCCTAGGAACAGTGGTTCAGTATTAACTAATTTGGTGTCCATGACAACTTTGTAGACCATACTACCTTGACTGAGAAGCCACCAAAGTTACCCATTACCCTGTGTTACATTACCTCCAGATTTCCTCAACCCACAGAAAGTGGGCATTTGCAGAAAAAGTTTTCAGAAATGAATAAATGTTGGTTAGATTTCTCATGTAAAAGCCCTTAGGAAATGATCATGTTCCTCTTGTAGAAGAATGAATTTTTATAAGTTTGCTGTTAACCTAGTAGTGGCATACTATGAAAGATGTACAGTAGTTTTAAACCGTAAACTCTCAGCTTACCAGTAAATTCAATTCACTGATTTTAAAAGTGATCCTCTTTTCTCAGATACAGAATTCATATCATCTGTTGGTTTTCCCGGTGCAAGTATGTAAAGGATTCATCTGAATCAATCATTGCCTGCAAACTGTTACAGCACTACAGCATGAGAACAGCCATAGACTGTCTGCTTTATCTGTTTAAACGTGAAGCTTTACAGAGACATACAGAATGAAAACTAAGTCTCCCTTTCGATTGACAGCTCATCAGTCAAAAGGAAAGCTTTTAGAAACTTCTCTCAAGTCACTTAGTTTTCTTTTTGAATTGGGATATATCTATGTGGGAATCTAGAAATGACATGCTTGACTGATAACTGTCTTTTGCTAGCTCAGTACTCTGTATTATGTCAAAAAATACATGAAGGAGTCAATTAATTACAGTCAGTCAACACGGGTAGATGTCACTACACAGGAAGAAATCTCAGGTTTATGAATATGAAGATATATGTGTTAGGTGGATTGTATTTGTTTTAATACACTTTATATGGTAAGTAATGTAAACATTGTGACTGAGTATGATTTTAAGGGCACTCGCCTAGGGAGGAAACACAGAAGGTTTTTTTTTAAAGCATATTTGGTTATTCCTTTGTGTTCTCAATTTTCTGGAGAGTAAAATGTGCAAAAAGTGTTTGTTTTCTCATGGGGCATGTGGAACAGGTGACTATACCAAAAACAACTCCCACCCCATCTCTTCAACTGGCACACACAACACAATCACCATCATGTCATTGCCTGTTGAGACAACTCCCAGTTTTACTCTTTTAGAGCAACTAAGCACAGGTCACCACTTGTGCTCCAGTCGCTGACTTCTGAACATGGAAAATGAAAGCTATACTAAAAAAACTAGGGAAAGAGATAAGCTTCTCAACTTCAAAATACCTATCATCTCAAATCCAAATTCAAGGCTTATTGATTTCTCTCTTTCTAGAAAGTTTCATGTTCTCCTTCAATCTAGACAGTTATGTAAGGGTTGTTGTAACACCTTCCATATCTGGACTCTTTCACTCCTATGGCTTTCCAAAGACAGTGGCAATCCTTCTCTGGTGGCTTTCACCTTGAACTCTTACAAAAAAGACAACCTCTAGAATAAACAATGGAAGCAGGTTGAACTAAGAACCAGTAACTCAAAAGTATGTCCTATTGATGTGATTATATATAACAGCAATTAAGAAATTTTATTGACAAAAAAATTAATGTTTCAGGAAAAATTGGAGAGTATGGAACACATGAATGACCCTTCAAGGAAAGTCAGACAAATCCAGAATGTGAGACATCCCTAGACAGGTGCTCTGCTTTCTGAAACATCAGGTATAAGGAAAACTATTTTAAATGAAAAGAAACTAAAATATGCAACAATCAAATCCAATGAATATTTTTAAAATCTATGGAAGACATTTTGGGAACAATCGGGAATGTAAATAGAAATCATGTCAGAGAATTGCTGTTAATTTTCTTTGTTATAATAACGCAGGGTAAGTAGGAGAATGTCCTTTTTGGTGGAAATGCTTACTGAAATATTACAGGCTGGTATTCAAATCTGTGAAACCTACAAAAAACAATACAATTTGTGGAATTCCGGGACAATGAAATATAAATAGGCACTAGAAATCCCAGCACTGTAGGAGGCCAAGGCAGGCGGATTACTTGAAGTCAGGAATTCGAGACCAGCCTGGCCAACATAGCAAAACCCTGTCTACTGAAAACACAAAAATTAACCAGCCATGGTGGCACATGCCTATAATCCCAGCTACTCAGCAGGTTGAGGAAGGAGAATCGCTTGAACCTGGGAGGTACAGGTTGCAGTGAGCTGAGATCGCACCACTCCATTCCAGCCTGGGTGACAGAGCAAGACTCCGTCTCGAAATAAATAAATAAAGAAATAAAAAATAAAAAATAAATTTTAAAAATTTAAAAATTTAAAAATAAAAGCACTAGAATTACAGAAAAGGTAAAATTTATTTCTAGAAAAAAAAAATGGTTGTAGAGTCCTAATAAACAGGACACCTGCAAAATAAAGCACTAAGAAAGAATTTCAGCAGTGAAAAACTAAAATAAAGAAATAGGAGCCAAGCGCTGGTAATGGTAAATTTGACACAGATCACACCTCAGTGGCGAAAATTATCAGGCTTGGTGTGCAGAACTAGAAATCATTAATAAGGAGGCACAAATAATAAAAACAAAGTGAGACTCTGAGAAGTGGCAATGGAAAAAATCATCCTTTATGTTTTTGAAGAACCAGCTTTTGTGTTCACTGATTTCTTATTTTTAATTTCATTGATTTCTGCTTTAATTTTTATCATGTTTTATTTTGCTCATACTGGATTTAATTGTACTTCTTTAGTTTCCTAAGGCAGAAGCTCAGATGGTTAATTTTCAATCTTTCATCTAGTTTCTACATTGAATGCTACAAACTTCCTTCCAAGTACTGCTTTTGTTGCTGTATCACAAATTTTGATAAACTGTTTTTATTTTCATTTTGTTTAAAACACTTTCTCTCGAGGTTTCTTCATTGATCCCTGTGTTATTTAGAAATGTATTATCATCCCTTATTTTATATGTTTAAAAAAAAACAGACTTCTGACTTCTGGCCAGGTACAGTGGCTCACGCCTGTAATCCCACCACTTTGGGAAGTCAAGGCGAGAGGATCGCTTCAGCCCAGGAGATGGAGGCTGCAATGAGCTATAATGGTGGCAATGCATTCCATCCCTGGTGACAGAGAGAGATCCTGTCTTTAAAATTTAAACAAAACAGATTTCAAGAAATGAAGTAGATTACAAAAGGTCAAAAAGAAAGTTGGTCACAGATTTTGAGTACAGGAAATATGTTTTGTCTTTCAAATACTAGTGCACAAGTGAATGAATACTCCTAGTTATGAACAAGAGAAAAATGAGAAAGTTTAGCATTTGATTAAGAAATGAAATTTAGGCCAGGCACAGTGGCTCATGCCTGCAATCCCAACACTTTGGGACGCTGAGGTGGGTGGATCACTTGAGCTCAGGAGTTTAATATTTTTTATTAATTATGAATTTTTCATTAATTATGAATTCAACTTTTTTATTGAGACAGTCTCATTCTGTCACCCAGGCTGAAATGCAGTTGCTCCATCCTGGCTCATTGCAACCTCTGCCTCCCAGACTCAAAGGATTCTCAAGGGAGGCTCAGCCTCCTGAGGAGCTGGGACTACAGGCATGCACTACCATGCCCAGCTAATGTTTGTATTTTTAGTAAAGATGGGGTCTCACCACATTGGCCAGGCTGGTCTGGAACTCCTGACCTCAAGTGATCCTCTCATGTTGCCCTCCCAAAGTGCTGGGATTACAGGCACGAGCCACTGCACCCAGCCAAATTCAACTTAATAGTTAAAAGGCTATACAAGATCATCTGCTTCATCCTAGGTGAGTTTGGTAGTTACTGTTCCAAGGAATTAGTGTATTTCACCTAAGTTGTCATTACATGCATAGAGATTTTTAGTATTCCTTATTACCCTTAGAATTCCTGTGGAGTTTGTAATGATATCACTTGTTTGGTTGCTGATACTGGTTTTTTATGTCTTCCCGTTTTCTGCTGTATTGCTAAAGATGATCAATTTTACTGATCTATAAAAAAGGAAACTCAGCTTTCAATGTCACTGATTTTGGCTAGTTTTACTGCTTTTAATTCACTGACTTCTCCTGTCACTGAGGTTTATTTTGTTCTTTGACTAGTGTCTTCCCCCCACCACGCTCGCTTTTTTTTTGAGACGGAGTCTCGCTCTGTCACCCAGGCTGGAGGCGCGATCTCGACTCACTCCAAGTTCCGCCTCCCAGGTTCACGCCATTCTCCTGCCACAGCCTCCGGAGTAGCTGGAACTACAGGCTTCCGCCACCTCGCCTGGCTAATTTTTTGTATATGTAGTAGAGACAGGGTTTCACCATGTTAGCCAGGATGGTCTCGATCTCTTGACCTTGTGATCCGCCCGCCTTGGCCTCCCAAAGTGCTGGGATTACAGGCAGGAGCCACTGTGCCCAGCCTCTTTTTCCCCATTTTTTTTCAGAGACAAGTCTCACTCTGTCACCAAGGCTAGAATGTAGTCACGTGATCATGGCTCACTGCAATCTTCAACTCCTGGGCTCAAGAGATCCTCCTACCTAACACGTCCAAAGAGCTGGGATGACAGGCACACGCCACCCATGCCCAGCTAATTTTTTAAAAAACTTTTTGTAAAGATAGATGGCGATCTTGCTATGTTGCCCAGGATGGTCTTGAACTCCCAGTCTCAAACAATCCTCTCATCTCAAACTCTTAAAGCACTGGGATTACAGGCATGAGCCTGCAGCCTAGATTTTTTGAGCGGGAAACACAGATTATTGATTTGAGGTATTTCATGTTTTCTAACAGCGCTGAATGTACTAACTTTCCTTTTAAATACTGCCTGGCAGCATAAATTTTGATACATTAATATCTTCATTTATATTTAGTTCAAAATTTTCTTTTATTTCCCATGAGGCTTTCTCTTCTACCCAATGGATTATTTAGAAGTCTGCTGTCTAATTTCTAAGTATTTGGAGATTTCTGTGTTATTTTTCTGTTACTGATTTCTAATATGTTTCCATTATGATTTGAGAATGTATTTTTTACGAGTTCAATTCTTTTCAACTTGTTAAGGTTTGTATTAAGACCAAGATACGGTCTGTCTTAGCGCATGTTCCATGTATACTTGGAAAGAATGTGTATTCTGCTGTTGTTGGGTAAAGTATTCCATAAAGATCAATTAGATCTAGCTAGTTGATAGTGCTGTTCAGACATTCTGTGCCCCCTGGTGATTCTGTCTACTAGTTCTATCTATTCCTAAGAAAAGAATGTTGAAGTCTTCAATTATAAATGCTGAGTTCCTTGTGTACTTGGAAAGAATGCATATTCTGTTATTATTGGGTAAGGCATACTACAAATGTCAATTAGATTTAGCTGATTGATAGCCTCCTTCAAGTATTCTTTTTTTTTTTTTGAGACAGAGTTTCGCCCCTCTCGCCAAGGCTGGAGTGCAGTGGCACAATTTCGGCTCACTGCAGCCTCCACCTCCTGGGTTCAAGCAATTCTCGTGCCTCAGCTTCCCTAGTAGCTGGGACTACAAGCACGTGATACCACAACCAGCTAATTTTTGTATTTTTAGTAGAGAGGGGGTTTCACCATGTTGTCCGGGTTGGTCTCGAACTCCTGACCTCAAGTGATCCACCTGCCTAGGCCTCCCAAAGTGCTGGGATTACAGGCATGAGCCACCACGCCCAGACCACCTTCAAGCATTCTATACCATTAGTAATTTCTCTCTACTAGTTCTATTCGTAAGAGAAGAATGTTGAAATTTTCTATTATAATTATTGAGTTCCCTATTTCTCCTTTAAGTTCTATCAAATTTTGCTTCACGTATTTTTAAATTCTGTTGTTAGCTACTTACACATTTAGGATTGGCAAATCAATTCTTTTATCAATATGTAATGTTCCTCTTTATTCGGGTATTATCTTAGCTCTGAAGTCTGCTTTATTTATTAATATAGCCACTAGGATTTTCTTTCCAATAGTGTTTGCATGCTGTATCTTTTTCCATCTTTTCACTTTTAACACACCTACATCGTATTTAAAGTAAGTTTCCAACAGACAGCATAAAGTGAGTTTTTTTTAATGTACTCGACAAACTCTTTTAATTGATTTGTTTACAGCATTTAAAAATTCAATGTAATTACTGATGTATAAGAACTTACATCTACCATTTTATTATTTGTTTTCTCATTGATCCCTGTTTCCCCTTTCCTGCCTTCTTTGGGGTTATTTGAATTTTTTTTAACTTTTATTTTAGAATCTGGGGGTATATGTGCAGGTTTGTTACACAGATACACTGGGTGCTGAAGTCTGGAGTACAAATGAATCCCTCCTCCAGGTGGTGAGCATAGTATCTAATAAGTAGTTATTTTTCAACCCTTACTCCTTTCCCTCCCTCCCCGTCTCATATTACCCAGTGTCTAGTGTTCTCATTTTTATGACCATGTGTACCCAATATTTAGCTCTCACTTATAAGTGAGAACAAGTGGTATAGTTTTCTTTTCCTGCATTAGTTCCCACAGGATGATTTTCAACTGCATCCATGTTGCTGCAAAGGACATGATTTTGTTCTTTTTATGGCTACATAGTATTCCATGTATATGTGTACCACATTTTCTCTACCCAATCCACCACTGATAGGCATACGTGTTGATTCCATGTCTTTGCTCTTGTGAAGAGTATTGGAATGGACATACGGGTATATGTGTCTTTTTGGCAGAACAATTTATTTTCCTTTGAGTATATACCCAGTAGTGAGGCTGCTGGGTCAAATGGTAGTTCAACTCCCGGGTCTTTGGGAAATCTCCAAACTGCTTCCCACAACGGCTGAAATAATTTACACACTCCCACCAATAGTGTTATGTGTTCCCTTTTTCCATAGCATTGCCAACATCTGTTATTTTGTGCCTTTTTAACAAAGCCATCCTGACTGATATAAAATGGTATCTCATTGTGGTTTTGATAAGAATTACTCTGATGATCAGTGATTATGAGCATTTTTTCATATGTTTGTTGGCTACCTGTAAGTCTTCTTTTGAGAAATGTCTGTTCATGTCCTTTGTCCATTTTTAATGGGGTTATTTGCTTGTTGATTTAAGTTCCTTATAGATTTTGGACGTTAGATCTTGTTGAACGCATAGTTTGTGAATATTTTCTCTCATTCTGTAGGTTGTATGTTTACTCCCTTGATAATTTCTCTTGCTGTCCAAAAGTTCTCTAATCAGGTCTCAGTGGTCAATTTTTCTTCTAGTTGCAACCGCTTTTGAGGACTTAGTCATAAATTCCTTGCCAAGGCTGATGTTGAGAAGGGTATTTCCTAGGTTTACGTACAGGATTTGTAAAGTCTGAGGTATTACATTAAAGTCCCTAATCCATCTTCAGTTAATTTTTGTATACACTGATAGGTAGACGTCTAGTTTCATTCTTCTACATATGGATAGCCAGTTATCACAAGCAACATTTATTGAATAGGAAGTCTTTTCCCCATTGCTTAGTTTTATTGACTTTGTCAATGATCAGATGGTTGCAGGTATGTGACTTTACTTTTGGGTTCTCTATTCTGTTCCATTGTCTTTTTTGTGCCAAGACCATGCTGATACCAAAACTGGCAGACACACAACAAAAACAGAAAACTTCAGGCCAATATCACTGATGAATACAGACACAAAAATCCTCAACAAATACTACCAAACTGAATCAATCCTCAACAAAATACTACCAAACTGAATCCAGCAGCACATCGAATGGTACTTCACCATGATCAAATAGGCTTTATTCCTGAGATGCAAGCCTGGTTCAACATACACAAATCAATAAATGTGATTCACCGCATAAATAGAATTAAAAACAAAAACCAAATGATCATCTCAATAGATGCAGAAAAAGCTTTCAATAAAATCCAACATCTCTTCATGATAAAAACCCTCAACAAACTAAGCCTTGAAGGAACATAACTCAAAAGAGTAAGAGTAATCCATGATAAACCCACAGCTAATATCATACAGGGCAAAAGTTGGAAGCATTCCCCTTGAGAACTGGAACAAGAATGCCTACTCTTACCACTTCTATTCAACATAGTACTGGAAGTCCTAGCCAGGGCAATCAAGCAACAGTAAGAAATAAAAGCCATTCAAATAGGAAAAGATGAGCTCTCTCTCTTCATGGACCATATGATTCTATACCTAAAAAATGCTAAAGACTACACCACAAGGCTCCTAGAGCTGATAGGCAACTACAATAAAGTTTCAAGGTTCAAAACCAATGTACAAAAGTCAGCATTTATATACACCAGTAACATTCAAGCTAAGACCCAAAACAAGAACACACTCCCATTTACAGTAGCCACAAAAATAATAAAATATCTAGGAATACAGTTAACCGAATATGTAAAAGATCACTACAAAGAGAATTAAAACACTGCTGAAAGAAAATTAGAGATGACACAAATAAATGGAAAAACATCCCACGCTCATTGACTGGAAGAATCAACATCATTAAAACGACCATACTACCTAAGTACCCAAAGCAAATTACAGATTCAACACTATTCCTATCAAACTACCAATGTCATTTCTCACAGAACTAGAAAAAACTATTCTAAAATTCAAACTGAACCCAAAAAGAGCCGAAATAGCCAAAGCAATCCTAAGCCCCCCACCCCACTCAAAAAAAAAAAAAGAAAAAGCTGCAATCATCACATTACCTGACTTCAAACTACACTACAAGGCTACAGTAACCAAAATAGCATGATACTTGAGTATTTTTTAGTATTCCATTTTAATTTATCCATTGTAATTCTAACCTACCTATTTATTTTGTAAGTAGTGGCTCTAGGGATTATAACATACATATTTAACTTTTCAGAATCTATTTGGAATATTTTACTCTTCAAGTGGAACACAGATGTTATATATGATACCACAGCCACTGAAAATCACATCAGATAATGTTATAACTTTTCCTCTCAATTGTCCAATGCATTTTAAAGAATTTGTGTGGAGAAAAACCATCTACAATATTTACCATTTCTGTTTATCTTCTTTCATTCCTAATGTCAAGTTTTCTTCTGATATAAATTTCCCTTCTGTCTTAAGAACATCTTTTAGCAATTCTTTTAGATCAAGTCTGCTGACAACAAATACTCTTAGTTTTTCCTTTACCTGAAAATGGCCTTATGTCACCTTCATTCCTAAAAAATACTTTCGCTAGTTATAAATACTTCTTTTCTTTCAGTACTGAACAAATTATTTTTTCTTCTTTATTCTTACTCCCATGGTTTCTGATGCAAAATCTGAAGTCATCAGAATCACTGCTTCCCCCAAGGAGCAATGTCATTTTCCTCTGGCTGCTTTCAATAGTTTTTTCCTTGTTTTTAGTTTTCAGATTAATTATGACACATCTGGGCATCAATTTCTTTGGATTTATTCCATTTCAGGTTCTCTGAATCTGTATGTTTGTGTCTTTCAATAAATTTGTGACGTCTTTAGCCACTTAATTCTTCAAGTATTTTCTCAGAACCACATTCTTTCTATATGTTGATCACCCCTTCCATTGTGAGTTGAAATCTTCCTGGTTCTTCATGCGTTAGATAATTTTGGATTACAACCTGGATGTCTAAAAATATTGTGATGAAATTCTGGTTCTTGTTTAAATGTCTAACACTTTATTATTTTCCCATAATATCCTGAGACTCTGTTCAATTTTTTAAAATTCTTTCTTCTCTAACATTCAGATTTAAAAATTTCTATTTACTTATCTTCAAGTTCACTGATTTTTTTTCCTGTCATTGCATTCTGCTATTGAGCCATCCAGTGGTCTTTTTCCCCCCACTTACTGTATTTTTCAGTTCTAACATTTCCATTTCTTTATATCTTCTATTTCTCTGCTGAGAGTTTTTCATAAATTTCAAGAGTATTCACAATTAGTTTGTTGAAACATTTTTATAATAGCTACTATAAAATCTGTCAGATAATTCCGATGTTATTATCATGACAAGTATATGTTCATTGCCTCTTCTCATGTGAGTTGAAATTTTCCTGGTTCTTCATATGTTAGATAATTTTGGATTATAACCTGGGCATTTTAACATATTGCTATGAAACTCTGGTTCCTGTTTAAATCCTGTGGACACTGGTAATATATTTGTTTTAACAAGTGATTCATTTGGTTAGGCTTAGGCCATGAGCTCCAACATGGCTTCTATAGGCATGGTTCCAGCATCAGTTCAACTTTCAAAGGCTTATGCTGTGCCATCTGAATTTGTCCCACTTTTGTATCATCGAATGGTTAGCTTGGGTGGCAGTCTTTATTTCCAAGTATGCAGAGCTCACGGAACTCCTCTATGAAGAACTTTATGGTATTGCTTTTCCAAGCTTCTCCTTACATGTGGTCTCAGCACTTTCCAATTCCTGAGGCATCCCTTTTTATTTCTTCATCCAGAATGCTGGATCTTTGGTACTCTGCTTGGGTCACACTTCTGATACCGTATCTGACTTGGAAACAAGAAATGGAAGGACAAAGAGATGAAGAAGGAAAAATAAAAAGCAATGGGATTTGTCAACTGGAGAGGAAAGTTCTCATCCCTCAGTTTTGACCATGGGCTCCTGCTGTAACTTCTGCTGCCATTACCACAGGGTTGCTTGGGAATAGGGCATGAGAGATGGAGAAGAGAAAAAAATGGCAAAATTTTCATTCTGAACTTAGCAGTTATCTTTCCTTTTCCTTGAACCAGAAGTAGCAGGCGTCTTTTAGAGCTTTCTGTTTCAGATTGCCCCACTATTAGGTTTTAGACTGTGTTAAGTTGTCTGGGGATGCTGGAAGAAAAGAAAAAGGTAAACTCACAGCCAGTGACATGGTACTCTGAAAGCTAGTCTTCTTTCAAATCCCACCTGGTATTATTTATTCTGCAGAGTCCAGGAGAGTGCCATCCATTTTCCCCAGGTTTTACAGATGCATTCAGTGAGAAAGACAGTGCGTATGTGATTAATCCATCATACTTGCAAAATGGAACTAACCTCTAACTTCTTCTCAGTTGCTCAGTTCTCACTGACACATGAACTCCTCAAACATCCTTATAAAAAGATATCAGTAATTTAAAATAAGACAATAGTCATAAGCATTCTCCTTCCATTCAGCAAAATTGCCCCAATTCACATGGTAACTAACTCATGAAAAGATAGCACAACACTATTAACAAAATCCGATCATGTTTTGGCTAAACAGCTTTTATGACTACAGACGATCACTGCAAGGTCCTCAAAATTTTATAGTGCATTATCAGAAAAGAAGAACTCCACTTCCTCACTCTTTAGCCTTTATAAAATTCACAATGGCATAATGTACGGCACATCACTGGGTATTTACGTCTGTGATCCATTTACAGGTAATTAGGCACGAATCACCATTTAACAAAATGTTATGTGACTTTCAATAGTAGATCCAAATTAAAATTATTCAGGACATGTTTTATTTCAGAAGAATGGCCCTTAATCTCTTTTAAACTTTGGCTGCTACATGAGAAATAAAAGTTTTAAAATTTAGTTTTAATAACTACAAGTAAAAATCAACAGCAGAAAGAATGTAGCAATAAAACTTAATTAAAGGAGACTGGATTTAGCAGCAAGGCTTAAATTTTTATTTATTTATTTACTTTGAGACAGGGTCTCACTCTGTCACCCAGGCTAGACTACAGTGTAATGATCACAGCCCACTGCAGCCTCAACCTCCTGGGCTCACATCATCCTCCCACCTCAGCCTCCTGAGTAGGTGGGACCAGAAGCATGCATCACTGTGCCCAGCTAGGTTTTTTTTGTTTTGTTTTGTTTTGTTTTTTGGCTTTTTTTTTTTTAGTAGAGACAAGATCTCACTGCATTGCCGAGATTGATCTGGAACTCCCGGGCTCAAGTGATCCTCCCACCTCAGCCTCCTAAAGTACTAGAGTACAGGCATGAGCTACCATGCCTGGCATAGGAGATCAATTTTTAAGGAAATCTGAAGAATCATACGACAAGAGTGTTTATCTCTATAATAAACTTAAAAGTTGTTTTAACCAACTTACTTTTTCTATACCCTGATTGTTAAAAGACAGTTAACTCTTGTACAATGTATTAATCAATTATGATAATTATTTCCCTAAATAAAAAAGGGTACTATAATTGAGATTTAACTTTTTATTTCTGACAGAAGAGTATTTGAAAGGAATTAAGGTACACAAAAAATGAGTAGTAGCTCATCTTACTTTAGTTTAAAAATGTTAAATGTCTTGCATGAAAAGTTACCCTAAATGTCTTTTAAATCTTTAGACCATCTTCATTCAAGAGGCAGGTATATCTCTACATTCACAGACTAAAAAGAACATTTTCCACAGTGCATATTGATGAGATAACATTTCCTCCAAACTTTATATAAATAGGTCCAAACTTTACTGTCAACCAATTAGATATTTGAATTGAGTAAATTAAAACCTTATATTGTAGCAATTAGAATTATATGGACAATAACATAAGGTCACAAGTTCAGCCCTTTCAATGCAAATTCAATATTCCACTTTTTCCTATGCCTCTATATCTGATCAACCATTTTATCTTGTCCAACGTGGGACACTAGTCATTAGATGGAAACGGAAGATTGGTGAGGAAAGAGGGGGAAAAGTAAAGGAATCAGGAAAGAATTGGATGCATAAATCAGTGCAAATCCTTCACTATTAGTGAAAATCAACTGCATACGTGAGATGGTGGGTGGGAAACATCATCTTTCATTACATGACGAAGTTACATAAGGGAAGCTTGGGAGATTAAAGCACACCCCTGAGATTTGTTAACAAATCTGAAGACTGGCTAGGCACAGTGGCTCACATCTGTAATGTCAGCACTGTGGGAGGCTGAGGTGGGAGGACTGATTAAGCCCAGGAGTTTGACAGCAGTCTGGGCAACATGGTGAGACCCCATCTCTACAAAAAAATTTAAAGATTAGCCAAGTGCAGTGGTGCATATCTGTGGCCCCAGCTACTGTGGAGGCTGAGGTAGGAGGACTGCTTGAGCCTGGAAGGTAAAGGCTGCAGTGAGCCATGATCATGCCACTTCACTCTCCAGCCTAGGTGGTACAGCAAAACCCTGTCTCAAAAAAAAGAAAAAGAAAAAAAATTCTCAAGAGTTATGAAGAAATTTTAACATAGGTGTTCTGGTCAAAGTTGCTGACGTTTTTAAAGTTCAGCGGTATTTCAGAATCATGACCCAAGAACACTGGGCTATCAAGCTACAAGTTCTGCAGTAAGGATGCTACAGGCCTACAGATATGTAGAGAAGTGTTAATAACAAATCTGCAATAGAATTTACCCCAGAAACCTGTAGATCCAATATGTTTTAAACTGCTGATTAGAAGGGCAAAGAAAAATAGATACACCATGTCCCTCTAAATGTTCCTGTAAAATATAAGCACCATGAAAAAAAACCATCTTATGATGGAGTTTTCTTTGAATAAAGCTTTGGCATATATTTATCCTATAACTACAAGTCTGTAAGTTTGTAAATCTGTCCTAGAAAAGGGGCCAAAACACTCTGAATTTTGTATCACTTGTTAGGGATACAGTTTTGAAGTAACAACATTAAATCTTATTTTGCTCTACTGATGTTGCCTAAAACACATTTTCTTTAACACACACACACACACGCACACACACACACACACATACACGATAAAGATAAACTGGAAAAGCTTTGCACATTACATTGAAAATGGTATAATATTTACCACATAAAAAAAAGACTATGCTTAAAAATAAACAGTATCACTGTAACACCAAAACTACCGAAGTTTTTGCCTGCTGAATACATTTTAAGGTATTAATACAATTTTTATCCTAAAACAAGTAAGACATTTCATTTTTAACTACTTTATTGTCCTTTCAATCTTTACTTGTTCATATAGACATATAATCTAATAAACTCTATTGTTTAAGTCCATCTCTGAAGTTAGAAAAACAACCAGGTCAAGGAAAACTAGGTTTGGGAGAACAACCTTGACATTTCAAGGCCAAACACTTTAGGCAGGTCCAACACCTCCTACACAGTATCCTCATCTCCTAGTATCACACCCATATGTAACAGTTTCCTGTTTCCTGAAGAGGGTGCATTAAGTTCACTTTGAAGCTCAGTTAGTACTTTTACTAGGGAGACAAAAAGTACTATACTTTACTAAGTCAAGGTCAGCCCACCCTCTAGAAACCAGCAAATTGACTCCTACAGCAGTAAGACTAGAATTACAGTCTGGGTCCTTGGGTTTTAACACATACTGTCTCAGTGCCTTTGAGGCAGTAATGTCAAGAAAGATTTAGACAGTCACACACACTGTAAAATATAAATACAATACAAGCAAACGAACCTCTAAAGCAAAGGTTTGCAAACTACAGCCAGGAATTCCAAATCCACCCAGCTGCCTGGTTTTGTTTTGTTTGTTTTGTTTTAAGTCCTGCAAGCAGAGAATGCTACAGACAGAATTTGTAGGAGAACACAGTTTTTCCTTTAGAGAAGAGTTCAGCAAACTTTTTCTTAAAATGTCAGATATGAAAATATCTCAGGCTTTGCAGGTCAAGAGGAAAAATTAGGATATAATGTAGGGTCTCATAACCATTTAAACTATAACCATTTAAAATGCAAAAATCATTCTCTGCTTGCAGGACTTAAAATATTTTTTCTAATGTTAAAATCTAATACATTACAGAAGCAGTATGATCCCAATTTAAATGTTGGTATAAATATATATAATATGTAATATATGCAGAGAAAAAAGATAGGTAGGAAATCAACATCAAAATGTCAATAAACAGCCATCTCTTGGAAAATGTTATTTTTAAAACCTTTATTTTTTTATGTACTTTCCAAAGTAAATTATCATTGCTATAACCAGTAAACAGTTTAAACAGATTATAGTATACTTTTACAAGAAAATATAGACCAGAAGTATCAATTACTTAAATTTAGCTATTTAGTTATATGATACAGCTTCAGTAACACTTTGGTATTCACCACTACCTATACCTCACACTGTTAAGAATGAAGATGGTATTTTTACATCTTTTACCATTTATAAATAAGAGAAGGCCCTTTGTTTTGAATATGTGCAGTCAGACTTGCTGATCTGGACTTTCAAGGTCACCACTCTGGAATTAATTTCAGACACATAATACACTTTAAAGTTCAATTCAAATACTAATTGTCTACTATATTCACATTAGCTTCAATGTTTCTTTGAAAACACAGTGCAAGGCCGGGCGTGGTGGCTCAAGCCTGTAATCCCAGCACTTTGGGAGGCCGAGACAGGTGGATCACGAGGTCAGGAGATCGAGACCATCCTGGCTAACACGGTGAAACCCCGTCTCTACTAAAAAAAATACAAAAAACTAGCCGGGCGTGGTGGCGGGCGCCTGTAGTCCCAGCTACTCGGGAGGCTGAGGCAGGAGAATGGCGTAAACCCGGGAGGCGGAGCTTGCAGTGAGCTGAGATCCGGCCACTGCACTCCAGCCTGGGCGACAGAGCGAGACTCTGTCTCAAAAAAAAAAAAAAAAAAAAAAACACAGTGCAAATACTTTGACCAAAACCCTAACATTTAAAGTCATATTGGACAGTACAATTTCTTATTGACAGTCACTAAACAGTTCAAACAAAAATACAGCCATGCACCACATAGTGACATCTGGGTCAACAACAGACTACATATATGACAGGTCCCATAAGATTATAACAATATTTTTATTGCACTTTTTCTATGTTTGGATACGCATTGTGTTACAAAAGTCTACAGTATTCGGCATACTAACATGAGCAATATGCTGCACAGGTTTGTGGCCTAGGAGCAACAGACTATACCACATAGCCTACTGTATAGTAGGCTATATACCCCCCTAGATTTATGTAAGTACATTCTATGAAGTTCATATGACAAAATCACCTAATAACTAATTGCTTACAACTTATCCCTGTCAAGTGACACATGACTATATTTTTACTGACAGAAAATAAAATGTTACTATCTTTTAAAATGGTATTTCTGCTAAAAGATACAATTAAACAATTCTGAATAGTATTTTAATGTTCTTGTTTAATAATCACTGCCTGTATGTTTTAGCTGTTATTTTTAAGCACATTAACTTTATAAGCATAAGACAACATACTAATATAAGTGATATATGAAAAACCACACGACCAATTTAATTTTAACTTGGTAAATAGAAGGTTTACACTGAATGATTAGAAAGCATTTTCAAAGTTTCATCTTCACTGTGTTCTGAAGCAAAAACGAGTGTTTGCTACATGGTTTATTTCCTGAGTTTATCTTGAAAATGCACATAACTTTTACTTCTGGATGATGTTAAAATCCAAATTTAATTCTGCCAAACCACGAATTTAAATTAGAATACCACACATCAGTCTACAAATGACAACTTTTCTTTCCAAGTGTCAGTCATATTTCTGTTCCCCTTACAGCACAATGTTAATTGGTAAACAATTTAATCTCATTAAAATGTAAAAATAACTTTTTAAAGTAAAAATTATTGAACCTGACATGCACCAAAACTGTAAAGCAGTAAAGATTCCAGTTACTTAACAACGACTAGTCTTAAACGCATATAAAATAGCAGCAACAAGAAATTTTCTCCTCTCCCTCTTTTCCTCATGACAGAAGCAGACACTCGAAGCTTAAGCATTTATTCTGAAGACACAAACCACACTCCTCAGATTCTGTTAGTAACATTTAAAAGTAACTAATTAGGCCAGGCACTGGTGGCTCACGCCTGTAATCCCTGCACTTGGGGAGGCCAAGGCGGGTGGATCACCTGAGGTCAGGAGTTTGAAACCAGCCTGGCCAACATGATGAAACTCCGTCTTTACTAAAAACACAAAAAATTAGCCAGGTGTGGTGGAGGGCACCTGTAATCCCAGCTACTCAGAAGGGGCTGTGGCAGGAGAATCGCTTGAACCCAGGAGGTGGAGGTTGCAGTGAGCCTAGATCGCGCCACTGAACTCCAGGCCTGGGCAACAAGAGCGAAACTCTTGTCTCAGGGAAAAAAAAAAAAGTAACTAATTAAGCTCACTTAATATTGCATTACTGCATGTTGCAAGAAGATATCAAAATTCAAGTATTGGCGTTATCCTCAAAAACTTATATTATTCATTAATTAGTAATATTATAGACCAAGATTCCTTTTATTATCAAAAAATAGCCCAAGATCTTCAATAAATCAAAAAATGAGTTCCTTACTTAACAGAAAACACTATTGAATACTTTGAAGTTTTGTTTCATCCCAAAAAAGTACATTCTGCTATGTATTACATGTACACTAATTTTGTCAGAATTATATTTAATTCACATATTTTATAGGTTAACAACACACCTTACAAATCTACTAATGAGAGATAATTTTGTCATTCATTTTGGGCTAGGGTTTTCTTTAAAAATGCAGACATGTATTTAGTAAATTGAGTTTAAAAGATACTGTGTATATAAGGATATACATAAGAATATATAAAGTAACTTCTGTTGTGAACAGCCTCTTTTTAAAACTTTAAATAATTTACTCCAAAAGATATGCAAGAATATAATACATTATAAAACTTCTGGTAGATTTCTAATTCTGGTTTCTGCCATAATAAAAAGGAGGGGTTTAAGCTGAGCTGATTTTTTGACTTAAAAGATTTTTACACAGTCAGCTACTTACAACAGGACATACTGTAATACCAAAATGGAAACTACTTAATCAACATTTCCTCAAGAAAGCACAGATCATACATAAAAGCCTATAAGCGTAGTTTTTATTTCAAAAAGTAGCATTTACATTTTATTTATCAACAGAAGCTCAACTTTTTTCTCTGGTTTTGTCACCACATTCAGTTAATTTTGGTCAACATTGATAATATACACACCAAAAACCAGAAATGTAAGCAGAAATATAAGGTAATTCATTTATAATGTTAAACAAAAGCATACTTTCTGTAACCAACACAGACTGCTGGTTACAGAATAATTATGATCCTGTTCTCATGCTATGTCTTTTAAAAACTGTTTCTGTAAAGGATTTCAGCCATTCAGAAAACCCAACAGTTTGTGAATCACCCAATACACAAAATTTCGTATTTCAAGTTTCAAATTGTAGTCATCTATAGCATCACAAAAGAACTGACAAAAGATCAAAAACTGCTGGGTGATCTCAAAATGTCCCTCTTCCCTTTCTGTCCACTTCTCAAAACATACAGTTTAAGCTGATAAAAATTAAAACCTCATAACTGAAATTCCTTCAGCCTCACAGTTGGTCCTGTTGGTTTTACTACATATAACTTCTATCATCTAAGAAAACTTGCAGGAAATCTTTAGTCACTGAGTTCTTCATTTAAATAGGAAAAACAATTATTCAGAATTAAACACATTATTGTAATAGGCTTCATGGGCTTTGGTGTCCTAAAAGGAATCATTAAAACTAGATTTCATTAGGTAGGTACTATGGGGTAAATAATGATATCCTCTAAGGACCAGCTTTTCTTCACTAAATGCCATCTGTTCTGTAACCTTAATTTACATGGCTCAAATTCATTCATACATTTTTATAAAGACAAGAACTATGGTTATAAGCACACTTACTTCGCTCTTTGGTATGAAAAGGGAGAGTTTGATAATGCCAATTTGGTACCATCTACGTATCTGGACAAATTAACCAGCTAAGTCAAAATAAGCCACGGTATGAAGATCGGTAGGCCCGAGGGAAGTAACTATATTAGTTTAGTAGCCAAAATTAGTTTGGCTTCTGACTCACAATTTTAGTAGTCAAAATTAGGTTGGCTTCTGACTCACAATTTAAAATAATCCTTTGCAATATTCTTCATTTAATTGCCTCATTCTTTGTGCTTCCTCTTCACAATGTCTAGGCTCACTTCCTAAGAGTTTTCTTGCAGAAATCAGCATTTATTGACCTCTCAAAGAACACACACTTGCTGTTGTCAGCAAAGAACACAGGATTAGAGAAAAAGCATTGTAGAAGCACTGGAAGGAAATAAAAGTATATCTTCTCATGAAATAATAATTGTACAGATCTGGGACCTTAAAGAAATACTGAACATTTTGATATATAAAAAGAAATTATGTGCATTCCAACCCGAGAGTTCATTTCCTCTGATTCAGGGCCTGACTTTTAGTTGCTGTAATTTGAGTAGAAAGATAATTTCTACCACATTTACTGGTACTAAGATGGTTAAGCAATATTAGAGCCTCACTATTTTTCAAGGTGTCTTAGCACAGTCTTACAAAGGTTCTTAACAAAAGTACAAGCCTCTTGAGGTCATTGGAGATCTGAGGGGACTTTTCATAATGGTAGGGTGTTAATCTCTATAGTCTGGCCTTTCTCCAATTTAAACCATTACCTAAACTGCTTACCTAAACTCCTATTACTGATTCAATTGGCTCACGTATTCTTCATTCCCAATCTTGAACCACAGTCCTTGCACACATTTTTAAACAGGCAAGGTAAAATGGCTTCTTTGGGTGCCTACCTACTACAGAAAATATTTCTTACTCCGTAAGAATTAGTAAAACAGTAGTTTAAGCTATACTGTGGTATGACTATTTGAATATTTTTACCATTATTTTGTATGGTACACAGAACACTCTAATTGTTTGTGATTCTACATAGTCTTGGAATTTCAAGGTTTCATCTCTGACAAGAGAATTTGTTCATGATCAGCTGACGTGCTAAACACAGCTGTGAAACTGCAATTAAGGTCTTATTTCACACCATGTTAGGTACCAAACCTGAGCTAGCACAAGGATGAAACAATGCTAACAGGCCCGGTTAACCACTCCCCTTGTCCCAACCATCCACCTCTCTCTCCTTCCCCACTCCTCACACATACACTCACACACACCATGCACATGCTTTTCCTAAATTTGTATATAGTTATATGTACACATATGTATAATGTATAAATGTGTTCATGTGTTTATATATTTACATAATTTCAACCAGAAACATATATGGTTCATAAAGGTGAAAACAGAAGAACAATGTATCTTCCTCTCTTCACAAGAATAGGTTCTACATATCCTAAGAAACACTAAAGAAAAATAGGTCAATAATCCAAAATTCTTTTTTTTTTTTTTTTTTTTTTTTTGAGATAGGGTCGCACTCTGTTGCCTAGGCTGAAGTGCAGTGGCACAATCATAGTTCACAGCAGCCTTGACCTGGACTCAAGTGATCCTCTCACCTCAGCTTCCCAAGTAACAGTGATGACAGGCATGTGCCACCCTACCCAGCTAATTTCATTTTTATTTTTGTAGAAACGGAGTCTCAGTTTGCTTCCCAGGCTGATCTTGAATCCTGGGCTCAACTGATCCTCCCGCCTTGGCCTCCCAAAGTGCTGGGATTACAGGTTTGAGCCACCATGCCTAGCCCCTTGTCCAAAACTCTAAAATCTACAAAGTTTCAAAGACAAAAGTTTTACATAACTTATTTGATGGTAAAATCTGACCTGAACTGAAATGCATATTAGTATTTTTCAATTCAGAAATGCTGATATATTTGATTATAGGGTTCTGCCATAGATCTCTCTAGGGAACGTTACATAATATATAGTATTTACCACTAATTCAGTTTTTAAAATTCAGAATATTTTGGATTCCAAGGCAAATCCAATTTCATGGTTTGAGGCTAAAGAACTGTGCAGTAATATCTTTGTATTTTAAAACAGGTTTATACAATTATTTTCCCTCTACAGCTTTCTTGCAAAAAGAAATGCAACCTTCTATCAGTTCCATTCACAAAAAGAGAAAGGAAGGAAGGAAAGAAGGAAGGAAGCAAACAAGCCACAATAAGGCTCATGTCTTTAACTTCTCTCTCTAATAGTTACCAATCCCCCTTTTGCCACGAAAGGCTTACACTGGACTACAGGCAGCAGCAGCAGCCAAAGAATGACTATGGGTGACAAAGTTAACAGGACAGAGCTGAATACATACCAAGGTTCACAGAAAATAGGTATGCCAGCAATCTTGAATCATTAAGATTGTCCATATTCTCACCGCTACTACTATTTCTAATAACTACCTTGTATAAGAATATTTTGTTTCTCTCAACGTGCTTCCAAATATGTCATTTGACCTTCATACACTGTGTAGTTCCTCAATATGACCATTTCATATAATAATTCATTTGTAGAACTGTTACATATTTTAATCCCAAACTAACACCTACCATATATTTACTATCTACTCCAAAGCTACTTCAAAAGCAATTCAGAATGTATATCTACTACAAGAAAATCAGATAATGTATGCTAAGACAGACTATAAATGACTTCTCAATTAGCAGTTACTTTTTGAATTAGATGAGCAACTGTTTCTCTTGCAGATACAGAATTTGTTTTTAAATAAACCAATTTAAATCACTAGAGAGAAGATTCCATTTAATCTATTTTCTACAGAGAACGCATTCTTCCTCCTTGAAAGATTCATGTATGGTTTACAGAATCAAGGTATAAATTTAAATTTTTTTTTAAAAATGTAATAATATGTTGTTTAAAGCAGCAATGTGTTCAATAGTTACTAAGGTTAATTCTGCAAATTTGTTTGAAAACTGACTTGGGTAATTCATTCATTGGCAAATGAAGCAGACAGTTATTAGGTCACTGCAAAGTGAGTCAGCACCAATTCAACAAGTTAATTATGGATTTTTCTGGAAATCTGTATTACATGTAATCACTATCAAAATCAAAAGATTTTTGAATTTGCCTGTATTTTTAAAAAGCATAAAAATTTTAAACCTTGTTTGGAGCATTTTAATTACCTTAATTAAACATATAAAATGTGATTGTCTAAAATTAAATTCAGTTACATCAACTAAAGAAACCTTAGAGCTTTGAATTATTCATCATAGTCACTCTTTACCTACTTTATTCTTTTTTAAAACAAGCCCCATGAGCTTACGTGTGCCTTGCTCCCCACTATTATTTCTAAAGCCTACCTGAGTCTCTGGAGCTTCGAAGATAGTCAAAAAATAATTGTTAAGTGAATGAATTGGTAAATTATATCTAAATTTAGAATCAAGAAAAGCTGCAGTTGACCCTTGAACAACACAAGTTTGAACTGCATGGGTCCACTCACATTTGGGCTTTCTCTCCCCAGTAAAAGTTACACCGAGTGTACCTGCCTCTCCTGCCTACCATTCCACCTCCCCACCTCTTCTGCCTCTCCCACCTCTGCAAGACAGCCAGACCAACCTCTCTCCTCTTCCTCAGCATGAAGACAATGATGAAGACCTTTATGATAATCCACTTACACTTAGTAAATACATTTTCTCTTCTTAATTAGGACTTTCTTAATAATGTTTACATTCCTCTAGCTTACTTTCTTGTAAGAATACAGCATATAAAACATATAAAAATATGCATTAATTATGCTATCAGTAAGGCTTCTGGTCAACAACAGGCTAATCGTAGTTAAGTTTTGGAGGAGTCAAAAGTTATATGCAGAGTTTTTGTTGTGTGGGGAGTCAGCGCCTCTAATCCCCATGTTGTTCCAAGACTGATTGTATATAAGTGTTATAGTTTGAGTGTTTTTGGCCTCTCCAGAATTCATGTTGAAACTGAATCCCCAATGCCACAGTGTTGAGAAGTGAGGCCTAACAGGAGATGTTTATGTCATAAGAATTCCACCCTCATGAATAGATTAATACCACTATAAAAAGGGCTTGCAGAGGTGGTTTTGTTTTGCTTCTGCTATTCCATCATGTAAAGACACAACATTCCTTCTCTCCAGAGGACACAGCAAAGAGGCATCAATGCATGGCTCCATCAAGACATCTCTTAGAACCAGAGATCAAACCTACTGACACCTTGATCTTGGACTTGGCAGCCTCCAGAACTGTGAAATAATACATTTCTGTTCTTTATAAATTACCTAGTCTCAGGTATTCTGTTACAGCAGCACAAAACAAACCAAGATATAAAGTAAACTTTCAGTAAAGAATCTCCTGAAGAAAGCTTATTATTTCAGTAACCTCTGATAAATGCAGTATCCCCCACATGACTTCTACAAGTTCATATTGTTAGATAAGTCATCATTAGCCTGGAATTTATTATTGAAAATGCAGAAATATGAGGCTTCTTGCTTAAAACCTAAATAAATCTATGAAAGTGATGACCTAATCTTCCATAAATGTCAAATACCAACCTCTAGTTTTGAGTATTGAGAATTTAGGTGATTCAATAATTTATCCAACAACTATGTACTGTGTGTCTGGCATTATGCTAGGCATCCCAAATAAGCATATAAATAATATCTATCTTCAAGGAAAGCACAAATCTGAGAGAAGAGAGCCACATGAGGAAATAGCCAAACGTGACTAGCAGAATGAACAAAATCTTACAGGAAAAGAGAAGACAACTGAAATTGGAGACTGTGTGCACAGATGACATGACAACTGATCTGGCTGTCACAGTAGTGGGAGTAAAACATGGGAGATGAGGAAATGCTAAATCTAAGGTGTCAGATAAAGACTTTATGAACAGCAGGCACAGCATGAGCAAAGTGTCTTAGTCTGTATTGTACTACAACATCAAAATACCAGAGACTGGGTAATTTATAAACAGAAATTTACTAGCTCACAGTTCTGGAGACTGAAAAGTCTAAAGTAAGGGCGCCAGCAGCTTCAATGTATTGTGGCACCATCCTCTTCTGAGATGGCACTCTGTACACTGCCTGGATTCTTATACGGCAGAGGACAGAAAGGCAAGAAGCAAAAGCGGGCCAAACTCACCCTTTTGTAATGGCATTAATCCCACCCATGGCCTAATAACATCTTCAAGGTCCTACCTATTAATACCGTTACAATGGCAATTAAATTTCAACATCCGAGCTAACTGGGAGCCTGAGACAGAGGGGCGTGCCACTACCCCCAGCTAATTTTAAAAAAAAAATTTTTTTTTTTTTTTTTTTTTTTTTTTACATAGAGAAAGAGTCTCTTTTATGTTGACCAGGCTGGTCTCCAATTCTTGACCTCAAGAAATCCTCTCATCTCGGCCTCCCAAAATGTTGGGATTACAGGCATGAGCCACTACGCTCAGCCAAAACAAAAATCTTGACTTACAAATGAACAATGGCTGATACATATGTAAACTATCAGTATATAAATCTATAATAGCTTCATCTATTCTACATTTTGGACCTGGCCTTCAAAGTTGGATATACTAAGAAAACACAATACAGACACAAATCCACTGTTACGATTAACAGGAAATTTTCAGTTACATTACACAGAGTATCCAATAAAACTTCTGCAAATGAATACAAATAACAAAGATTTTCAGGGTACAGGTCACAGAAGTTATACATTAAGAATTCACAACATTTAGATAGCAGGAACAGTACTGCTAAGAACTTTGATGCCTAATCTTCATGACCATCAAGTGACCAAATAAAGAACATACTAAGTAGAAATCTGTAATTTTTTTCTTCTAAGGAAAGCAATACTAAAAATCTATAAACATTTTTCATTGGCCCCTTCTGATTCACATACTCTCTTACTCTATTCCTTCAGCTATTACATGACCATTCAACATGTTTCTCTCAGACACATTCTGCTTCCTAAAAACACTTTCAAACATGCTACAATAGAATGTTTGCCTTCCATAGTTTATAAGCATATCATAAGTCAGGATCTATTTCCTCTATCATTGCTCATCTCTCAGGAATGCATGGTTCACAACAAGCAAGTAATATTTACTGAATGACTCAAGGTATAGACTAAATTAAGTAAAAATGATTTTGTTTGGGGGCTCAGAAAAGTCAATGGGAGAGATATTTTAAATAAAATCAATGAAAAGATGAAAAGTAATTTAAAAACTGACCAAAAAAACATGATTTTTTGAAAATTTCAAATAACTTTATGGGTACATATTACTGTTGACAATAAACTTTGTCCGGTAGCTTCTTATCCTAAAGACTCAATTTTCAGAATATAAAGTGTAAGAAAGTAAATCAAACTTCCTATTAAACGTAAGAAACAAAAGTAGGAGTCAAAGTAAACAAGAAAACAAAAAGGAGTGACCTAAGCAAAATGTCAGCCATCCAAACACTGGATGTTCTATAAAAGCATTATTAACAGACTAACAACTCAAGTGATAAGCTATGTTCTAAACTGCCTAGAGTTGTGCTGTCCAATGAGGTAGCCACCAGCACATTTTACATAATTAAAACTACATAATTAAAATTAAAAATTCAATTGCTCGGCCACAGACACATTTGACAGGACAAATTAAAAAGAAAACTTTCCATCGTTGCAGAAATTCTATCTTTAGAATTTCTTATGAAGAATAAAGCTCCCTTGGGCTTTTTAGTTGGGACTGCTGAATACTTAGGCCAGCAATATCTGGCCTAAAGAGCTAAAGAGAGCTTTCATTCTTCACATTTTTCTATCAAGGAAATAAGAGTATTTTGCTTTAGTATTTAACTATTCTTATTGACTACTAAAAACAAAAGAATTATTTATATCATGTATGTGAGATACAGACAAATAATGGAATAAAAATATTCTCTCCTGGAGAAGTAACCACAATGCTGAATTTAATTTTTATCATTCCCTGCTTTTTAAAACAATTCTGGCAAATATGTTTCCCTAAAAATGTACTATTTTGTCTGGGTAACTCTCTATTAGTGGAATCATGATTTTTCTTTATATTAGGTATTCTTTTCACTATTTTCACTAACTCTGAACTTCATTCTCATTCATATAAATACTACTACTACAATTTAAAACAATTCTGTAAAATATGTTTCCCTAAAAATGTATTGTTTTGTCTGGATAACTATTAGTGGAATCACGGTTTTTCTTTATATTATGTATTCTTTTCACTATTTTCACTAACTCTGAACTTCATTCTCATCCATATAAATACTACTACTACTTGATATAATACCAAAAAAACCCAGTTTTGTTCAGAAAAAAGTAGAAATCATCATCCGAATATTGAAGCTGTTCAAGTTACAAATACAAGACTTAAGGTTCCAAATGATTCTCTATCACACAAATGCATGCTTTTTAATATACATTTAACTGATTATAAACTAAAATGAGAATAGCTTCATGCATCGAAGACAGATCTTTGTTACCATACATATTTTATCTTTTTTTATTTTTTTAATTATTGAGCAGCAGTTGTCAAAGAGTGATCCTGCAACCAGTAGCATCAGATCAGATGAACCTGTTAGAAATGCAAATTCTAATTGTCTGCCCCATCTCCAAGCCAGTAAGTCGAAAACTCTGGGGATGAAGTCAAGCAGTCTGGTTTTAAAAGTCCTCCAGGTGATTTTGATGTGTGCTACAATTTGAGAAGCTCTACAGAAGCATCCTAACATCAGTATACATAAGATATTAAAAAGTTGAACAAACAAATTTCTAACATTTAGCCAATAACCAATTGCCAAAAACAGATTACTTTTTCCTTTTGTTGAATTTTACAAACTTCAGCTCAAAAATATTGGATTCGAAACAATTTTCAACAGCCAAAACACACAAAGCTACAAACGCCATCTCCATCTGTCTCTACCTCTCTCTGTGTGTGTGTGTGTCTCTCTCTCTGTGTTTCTCTCTACACACACACACACACACACATACACAGAATATCGAATTTTTAAATTAACTGTTTTCTAATTCTGTTCACCCAGATTGGAGTGCAGTGGTGTGATCTTGGCTCACAGCAACCTCTAGCTCACTGCAACCTCAACCTCTGCCTCAGTCTTCCGAGTAGCTGGGATTACAGGCACATGCCACCACTCCTGGCTAATATTTATATTTTTAGTAGAGACAGGATTTTGCCACATTGCCAAGACTGGTCTCAAACTGCTGGACTCAAGCAATCCGCCTGCCTCGGCCTCCCAAAGTGCTAGGATTACAGGCGTAAGCCACCACACCTAGCCTTAAAAAAAAAAAAAAAAGTTCCCCCATATGCCCTGCCAATACCTTGCAACATCTTAATTTTGAACTTCTGTCCTCCAAAAGTGTCAGGGAACAAATTTGTTATTTTAAGTCACCCACTGTGTAGTAATTTGTTATGGCAGCCCTAAGAAACTAATGGAACTGCTCAATATAACCTTCTGCAAAGACGGAAATGTTCTAAATCAGCACCATCCAATATGGTAGCCACCAGACACATATAGCTATTGGGCGCTTGAAATGTGGCTAGTGCAAATGAGGACCTAAATTTTTATTTTAATTAATTAAAATTTTAAAATATGTCCCCTCACATTTTTTCCTTGAGATTTTGTGGAGGGAGGAAGAAACCAGTTGTTTGTGCTATACAGTGTCCCAGAATCTCAATTTTTCTTGCTGCTAACAGCAAGGTTGTATCTCCTTGCTATTATTTACTATTTTCCTCTTCAGTATTTCCCGTAAGTTAGTAGGTGAATTTAGATGTTTGATCTGATTAAGATTCAACTGTTTGGCTGGGAGAGACCCCTTCACAGGTGGTACTGTCTTACATCAGGAAGGAAATGTGTCTGGTTGTCTTTCTTCTGGGAATATTAGTATTCATGATCCTCAACGCCTAGATTCCTTGATTTATTAGGGCTTTAAATACAAAATTGTGACTTTCTAATTTTGTAATTCCTTCCTCATGTAATAGCTGTAATAGTTCTATAAAAAGAAACTTCCTTTTATCTACTATTTAGTTGTCCAATGGTACAGTTCTTATAGAAAAGACAGAATGAAAGCTCAATTCTTTCCATTTTCCACTTTAAAAAAAAAAGTTTCCTTAGTATCCTCCACCAGTGTAACTAGTGATCTTTTAAAGAGTCATTATGAACTCATCCATTTAAACATAGACAGTGTGGCTCAATCCATTGCAAATATTATCTTCATTCCTGCTCAAGTTGTCCCATTTTTAGCCAGCTATTAATTTTTCAAATTGGACCCTGGATCCTTCTGAAAAAGCCCAGTAGTGTTTGAAGCTTCCATTATCTAGTGTGACAAGATGTTTCATGTTTCTCTTGTACATTTCTTGCCTCAGATATAAAACCAGCCATTTGCCCAAGTATCTGATTATATTTAGTGATAAATACACAGGAAGCTCTCAATTTAGATACAAAGAAAATTTGTCTTTTAAAACCTAAAGTTTTATTAAAATTATAACTTGTAATTGGCTATCTGTTGCCTGTCTGATATAAAACTTACAAGTGCCTCACATGAAATAGTAGGAAACAAACAAACAAAACAAAACAAAAAACCCTAGTTTTTAGCATATGCCTAGCTACTGGCATATTTTATTTTTTAACATATTCACACAGATAATACAGCTAGGCCGGCTTTATTAGGTAAATTCATTTTTTTAGAATAATGAGATTCTATTAATTTGAAATGGCTAAAAGAAATTTCAGTCATTATGTGGATAGTTATTAACAATCATTAAAAGACCCATCATTCACAGATATTTTCTTTCTCAAAGTACAGTAATGCCATTATATAGAAAGTTTATTATTAACTATTTTAAATGCAAGGTTTAATAGCAAATTCAGTCACTCTAATACAGCTTTAATTCTTGCTTTAGACTGCATTTTGTCAACTACAGATAAAAGCATTTTGATTACTAATATTTTAAAGACCTGTTACCATACCTTTATTAGATGGCCATAAGCCAAATGCCAGTACATAAATTCAAATGTCAAAAAAAATTTAATCTACTAATCACAAAAGATATTATAAACACATTGTTGCCCTTTGTACATAAGGTAAAAATGTTTGCTATATATTGTCCCTTACTAACATTTTATGAATATTGCAAATGTTTTTATTAAAGAAAATGATGGGAAAACATTTATAAAATTAAACCAAATATATTTTAAGGAGGTCCACTATTCAAAACTAAAGAGCCATATGGCTAATGATTTTTTAAAATGTATTAAACAAATACATTCTGTAAATGGCTAAACTACAAAAGCAAAGATAGCTTCTAAATGAATTTTTTGGTAATGCCTTACGACACAAGTTTAACCAATGATAAAACTTTTTCATAAAAATCACTTAGAAAGCAGATCTAAGTAAAAGGTTGGTATAGAAAAAAAAAATACGAAATTAGTTGTTAAACAATTTAGGGCTGGAATCCTAACTCTGCCTCATTATTTTTCCAACTTCAGACCAGTCTTTTAACCCATTTGTTTCTCATTTTCCTCCTATATAAAAACTTACAAACTATTATCTAACCTCTAGGATTGTTGTAAACACAACACAGAAGTACTTTGCATAGTATTCTCTCAAGGAATCTAACAAAGTGGATATTTAATAATTTTGTTATTCTTCCTTCTCTCAAAAACATATGCAGTTTCATTAAACTTTCTGTAAAGTATCTTTTTATTTTTAACATTTTATTTTACATTATTTGCAAAAGAGTACAGAAAAGCCGCAAAACTAGCACAAAGAATCCCAAGTCTTCACCTAAATCCCACATGTGGTAACATTTTGCCACAATTACTTTATCCTGTTCTTTTTCAAAGAATCACATTTGCTACAACCATTTCTTCCTCTCTGTTTTCCTGTCTACCTGCATATGTTTTCTGAACCATCGGAGAGGAAGTTTCAGACATGATACTTTATTACTCTGAATATTTCAGTGTGTTTCCTAAAAAGAATATTTTCTTAAAATCAAAATACAATTTTCAAAATCAGGAAACTTAAAACACTGAAACAATACCACCATTTAATATATAGGCCTTATTCAGATTTTACCAATTGTTCCAACAATGTCCTTCACAGCAAAAGAAAAGCCACGAACACTGAATGCACTTATTTGTGGCATCTTTAATCTGAGTAATTCCTAAATTTTCGTCTTTTGTGATACTGACATATTTGAAGAGTACTTCTCAGTTGTCTTGTAGAATGACCTTTAATGTGAGTCTGTCTCATTCTCATGATTAGATTCAGGTTTTAGATTTTTGGCAGGAGTAACACAAAAGTGATGGTATCTTCTCAGGGCTCTATATCAGGAGACACTTGTCAACTTGTCCCTTTACTGGTGATAAAACTTTAATCACATGGTTACAATCCTGTCAGCAAAATTTCTCCACTGTAAAGTTACAACTTTCTCTCTGGAAATAGCATCTTGTGAGGCAGTACCCTGAATCTATGGATCTTGTTACTCATCAAACTTTCACTTTGGTAGTTTTTAACATCCATTAATAAATTACTTATCAATGTATGAATCAATTATTACCATAATGGTTGCCAAATGGTGATTTCCTAAATCCATTTTTCCTTTTATATACATTAGTTGTTATTCGACTACAAAAGAGCAACATTGCCCTCTTCATCTATTTACATCTGTATGTACTCATAGATTCTTATTTTATTAATGAGTTATAAGCCATCACTATTATTATTTATTTTGATACTGACAGTAGCACAGATAAGGCCAGTGAGAGTCCTACAAATGCCCTGTGTCCTTTTGCTCATCCCTATCATTCTTTGAGCACTCCTGAATTTCTCAGACGTCAGTGCTTTGTATGTACCTCTTACCAGATAAAGTCTGGAAATAAATTAATGTATACACATGCATACATAGTCATACATACACATTCATATATGTACATACCTGTCTCATCTATAACTATTTCGATTGATGATCGACTGATAGATGGGAGGGAGGGAGAAGGGAGGGAAATGAGTTTATATTGATACTTTGAATTCTAGTGGAAGATTACAGTATCTCTTCCTTTGAGTCTTCTCCCTTTCTACTTTTAAAACTCCCTCCTCCAACACTAAAAAACCTGGCTTCTATTACCCATAAAATATTTATCTGTTTGCTTAATCCTGGTATACCATAGAACATAGTTTTGGTTTGCTAGCCTGTAGCTCTGCAGGAAAAAGGAAAGTCTAAAAACTAGAGTTCAATATTTTTTAAAGTTACTTTTGTCTTCCTTCCTGAAGCTATATAGTCCAAACACTGTGTTCAAAAGTTGTTCTGTTACCCTTTCCCCATAATTATGTTACTCATTTGAAATACAGATGAGTTCATTTGTCTCTACTTTAGTCTATTTTGATTTTTCTCTGTGATTTATTTTTAAACTTGAGAAACATTAACATGGTTCCAAGTTAGAACTATACACTAAAGGTATACTCAGTACTGTCACAACCTCCTCCATTTCCTTTCATCAGATTCCCATCCTTCATTATTTCTACCCTAAACCTACTAACTGTGTCTGTGGTTCCTGGTTTATCTTCTCTATATCTCATTTGCAGACAGATGTATATTATCTTATCTTGGCTTCTTTCCTACCTAAGGAAGTGTGGTATAGATGCTCTTTTACACTTTGTTGTACTTAATCATACAATCCTAAAATCACTATCAATTCATAGAAGTTTCCTTTTTCTTTTTCACATCTGCGTTTTGTGGCTATACCATAGTTTATACAATCACTTTCCTATGTAGTGACAACTAGGCTGTCTCCTAGATATAACTGTATTTTGCAATTACAAATAATATGTATTATTTTATTGCTGGAAGCAAATCTTCAGGGTGAATGCCCAGAAGTGGAATTGCTGGATCAAAAGTAAATGCATATGTAGTTCTGTTAGATGCTGCCAAAGTTCCTTCCAAAAGGGCTGTACTAATTAGCATTCTCATTAACAATGTACAGGAATGAATCACAGATATTTTAGTGATGGAGAAAAACCTTTTGAGCCATAAATCACTAAGCATAGGTAACTCACTTCTTTTATAACAGCTTTATTGAGATAAAATTCAGAGACCATATAATTCACCTATTTAAAATATAAAATTCAATGGTTTTTAGTATATTCATAAGAGCTGTGCAACCATCAAATTACCACAAGCAATTTTATAATATTTTCATTACCCCTTCCTCCAAAAACCCCATATCCTTAGTGGTCACACCTCCTTCTTCCATGTACTCCCGCTATCCAACTCTAGGTAACCACTAATCTACTTTCTGTCTTTATATATTTGCCTATTTTGGACATTTCATTAAAATGTATGGATCTTCATTGACCAAGGGTAACTGAATCCCCAGAAGGTGAAACCACGGACAAGAGAAGACTTCCCAGAGTCCAGAAATATTAAATGGAAAATTCCAGAAACAATTCATATGTTTTAAATTGTGTGCCATTCTAAGTAGCATCTGAGTAGCATGATGAAATCTTACACTCTCCCACTCCAACAGAATATGAATTATCCCTTCGTCCAGCATAAACCAAAAATAAAAATTCTAAGCCCCGCAACTAACTGCGAGGACCCCACCTCTCAGCCAAGGGCATTCTAAAGTAAACCTGAAACAGTAGTTCAGGCCACGGTGGAAACTGTCCATAACTTTGACCTATTTTTCTGTTGGGTGTCTTGCTGTTTTCTTTTTCCACCATTTTTTTTTTCTTTTTTGAGACACAGTCTTGCTGTTGCCCAGGCTGTAGTGCAGTGGCGTGATCTCGGCTCACTGCAACCTCTACCTTTTAGGTTCAAGCAATTCTCTACCTCAGCCTACCTAGTAGCTGGGATTACAGGCGACCACTACCACGCCAAGCTAATTTTTTTATTTTTAGTGGAGATGGGGTTTCGTGATGTTGGCCAAGCCGGTCTTGAACTCCTGACTTCAAGTGATCTACCCACCTTGGCACCATGGCTCCCAGGCCACCCTCTATTTTTAAAGGTTCTTTATACATGAAGGATAGCCCTTAGTCCGTGGTAAACATTTTTCTTACAATTTTTTTTGTTTGTTTGTGTTTTGAGACAGGGTCTAACTCTGTCGCCCAGACTGGAGTGCAGTGGCACAAACACTATAGCCTCAACCTCTCAGGCCCAAGCAATCCTCCCACCTCAGCCTCCTGAGCAGCTGGGACAAAAGGCATGGACCCACGCCCAGCTAATTTTTTTATATTTTTTGTAGAGACAGGATCTCCCTATGTTGCCCAGGCTAGTCTCAAAATTCCTGGGCTCAAGCAATTCTTCTGTGTCAGGTTCCCAAAGCGCTGAGATTACAGGCATGAACCACCACACCCAGCTGTTTTCTTCCAATTTTGTATCTGTCTTTTGACTTTGCAATTACTGTTTTTTCCCACGCACAAGTCTTCTCTTTAATTTTTACAAGTCAAATTTATCAGTCTTTCCTCTTCTTACATTGGGATTTGAGACATAGAGAAAAACTCTCCCTATACCCAGGTTACGGAAGAATTCATCCATATATTCTTCCTATATTTGTAGTTTCATTCTTTTACTTTGGGATCTCTGTTCCACTGTTCCATTTAATGGGCCAAAGACAGAAATCTCTTTTTTTTTTTTTTTTTTTTTTTGAGACGGAGTCTCACTCTGTTGCCCAGGCTGGAGTGCGGTGGTGTGAACTCGGCTCACTGCAACCTCCGCCTCCCAGGTTCAAGCAATTCTCCTGCCTCAGCCTCCCAAGTAGGTGGGACTATAGCTACGTGCTACCACGCCCAACTAATTGTATTTTTAGCACAGATGGGTTTCACTATATTGGCTAGGCTGGTCTCAAATCCTGAACTCAAGATCCGCCCACCTCAGCCTCCCAAAGCTGGGATTACAGGAGTGAACCACCGCACCCGCCTGTAATCTTTTTTTCAAATGGTTAACCATTTGTTAAAAAGTCCACCTTTACCCCAGTGCTCTGAGATGTCAAGTTTACCATATAATAAGTTTCAATATACTCTTAGATCTATACCTCAGTTCTATTCCACTGGTCTGTCCACATGATATTTTTTAAAAAATCTAATTCACAAAATGAGACAGACTAAATGTAGTTTAGGATTCCTTCCATCTAACTTTTTTTTTTTTTGAGATGGAGTCTTGCTCTGTCGCTCAGGCTGGAGTGCTGTGGCGCGATCTGGGCTCACTGCAAACTCCACCGCCCGGGATCACGCCATTCTCCTGCCTCAGCCTCCCGAGTAGCTGGGACCACAGGCGCCTGCCATCATGCCCGGCTAATTTTTTGTATTTTTTTTTTTTTTGTAGAGACAGGGTTTCACCATAGTCTCGATCTCCTGACTTCGTGATCCACCCACCTCGGCCTCCCAACCATCTAACTCTTAATAGGAAACTTAAACCACACACACAGTCAGCCATTAATTATGTCACCTATATGTCTGGATATGCCTTCTCAAGTGTCTTTTGCTGATCACCCCAACTTCTAAATGCTGAACTGCATACACAGTCTTCTGATGTCATCTTCATCCTGTGCTCCTAACACTCACTCCAATCCCACAGATTTAAATTGCATATATATTCAGATGACTCCCAAATTGATACCTCCTACTCACATCTCTACCTACAGATCAAGACTAGACCAATTCTCCACTAATACCTCCAACTGGGCCAGGCGCAGTGGTTCACACCTGAAATCCCAACACTTTTGGAGGCCAAGGTGGGAGGATTGCTTGAAACCAGGAGGTAGAGGCTGCAGTGAGCCAAGATCGCATCACTGCCTTCCAGTCTGGGTAACAGAATGAAATCTTGTCTCAACAACAACAACAAAAAAATTCTCCAACTGAATGTCTAACAGTATAGTGTATCTAAACATGGTTTCCTAATCATATGTCTCAAAAAAGAAACCAAAACCTATTCCTCCAGTTTTCTTCATTCTCAATTAATAATAACTCTATTCTCTTTCTGTAGCACAGGCCCAAGATCCTCAGTTCTACCTTCAATATATATCCAAATTTTAATCACACTTTCTATAGTCTCCTAACTGGTCTCTTCTTTCTACCCTATTCTCTACACAGCAGCCAGAGTGATCCTACTGAAGTTTATGAAAGGAAAACAGATCTCAGGACCCCAAAATCACTAAGCCAAGTGAAAAGTCAGGCTGGGAGCTGTGTCAGGTAAACCTGCCTCCCATTTTATTTCTAAATAAGATAGTTACAAAGATAAAAAGCTACATACCTCCCTCACAATTTGCCCACAAGGAAACTCCTTGTGGACAAAGGACAAACAGAACACAATCACCCCTCTGAGGCTCACCTGAGACAAATGCATATGATTGCTTCCGCTGCCCTACTGTTTATGAAAAAATGCAGATTAACTAAGTCAGACTACAGTGTCTATTAGTGGAAGACTAATCAAGGACTCAAAAGAATGCAACCTTTCGTCTCTTATCTACTTATGACCTGGAAGCCCACACCTCAAGTTGTCCCGCCTTACTGAACCAAACTGAACCAATGTACATCTTACACATACTGACCTATGTCTCATGTCTCCCTAAAATGTGTAAAAGCAAGCTGTACCCCAGCCACCTTGGGCACATGTCATCAGGATCTCCTGAGGCTGTGTCACTGGCACGTCCTTAACCTTGGCAAAATATGCTTTCTAAATTGACTTGAGACCTGTCTCAGATATTTGGGGTTCACAAATCCAAGTCAGATGTCAGTGACTTGTCTCTTAAATGTTAGTCTTGTCATTTCACTCAGAATAAAAGCCAAAGCCATGTTGTACAACCAAATAGCCATGTTTCTCAAATTGACTGAAAAGCAATCTTATTCCTCTTAGGTTAGTGCTATAAAAGCGATATGAGGCCAGGCACAGTGGCATGCACCTGTAGTTCCAGCTACAGGAGGACTGCTTGAGTTCAGGAGTTCAAGGCTGCAGTAGCTACGACTGTACCTGTGAACAGCGACTACACTCCAGTCTGGGCAACACAGTGAGACCCCCATCTCAAAAAGACAAAAAAGGTAATATGAATGGATGCAAAGGAAAATAACAAGAGCCAGCTTTTTCAACTTTTTCTTATGAAACCCAAGCCACAAAACAGAAATCAAAATTACATTCTTGACTGCACGCGGTGGCTCACGCTTATAATCCCAGCATTTTGGGAGGTCAAGTCAGGTGGATCACCTGAGGTCAGGAGTTCGAGACCAGCCTGGCAAACATGGCAAAATCCCATCTCTAATAAAAATACAAAAATTAGCCAGGCGTCGTGCCACGCACCTGTAATCCCAGCTACTCGGGAGGCTGAAGCACAAGAATCATTTGAACCCGGGAGGCAGAGGTTGCAGTGAAGCTAAGATTGCACTACTGCACTCCACCCTGAGCCACAGAGCAAGGCTATGCCTCAAAAAAAAAAAAAAAAAGAAAGAAAAAAGAAAAAAACATAATTAGCAACCAATAAGAAGCTAAAATGATATTTTTTATCTAGCTAAAAGACAATTTCCTCTACATAACTAGCTTAATATAAAACAACGTTTATACTTTTCTGGCAATTCCACTATGGTTACCATGTTTAAGTTCTTCCCAAATAAGAAAAGCTCCAATGGCTAGAAAGCATCTGCCTTGACACTTGATCTTCAATTTGTATCCTAGTGCAGCTGAGTTGTACAACCCCAGCCCCTCCATCCTTGTCAACTTGTTAATTTTTCTTGAACCCAGAACAAGTCCCAATGATCTGATCCTCTACTTTCTCTCCTTTGGGTTTGTACTAATACCTTACATATAAAAGTGAGCAAAAAACCAAGAGCAAGAAAAGAAGCACATCTGGTCCTTGGCAGACACAGTCCTACCTGTCCTCCTCACTCAATGAATTAAACAAATATACAAACAGAAGAAAGAGAAGGAGACAGATTTAAAGAAAGGCAAACAAGAGCCAAGAGTTTCAGGAACTACATAGAACCATCAAATCAGTAAGCTAATTGTGTTCCATCCAGTACCAAAAAGTGTCCTTGACAAGTATTTTCAATTGGCAAATCCAGTCTCTATTCTCAATCATCAAAATCCCGACTCAAGCGTTTTTTTTTTTTTCTTTGTAGTTACAGAAAAATTACTTCACACCAGGACAGGCTCACAGGTAGTCAAAACAATGTCCACTAGCAAGGTATATTATAATTTAATCCAGTTCATTTAAATATTTGTAATCACTATCAATAGCTATGAAGTCCTTGATAGCTCAATTTATAATCATTGACACTACAGTTCAGGCTGAAACACATTTAATATATATAAGCCATTTACTTTTATACCTTCTCAAATTTTGCTAGGTGAGCAAATAAAAAAAATAAGTGAAATTTTTTTTAGAATCAAAGTCACCTGAAGAAAAAATAACAACAGTCCGGGTATCTGGTTGGTGGACATCAAGTGACTGCAATCAATCAACTATACCCAGAGACTAACAGAGAAATAAGACAGAAAAAGAGCTTCAACAAAGCTCATGCATTCTTCTCCACAAGAAAAGCAAAAACCATTCCCAAGGTCTCTTGACTCATATCAACACAATGTATGATTTTAACAAGGCTTACCTACCTTATTAACCTCAGGGGGTCCATTTTTAGTAGGTTAGATTACACAGCACAATGTTAGGCTGGTACAAAAGTAATTATGGTTTTTGCCATTGAAAATAATGGCAAAACCTAGCGTTTTTTTTGCCATTGAAAGTAATGGTAAAACCTAGCTTTTTTGCCATTGAAAGTAATGGCAAAACTTAAGTTTGCACCAACCTAAATAGAAGCCATAAAAAAAAAAGGGGGCAACTAAAAATTCACAAATTAAGAAATAACTATAGATAACAAGGAAACAATTAAAATGCTATATATAAATACACAGTAATATAAAAAATTAGCATATAATCAAACATTCCTTTCTCTTTTTGTTTTTGTTTTTTGTTTTTGTTTTTGGTTTTGGTTTTTCAAACGGAGTCTCGCTCTGTCACCCAGGCTGGAGTGCAGTGGCGCCATCTCGGCTCACTGCAAGCTCCGCCTCCCGGGTTCACACCATTCTCCTGCCTCAGCCTCCCGAGTAGCTAGGACTACAGGCACCCACCACCACGCCTGGCTAACTTTTTGTATTTTTAGTAGAGACGGGGTTTCACCGTGTTAGCCAGGATGGTCTCGGTCTTCTGACCTCGTGATCTGCCCGCCTCGGCCTCCCAAAAGTGCTGGGATTACAGGCGTGAGCCACCGCACCCGGCCCAAACATTCCTTTCAACCTTCATCGTAAGACTATAAATTATC
This sequence comes from Macaca mulatta, assembly GCF_049350105.2. Taxonomy (NCBI): domain Eukaryota; kingdom Metazoa; phylum Chordata; class Mammalia; order Primates; family Cercopithecidae; genus Macaca; species Macaca mulatta. Next base: position 34,265,925 of record NC_133412.1, on the reverse strand, counting down.
ACTATATGGTCTCATGATGCAAAGTACAACAAATATTCATGACTGTATCCCTGATAAAGCTAGATATTTGGTAAGCTTTTAGAAAATAAAATATAATTGTAATACATTTTCTAAAGATTTCAATAAAAAAATCACTAACACAAAATATTACTTCAAGAAAATTCACATAAATGTAACTTATACTATCAGAGCCACTGACTAATTGTACGTGAATTATTAACCATCAAACCATTTCCCATCATGGACAACTGAGTTGTTTTATACTCGACTTGCACTAAGAGAATAACTATCCCGCAAATGGGGGAATATCCCTAAAGTTTTATCAGACCCAAAAGACCCTGGCACTCCTCTAAGTCCTATACATTTCCCTAGACCTGCTCAGCGAACAAATGCAAAGAGCAAATGGTGATTTTGAACTTAATTCTGTATTTTAACTATTTCTTTAATGAATAATTACTTTTATTACCATTTCCAGATATAATATACATGCAAATAACTAATGATTCTTTCCCAAACAGGATGAAAAAAATTCTAAAAATATTTGATTCAGCAGCTAGTTTCACCTTCCTCTTCATTCAGATTGTAGGAAGAAAATCTCAAAAAGTTTTTGTAGTACTAAAAACTTCCCAAGTTTATAATAAACGGGTCTAAAAAGTGAGAACTGTATTTTACATCTGCATGCAGTAGTGTTGCTTAAAACTGGGTTACTGTTTCAATATTTTCTAATAAATCAAAATAGCAAAACTTCTACCAGGTCCCTAGAATTACTTTCCTTGCCATTTTTAACAATATTTACTTCTTGGAAAAAAAAAATAGAAGAGAAAAATATAATTAATATACAGATTCAGTCAAGCCATTCAAATATGAGGAAACTGAATACAAAATAGAAATGATACTATATGTCCCATTCTCAAGAACCGTTTCACATAAGAATTAAGTGCTAGTGCATTTAGTCATCCACTGTAGGCATCTCCTAAGCATCTACAATACTACTACTTAAGTGTCATCCTTGAGAGAACTGAAAAAACAGTTCTCTAAATCATTTTCTGGGTTCTTCAGTTTAAATGAAGAATAGTGGTTGAAAAAGATCTATACAAATTATCACTGGCTCTAGGACCAAACATTAAAAATAGGAGTATCCCTGATCTAGGACATTATCTATGGTGACTACTTATACAACTTATCAAAAAGCTAAATAAATGATCTATTATTTGAATATGATTTTTGCCACTGACCCATTTAAAATTAAAACTATCAATTAACTAGTTGTTACTAGGTATTAACTATGTGCCTGGTCCTTTATTATAAGGCACAAGAGTGGAGTACAAAAATTCTGACCACAAACTTATTACTAAGGAAATAAGTTCAACACACAACACATAAACAAAAATGTGTAAAATCTTATTAAGCTCCAAATGATTTAAAACACAAATGTTAATCAAAAGTTAGAAAAGGAAGAAATCCCTGTTGGTTACAAAAGTCAGAGGAAACTTAATGACAAAGGTAAAACTTGAGTAGTGTTTAGAGAGGCAGAAAAATGAGAAGACATGCCAGGCAGGAGATACATCTTGAGTAATGGCTGGGAAGCAAGCATGAACAGCCAAAGAACAAAACCATGAGCGAAAGCTGAGATTCAGAATGGAAAAGAGAGAGAGAGAAAGTTGGTGAGGTAAGATAAGGATCTTGAAAACAGCAGGCAGATCACACAGTCTGGGAATTTATTTTTGTCACTAGTTTTTAAGCAATACCAAATTCTAAGCTGAGTGATTTGTAATGATTTTTATCTACTCTTAAAATTAGAAGCAATTCATATCAGAATGTATTACACCACAATGATTTCACCAAAACTTCAGACAATTTTAGGCCGGCTAAAACATTACATGGTACATGCTTGGAAACTTGTTCTTGAAACAGCAGACTTGAGAAGACAAAACCTCATATAAATAAATGTTTTGAAGAAAAATTAGCATTGAGGGGGAAACTCAAAATGTATTTGCCATCAAGTTAAAGCTCAAAATATATCTGACCTCAAGTTAAAGCTAATACTAAATGCTTTTATTCCTTGACTACTAGCCTACAGTTGTATGCGTATTCCTTTCCTGTCAACACACAGCAGCATTTCAAAAGACCCAACTACTCTGCCAAGATTTTTGCCTTCAAAGAACCTTTGTTGCCATAGCAATCTCATGTTCTCCCAGGAACCAAGTTATGATACATATATGAACGTTGTCCAATCTCCCCAATTCCTCCTTGAGACACAGGGCACAGCCTAGCACAGCTGTACCAATTTCTACTCGCTATAACACAGGGTATCAAACAGTATTTGACAGTTCATAAAGAACGAAGATTACTTAAAAATAAGTAGGTGCATCCAAAAAGGTGAGAGAAGGTTGTGGGTAGGAACCTCCTTTCATATTACAAAGCAGATGTTCTAAAGTACAAAGGCAATGAAATAAAACACTGAGTCCAACTCAAATTTAATCAGAGTTCCCCCTTTTCACATATCTCAAAACACTCTTTCTGAAAAAGAAAAAAAAAAAGCAAAGATAAAAACCATAGAAGCCTGGCACTTCAGTTAAGAATGTCCCCTATCCTTATATTTTCACTTGACTAAAGATTTAACACCTTAATCGAAACCAACAAAGCTAAATTCTGCCTAGAACTAAAGCTTTCCTCAGGAGAAAAACAGCATATACTGTCAAAATTTCATAAAGAACATATCTGCTAATAAATGGCACATGTGGAAAAACCACAGCCAGAGTTCAAAGGTATGTTTCCAGATGTAAAATATTTCTGACCCAAAGAAATTTTTTCACCTCTTTTCAAGTTATATTGCCCCACATTCCCAAGTTGAAGTTTTCTGTATGCTCAATTAGTCCCCAAGTTAACACAAAATACCATGACAATAAAAAACAAAAACAAGTACTATAATAGAAAAGGCTAGAATAAAGAGTATTTAAATGCTGGATTATCTTTTGTACTTGATTTTTATTACAATTTCAGAAGATGATTGTACAGAGGGTAAAAAAAAAAAATTGGCCTTAACACACATTAAATTTGCTTCAAAGAAACACTTCCAGGAAAACTCTAAGATTTTTTAAATATACAAATCATGACCATTTAATTCTTCTGTATAAACTTCATCAAATCAACAGTCTAGACACAGGCTACTGTAAAGTCATTAAATGCACACATAACACAGCTAATTTCCACTTCATTAGGTGTTCTCACTGAACTGAGTTCTTGAAAGTCAAGCTGTTCACGTTATCATTCCAAATATTTGGTAGGATTCCACAGCTTAAAGAGACATAAAGATGTCTCAAGAGTTGCAATTTTGTATCAGAAAGTAACCTAAGAGATGATCTAGTAACAACCTCTTCTTTCTTTTCAATAGGAAAACTGAGGCCTAGGTAGGTTACATCACTAATTGGAAGCATTTTCTCTTATTTGAACTGTGGTGGTCCGGTTCGCTTTTTGTTGATTTGTTTTTTACATAATTACATTCTAGTCTTTTTCTTCATGTTTCTGGAATCTTTTCTTTAACATGGATAGTAATGCTGATTGTCCCCACTGCCAATAAAGCTGTTTTCTTTCTTCAAAGGAAGCTGTCCAACATGAATTGAAGATCAGTGACTTCAATCAGTGGTGTTTAAACTGCAACATAGAGCACTTTGCTAAGCAGCACTGACAACAACTAAACCCATCAAACATCAGTTACACAAATTCAACCGTTTTCACACCTTACAAAGTAGTAAAGAGAAATCGCACTTTAAAAGTAGCTAAAATTAACTACTGAAGCTGTGGCTTTCCAAGTTATTTGACCACAATTCACCATTAAATATATTTTATACCACCATCAAGTATACACAAGCATATACTCATGTAACATACATTTATATACAACATATTTATACAACAAACTAAAATGTCATAAAAAAACAATCCTGTAACTACATGTGATACACTCTCATAGCTTCCATTCTATTCTACTTTTTTACCATGCTGTATGAGATCTGAAGTGTTTTCTCAACCCACTAACTGGTAATGACCAGTAGTTTGAAACATGAGGAAAGTTATCTATTGTAAATTACATTACTGATACAAGCCCCAAAAAGAAGTTTTCATAGGCAGTCATTCTGCAAACATTTATAAACATTTACCACATGCACAATACTATGTGTTTGACTATGCTGTGCTAGATACTGGACTATATGGTTTTGCGGTTACTTACACAAATCTAACTATGGAGCCTGTACTCTGGTGGTTTTTATTTTAAAAACATGGTTGGATACATGATACTTAAAAATGGAATGCAGACATGCTAATCCACTTGCTCATTAAGAGTCTTTTTCTAGGTATTTTTTCTAAGATGTTTACAAGAATCCCAAACGGTGTATGTTTCTATTGCAATTATTAGTACAGCATACAAGATTTCTCTCATCTATCAGACGTATGGAGCTATAATGACCATATCCAATACACCTTCATTATCCTCAAAGCAATCAGCCCAGTGCCTAGCTAGCATACTGCAGGTACTTATTTAATGAATTGATTCTTTTTTTTTTGAGATGGAGTTTTGCTCTTGTTGCCCAGGTGGGATCTCGGCTCACTGCAACCTCCGCCTCCCAGGTTCAAGCGATTCTCCTGCCTCTGTCTCCCCAGTAGCAGGGATTACAGGTGTCCGCCACCACGCCCAGCTAATTTTTGTATCTTTAATAGAGACAGGGTTTCACCAGCTTGGCCAGACTGGTCTCGAACTCCTGACCTCAGGTGATCCACCCACCTCAGCCTCCCAGAGTGCTGGTATTACAGGTGTGAGCCACCGTGCCCGGCCTAATAAATTAATTTTTTAAACTAATTCTTCGAGGTTGAGAATCGAAATACTAATTTTTAAAAGAATCATGATTAAAGAGAGGGAAAGGGTTTATATATCAAAGAATTGGGATAAAGTACAATACAGTAGGCCGGGCACGGTGGCTTACGCCTGTAATCCCAGTACTTTAGGAAGCCAAGGCAGGCAGATCACCTGAGGTCAGAAGTTTGACACCAGCCAGGCCAACATGGTGAAACCCCGTCTCTACTAAAAATACAAAAATTAGCCGTGCATGGTGGCACGAGTGAGACTCCATCTCAAAAAAACAAAAAAAAAAACAAAAAAAACATACAATACAGTAGCTTTTGGTCGACAAAAGCATTTTGGGATATACCTATCAAAATACCTGAAATATCAAAGCAAATCTCTTTAAGACTAACTTTTGCAGCAAGTATTTCGTGGGACTTTAAAAATTACTTACAAAAATAGAACTTTATTGTAAAGCTGACTCAAACTAAACCAAATCCCATAAGGTATTAATGAAATCACTATTCTAAAAAGGAAATTTATCTCACCATTAGGAAACTGTAATTTAATCATTTCTATACTGAGTAAATATGTCCAGTTCAAATTATTTGGGAGCTAAGTCAGAATACAAATAAATTACTTGTTTGACAAATGCATTTTCAAATGTTACAACTCAGAAGACAGTGATTTTATCTGTAAAATATAATATTGGGTTGGTGCAAAAGTAAGTGTGGTTTTTGCCTTTTTTAATTGCCTTTTTTAATGGCAAAAACTGCACTTACTTTTGTACCAACCTAAGTTTACAGCAGCTATGTTTTTTTTCTTTTTTTTTTTGAGACAGAGTCTCACTGTCACCCAGGCTGGAGTACAGTGGCGCGAACTCAGCTCACTGCAAGCTCCACCTCCCAGGTTCATGCCATTCTCCTGCCTCAGTCTCTGGAGTAGCTGGGAACTACAGGTGTCCGCTATCAGGCCTGGCTAATTTTTTGTATTTTTAGTAGAGACAGGGTTTCACCATGTTGACCAGGATGGTCTCGATCTCCTGACCTCGTGATTCACCGCCCTTGACCTCCAAAGTGCTGGGATTACAGGCGTGAGCCCCTCACCCAGCCTACAGCAACTATTTCTTTTGATTTTTTTCAAGTTGTCAAAACACTGGAACAATAAGCTTGCTACTTTTTTTGTAAACCAAAGCAATTGACACAGATGCCTGTGAACTTCTAATTCAATATGTAAGAAGTTTTGCTTGCACCATTACCAATACATGACCAATTTCTAAACAATTTTATTATTTTTATTTGTAAATAACACAACCATTTTAACTAAGCATGATACCCGAATGTAAGTAGATTAAACAGCCAAGTCAAAACAAGAAACTTAAATATTGATTAAACTGTCCCCAATTTCTCAACTTTTATTGGATTAGACTCCTCGAGAAAAAAAGGTTTAATATGTAAGGTGTTTCTCCTATAAAAACTGAATTATTGCTTCAGCTTTTCATGAACCTAGGTGGTTAACTAACATTCCTAGCAACTTCAAAAGTTGTCATCAAACAGAAACTTTGTTCTCCCTACATGAAACAGCTGACAGCTACTAGGGAAGGGAGAGCACTATTTTTTTCTCAAGATTTTAAGGTAGCTCAGCTGTGCCATTTCACATCTCAGGTGACAGAGTGACTGAAAATCTAGTTTAAGTTTTTGAGATGCAGATATATCCTACCATTAGCAAGTTGTAGCCTCTCCATGGAAACAACGGATACTCACAGGCTATTAAATTCATAACAGAAATCAATCTTTCATCCATATATACCAACAAGAATGCCAGCTCATAGTAAATGCTCAAATATTTTTAAATAAACAAGTATTAATATTTGAGCACCTACTGTGTGCCAGACATTGTGTTGGACCTAAGAATACTTCAAGAATATAGACAAAGTCTCAGACTTAAAAAGAAACAACAATATTATCATCCAAATGATACCTGCCACCAGAAATAAACAAAAAAATTCAAAATAAGACATGACCCAATAAGCCAGAGATTTCTCATTCTCACCTGCTGTAGAAGACAGCATAACATATATATATAAAGGGCACTGAGGTTGAAACTCATTTCCGGTTTCACAATCCACTAGATAAGTAATATAAACCAGGCACCCCAAAAATTAAAAGCTGAATTTATTTTATTTTACTTATTTATTTCTTTGGTAGAGACAGGGTCTCACTATACTATTCAGGCTGGTCTCAAACCCCTGGCCTCAAGTGATCCTCCTGTCTCTGCATCCCAGGCCTCCCAAAGTGCTGGGAGGCATGAGCCAGAATGCCTGTCAGCCTTATTGCACTTCACACATACACACACACACACACACACACACACACTCTCTCTCTCTCTCTCTGTCTGTCATATATATGCATACTGTATATACTGTCCAACGCTGCACAATCCAACAAAACTTTCTGCAGTGATGGGAAAAGTTCTATATTTGTACTCTCCAGTATGGTAGGCGCTAGATACTTGGGGCTTTTAAGCATTTGGAATGTGGCTATATCAAAAGAGGAATAAATTTTTTTTAACTAATTTAAATGTAAATAGTTAGAACCTCTGACTGCCATAAAGATAAGAGTAACAGAATTAGATTTACACTTCATGTGAAAAAAGGATAAAATGGAGAAAATAAAAGAAATAACTATTTTCCAGACAATGGACAACAGGCAACAAAGGACAGTCATCTCTAAGGGAAAAGAAACAATTAGATGAGTTCCACAAACGCACAAACTTAACAAAGCTAAGAAAGTTTGCAGGCCAGGGTGCAGGAAGAGGAAAGAAGATGGGAGACTGACAGACTCACTGAGATCAGAACATGACTATGGATCTCACATAGTCAGCAGGGCAGAGAACCTGAGAGCAGGTAAAAACTCCTGCAAAAAGTTCAACTTGAGTACTAATTGGCACGTGCATGTGAGGAAACTACCTGAAGACTGAATAAATCTAAAAGATAAAAGGTACCAGTGCCAAGCATTCACACAAGGCCAGTAATAATGCCTGTTCTCAACAGCCAGACTGGAAAATTTCAGGAATCCTGGGACACCGAAAGAGCACATAGAACACATTTCCTCAGTAGTGGAGAATAATCAACCCTAGACTGAGCACTGCTCTAGACTTACCTAACAAATCTTTAAAAGCAAGACCAGAAAAAATCAAGTAGTTTCAAAGTAATTTAGCTAAATTCCAAAACAAACCTCTAGAAGTTCCTAGAAAAACAAAATATACAGCACTCACCAAGATAAAAGCCACAATGTCGGGAATCCAATAAAAAATTACCAGGCAGATAAAGAAGAAAAAAAGTACAAACCATACAGAGGGACAAAATTAATCAATTAAATCTAAGCACAAGTGACAGAGATGTTACAATCAACAGACAAGGATGTTAAATTAGTTATTATGTGCTCTATATGTTCAAAAATTTTAGAGACATAGAAGATATGAAAAGACACAAACCAAACTTGCAGAGGTGAAAACTATAATGTATGAGATGAAAAGTACACTGAACAGGATTAATGGCTAATTAAACATTGCGGAAGAAAAACCAGTAAATTTGAAGTCGTGGAAAAGAAACAATCCAGTAAAAAATACAAAAGACAAAAGAGAATTTTTTTAATGAAGTGAGCTGTGGCACAACTTCAAGTGTTCTTCTATATATATAATTAGAGTTTCTGAAGATGGGGGAGGCCCAGTAAATTATCTGAAAAATAAAAAACTTCCAAAAATTTTCAAAATTTGGTAACTGTAAACTCAATGTTTTAGTCTGTTTTGTGCTGCTATAACAGAATACCAAAGACTGGGTAATTCATAATGAATAGAAATTGGCTCACAGTTCTGGAGGCTTGGACATCCAAGATCAAGGAGCCAGAATCTGGCGAGGGCCTTCTTGTTGCATCATAACATGATGGAAGCATCACAACACAGAAGGGCAAAAAGAGGGCAACAGACAGAGCAAGAGGGGGCAAACCAACTGCCACGATAATGGCATTAGTCCATTCTCGAAGACAGAGCCCTCATGACCTCTTAAACATCACACCTTCCAACATCATCAGAATGGCAATAAAACTGCAACATGAATTTTCAATGGTACAAACATTGAAATCACAGCATTCACAGTTCCAGAAAGTTGAGCAAATACCAAGCAAAAGAAACATGAAAACATCATAACAAGGCACATAATAAAATTGCTCAAAATCTGTAATTAAAAAAAAATCTTAAAAGTAGTAAGAAAAAATATATACTTTATATGGAGGAATAAACATAAGACTATCATTAGATTTCTCACTGGATATTATAAAAACAAGACAAGCAAAATTTAATATACTGAAAGAAAAAACCTGTCCATCTAGAATTCTGTACCCAGGAAAAATATTTTCTTAAAAATTAAGACAAAATAAAGGCATTTTCAGACATGAAAAAGCTGAAAGGAATTCATTATCAGCAGATCAGTACTACAGAAAAGGTTAAAGAAAGTTGTTCAAGCACAAGAAAAACGATTAAAGAGAGAAATATGAATCTACAGAAATATGAAGAGCAATGGGATGGTAACTCCATTAACTATATGGAAATGACATAATATCACTTCAAGTCCACTGATAAAAATTGAAACTGAATACTGTAAATCATAAAACCACTAAAATAATAACGGTTATATCTAATAAGGCAACAAGGTGACAAAACAGAATAAAAAATATTCTATTAATACAAAAGGAGGCAAAAAAGGAGGAAAAGGGAACCAAAGAACACACGAGATAAAAAGAAACAAATGGCAAGATAATGGATTTAAACAGAGCCATATCAATAATTACATTAAAAGCTTCAAATTAAAAGCAAAGATTTCAGACTGGATAAAAAACACAGAACCCAATTTTATGCCGGTAACAATAAACAAACTTTAGATAGAACGCAGTTAAACATAAAAACAAGGAAAAAAGTGTACAATGCTAACATATCAAAAGAAACCTGAAGTATATATATAAACATCACACAATATGGATTTCTGAGCAAATATTATCAGAAAAAAGGGGTCATTTTATAATGATAAAACAGTCACCTGATGAAGAGTACATATAATAATAACACTAAGCAGTAATGCACTTAAGGACAGAGCTTCAAAATACGTGAAGACAAACTGATGAAACTGCCAGGATAAATACAAAATTCACAATTCAAATTAGAGATTACAATTTCCCTCTTTTAATAATTGATAGATCTCCAAAACAGAAAACAAGAAAGAATATGAAAGACTTGAACAACACTACAAACTAAAATCACTTGATACTTAGAAAACACTCCACAAAACCTTGCAGAAGACACACATATTTTCAAGTTTCTACAGAGCATTTGCCAAGGCAAACCATATTTCAAACCATAAAACAAGGCTCAATATATTTAAAATGACTCAATTCACACAAAGCATGTTCTCTAACCACAATCAAATTCTTTTTTTTAAATTTTTATTTAACTATTTTTATTATACTTTAAGTTCTAGGGTCCATGTGCACAACGTGCAGGTTTGATACATAGGTATACATGTGCCATGTTGGTTTGCTGCACCCATCAACTCATCATTTACATTATTTCTCCTAATGCTATCCCTCCCCCAGTCCCCCACCCGTCAACAGGCCCCGGGTGTGATGTTCCCCTCCCTGTGTCCAAGAGTTCTCATTGTTCAGTTCCCACCTATGAATGAGAACCTGTGGTGTTTGGTTTTCTGTTCTTGCGATAGTTTGCTGTGAATGATGGTTTCCAGCTTCATACATGTCCCTACAAAGGACATGAACTCACCCTTTTTTATGGCTGCATAGTATTCCATGGTGTGCATGTGCCACATTTTCTTAATCCAGTCTATCACTGATGGACTCGGTTCCAAGTCTTTGCTATTGCGAATAGTGCCACAATAAACATATGTGTGTATGTGTCTTTATAGTAGCATGACTTATAATCCTTTGGGTATATACCCAGTAATGGGATTGCTGGGTCATAAGGTATTTTTAGTTCTAGATCCTTGTGGAATTGCCACCACTGTCTTCCCCAATGGTTGAACTAATTTACACTCCCACCGACAGTATAAAAGCATTCCTATTTCTCCACATCCTCTCCAGCACCTGTTGTTTCCTGACTTTTTAATGATTGCCATTCTAACTGGCGTGAGATGTTACCTTGTTGTGGTTTTGATTTGCATTTCTCTGATGACCAATGATGATGAGCATTTTTTTCATGTGTCTGTTGGCTGCACAGATGTCTTCTTTTGAGAAGTGTCTGTGTTCATATCCTTTGCCCACTTTTTGATGGGGTTGTTTTTTTCTTGTAAGTTTGTTTGAGTTCTTTGTAGATTCTGGATATTAGCCCTTTGTCTGATGGATAGATTGCAAACATTTTCTCCCATTCTATAGGCTGCCTGTTCACTCTGATGGTAGTTTCTTTTGCTGTGCAGAAGCTCTTTATTTAATTAGATCCCATTTTCTATTTAGGCTTTTGTTGCCATTGCTTTTGGTGTTTTAGTCATGAAGTCTTTGCCCATGCCTATGTCCTGAATAGTATTGCCTAGGTTTTCTTCTAGGGTTTTTATGGTTTTAGGTCTAACATTTAAGTCTTTAATCCATCTTGAATTAATTTTTGTACAAGGTGTAAGGAAAGGATCCAGTTTCAGCTTTCTACATATGGCTAGCCAATTTTCCCAGCACCACTTATTAAACAGGGAATCCTTTCCCCGTTTCTTGTTTCTGTCAGGTTTGTCAAAGATCAGATGCTTGTAGATGTGACCCACAATCAAATTAAACTAGAAATCAATAAAAGAAATATCTCTAGAAGGAATATTCCCCCAAAGTATTTGGAGCATGAATAACACACTTCTAAATAACTGGTAAGTTAAAGAAAAATGAAACGAAAAATATTTTAAGCTAAATGAAAATAACAACCCAACGTATCAAAATTGGTGTAATGCTACTAAAGCTGAACGTAGGAGAAAACTTACAGCACTAAAGGTCTATGTTAGAAAAAAAGAAAGGTCTCAAATTGATGACCTCATAATCCACCTCAAACCAGAAAACAACTAAATTACATCCAAACTAAGCAAGAGAATGCAAATAATGAAATCACAGCAGAATTCAAAGAAATGGGGGAAAAAATAGAGAGAGGAAAAAAAAAAAGCCAAGCAACTCAAAAGCTGCTTCTTTGAGAACATCAAAAAAAAAAAAAAAACCCAACTGATAAACATTTAGCCAGAGTGATCCAGAAAAGAAGAAACAATCCATTTCAGGAATAAGAGCAGGAACATCACTATGTATTTTACAGATACTAAAAAGGATAATAAGTTAATGTTATAAATAACTAATATATTTGACAACTTAGATGATATAAACCATCTTTGAGAAACACAAATTATCAAAGCTTAATCAAGAAGAAATAGATTATCTAAAGAACGTGGCTCTGGAACTATTCCAGAAACTAAATTTGTATTTAAAAACCTCCAATGAAAATCTCTACAGCTGGTTGGTTTCACTGGTGAATTCTACCAAACAGTTGTAGATTTAAGGGGAAAATAATACCAATTATAATCAAACTCTTCTAGAAAAAAGAAACACACCAACTATAAGAAAACTCTTCTAGAAAATTAAAACTCCTCTAGAAAAATTTTTTAAAGCAAACATTGTAGAAAATAAATATTTCTGCATGTATTTTACATATCTAGCATTACATCCATGTCAAAACCAGACAAAAACACTGTAAGAAAAGTACAAAGCAATATTCTTCATAAACACACATGAAAAATTCTAAATAAAATTTAACAAATCTAATATAACAACACATATAAAGAATAATGCCCCATAACCACACAAGGTTTATCTGAGGAATGCAAACTTAGTTTAACAATAAAAAAATTAATCACTGTAATAAGCCATATTAACAAATAAACAAAGAAAACCTGTGTGACAATCTCAACAGACAGAGAAAAGACATCTGGCAAAATCCAACCTCTATTCTAGGAAAATCTCTTAGAAGCTAGGAATAGAAGGAAACTCCCTCAATTTAATAAAGGGTACTATAAAAAAAAAAAAGGCCACAATTAACATCATATTCATAGGTAAAAGACTAAGGCTTTCTAAGATCTAAAACAAGACAAGGATATCTGTTCTCACCACTATTTAAAATTGTACTAGAGTTTCTGGAAAGTACAATCAGGCAATTTAAAAAAGGCATCCAGATTGGAAAGCAAGAAGTAAAATTATCTTTATTCACAGACTACATGACCGTTTATGAAGATTATCCCATGGAATGGAATCTACAGAAAGTACCAGAATTAGTGAGTTTAGTTTGCGCAGTATACAATGTCACTACATAAAACTGTATTTCTATATTCTAAAAATAATGAGAAATTGAATTTTTACAACAATGCCATATATAACAGTATCAAGTATGAAATAGAGATATATGTGACAATACATGTGAGAGATCTATACAGTGAAAACTACAAAACACTGCTGAGAAAGGCTAAAAACGACCTAAATAAATGGAATGCTACAGCATCTACATGGATCAGAAAACTATTAAGATGTCAATTCTCCCCAAATTGATCTATAAATTTAATGGAATTACAATCAAAATTCCAGAGACTTTTGGTAGAAACTGACACAACAGTACTGACACTTACATGGAAATGTGGAGGACCTAGAATAGCCAAAATAACTTTTGGAAAAAAACAAAAGCAAAAAAAAAAAACATGGAAGACTATACAAACTGATTGCCAAGATTACAAAGCTTCAAGAATCAAGAAAGTGTAATATTACATAAAAACAAGAGATCAATGGACTAAATTACAGAATGCAAAAAAACATACACATGTATTTGTGTGTGTGTATATATATACACAAAAAAAGTCTTTTTTATAAATGAAAAACTATTTTTGTTCACAAACATGTAAAGGTACTCACTTGAGAAAGTAATTTATGGAATGTGTTCAACAAATGGTGTTGGAACAGTGGCTCATCATATACAGACACAAAAAAACTTCAATCCATACGTCACGCCGTATTACAAAAACTCAAAATGGATCACAGACCTACATGTAAAACAAAATCTTAAAAGTTCTAAAAGTCAGGCCGTGTGCAGTGGCTGGCACTCTTAACCCCAGCACTTTGGGAGCCCATGGTGGGAGAATCCTCTGAGCCCAAGAGTTCAAGACCAGTCTCGGCAACATGGCAAAACCCCGTCTCTACAATAAATAAGAAAATAAAAATTAGCCAGGCTTATTCCTGTAGTCCCAGCTACTGAGGAAGCTGAGGTGGGAGGATCGCTTGAGCCTGGAAGGTCGAGGCTGCAGTGAGACATGATCATGCCATTGCACTCCAGCCTGAGCAAGAGAGCGAAACCCAATCTCAAAAAAAGTTCTAAAAGTAGGCATAAGAAAAAACGTTTGTGACCAGTTAAGGAAAGATTTCTTAGATACAACACCAAAAGCACAATCCTTAAAAGAACAACTTGATAAACTGAACTTCACCAAAATTAGAAACTTCTGCTCCTCACAAGACACTTCTTAGAGAATGAAAAGACAATCCACCTTGTAGAAAATATCTGTAAATCATGTATCTCATAAAGGACTTGTACCCAGAATACACAAAGAAATCTCAAAACTCAGTAACAAAAAACAACCTAATTTTTAAAATGGACAACAGATATGATGATATTTCCGCAAACAAGATAAAAGATAGCAAGTAAGTACATGAAAGATACTCAACATCATTAGTAATTAGAAAAACGCAAATGAAAACCACAGTGAGACAGCACTGCAAACCTATTCTAATGGCTAAAATTAAAAAGAATAACCATACAAACCATTAGAAAGTACAGAGAGGAACTGAAATTCTCATACACTAGAAGTGGGAATGTAAAATGATACAAGTGCTTTGGCAGTTTCTTAGTGAGTTAAAGATATATCTACCATATGAATGTCCACACAAAGACTTGCATAAGAATGGTCATAATGGCCGGGCGCAGTGGCTCATGCCTGTAATCCCAGCACTTTGGGAGGCCAAGGCAGACGGATCGCCTGAAGTCGGGAGTTCAAGACCAGCCTGACCAACATGGAGAAACCCCATCTCTACTAAAAACACAAAATTAGCCAGGTGGAGTGGTGCATGCCTGTAATCCCAGCTACTCAGGAGGCTGAGGCAGGAGAATCGTTTGTACCAGGGAGGAGGACGTTGCGGTAAGCCGAGATCACGCCACTGCACTCCAACCTGGGAAACAAGAGCAAAACTCTGCCTCAAAAAAAAAAAAAAAGAAAAAGTAAAAAGAAAGAAAAAGAAAAAGAAAAAAAGCATGGTCATAATAGCTTTATTTGTAATATCCCAAAATTGGAGACAACCCAAATGGTTCATTAACAGGAGAGGAAATAAACAAATTGTGATATATGAATTACAATTAAGAAAAAAGAATAAACTACTGGTACACAAATGAATCTCAAAATAATTATGCCAAGTTAAGCCAGACAAAACACAGCATTCTGTGTGATTTACTTATTATAAAACTACACAAAATGCAGCCAGGCACGGTAGCTCACGCCTGTAATCCCAGCACTTTGGGAGGCCGAGGCAGGCAGATCACCTGAGGTCAGGAGTTCAAGACCAGTCAACATGGTAAAACCTCATCTCTACTAAAAATGCAAAAATTAGCTGGGCATTGTGGCGCGCACCTTTAATCCCAGCTACTCAGAAGGCTAAGGCAGGATAATCGCTTGAACCCGGTAGGCAGAGGTTGCAGTGAACCGATATCATGCCACTGCACTCCAGCCTGGGCGACACAGCGAGATTCCATCTCAAAAAAACAAACAAACAGAAAAACACAGTATAGAAAATGCAAACTAACCTACCATGACGAAAAGATCAGCAGTTATGTGGGAGTAGGGACGGGAGTATGAAGGAGTACAGACAAGAGGAATTAACAAATGCACAGGAGAAGCTCTTGAGAATAATGTGTACATTCGATCATCTTGATTGTGGTGATGGCTTCCCATTTAAATTAGCACACTAAATATGTGCTACTTATGCTAAATAGTTGCTAAAAATTTAACCACACATTGCTAATGGCTACTGTACTTACTAGCACAGGCCTGCTATAAAGTAAATCTAGAGCCTTTCTTTCCCTTTTCCTGTCTTCCCCACTAAACATGCCTTTGCCTAGCACACTAGCAAAAAATGCACCAATTCTCTAGACACAAGTAGCTGCTTTAACCTCTGTAACCCCATGACACTTTAACCATTTCTGTTAAAGCACTTTCCAGGTTGTATTATTATTTATCTGTTCACATGATGCCTTCCCCAACAAATTAGCTCTTCCAGAAGGGTCATATCCATGTCACCCTTCTATCCCTGAAACCAAGCACAGAGACTGGCACAAATTATGTGTTAAGTATATGTTAAATAAATGTCGGTTAAATAAAGCTTACAGTTCAACTCTTTTTTAAAAAAAGTTTTTCATAAGCCAGTCTTCTTGCATTGTTTTTCTCTTCCAAGAAGCACCGTGACAATTAGCTAGGTGTATATAAGAAAACTACTAAATCATCCTTGCCTAAAGGAAATGCTTTTAATTCATACATAACCGAGTTTCAAGCCTTCTTCCTTTTTGCAGACTGAGTTTTACATCCATAATTGTCATATAATAAAATTACTGAATGTCTGCGTGTAACAATGTTCTATGTACTCAGAATAAATATTAAATAAAACAAAGTTTTTTTTAAAAGGAGTTTACATTCAGTGGACTGTCATGCTTTTGGTAATTTTTTTAAATTACTGAGATAAAACTGCACATTAAGACATATTCCTAATAATACCAGCAAATGCAGAAATACACAAATTGTGCTTAATTAGGGTACAGAGTAATGCAACAAGCCAATGCGATAAGTAGGTGAGAACACCTAGAAGATAAACATTTAAAATAATTTAATGTAATCAAGACAAAATCCAAAATTTCAATATATTTTTTATGGTTAACAACTATTTTGCCTTTTCAGAGGTCTGCGAAAGTGACCTTTCTTGGAAGTCATGAAATTGGATATTTTGTCTCATGCATAGTCACCCAAAAAAATCTGCCTGGAATCAAGAGAAACCAAGCCAAAAAACCAGTTAACTTAAAGGTAATTTGATATTTGGCCTTGTCTATTTCTTCTAGGCTATAATATCTCTGGGGAAAGAATGTGACTTTTAGTGTCCTTACCTGGGAAACGAGTGAGCATTTTCTTCTTTCTAGTGATACAGCAAGATGAGTGCAAGTGGAAGAGGTAGGAAGGTGAATAGGCAAGTAATGCTTGCAATACATTTTGATGTTTCTACAGAGGTCTAAAGACTGTTGTTACCTCTGTACTTCTGGCTGTAACCTCTAAGCTTATTCCATTATAAACTTCAGGCCCCAGCTTCATTCTGAGGAGATTGCACCATTGAGATCACTGGTTTGTTTTCTTCGACTCACACAAAACTTTACTGGTATTTGTTATTTCACTGGTATTCACTCCAGTTTAAACATACTCTTCTAGAGTCAAGGTATTGTTTTTCAAGGACTGTTTTATACAAAGATTTCCCTGAAGCTAAGTAAGCTTTACATACTAAATTCTTCAAAAAAAGAAAACTTTTCCCTAAATATGAACTCTAATGTTCTGAAGTTACAGTAATTTTAGATCATTTTTTCCAATTATCATGACATCAGGGCAACATTATGCAGGCTTTTCTGTATAAATCCAAAGCATGGACTTTAGCAATAAATAATACTTCACATTGTATACTGCACTGTCATTTAAAAAGCATTTTCAGGTGCCAGCTACTTAGGAGGCTGAGGTGGGAGGATCAATTCAGTCCAGGAGGTCAAGGCCGCAGTGAGCCATAATCAGGCCACTGCATTCCAGCATGGGCAACAGAGTGAGACCCCACCTCAAAAAAAAAAAGTATTTTCATATGCATCATCTCATTTAAACTTCACAAAATTCTTATATATGACATTTATTAACCCTTACAAAAGTGATAAATAAATCACACAAAATCAAAACCCTGACATCATCTCAGATGATATACTCTGCCTTAGAGCCAACTAAATTAAGATGAGTTCCTGTCAATTACATCTGCAGGCTCTCACTTGTATTCTCACCCAGCTCTGCTCCATGCAAGGCCACCATTTAGACTGTACACCCAATACCCCCAGGGGCATCACTTACATTGCACTGTAGTAACTGACCGGATATATGTGGTTGTCATGACTTCATTAATACTGCCCTCATTCAAGTACCCTGCCTCCACTCTTCCACTACACATTTTCTGTTAACCGTATTTACCTTCCAAAAAGGAAAGAGGATTTCTGATTTGAGCCATGATGCAGTAACTGGGACTAGAGAAATCTTCTACTGCAAACAATTAAAAAATTAGAAAACACCCATCAAAAGACTGCTTTCCAACACTGGAAAACAAATAAGACTGTGATCCCTGAGAAAAGAGAAACTACTTGAACTCTACCATCATCCTGATTTCCTATCTGGAGACAATTTGTAGATTACTGTGCAGAAGAAAAGGGATTTTTGAACAGAGCAGGCACACTGAATTGAGGGGACAGAAATTAAGAGTTCTGGGAGGAAAAGGCAGCCGGAATTTGTAGAGCAGAGGTCTAGAGGAGGAAGCCAGGCAGAGAAAGATTTCCAGAAACCTGCAGGGAGTCTCCTTGGAGTCCCGCTATACTACTAATAGCAAATCACACACACACACACACAAACACACACACACACACACAAACTCCACAACTGCAGGCTAAAAACAACCAGAGTTGTAAACTCAACAATTCCCAGAGCTCAAACAGGATTGGGAGATGTTTTCCGTTTGAAGCAGTGTGAATACAGCCTAAACGCCGAATGCCCAAAGCATTCAGTAAAGAACTCAGAATGCTTAGTAACAGAGCTAAACTATTCCTAGCAAAAAAGTTTCTCTAAGGCAGGACACAGTGGTGCATGCCTGTAATCCTAGCAATTTGAGAAGCCAAGGAAGGCAGATCACTTGAGGTCCGGAGTTCAAGACCTGCCTGGCCAACACAGCGAAACCGTCTCTATTAAAAATACAAAAATTAGCTGGGTGTGGTGGTAATCCCCGCAACTTGGGAGGCTAAAGCAGGAGAATCGTTTGAACCCAGGAGAGAGAGGTTGGAGTGAGCCGAGATCGTGCCACTACACTCCAGCATGGGCGACAGAGCAAGACTCTGTCTCAAAAAAATAAAGTTACTCCAGACTCACTCTCTTTTTTTTTTTTTTTTTTTTTTGAGACGGAGTCTCGCTGTGTCACCCAGGCTGGAGTGCAGTGGCCCGATCTCGGCTCACTGCAAGCTCCGCCTCCCGGGTTTACGCCATTCTCCTGCCTCAGCCTCCGAGTAGCTGGTACTACAGGCGCCCGCCACCACGCCCGGCTAGTTTTTTTTTGTATTTTTAGTAGAGACGGGGTTTCACCATGTTAGCCAGGATGGTCTCGATCTCCTGACTTCGTGATCCACCCGCCTCGGCCTCCCAAAGTACTGGGATTACAGGCTTGAGCCACCGCGCCTGGCCTCCAGACTCACTCTCACAAAAGCTTAAAAACAAGTCTTGAACGGTCTGAGTTGATCTCTAATAACTTAATTTCCTGCCCGAAAAAAAGCCTTACATCTTTAAAAAACAAAAAATGACAAAATCCAAACACTCAATAATATAATGCTCACTGTGTCTAGAACTGAATCAAAATCTACCAGGCATGTGCAGCAGCAGAAAAATGTGCCCCATAACCAGAAGAAAAATCTGCCAATAGAAATAGACTCAGAATAAAAAGGAGATACTAGCAAAAACTTGAAAACAACTCTTATAAATTGCTCAATGACTTAAAGAAAAACAGGAATATCTTGAGGAAAGAAATGCAAGACAATCTAAAAACAAAAGAGTTTCTAGAAATAAAAAAAATACACTTTCTGAAATGAAAAGTTTATTGGATGGAATAAACAGATTAGATACTGCAGAAGAAAAGATCAGTAGTCTGAAGACACAGTAAGAGAAACTATTAAAACTGAATTGTAAAGAGAAGGAAAATTTAAAAAAAAAATTAGGAGAACCCGTCGAACGGTATCAAGAGTGCTAATATATGTGTAATTGAAGTCCTACAAGGAAAGGTAAGAGAGTGGACCAAAAAATATTTAAAGATATAGTGGCCAAAATGTTCTCAAATTTGATGACCCACTATAAACATACATCTCAAATACCCATACACAGAGAAACCTTGCCTTAGTCTGTTTTATGCTGCTACAACAGAGTATGTGAGACTGAGAAATTTATAAAGAAAAGAAATGTGCTATCACAGTCCCGAAGGGTGGAAGTCCAGTATCAAGGTGCTAGTATCTGGTGAGGGCCTTCATGCTATGGCTATCTCAGACTATGGCAAAAGGCAGAGGGAAAAGCAACACCATGCAAGAAAGAGACACAGAGGGCCAAACCCACTTTTATAACAACTCATTCTTGAGAAAACAAATGCACTCCTGAGATAATGACTTTAATCAATTCATGAGGATGAAGCCCTCACAGCCTAATCACTTCTTAACAATATACCTATTAATACCTATTAACACCATTACAATGGCAATTAAATTTCAATGTGAGCTTTGGAAGGGACATTCAAACCATGGCAAACCTCAATCAATTAATGAAAACTAGAAAATCTAACAGCAACTATAGGAAAATATTACATAGAAAAAATAAAGATCATTATTGCAGACTTGAAAAATAATGAAAGCCAAAATACAATGGAAAGACACTGTTTCATTGCCAAAAGAAAAAAAAAAGGTCAATCTAGAATTCTACATCTAGCAAAAACATCCTTCAAAAGCAAAGGCAAAATTAAAACTTCTCAGATAAGCAAAAATAAAGAGAATTTATTACCTGCAGTCCTGCACTATAAAAAATGTAAAGAAAATTCTTCGGGCAGAAGGAAAATGAGACAAGATGAATACCTGAATATACACAAAGAAATGAAGACCACTGGAAATTGAAAATACATGGATTAATATAAACTCTCTCTTAAGACGGATTAAGAAAAAAGCAAAAAGACACAATTTCCGGTATCAGGCAGAAAAGAAGAAACATGACTACATACCTTAAACACAATAAAACAATAATGGAATATTGTGAATAATTTCATACCAATAAGTCAATATACAAAAATCAACCACAATTTTTATATATCAGCAACAAACAATTGGAAATGTTTTAATGCCACATGTAATAGAACCAAAGAATGTAAAAACTCTTACGGATAAATTTAACAAAATGAGTGCAAGACCTCTAAACTGAAAGTGTAAAATATTACCAAGGAAAATTTACAGAAGATCTAAATAGATAAGAGATATGTTCATGTATTGGAGGACTCAGTACTGTTAAGATATCAATATTCCCCAAATCCCAGCAGGCTTAATAGAAATCGACAAGGTAATTACAATTTATATGGAAAGAGACTCTCTTAATATATCAAATGGAAGAATTAAGCCCTTCCTCCAAACACCTCTATTTACCATTTTTTACACAGTCTGTATCATATTCCTCTATTTCTCATGCTATTTTGCAGTTGATGTTACTCAGTGTTTGTTTAATGTAGTGTGACTTGCTAACTTCACTGTCCCCATGGTAAGAAAGTTCACAGAACAATCAATATTCTAAGAAAATATCTTGCACACTAAAATTTACAATGCCAGGAATACTGCCAGCCTGTCTTTCTACTCTGGCTCCTGGCAAGTAGAACCCCTAAAGAAGGGAAAAGAATTTTTTACTTATTTTATACAGGTTTACCAAAATGCAAAAAAATATATATATATGAAAAATAAAGGCCACTAAGTGATTTATTTTTTAATTCCCTTGTCTTAGCAGCTTGGTAATCTAGGCTCAACGTTTAAAGCAATTACGAGGCAACATATCTAATCCACAATTATTTATTTGGATAAGTATTATCTTGCTCTCGGCTGAAAATAAAACTGACAACCTGTTTCTAAAGCCTTCAGAGTCTCCATCACTTAATTCTATTCCAATCTATGCATTTTACAAAGTGGTTTTACAAAGTGTTTTCACAGTATTTGCTTCTGCAAGAGACAAGATAAAGGTTTCAGTTTAATTCACCGTCTGTTATAATATGGCCCTATGGAAATAATAAAATCTATTTAACACAATACAATATATAGCTCAACAAATGAAAACTTTTGTTTTGAACACATTAAATGAAATTTCAAGTTTTTCATGTTTGTTTCCACTAAGTAATGCTTCATTATCTTCAGAAAGAAAACAAGTGGAAAACGAAAACCTCATATTCTAAATTTGAAATAAAAGACACACACTTTAGTGGTTCTAAACTGCAGCCAGACTGGCTGCCTAAAAATTAAGTAGGTAGTTTGTTAAAAATTAAGATTCCTAGGTTCAACACCAGTTTCATGACACTGGAATGCCTGGGGTTGGAGATCCAGGAATAATTTTTTAAAAGCTCCCCAGGTGACACTAACACAATGTTAGGTATGGATTAGGCAAGAGCCAGTTCCCTTTCTAGAACAATCCCACCATCAAATACATTATAACAATGACTTCACCAAGTTTTTATATTAAATGAGATATTTGATAACAGGATATTAAACCACTGTCCATGAGACTCACTTTTAAACAATTTGAACTAGCTATTCCTGCATTATTTTATGGATCAGCTTTGAAATCTAATTCTGCTACTTACTAGCTTTGTTACTCAACCTCCTGAAGCCTGTTTCCTTTTCTGCAAAAATGGGAGTAAAACTGAATCAGCTTCAAAGAGTTATTATGCAGAGTATGTTAAATAAATCATATACAAGTGTGCCTTGTACAAGGGCCTATACATAAGGAACTATTTTATTGAATGATTTTTATTACAGTAGGACTTGTTTGTTTTCTAAACAAGGAGAGTAAACTGCAATCTTATGATTCTCAAGAAATGCTAATGCTCTTTATTTTTTTAGCTTAAGTCATACGTATGTAGAATTACGTATAATCAGGTCAAATCATTAGACGTATTTTAGAAAATTATAGATCCTACTAAAATCAGTATGGGCTCAATAATGTCCTTCACATAGTGATCCCCTACTATCCTCTTGTTAAATGAAAAGGTGAAGTTGCAGAACTATTTGTTCCCTATTGTGTAAAAAATAAAAGGCTATGCATCATTTACATATACATGAAAAGCTCTAAGAAGAAACTGAACAGAGGAAGATCTCTGCCAAGGGAGTGGGAATGAGGCATAGGAAGGAACGACTGTGTTTCTCACCAAATATCCTTCCATACTGTTTAAATTTTTTAGCTTAGGCTTAAGTTCTTGCAATTTTTCAGAAGTAGTTAAAACATTTTCAGTCACATGACACAGGCTTTCAAAATTTTTAAATTTGACACTTTCTTTCTATGTCACCTAGAAGGTTGGCGAAAGCCACTGCAAACAGATATAACACACTTCCTCTGCAAACAATACGTTCATATCTGAACTGACAATTTCATTAAAAAGCCAACAAAGTCTTTAAAAAAAGAAATGGAAAGGAATATAAAATTAAAACCACTTTAATTTTAAAAAACTGAAGACTTACTTTAGATTTTGCCTCAAGGCTTTTATACTATTTATTTACACCTAAACCAGTTGAGCCGTATCAAAACAGTTCTATGTTATCCATATGATACCATAGCAACTTGCTCATCTTACATCAGGCACTAAACAAACGCTTTCCTACAGTTTTCCAAGACTATCTTTACATTGAAATATATTGCTTATAATATCCTCTTATAAACAAAGACAATAGTTGAAAAACTCCAAACTGGCAAAGAAGCATTTGATACCAGAAAATATTTTCCTAACACAACCCAGCCTGAGGATTATTTTTAAAACAAAAAGTTCTAAACATCAGGTACTCTTTAAACATCAATGAGATAGTCAATGAAAACAGTCAGATTATTATTAAATGTTAACAAAAGCTCCTTTTTCTGAACTTTCTTGCTATTCAGTGAGTATCTTCACCAAAAAGTGGCATTTATATTTTTTGAAATGTGTTTACAAACATAGCTTTGTTTCACAAAATTCAAAAATACAAAGCCTCCATTCAAATCATAAAAATACCAATTATCTCATCTTAGAATCACTGAATAAATGCAAACCTGCTCTTTTCACAGAGAGCAAATGGGCACTTTCACAGAACCAAAAATCAACCTTAAGACTGGCAAGGCGGCATCTCAGAAATCTGGAGGTTTTACAATCAATGAAAGTTACTATTTGAAAAACAAAACAAAACCAACTCTATCAGGCTACACAAGAAAATATATCCTACATATTTCAGAGGTAAATCATATGAGGATTGAGACACAGAAAAGAGTATTCTAAGAGACAAAATCTCAGATCAAGTAGCCTTAAGTTAATGAGAAGCTTACAAATGAAGAATGTTTTGTTCTAAGCAAGATGACTGAGATGAGAATTATTATGTTTATCAGAGATCATACCTCCAGATTGATATAGCCCTAGAGCTCTCCTCATAAAATGCCTTAACCTTCAAGAGATGCTTTTCCGGCTGGGCACAATGGCTCAAAAAAACAAAGAGAGAGATGTTTTTCCTAAAACAGAATTTTTCCAAATTCCATATACGAGAGTAACAGTGTCTCTCCAAATTACATCAAGGCAGTCAGCTCAATTCCTAGTTTTAAAAAAAAACAAGAAACAAAAACAAAGGCCGGGCGCATGACTCACACCTGTAATCCCAGCACTTAGGGAGGCCGAGGCAAGGCAGATCACCTGAGGTCAGGAGTTCAAGACCAGCCTGGCCAATATAATGAAACCCTGCCTCTACTAAAAAATACAAAAAATTAGCCGGGTGTGGTGGCTCATGCCTGTAATCCCAGCTACTCGGGAAGCTGAGACAGGAGAATTGCTTGAACCTGGAAGGCAGAGGTTGTAGTGAGCCAAGATGACACCACTGCACTCCAGCCTGGGCAACAAGAGCGAAACTCCATCTCAAAAAAAAAAAAAAAAAATCTTTTTTGAGAAAGGGTCCCATGCTATCATCCAGGTTGGAGTGCAGTAGCACGATCATGGTTCGCTGCAGCCTCAATTTTCCTGACCTCAGGTGATCCTCCCACCTCAGCCTCCTGAATAGCTGGGACTGCAGGTACATGCCACCACACCTGGCTAATTTTTTTAGTTTTTGTAGAGACAGGTTTCACCATGTTACCCAGGCTGGTCTCAAACTCCTGGGCTCAAGTGATGCACCCGCCTCAGCCTCCCAAAGTGCTGGGATTATAGATGTGAGTGACTGCACTGGGCCTAAAATAATAAAAAATAATTTAAAGGCCTGGCACGGTGGCTCACATCTGTAATCCCAGCATTTTGGGAGGCCGAGGTGAGAAGACTGCTTGACGTCAGGAGTGTGAGACCAGCCTGGTCAACATGGTGAGACACTGTCTCTACCCAAAAAGAAACAAAAAAAAAGAGTAGCTGGGCATGGTCATGCACACGTGTTAACCTCAGGAGGCCAAGGCAGACGGATCCTTGAGTTCAGGAGTTCAAAGATGCAGTAGGCTATGATCACACCACTGCACCCCAGCCTGGGCAACAGAATCAGACCTCGTCTCCAAAAAAAAAAAAAGAAGAAGAAGAAGAAGAAGAAACAATTGCTAAACACATCATGTCTAGATGTGCAGTCTAACTTCAAAATATGAAGACAACATAGTTCCTACAATCAACAAAAGCAGCTTTGGCCCCAAATTCTAAAACCAAAGACGACAGAGTATTAAATAAAAGGTTCACCTCTATCACGAGTTGACCAGGAAAATGAACTCTTAATTCCATTAAATAAGACTATCTTTTTCTGCTTTTATGACAGTTTCTTCACATCTACTATAATACTAGATTATATAACCTCTCCTCCCTGGCCCAACTGGACAAAAAAATCAAGGTTGTTTTAGAAAAACTATTGTTTCTAAAGTGTTGGCCAGCTACTGGCTTCCTAGAGTCCTCATAAAACAGAGCTCCCTACCCAATGAATCCCAGAATCACACAAGCCATTCTCCCCTTAGTCTCACATTACTAAAAACCAAAAGTGCTATATAACCTGTCACAAAAACAAAACAAAACAAAACAAAAAACGCACTATGAAAGTTTCACTTCTTTTTGCTTTTCAGAGTTAGAGCTGACTGTGGTTCTACAGAACCAGCTGTTTTCACATACAACCTCCATGGCTTTACTACTTGGCCACCTCTTGCTCATCCCTGAGCAGAGTAAGTAAGAACACAAGTGGAACATTCTCAAAAATGAACACCTCACGTCTCCAGTCAGCTAATCAACATAAGTTTCAGTGCTTCCTTAAAGCCTCACCATGCAGCTTGTGCTAGGAAAGAAAACGCAATTTGGGGAATTTAATATCTTTCCACCAACCTATCACACATCTCCAACCCTAAATCAAATAGTCAGTTACCAAGTGTTTATTAACCTCAAAACATGGTACTGTGCAGAAACACAAGTGTAAAGCACTATCTTTGCTTCCACAGAGTTTATAATCTAATATACATACAGTAAACAACAAAAAAATCCAAATGACAGTATTCTAAAAAATGTCATGGTAAGTAAAACCTCAGAATTTCCCAACAGAAATACTATGTTCAATATTCATCAAAAGCAGGCATCAGACTTTTTCTAATCATAGGGTTAAAACTCCGGAGGCTGACCAGCTATTATACAATAATTAGTTGCACTCAAAATCTACTGACTATAGCTGCCATACTGACCTTAGCTCTGTCTTCAGTGGTTAAAAAAAGGAATTAGTACTTTCCTCTACCCAAGAGTCCTTAAAATATGTGAATGCTACATTTGTCATGTATATATCTGTATATGGATGTATACAATGTATACATTTTTACAAAATTATGACCTGAAAAGGCTGGGGAAGATTTCATAAATGAAAGAGAATTCAAATGGCATAAGAATGGCAAAGAGTGTTCAGGTTGGGAGTAAAGAATAACTGGAGTAAGAAGTCAAGTGAGGAGAGACCAGTGTAACTGAACCACACAATTCAGACTGAAAAGCAGTGAATATAACACTGGCTAAGGTAAGTCTCGATCAGATTATTGAAGAACATAAATGCTAAGGTGATGCTTTTAATTGTTTTTATAGCCAACAGGGAACAAAGTAGATCCTGAGACAAATCACAGGAAGAAGAGGTTTTAAGTGTATGAAATGGACTATGTTATGGACTGAACGGTTGCACTCTCTCAAAATTCGTGTGTGGAAGCTTTAACCCTGAATGTGATGGAGCCCCAATGGAGATAGGGCCTTTGAAAGTTAGTTTAGTCTAGATGATGTCATGAAGTGGGGCCCTAATGATGGGTTTAGTGCCAGGGAACATCAAAGAAACAAGCAGCAACACTGAAATGGTAATAAAAAAATTACCACCCCCCCAAAAAAAAAAAAAAAAAAAAAAAAAGGCTCGGACCAGACAGATGCACAGCAGAATTTTAACAGACATTCAAAGAAGAATTTGTACCAATCCTATTCACACTATTCCACAAGACATAAAAACAGGGAATCCTCCCTAAATCATTCTATGACTCCAGTAACACTGTAATACCAAAACCAGGAAAGGACACAACAGAAAAAGCAAACTACAGGCCGGGCACGGTGGCTCCCGCCTGTAATCTCAAAACTTTGGGAGGCCAAGGCGGGTGGATCACGAGGTCAGGAGATCAAGACCATCCTGGCCAACATGGTGAAACCCTGTCTCTATGAAAAATACAAAAATTAGCTGAGCATGGTGACACGTGCCTGTAATCCCAGCTACTTCGGAGGCTGAGACAGGACAATCGCTTGAACCAGGGAATCGGAAGTTGTGGTGAGCCAAGATCGTGCCACTGTACTGCAGCCTGGCAACAGAGCGAGAAAAGAGAAGAAAGAAAGAAAGAAAGAAAGAAAAGAAAGAAGGAAGGAAGTTAGGAAGGAAGGAAGGGAGGGAAGGGAGGGAAGGGAGGGAGGGAGGGAGGGAGGGAAGGAAGGAAGGAAGGAAGGAAGGAAGGAGAAAAAAAGAGCAAACTACAGACCAATACCCCTGATGAAGACAGATGCAAAAATCTTTAACAAAATACTAGCTAACCGAATCCAACAGCATATCAAAAAGATGATCCATCATGATCAAGCGAGTTTCATACCAGGATACAGGAATGGCTTAACAGACACATAAATGTGATATGCCACACAAACAGAACTAAAAACAAAAGTTACATGATCATCTTGATAGATGTAGATGTGGGAAAAGCATCTGACAAAATACAGCATCCTTTTATGATTCAAATCCTCAGCAAAATCGGCCTATAAGGGCCATACCTCAATGTAATAAAAGCCATCTATGACAAACCCACAGCCAACATAATACTGAACAGGGAAAAGCTGAAAGCATTCCCTCCAAGAACTGGAACAAGACAAGGATGCCCACTCTCACCACTTCTATTCAACATAGTCCTAGCCAGAAAACCCGACAAGAGAAAGAAAGAAAGGGCACCGAAATCGGTAAAGAAGTCAAACCGTTGCTGTTTGCTGATGACATGATCGTACACTTAGAAAACCCTGAAGACTCCTCCAAAAAGCTCCTAGAAGGTTGCAGTGAGCCAGGATCACGCCACTACACTCCAGCCAGGGAGACAGAGCGAGACTCTCTCTCAAAAAAAAGTTCCTAGAACTGATAAATGAATTCAGCAAAATTAACATATACAAATTTAACGTATACAAAATTAAAGTATACAAATCAGTAGCTCTACTATACGCCAAGAGCAACCAAACTGAGAATCAGATTAAGAACTCAACCCTTTTTAAAATAGCAGCCTAAAAAAACTTAATACTTAGGAATATACCTAACCAAAGAGGTAAAAGACGTCTACAAGGAAAACTACCAAACAGTGCTGAAATAAATCACAGATGACACAAACGGGAGCACATTGCGTGCTCATGGATGGGTAGAATTAATATTGTGAAATTTCACACTGTCATTGTGAAAATGACCATACTGCCAAAAGCAATCTACAAATTCAATGCAATTCCCATCAAAATATCACCATCATTCTTCACAGAACTAGAAAAAAAAAATCCTAAAATTCATATGGAACCAGAAAAGAGCCAGCACAGCTAAAATAAGACTAAGCAAAAAGATCAAATCTGGCATCACATTACCTGACTTCAAACTAGACTGTAAGGCCATAATCACCAAAACAGCATGGTACTAGTATAAAAATAAGCACACAGACCAATGGAACAGAATAGAGAACCTAGAAATAAACCCAAATACTTTAAAGCCGATCTTCAACAAAGCAAACAAAAACTAAAGTGGGGAAAGGACACCCTATTCAACAAATGGTGCTGGAATAATTGGCAAACCACACTGTATAAGAGAACAAAATTGGATCTTCATCTCATATCTTATACAAAAATCAACCAAGATAGATCAAAGACTTAAATCTAAGATCTGAAACTTCAAAAATTCCAGAAGATAACATTAGAAAAACCCTTCTAGACACTGGCTCAGGCAAAGACTTCATGACCAAGAACCCAAAAGCAAATGTGACAAAAACAAAGATAAAGAGGTGGGTCTTAATTAAACTAAAGAGCTTCTGCACAGCAAAAGAACAGTTAGCAGAGTAAACAGACAACACACAGAGTGAAAGAACATCTTCACCATCTATACATCCGACAAAGGACTAATATCCAAAATTTACAAGGAACTCAAACAAATTAGCAAGAAAAAACGAATAATCCCATCAAAAAGGGGGCTAAGGACATGAATAGACAATTCTCAAAAGAATATATACAAATGGCCAACAAACATGAAAAAATGCTCAACATCACTAATGATCAGGGAAATGCAAATCCAAACCACAATGCAATACCACCTTACTCTCACAAGAATGGCTATAGTAAAAAAATCAAAAAAGAATAGATGTTGGCATGGATGCAGTAAAAAGGGAACACTTCTACATTGCTGGTGGGAATGTAAACTAGTACAGCCACTATGGAAAACAGTGAGGGGATTCCTTAAAGAACTAAAAGTAGAACTACCATTTGATCCAGCAATCCCTATTGGGTATCTACCCACAGGAAAAGAAGTCATTATATGAAAAAAATACTTGCACACACATGTTTATAGCAAAAAATACGGAACCAGTTCAAATGCTCATCTATCAACTAGTGGGTAAAGAAATTGTGGTATACATATACATGATAAAATACTGTGCAGCCATAAAAAGGAACGAATTAATGGCATTCACAGCAACCTGGATGGAACTGGAGACTATTCTCCTAAGAGAATTTAACTCAGGAATGGAAAACCAAACAACGTATGTTCTCACTCATAAGCGGGAGCTAAGCTATGAGATACAAAGGTCTAAGAATGATACCTTGGACTTTGCGGATTCAGGGGAAAGGGTGGGAGGGGGGTGAGGGATAAAAGACTACATATTTGGTTCAGTGTATACCGCTTGGGTGATGGGTGCACCAAAATCTCACAAATCACTACTAAAGAACTTACTCATGTAACCAAATACCACCTGTTCCCCAAAAACCTATGGAAACAAATTTTTTTTTTTAAAAAAAGAGAGAGACACCACACATGAGACCCTCCCACACACACATACACTGAGGGCACAGTGCGAAGGTATCCCTCTGCAAGCCAGAAAGAGAGCCCTCACCAGAAGGCGACCATGCTGGCACCCTTATCTCCCCTTATCTTAGGCTTTTAGCTTCCAAAACTGTGAGAAAATAAATTTCTGTCATTTAAGCCACCAGATCTATGGTATTTTGTTATGGCAGCCCAAGCAGACTAAGACAGACTGGAAAAAGAGAGCAACTGGCAGCAAGAAGACTGCTCTAAAGAGACTACTGCAATGTCCAGTAGCAAAGCAACAGATTACAGAGCAATCAATTAGCTACAGAGAAAAATAAGCTACCTCACTTGGCCCCAGGATTTTCAGAAGTTATATTCAAGAACCCTCACTACCCATTTCCAAGGTCTTTAGTTTTGCTGTTTCACCTACCAGCTATTCTCATCGTTGCAATTTAAGGTAGACCTTCAAGAAAGCATTAGGAATTATTACAAAGGGAGAAGCTGAGACAGAGGCCCCAGAATTTTCTTGAGTCCAGTCAAGCAACTGTCAAATCACCCCATAACCCTTTTCTCCCAAACCCAGTTAATGTCTTATTCTGAAGAACAATCAGCAAATAGCTCCTATGAATGCCACAAGTACGCTGGCCTCCATCAAAGCTACCTCAATGGCCCTACTGGCACTGGGTTCCAAAGGAACCCAATAGTCCCCTTACTTTGATTTGTCAATTCCCTTCTTCAAAGTAATGTGAAAACTTCTGAACAATACAATCACATAAAGAGATACTTAGAAAGTCATGGAAAATCCCAATATTTCCCAATATAAGGTAAGACAGGTGTTTTATATACCCAGACAAACACTCTAAATGGAAAGGGACAATACTGGATGCTGCAGGAACATCCTCATCACAAAGTCCTAATCACAAAGAACCAGGAAACAGTAGCATCATCAGCAGACAGCTCCAAGTCCTGTCATTCAAGGATATGACTAAGTCTCAGACTTTCTTGCTTCAAGCACAAGCATACAGCAGACAAGAGTTCCTCTTGCGTTTTGTAACCCCATCTCTGCATCCTCTCCTCATCACTCAAGAGTATAAAAGTATATCTGAACTTTTAACTCGTTAACTCTTTAGTGTCACTAAAATTTTGTTGAGATTACTGCTTATCAGTACAAAGTAAAAGCAGACTCTTCCTAAGAACTATTCAGCTGTCACACATTCATACTTAAGCCTGGGGTTAACCTTGTCACTACAGCAGATCCTCAACAAGCATTTTAAAAACTGAGCTGAGAATAAAGGACTCAAGGGCACTAATATGGGGGCTCTATGGTTTGGAATATAATTAACAAAATCCTCAAAAAGAATATGCCTGAGGATTTATTTTACTTTACTGCTTCAATTTCCCCCATTTAACCAAAAAGACTCATCCGAACAATTCTGAGATTCTGATGAATTATATACAAATATTATATATATTTCATTCTGATGAAATATATATTTATATATAAAATATGTAAATTACATATTTAAAATGATAAAGAGTTCCATAGGCTAGTGTTCCTCTCAGTCACCTGATTTAATCTTCAATAACTGACCATCAGAAATGTTTAAGTTTTACATGAAGATTCCCTTTCTCCATATGTATATGAAAAGCTTGGAATCCCTTTCAAGACTTTCTACGCCACCTAATAAAATAACTAATATCTGTACAGACCACAAACCTCCACATTTTAGAATTTTCATA
The DNA here is from genome assembly GCF_049350105.2 of Macaca mulatta. Lineage (NCBI taxonomy): Eukaryota > Metazoa > Chordata > Mammalia > Primates > Cercopithecidae > Macaca > Macaca mulatta. The sequence continues at coordinate 34,233,653 of NC_133412.1, read as the reverse complement.
AAAATTTTTAATCTGCTCATTATCATAACCCCCTAAGGCAGTATTTTTATTGTTCTCATCTTAGACATAAGATAAACAGACTCAGAGAGGTTAAAGTATGCTGCCCTAGGATCACATATCTAGTAAATACTAAAGCCAACACTAAACCAAAACTTTGTATCTCCAAACTGCTCCTCTTTCAAATATACCATCACAATGTATCTCTATTCTCCACTACCTTAAACAAACCATTCTACACAGAATAAAAAACAGTGCATTAGTAGATATTCACTCAAATACCTACAAATGCTCTTTAACAACAGCCCAATCTATTTCTAAATAAACATACAAAATGAACTAATCATAACCCTTTCAATATTAGCATTAATACCTTTCATTTAATGAATTAAAAGTTCTGTTCTAATATCTTCTGTATGTTTAACAACATTTTTAAACTACTTTTGGAATAAACATTTTCCATCCACTTTAACTTGTTTTTATAACTAAACACTAAATCTTTGAAAAAAGGGAAATAAAAAAATTAAAATTGTCCATACTATGAAGCAACCGTTCTTTTCTCTGACCTCAACTAAATGATAGCTGTGAATATTCCAGTATCTTCCAACTATCAAATTTCATATTCTTCCCAACGCACAAAGTCTAAAGACAGCTTAGCAATAAGACCACACAAAAAAAGAATTACGCTTTTATAAAGATATCTTAGGTTGTAGCTATTTATATTCAATGTCTTGAAATACTAAAGTCCTTAATTAACCATTTTATGGAGGCTTCTAATTACACTGTTTTCTCCTTAATAAAAATAAATCAGCCAGGCACAGTGGCTCACGCCTATAATTCCAGCACTTTGGGAGGCAAAGGTGGGCAGATCACCTGAGGACAGGAATTAAAGAACAGCCTGGCCAGCACGGTGAAACCCCATCTCTACCAAAAATTACAAAACTAGGTGTGGTGGCAGGTGCCTGTAATCCCAGCTACTCAGAAGGCGGAGGCACAAAAATCGCTTGAACCCGGAAGGCAAAGGTTGCAGTGAAAGCTGAGATCGCACCACTGCACTCCAGCCTGGGCGACACAGCTACATGCTGTCTCCCAAATAATAATTAAATAAATAAATCTTGAAGCACTTTTGGAGAATATCAACAGTACCCCATTTAAGACTTCTTTTTTTCTTTTTGTCACCTTGGCTTCAGATAAGACTTCTTATTACAACAAATTTCAAAGATTTCTAGAGATACTAAATTCCTCCTCAAGACAAACCATGCTCTTGTAGATTGGTATCAGTGCAGGTGCAACTACAACTGATTAGAGTTTGCTACTTCTGAGGGGCAATAAGAAACCACAGGCAAATGTATTTCACTGTTGATTTCTCTATTTCCTCTGTAAAATTAACAGTTACCAACTTCCTACAAGAGTTATGAAGCAAATAGCATATCAGTAAATATTTATGAAGTACTGTTATCTTCACTGATTTTGCTTTAAAACAGTAAGACTCCTCCCCTTCCCCCAATCATTCAGTGGACAAAGTCCTACTGCTATTATAACGTATTCCGCAAGTCTCCGGAGTCAAACTCAATGTGAATAGAGTCTGCTCACTACAGGCACTGTTCTTAAGCTTGAGAAGAGGGATTATACAAATATGAAGGCAAGAGAGACCCTGGCACTATGGCATGTTTTGTGTTCCTGCAGTACAGCATCTCAAACCCCTACAAACTTTAAATGGATTTAATTACTCAACATTGTATCATGGTTCTTAAGACATAACACTAGCAACAGTACAAGCAACAGGCTTGCAAAGCCACCAGAAAAGTCAATGGCCTACTGGTCTACCTCTCAAAACAGACTACCGCAAACTAGTTTATTATACACTTCATTACTACTTTCATAGTTTATATTAAACAGTAGTGCGTCTGAGCCAATAATAAGCTCCTGAGGAAAATTTCACACTCAACAGAATCATAACTTGTTTTTAATTAAGATGCCTGTAATGAGTGTATTTCAGGAATAAACATCATGCTACTAATCTATGAAAACTTTTCACCAATAAAAAGGAAAGAATAAAGTTTACCAAAGACTGATTTTGTGTGTTCCCTACAGCAAAGTATCTTGGTTCTACTTTTTCTTCTTGAAGATGACTATTAGGATTTTCTTAACTGTTTGCTCTCAGTCAGAATTCAAAAGAGTATGGTCAGAGTTGAGGCTTCCTGGTAGCAGAGCTCATATAATGCTTCTTATGTATACAAAATGGGGACCAAATGAAAAGAACTCTACTCTCCTGATAGTACCCTGAAAATTTCTCCGCATGCTTTAACTGATCAGAGAAGTATCAGCACACTCGTTGGCCCAAAAGATGAGAAAGCTTCTCTCTCCTCAAAACAGATCTTGATTCCCTAAATCAATGTATTGGACGGACTACTCAAAGCATAAAACTCAGCCTGAAAAGCTTATATTCCAAGAAGAATTTGCTTTATATAAACAAGTCCACCACAATTTTTCTGTTCTGTATTTAAAATAATGAAGTCTTTAGTTTAGACTTTTGAGAACAAAAAGTTCTTACTGTGAGCTGAAAACAATCCCTGGGGTGGGGGGTGAAGGAAGGAGGGAGAGGAGGAGAGATAGACAGATCTCCATAATACCTTTTCTAAAATCCATGGGGCCAGGTGGGTTTTAGAACTGAGTTTTTCAGACTTTAGAAAGGAAACATAGTATATAGGTACATATGTCATATGCTACAAATCAGCTCCTGGCAACCACACAGGAACTAGGAAAATAGAGAATGTCAACGGCCTCCTTTCAGATAACATCAGATTTTGCCATCAAAATACTTCATGCTGAAATTAATTGTGGTTCAGATCTTTTTAGATTTCAAAATTGCAGATAAGGGGCTGTGGATCTCTAATAGGGAAAAGGGGATCTTGACAAATAATAAAATATGCTATCACCTAGAATAAAAAAAAATTGCTGATGCTTAGATAAAAGATATTTAGGATATTTAGGACCGTCTTGAAATGGCTCTAATTACCTACCTAATTGGAAAGTTATAATCATTTCAAGTTATATGTTCCTATCAAGAGATTCAACATGAAACACTTTTCCCTTTAACTTTATTCCCAACTGGGACTAACACTAAAAAACATTTTCTAAAATCTGAGTATGTCAGTACCAAGCAGATAAGTAAATGGGCCTCTGAACCACATGACAAAGTTGGCTAGATATAGTGGGGTTTCCAAATAGGAAAAACCTAGAAGGATCCTGCAGGAGAACTCAAAGATTCTTACCCTTGGCACAAGGGCCCATATAAGCTCAGATTCTCTAAACTGACCTGTGGCCAAACCACACTTCCGTTCAAAGTGAGCCTAGCATTTTTTCTTCTACAAAGGTACAAACAAACCGCTTACTTATCCCCAACTACCTCAGAACAACAACATGCCTCTGGGACCAAGAAGCTGGATAACGGTAATTCCCTCCCAGCAGGGAGACCTGCCATGCCTAACCAACATTCACAACTCTGGCCGACAGCAGCAGCGCATTCGCTCACTGACTGGAGCAGCCATGATTATATTAAGTCCAACCTGTGTTCATGTATCAGCTACCAATGAAGTGATGAAAAAGTAATTATGAGTCTATCTTGCTCATTTTTAAAGCCTGACAATAGCTCACAGGCAAAACTACCCGAAGCAAACAAACTGACAACCTTTGAGGGAGGCTGCCTCCACAAAGACTTCCATTTGGCAACTAGAATGATCTTCCATAGATTACCACAAATGTAGAGAAACCCCCTCAGTTCAAATTCAGGCACCTTCCTAATACCACAGAGCTGACAAAATGACATCTTGGGCCAAATCTTCCCAATTTTAATCACCAAAATATAGTAAGTTATGGTAGTAGTGTTTTTTTAAGAAAAAAAAAAGGTAGTATTTTCTGTCCTGTACCTTATCTCTAATTGTTTTATTACATTATGTTGAAGGTTTCATCCCTGAGTCACCACCCAATGCAATAAAAATTAGTAACCAATCTCTAATCCGTTTTCTTTTCTGTGTGATCTTTAAATGTGATCTTTAAGTCCCCAAGCAGCTTACAGTAGCTTAGATGACTCACCATAGTCTTTATGAGAGCACATTTTTAACCTGGAACACATAAGAGCACATTTTAAACATGCAACAAAAAAACCAAAGCTCTCTCTATAAAAATTACATTTTCTTTCCAAGTCAAGGGTATCTTTAAAAACTACAGGATGATCTGGCTGGAAACAGAAAAAAGTTTCAAGTAACAGTCATGTTATTAACAAAACTATCTGTGCTTCAGTTTATGAAAATAACAGTTTTCTTTCTACCAAAACCATGTTTCCCCCTGATGTAATGATCCCTTTTTACAGGCTTCTATAGGAGCAAGAAAAGGTGCATGAAAAAATACAGCTAAAGATATGCTCTAGAGTTGGGCTTCTCATTAAGGATTGGCCAGCATTCCATTCCACCTTGACCCTTACCCTCAAAGATACAAACCAAAACGAGAGGAAGGTAATGCCATAAGCTGAAAATGATGCAACTTTAGAAATTCAGTTTTACTCAGTGATTAATGAAAACATATTTAAATTACTGCAAATAGTTGTGGTAGCAAGTAGAAAATAAAATGTACATGAATTTTTAAGATACAATTTCTTCCACTCACTTGCGACATGCTGCTTCAGGCTACCAAGGGAGTTTATGTTCCTTCTTCTCTGCCATTAAGAAAAAAAGTGAAGACGCTCTACCCTAGAGACTCTTAACATTCTCTCTAACCTGTTCCCAGGCGTTCTATCCTTTCAAGTCAGGTAATTTTTATTTTACTTAATTATTTAGACTATGCCTTACTCCAGAAAGAATTTCAAGTACCTGGAGAAATAATATGGACAAAATACTACATTTAAGTGGTGGCGATACCTAAGCATGGAAAAGGAGTTTCAAAAGGTGTACACATTCTGTTCATTATTCTGCACTCTACAAAGTAGAGTCTACAAAATAATAACATTAAGAAGAAATCAACTAAAAAAGAAAAGTTAAGGTTCTTAGGTACTTCATGACTTTTCAAAACTACTTATATGCCTGATAACTTCTCAGACTTCATATACACAATTTTATGGCACTAAAAGCAACTTTGATTTGTTGCTCTTGTAGGGGTATTTCCTCACTTCCAACCCCACAGACAAAACATTTCATTTTATCCAAAGTAAAATGAGATAATGCCCATAAATTGCTTATCACAATGCCTAGCATATAATAGGAATTCAATAAACACTAGCTATAATACTGGCTATATAATGATTTCTAATAGAATCATTAGTATTACCAAGAATACTAATTAGAAGGTACCACAAATAATAGCAGCTACCATTTCTGAAGCAGCTTTGTAGGAGGAAATATATAGATAACCTTATTTAATCTTCACAAGGATTCCATAGGTGGGCATTATTACCCACTTTTCACAACTGAAAAAACTATAGCTCTGATTACTTAAATGTCTTGCCTAAGGCCATCCTAACCTAGTAAGTTGCAAGTCATCGATTCCAATCCAGTTGTCTGGCTCCTGAGCCCAATTCTTTCCACTACACTATACTGCCTCTCTCACAAAAAGTCAGGAATTCAAGGGCTCTCTCACTGACAAGACTCCAATTAGATTCCACTCCACTTCAATAAGCACAGGTCAAAGAATGACAGGAATTCCCTCCAGTCACCACACAACACATTTGTATACAAGCACAAATGTGCTCCAAATGTCATAATGCATCCATTCACATACTAATAAAATTTTGTATTGTTACATTAAATAATCAACCAAAGTCACTAATTTTATGCATGTAACTCCACCATTAACATCAATCCCTGGTCTGATAAATTATCTCCCTCTGTGTTCATTTCCCTAAGGGAATTCATTAGCTTTAATTATTAACTTGTAGGCACAAAAAACAAAATTTGCATCTCCTAACCAAAAGAAATCAAAATGTGGGCAAAAACATACACACAAAAAGGTGGTCAGTACTACATTATTTATCATATCAAAAAGCAAATTAACAAAAATCCCTAAATGTCAAGTAGTAAGAAAATGGATTTGTTAAGATATGCTATATTCATTCCACTTAAGAGCATGTAACTATTTTAAGCCAAGTTAATAACAGGAGAAAATGTTAATGGTAGAAAATTAAGTGAAACAAAAAATAGGACATAAATGAACTAACATTAAGTTACCAACTTTGTAAACAGAACTATAAGAAAAAAAAGACAAAAAGGAAATAAACAATTTTCTCTGGATAGTGAAATAAAGGTAATTTTTCCCCTTTTGCTTTTTCTGTTCTCCAATTTTCTTTTCAATTATGACTATGTAATAACTTTATATGCAGAAAAAAAATGGTCTTCTTTTTAACCAACATCTTTACTGAGCATACTTCCCTCATAAATCTTCAAATTAGCCAGAAGAGTCCCTGGTCATGTGAAATATAAAATGCAAAAAACAATTCAGCATCTTTATCACCTCCAGCATTGCTATCCTCCAATTATGTCAGAACTGCAATCTTGAGTCATTTCTCTTACCTACAGAAAGCCAATCCTTCAAATTCTATCAATCCTTCAAATTCTATCAATCCTTTACTTCTGATATTTTTCCTTTCTATTCCCTACACTAACACCAAATGCAATCCCTCACCAGCTCATCCTAGATTGGCATAAAGGCCTCCAAAGTAAATAAATGCCTTCCTTATTTTAGTGTCTCACCACTAACAATTTACTCCACCACAGCTAACTATGTGCTAGGCACTATTCTTGGAACTTTACATGTATTAACTCATTGAACACTCCTAACAACCTTATAAGGATAACTACTATTATTAGTCCTGTTTTACAGATTAAGAAACAAAAGCAGAGAAGTAACATACCCAAGATCACCCAGATATTCACTGGTAATTTCTGGATCTGAACACCTGTAGTCCAGCTCCAGATAATATGTAAATATGAGCTCCCCCAGGAATTAAGGAGTGGTGACAAATAAAAACCAGCTTCTCTCTCTCTGAACTGTACAGGCCCTTGGATCAAGCTAAATTCTTATTTCCAGGTCTCTCCTCATGCTATTCCTCAACTGGAAGACCAGTTCTTCTCTTCCCTAATTCATTGTCCATATCTCCATCACAACTTAACTCTAAACTCAATATTTTTGAGTTTTCCTTAAGCCAGTTCCCTGACTCTTCAGCATAGCCTCTTTCTTATGGACTCAATGTGAACTACAATAATGTGTGTTTGCTGACATATTCTATGTTAAGAGAAGTATTTTACTTCCCATCTAATAATAAATGTCTCCACCTTTTTTTTTTGACAGTCTCCCTCCGTGCACCCAAGAGGGAGTGCCGTGGCGCAATCTCGGCTCACTGGAACCTCTGCCTCCTGGGTTCAAGCGGTTCTCCTGCCTCAGCCTCCCCAGTAGCTGGGACTACAGGCACGTGCCACAACACCTGGCTAATTTTTTGTATTTTTGGTAGAGACAGGGTTTTGCTACGTTGGCCAGGCTGGTCTCCAGCTCCTGGCCTCAAGTGATCTGCCTGCCTCAGCCTCCCAAAATGCTGTGATTACAGGCGTGAGCCACCACGCCCGGGGAAATGTCTCCACTTTTTCTGAGCAATGACCTTCTCCATTTCCCATCTTCCCAAAAACTGCTAGAAGAATGCATAGGTAGATACTAAATAGTTTATTGATAAAAATGAGATACTTATGGCACAACTATTTAACAAAGGAAACTGTCATTCATTAGTCTTTTGAACCAATACATTTAAATATTTGTCTTCTCATTATCTTCCCTAAACACAAACACTTTTAGATTTGCAATTTCAACATTCCCATCCATAAACATACTTTCAAGTGATACCCAAAAGCAGTCTTATTAAATGATCTTTTAAAAAGGCATTCCGGCCGGGCGCAGTGGCTCAAGCCTGTAATCCCAGCACTTTGGGAGGCCGAGACGGGCGGATCACGAGGTCAGGAGATTGAGACCATCCTGGCTAACACCGTGAAACCCCGTCTCTACTAAAAAATACAAAAAAAAACCCAGCCGGGCGAGGCGGCGGATGCCTGTAGTCCCAGCTACTCGGGAGGCTGAGGCAGGAGAATGGCGTAAACCCAGGAGGCGGAGTTTGCAGTGAGCTGAGATCCGGCCACTGCACTCCAGCCCGGGGGACAGAGCAAGACTCCATCTCAAAAAAAAAAAAAAAGGCATTCCACACATTGTCCAGAAATACCACTTTTTTTTCTTTTTCAGGAGAGCCTTTCTAATAGTGTTACTTTTACTTTCTTTCAGTGAGATTACCCAAGTCTTTGACAACACTAGGCAGGCAATGACATTCCAGGAAAGATTACCAATTGTTTAAGAGCAGAAAAGACTATATGGCTTTAGTAAGACAGTATTATTTATTGCCCAAATAAGTGTAAAATTTGAAAGTTGTTTATAGTCAAGGCTGGATATCTTCATCTTTATCTTCCCATTTCAAAAGGCTTGTTTAAAAACTCAAAGATATAGCAAAGGATATCTTGAAGACAGAAACTTGAATTTGTGTTTAAATGGCTAATGAAAACAAAAATATTAATCGTAGGTATGCCTCACTATATACAATAAACAAGCCCCTAAAATGTTGTGATCTAATCAAATTGTTTTTCAAATCCATGACAAGCAATGAGTACGGCTGGTGGGGAAGGGAGAACACCATTTTTTGTTTGTTTGTTTGTGTTTTTGGAGACAAGAGTCTCACTCTGTTGCCAAGACTAGAGTACAGTGGCGCCATCTCAGGTCACTGCAACCTCTGCCTCCCGGGTTCAAGCAATTCTCCCACCCCAGCCTCCTGAGTAGCAGGTGCCCACCACCACGCCCAGCAAGTTTTTGTATTATTAGTAGAAACAGGGTTTCACCATGTTGGCCAGGCTGGTCTCAAACTCCTGACCTCAGGTGATCCACCCACCTCGGCCTCCAAAGTGCTGGGATTAAAGGCATGAGTCACCGCACCCGACCTTGTTTTTCAATTGTTCAGGAATTGTTCTGAAAAGTATACAATACTCATGGTTGTAATCTTGTCTCTAATTTTTATGTTTTCCAAGTTTGAATTTTCATATACAGGTTTTCTCTAAAACACTCCCTTGCTACCTTTTACCTTAAATGAGCCACTTAATACCAGACCATATTTGTCCTAAAATATATTTTTCCTCACACACCTGCTAACTCTTGTGGTTACTCTCATTAATCACTACAGCTTACCTGAAGCAAATGTCTAACATGGCTCAATATTAACAAGTATGTATTACTACAAATTATAGCTATTATAAATTTCAACACTAATATGTACATCATATGAACCACACCCTACTCTTAACCTTAAAATACCTTAAGTGAAAGGTCAGACCTGGTTTCCTCTCTCAAATCACCACTTCTATTTCTATTATAGTTCAGTAAAAACCCACAGTGGTACAATTTTGGTTTTCTCTTGATTTTGTTCTTGATATGTTCAAGTAATGCTATGGCAACTTGAAAAGCTTACTCCTCGTTTAACAGGGTAAGAAGGCATTTAGTAATCTTGCCATTTTTTAAAATTACTTGAAAAGTGGATGCAGTTATAAAAGGCCAATACCAAGAATCCCTGGGGTGACAGAACAGTTTCTGTATCTTGACTGTATCACTATCAATAACCTAGTTGTGATACTGTACTAATTTTGCAAGGTGCTATTATTGCAGGAAACTGGGTAAAAGGCATATAGAATCTCTGTATAGTTTCTTACAACTGCATATGAATCTATAACTACCAAAAAATAAAAATACTGAAGAGTAATTTAATGAGAATTCATTTTTCTGGCCCTATGTCAGTATTTTCAAAAAGCCTATAAGTACATCTAAAAATTTCCCCCCCGACCAAAAAAGATCAGTAACTGAAAAATGAAAATCTGTATTCCTTTTTAAAAATTAAGAGCCAGTAAATACTTCCTACAATTATCTCTGAAAATTTTGGGCAAAAAGAAACCTATACTGTTACAAAAGTCTGAATTCAATAAGAAAAAGTAAAGCTTTACTTAATACTCAAAATGACATTCTAGATAGAAATATCAGAGAGATGCTCAATATCTACAGATGGCTTACAAAATGACAACATCCCTTACTATCCGGATTCCAAAACAAAGGAAATTTTCAGATATCATAACAAACACTTAAATCTACTAAAAACTAAACCCAAAATCACAATTTAGACATACACACTCAAACCCTAAAGTTGAGGACATGGATTTAAACATCTGAACCATTTCCATGTTGTCAATCCTTTTAACAAACTTTCTACACACTGCCCTTTCTTTCTAAACACTGCCCTAATCAGAGTACCCCACTTTTCACTCCTACAGAAAGAAAAGCTTCTCTCAAGGTCACTTTAGGAACACTTCACACAGCCCATCATACCAAGTGAACAAATTCACTCTCACCATAATGCAAAGAAAATTTTAACACCTTGATGAAGGAATAACATAACAGATCCTCAAGACAAATTAGTAGTAAACACACCTTTATCTTTTCCATAGTGACTTCTGACACGCAAATAACTCAGCTATCATGAGTTATTTGTTTTGCTTCAGGAATAAGATTAAAGATAACATCACATACTATAGTATATATATATATTCTTCCAGTTTAAAAAGTTTCTGAAGGTATTATATATTGTTTCTCAAAAACAGCCCACTGTGAAATTGAGTCTTCCTCAAAAAGGACAAATAAGAAAGGAAATTACAATACCCAACTATAAACTCTAGTTTTCATAAGTCAAACAGCATGAGGTTTTTATAAATATTACTCCAAAGACAAAACAGAAAACAAACAAAAAACTCTAATCTTTACTACGGCAGCTCTTCAAAAGGAAAGTCAGATCTTTAGCTCCTTAATAGCTGCAAATACATAGGCATTAGGGTGTATTACATAATATCCTTTGAAATCAGGGCAGAAGATTATTCAAATGTCAATAAGGTATACAAATATAAATTATATAACTAAAATAATGTTACTATACCAATTTCTTTTAGACATTCCCTTTAAGAAATGGCCACAGAAAAATTATATCTACCAGTACATCTTGATTTGAAAAACAATCACGTGCCATTTTCTCTTCCCCAAATTCAAATTCATTCACTAATTTATTAAAAGTCACAGCTTATTACAACTTTTTGTAGCATTTAAAACAAAACACACAGATAAATAATGCTAAGTTCACTGCATACAGGTGTATAAGTTCAAACCTTTCAATGGATAACAAATCTAACTTTTAAAACTAAAAGTTCCTACTCCAAATAATCAAATACGGTGATCATTTGTAATGTAGAAAAATAATTTTTTCTTTGTGTAACGCAACACACTAAAAGTAGTCCAAAAATTGCTCCAATGTCATGCTTGTAATCCATATCCCGGTTCATATATATATACTTTTAAATTTCACAGACTACATAAATCCTTCTTAAGTTTAAAAAGTGAAATAAATATAATTGCCTTTATTCTAAAAATAGAATGCACTTCTAATAGCAAGTTCCTGGAGTTCATGTTTGTATCAGTGAGTGTCCAATTATATATATTTACCAAAATTTAAGCTGGAACAGTAGGCAACAGTAATATCATGACTTATTTTTAAAAAATACTAAGCATCATCTACTATGTATTCGTCAAAGTAAATTTGAAGGTTCCTGAGAATGAATTATTAGTTGCAAAAAATGAGATGTATCAACACCAGTAAAGAAATACAGCCATCTTCTACAACTTTAAAATTATTAAATTTTCTCCCCCCACCACAAAAAAGTAACAACTTTCAAATGATTACCAGTAAAAGGAAGGAGATGAGAGAAGAGTTGGGACTTGGCTATCATTTCATGATGTCCTTTTGATCAAGAATAATATTAGTCTTTAACCTACTTAAAATTCAAAAAAACACCTTCATTTCACTCACTTAAGATGATTAAGGACATACTATACTTTCCCCACAAGCTGTAATTTCATAATTAAAAATGAATTTTAGTAAATTAAATTAGTATACAATTTTCAAAAACAAACTTTTTAGAATGTAAAGTGGTATGAAGTGTTTAGGTGGTTATGAAATTAACCTTATTTTCTGATGTTTTATTCTCACAGTATTTTAAGAAATCAACTATTATTTTACCAGGGGAAATAAAAAGCACCCATCAAAGAGGAATTACTGAGTTTCAGCCCAGAGATCTGACAGTTGGTTTTCTTAAGATGATGCTGTCATAGCTTCAGTTATTTTTTTCATCTCTGAGCACAAAGAAATAAATTTAAATTAAATAAAGTTATAGCTTTTGTACACTGGAATGAACCTTGCTTCTAAAATATTTTAAAATTAGGAGTTTTTAAAAGTTAAAAAAATGAAAAAATGCACTTTTAAGAAAAATGGGATAAATGTTTTAAAATGGAGCACAGTAGTCATAAATGTACTGAAAGTAAACTTAAAGAGCACTAGTGTGTAGATCTACTTTAACTTACTCTAAACATTACCAGAATGTAATCTGGATATAGGACAGAATTCAGTCATCTAATAGGTATTTACAAATAAATCTAAGTTTCTATTCATTTTGAAAAGTTAACCCACTAACATTTTAAATAATTGTCAACGAAACTACTGATTTCCTACAGATTTCTGAGGGAACTGTCATCTTTTAAAATTAATAAATCTTACTAATTATCACTTGACTCAACTCCACCTTTTATATACATATATTCAATAATATTTAAATGTCATGCTTTCTATTTTTCTACTAAAATGTATCACACCACCAAAATATGAGTCTTTAGTTTAAGACATCATCTTACCTGATCCACTGAATTGACTGCTTCCCAGTGTAGTTGGTCTAGTTTTCCCACTATTAACAGGTGGGGAAAACATCTGCGAAATAACCCAAATATATCTGTTAGTCCTGAAATTCTTCTAGATTCCTTGCAAACAAAAGTCCACCAAAAGTCATTTATCAGTCATTATACTTCGGAGGAAAGTTAAAATAAAATTGGAGATACATTCAGATCCAGAGAGGCAAATACACTGAGTGATACTATTTCCTAATTAATTGGAAATAATGGCTACATTTTGTTCTGAAGACCCGATCATTTACATGGAACATTCCAAGATTATTAAGTTTACACAGTATATTATTATCCATGATCTTTACTGTGGAACTAAGTGAATCTCATTACGTTTACATTACATCTTAATATACACATACAGTCAGAATTATGGCCAATGAAATTACTACATACAGTAAGGATTATAACTGAATTGTATAAAGCAGGTATAGGTGCTGCCTCCTAACAGCAGTTAATAAAGGAATTAGACCCATTAAAAATAAAAGCAGTGGGCCCTTCGGTTTCAGTTGATGGTTTTAAGTCATTTCCCATGTTAAGAACATAATACACACACACACGTGTGTGTGTGTGAAGGCTAGAAATTCTAGCTCTGGACTACTTTTCTTGTCGCTGACATCTTTCAGGTACCATAAACTACATCTGATATTGGAAAGGAAAATGGTGAGGAGTGTTGAAGAAAAACAAATTTTCATATAAAGTCCAAGATTCCTAATAATCATCGGGGTGGGAGGGTGACTCAACCAAAGGTCATAATTACATTGTTCTCCTTTTAACTGGTTAAATCAAATGACCCCTCTGGCATTAAAGTTTTAAATGTGCAAGTCTAGACATTACATCAAAGTTCAGGTGTCCAACTTGGGAGAGCTGGACTCCGGCCCTGAGAACTACTGCTCAAGCAGATGGAGTTCACGCTGCCTAGTCCCCACGTTGCTTCCCTCCACCTTTTTTTTTTTTTTTTTTTTTTTTAATCCTCAGCAGAACCCCAAGATGTCGTAGAAAGCTCTCATACCGCACTGAAGTCCAGCAGGTCGCTCAGCTCCTTGTCGGTCCCTATAGCGGCCATGCGTTGTTGCTGGGGATTCATCTTCGGCCACGTCTAGCAGGTCCTAGGGCAGAGGAAACGGGCTCAACGAGAGACCACCGAGGCCCAAAGTGTGTGAGGGGACACAGAGCCGTACTGGGGAAGATTACGGAAGAGCGCTGGGGGCGCCGGGATGACTTCCAGGACCCCGACTCGCTCCCACCGCCGAGCGAGGAGGGGGCGGGAAGGCTCAGTGCCCGCGCCGGGTCCCGGAATCCACGCGTTCCTCGGCGCGGCCCGAGACCGACGCGGCGGCTCCCGCAACTCGCCGCCTCTCCCGCAAGTTTCCGAGCCAGTCTCTGGCCCCTCCTCGGCGCCCCCTGCTCCGCGCCGCCGCCGGGTGCTCAGCGCGCGGGGCCCGGCCGCGGCTGGGGTCTCGAGGAGCCGGGTGAGGGGCAATTCGGCGTCCAGCGAGCGGAGCGGCGGCGAGCGGAGATGCGAAGTGACTCACTCGCTCGGCAACAATAGAACTGACAAGTTGCAGGGAACGCGCCGCTCGCAGGCCCGCGTCTGCGGCCGCCGCCGCCCGGACGTCCCCGGCGGGCCCAGGGGGTCGGAAAGCACCCCCGGCGCATCCAAGGGCGTTTTAAACAGAAAACAGAAACGCCGACAACTAGTCTCGCTCTCGTCCGGCGTCCTCCTCCCCAGGCTCGGCCTCCTCCCACTTTTGCTGCCCTGCCCCGGACCTGCCGAACAATGAGCCTGGCTCCGCGGCCGAAGCCGCCCGATCTCCCGCGCGCCCCGGAGCCTGGGCGCCGGCCCGAGTCGAGAGCCAAACGGGGCGCACAGGCCGAGCGCGCCGCCAGCGGGCCTGAGCGCCCGCGACTCGAGCCTCCGCCTCCACTCCGCTCCCCAACTTGGAGGGGACCCCGGGTTTGGCGCTGTACAAAGGGGCGCGGAGTTGAGGCGGGGGACGGGGGCGCCCCCGCTCCACCAGGGACGCGGCGGCGTCCCGCAGCCCCCAGCCCCGCCGCGCCGCCCCCTCCCGCTCGCTAGCCCGCAATTACCTGCCGCCCCGTCTCCGCATCCAACCACCCCGATTAAAGTTCACTTTGGCCGGGAAAGCGGGCTTGGGCTTCCCCTTGCACCGCCCAGCGGCTCGGTTCACTTTGCCCCGCACGAGCTCTCTGGTCTGGGCGGGGGAGGCGGCTTTCGGGCCTGGCCGCCCTTTCCTCCCGGGGCGGGCTGTGGGTCCCCCCGAATAGAACTTGTGGGTCTCCTCAGGCGGACATTTTTTTCGCTGAGGCGGCCTCACCACCGCGCTCGGCTCGCCTCCGGATCCCTCCGCGCCGGGAAGAGCCGCGAGTTAACCCTTTCCTCCCCGGCCCGCTCCGCCGCCTAGGAAGTGGGGCCGGCAGAGGGGGCGGGGAGGAGCCGGCGGGGCACTGGGAGGAGCCGCACCGCGGCGGGTGGACAAAGCCCGCGGTCGGGTGAGGCGGGACGGAGTTGGGGCCGGCAGGGAGGGGCAGGAGGCGCTCGCAGGCACCTCGAGAAGGAGGCCCCGACCGCTCGCCGAGGAAGCCTCGTCCGGGCCCCCTGGGAGCGGGGCGGCAGGCACTGTGGCGCCTCCTCGCGTTGGTCTTGCTGGTTCTCGGCCCCCGAAGCGGAGCGACGGAGACACAACTGTGGGAGCATCTGGATCCACAGCCCAGGTCCCCGAACTTCCCGCAACGCGAGGCCGCAGAGCACTGAAGGCTGCCATTCCCGAGCAGGTCACGCTGGACGCCACCCTAAGCTGGGCCCAGAGGCTCCCGCCCAGGAGGGCTGCAGTGGGCGCAGACACCGCGCGCGTGGGGACGGGAGACCCAGCCTCCTCGGCCGTTCCGCGAGGAGGCGCGGCCGCTCAGATTCGATGCTGAGCCGAATGCAGGAGAAAGGGCAAACCTCCCTCAAACCAGAAAAAGCCGTGTGAGCTTCAGGTTCTCAAATACCCCACTCACCAAGACCCCACATCTCCAATCACCTCCTCCCACCCAAATCCCATTCGGAGCCACAGGAATTGCACGTGGGACGAGTTCTTGGGAATGGATCAAGCCAGTCTCTTCATCTAACGGAGACAGCCCAGGGTGGCTCTGTCACACAGCCACTGTCTTGTGCGCAAGTTCTGAACTTGGCCTCAAAGAAGCCCCAGAGTAGAAAGAAGACAAAATAAACCTCAGTTCTTCGATTCTGGGCTGGAAGTGAGATTTTCTTGAATGGCAGCCAGTGTTTTGACTCTTAGGTAAGTGAGTGGGTAAAGACCAGTAAGGCCCACGCAGAAGAAACACTGAGGAAAGAAGACACAAAGTAACAAATGGAAGGAAGCAACCGACGCCTGAGGACAACATGGCAAGAAGGAGCCTTTGGATTCCGGACTGGCATGGAAAGAGAGGTAGATTCAGCTACCATATGCCATTACTGTACTTAGTACAGTTGTCTCTGTATCCGTGGGATTGGTTCCCGGACTCTGGATTTTCTAAGATGTTCAAGTCTGTTACGTAAAAATGGTGTGTTTTCCCATATACTTTAAATCATCTCTAGATTACTTATAAAACCTAATACAATGCAAATGCTATGTAAATAGTTGTTAAAGTGTATTTAGGGAATAATCATCCAAAGAAATCTCTATATTTTCAGTACACTTTCAGGCTATATTTCAGGTTCTGTATTTTCGTATATTTTCAGGCCTGATAAGCCTAACTACCTTTTTTGTTTTCAATTGGTTGAACCCCAGAATTTGGAAACCCCAGATACAGAGGGCGGATGGTACAACCGGAGCTGTCAGGTGGATTTCCAAGGCTCTGCATTGGCTGTACCTAAAATTTATGACAGATCCTGTGGTGGCCTAGACTCCCCAATATCCACTCTTCCTTATCTGGGTAAACAAGCCCAGTTCTTAGTCACATCCCTGCTCTGCCTACTTACAGGGGCAGGTGGTTCCAATCTAAGCAACGTAGCACAATTCCAACCTAAAACAGCATAATCCCATTCCCTGCCACAGTTATTGGTTGGCAATGGGCGTAACGTATTTGGGCCAATGAGAGAAGCAATTTCCTGGTCTGTCTTGGGAAAAGTTTTTCTTCCATTTTGTGAGAGCGCTTTTTTCTACATGTCCCCAAAAATCGGGTTCCCTGGATGGTGGGTAGCCATCTTCCAAACACAAGTCTAGTCAGGTTAAAATAAAGCAGACATCAAGAAAACATACATTGAGATCTGATCTTAGGTGACTTTTTTTTTTTTTTGAAACGTAGTCTGGCTCTGTCACCCAGGCTGGAGGGCGGTGGCAGGATCTCAGTTCACTGCAACCTCCATCTCCCAGGTTCAAGCGATTCTCCTGCCTCAACCTCCCAAGTAGCAGGGATTACAGGCGTGTGCCACCATGCCCAACTAATTTTTTATTTTTTTTAGTAGAGTCATGTTTTCACCAGGCTGTTTTGGCCAGGTGTTTACACCAGTCATGTTTTGGCCAGGCTGGTCTCAAATTCCTGACCTCAAGTGATCTGCCCTCCTCAGGCTCCCAAAGCACTGGGATTACAGGCATGAGCCACCACACCTGGCTTTGGTGACATTTTTGAGGCTCCGAATCAAGCAACTTCTGAGTTCTTCACTGATTAGACCAATCGGATTCGAATTTTCTGTTGTCTGTAATCTAGTATGGTCTACACAGTGCCAGCCCAATGACCATTTTTTTAGTAGCAAAGACATAAACATAAACATCAGGTAGGAAGTCTGATTAGATAACTTAAGGCCCCATTCCCATGTGTTTGAGTTCATTCTCTCCTGCTACTAACAGAATACCATAAACTCAGTGATTTATAAAGAAGTTTATTTGGCTCATGGTTCTGGAGCCTGGTAAGTCCAAGAACTGGCATCTCTAGAGAGCCTTCTTGCTGTGTTATCCCATGTAGAAGGGCAAGTGAGCACACACAACAGAGAGTAATCCATTCATGAGGACTCTACCCTCTTTGACGTCCCTCTTAAAGGTCCCAGTTCTCAACACTGTTGCATTGGGGGTTAAGTTTTCAACACATGAACTTTTGGGGGACACATTCAAACCATCGCACTGCGATAAGATTCTATGACTCCATGGTAAAACTGGAGAGAAATCTTGGGGAAGGAGAAGGTATGTGATCCCACATGTAGGATTTATGCTGTTTTCAAGATTTTCTTCTCATCCTTCTCACACAACTAGCGCAGAGGAAGAATATCTGTCTGCCCAAACCTTTAGTCATAGGGGCTCCCTCATTACTTAGGGACTGATTGGTGAAGTTTTTCATATCTATTATGGCCCATATAGCTTTACTTTATAATTTATTTTCTTTATTAGATTGTGAACTCCTTGAGGGTTCGGACCGACATGCATCTGCCAGTACCATGCACCTAACATAGTGCCAAGAGCATAGCAGACCCAAAAAGGAGGAGCTGGAATTAAAGGTATCATTCATTTGACGTTATAACTTGAAATTATTTTTCATAATACAGCCTTTGCATGTGTCTTTTTTTTTTTTTTTTTTGAGACGGAGTCTCGCTCTTTCGCCCAGGCTGGACTGCAGTGGCTGGATCTCAGCTCACTGCAAGCTCTGTCTCACGGGTTTACGCCAGTCTTCTGCCTCAGCCTCCCGAGTAGCTGGGACTACAGGTGCCCGCCACCTCGCCCGGCTAGCTTTTTGTATTTTTTAGTAGAGACGGGGTTTCACCATGTTAGCCAAGATGGTCTCGATCTCCTGACCTTGTGATCTGCCCATCTCGGCCTCCCAAAGTGCTGGGATTACAGGCTTGAGCCACCGCGCCCGGCCGCGTGTGTCATTTTTAATAAGAGAAAATGATTCCCACCAGTGAATCTCCTATAATAGCTCTGACTTACAAAGAAGACAAAAAGAATATAAAAAGTGGAGTTTTGTATCACTTTTAACTCATTTCTGGGCCTTTGCTGACCCATCTAGATAGATCCAGAAGCCTTTATTGAAAAGTTCAGAGAGAAACAACTAAGTAATACAAATTCAGCATTAATTAATAGTACTATTTCTGTAGTATAAGTTAATCACTATCAATAAATTAATATTGAAAAGTATTTAATGTGCATTTCTTACATGCCAGGCATGGTGTTAAATGTTTCAGGACAGAAAGTCTAAAACCCATACTGCCCTCAAGGAAGTTACAATCTAATAGATTTTTTTTTTTTTTTTTTTTTTTTGAGAAAAGGTCTCACTCTATTGCACAAATTAAAGTGTTGTGACACAATCTCAGCTCACTGCATGTTTGCCTCTTGGGATCAGGTGATCCTTCCACCTCAGCCTCTGAAATACCTGAGATTACAGGTACATGCCACCATGCCTGGCTAATTTTTAAACTTTTCTTTGTAGAGACAAGGTATCACTATATGGCTCAGGCTGGTCTCGAACTCCTGGGCTCAAGTGCTCGTCTCACCTCAGCCTTCCAAAGTGCTGGGATTATAGGCATGAGCCACCATGCCCAGCAATCTAATAGAGCTTAATTCACTGTCCATTCACTGTAATCCACTACTGGACAGACATAGGAATTCTGTCAACATGGTTTCAGCCTCCCCACGCACACAACACACACACTTCATCCTTGAACACACCTATGCATATTTTATCAAGGACACCTGAGTTGCCCGGAGAAACCTTTATAGTCAAAAGGAAAAGTAGCCAAAGCAATGGGCTTTTTGCTTCCTTGGCAGATTGACTTAGCCTTGGCCCCTTTTTAGAAGACAAGTATTCTAGGAAGCTAAGAGGAGAAGGAGAGAAGAGAATCAAGTCAGGTGTTAAGTGGGAGTAGTAAATTGCTATCTGGATGAAGTGACTGGCCTCCTAACGTTATCCACTAGGATCCAAGGTTGATGGCTAATAGACCGTCTGGTAGCTTCCTGCTCTATAGGAGAATAACTGGCCAGGCGCAGTGGCTTACGCCTGTAATCCCAACACTTTGGGAGGCTGAGGCTGGTGGATTGCTTGAGCCCAGGAGTTTCAGACCAGCCTGGGCAATATGACGAAACCCTGTGTCTACAAAAAATACAAAAATTAGCTGGGCATGGTGGTGTGTGCCTGTAGTCCCAGCTATTTGGGAGGCTGAGGCAGGAGGATTGCTTGAGCCTGGGAGGCGGAGGCTGCAGTGAGCCAAGATTGCACCATTGCACTCCAGCCTGGGCAATGGGAATGAAACCCTGTCTCAGAAAAGAGAAAAGGAGAATAACTATCCCCTTGTGATCAACAGGGACAATTTCTGTAACAGTGAGTTTAATAAGAAGTAGTATCCTCAATTCATGGCACTACCATCACTGATGAACGAAAAGCCAAGACCTTTTACTCTCTCATGAGCCAAATTCTACTAATGACCAATGAGATCATTCTATTAATGATAATGAGAATGTCTACTCTCAGCATTCTTTTCCACCAACCAGCAAGAACCTCCCACTTTTGTGGTATTTCCTGGTAGTGATTTCGTTTTTTCTCTCTGAATGTTGATAGATAAAATAGTTCTCTACTCTTTGCTAATATCATTTTTATCCACTATTTAAGACACTTAGATGGCTTATACAAATGCTATATTCAGATTTGAGGACATGCCCCCCCCAATTGTCACTCAATATCTTACACTCAATATCTTTTTCCCCTTTAGAATCTCTTCTTTCATATTTTAAAAAAACACACATTTACACCAAAATCAAGACAAATTCAGAGGCCAAGAAAGGAAAAAAAAACTGTTAAACAATCTAGGGCATCAAACTTAGAGAGAGATTTCCATTTTTTTAAACTTAGTAGAGTTAATCAAGCAAAATGAGTAATAACTTTTCTCCATATTTCTATGTATATCTTGGCACAGTGCCTAGCAAGTAGTAAATGCTCGAAAAACATGTATTGAGAAATTAATCGTTATTCACTTCTAGGTAGAGATGGCAGTTGAACACATGGTCCAAATTTTGTTCCTTCCCAAAACCACATTAAGACATCAGTAATGAAATTTTCAAAACAATTTTTTTTTTCAAACAGGGTTTTGCTCTGTCGCCCAGGCTAGAGTACAGTGGTGCAATCATGGCTCACTGCAGCCTCAACCTCGTGGGCTCAAGGAATCCTCCAGCCTCAGCCTCCCGAGTAGCTAGGATCACAGGCGCACACCACCATGCCAGGCTAATTTTTGTATATTTTTGTAGAGACAGAGTTTCACCATGTTGCCCAGGCTAGTCTGAAACTCCTGGGCTCAAGTGATCTGCCTGCCTCAGCCTCCCTAAGTGCTGGAATTACAGGTGTGAACCACCGCACCTGGTGCCCCCAATTTTTTGTTTGGTTGGTTTTTGTTTTGTTTTGTTTTGTTTTAGACGGTGTCACGCTCTGTTGCAGGCTGGAGTACAATGGTGCAATCTCGGCTCACTGCAACCTCCACCTCCCAAGTTTAAGCGATTCTCATGTCCCAGCCTCCTGAATAGCTGGGATTATAGGCACCTGCCACCATGCCCATCTAATTTTTGTATTTTTAGTAGAGACAGGGTTTCACCATGTTGTCCAGGTTGGTCGCGAACTCCTGACCTCAGTTGATCTGCCTGCCTTGGCTTCCCACAGTGCTGGGATTACCGGCGTAAGCCACTGTGCCCGGCCATATTGGGTATCTTTTTAAGGAAGGAGGGCCTAACTCATGTGTTCTTGTAATAGCATGATGGAAGTCAGTTTACATATTTAGAGATTTGTGTAGGCTACTCCCACAGATTAAGGATTAATTATTCCAAAATAGATACTAAGAAAAAAATCAAAAAGCAAAGAATACCATATCAAAGCACGTGAATAAATCCTCCCTTTTGCCAGTAAAGTAAAACTTGTACAGACTAAAAACTTAAGTATTTGGTGATTTGCCAGTCATATGATCAGAATAGGGAAGGGATAGCTGTTGTTAAAAGAATCGTTGTTGGATGCAATGGCTCATGCCTGTGATTCCAGCACTTTGGGAGGCCGAGGTGGGTGAATGGCTTGGGCCCAGTAGTTCAAGACCAGACTGAGAAACAGGGAAACCCTGTCTCTACAAAAAATTTAAAAATTAGCTGAGCATGATGGCACATGCCTGTAGTCCCAGCTACTCAGGAGACTGAGGCAGGAGAATCGCTTGAGCCCAGCAGGTCGAGGCTGAAATGAAAATGTCATTTAATACCACAAAAATGTCCTTTAATGTAGTATGGTTGTTTAACATAGTGGCCCACACCTGTAATCCCAGTACTTTGGGAGGCTAAGGGGAGGATTGCTTGAGCCCATGAGTTTGAAACCAGCCTGGGCAACATGGCAAGACCCCATCTCTACAAAAAATAAAAAAAAATAGCTGGATATGGTAGCATGCACCTGTGGTTCCAGGTGCCTGGGAGGCTGAGGCGAGAGGACTGCTTGAACCTAGGAGGCTGAGTCTGCAGTGAGCCGTGTTTGCACTACTGTATTCTACCCTGGGTGACAGAGTGAGACTTTGTCTCAAAAAAAGAAAAAACAAATTGTTTAAAAAGATGATGGTCATTCATCATATTGGACTATGACAAATATCCACTACCATTCTTTTGCAGGTTTGGTTGTAAAGGTAATCAGTAGAAAGTTATGAATGAAAATTTAATTTTTCAAAAGCTTGAGTACTTATAAATTCAGCTGCTATTTTGTAGACTCTTAACTGTCTCCGGCATTCATTTATTCTTTCAGTTTTTCATCAATTGAATAAATATATATTAAATACATACTTGGTGCCAGAACTGTCTTCTATGCTTGGACTATACTAATGAAAAAACTAGAAAAAAAAGGAAAAAAAAAAATCCTGGCTCCATGGAGCTTACATTCTAATGGGTTGTCTTCAGTCCCTGTTGGTACTCAACATCAATTTTCAAACTTTTAAATTCCAAACAAGGACAGGTTTAAATTCCAAACAATGTTTTAATTCCAAACAAAGCAGAATAAGTAATCTAGTCTTTTTTCAGATTTTGAATACAGTTCTATTTGTTGGCTTAGTTCCTAAGCACCTGCCTTTTCTTTTTTTTTTTTTTTTTTTGACACAGAGTCCCACTCTGTCACCGAGGCTGGAGTGCAGTGGCACAGTCTTGGCTCACTGCAACCTCTGACTCCCAGGTTCAAGTGATTCTCTTGCCTCAACCTCCGAAGTAGCTGGGATTACAGGCGCCCACCACCATGCCTGGCTAATTTTTTTGTATTTTTAGTAGAGATGGGGTTGTTGGTCAGGCTGGTCTCTAACTCTTGACCTCAGGTGATCTGCCCACCTCGGCCTCCCAAAGTGCTGGGATTACAGGCATGAGCCACCACGCCAAGCCTGCACCTGCTTTTTCAAATACATGGCAGGGATGTATTCCAAAAAGGTATTTGGTGTTTGGAACGCTTCTCTCATTCTAGTGAGTAACTTGAGATCTAACTATTAGAAATATGCATATGAGAAGCTGGGCGTAGTGGGGCACATTTCTTGTCCCAGTTATGCTGAAGGCTGAGGTGAGGGGATTGCTTGAGCCCAGGAATTGGAGGCCGTAGTGTGCTGTGACTGCACGTGTAACAGCCACTGCACTCCAACCTGGGCGACCGAGTGAGACTCTGTCTCAAAAAAAATAAAAGAATATTTGAAAGTCTTGTTCCATTGCCCACTTGCTTCCAATGTTGTTGTAAAACAATGGATGCCATTTTTTACTTTCAGTCCTTTCCATTTGTCCTCTTTTGTGTCCTGTCTGGAAGCTTAAAGTTCTTCTTTTTGTCTGCTGTGTACTCAGATTTCCTGATCACAGACTTTGGTGTAGATGTATTTTTAATCCATTGTGGTGTCCACTGGATGAATTCATTAAATTTGGTAATTTATACTTCAGTTCAGAGAATTTTTCTTAGATTATTCATTTGCTTCTTTTTTTTGAGCTCTTACTATTTGAATTCTGAACTTCTTGAACTGGTCTTCTCTGTCTTTCTGCTTTGCCTTCTAGGAAATTTCCTTCATTTTCTTTTCTAATCTTTTTTTTTTTTTTTCATTTCTACTTTCCTATTTTCTTTTCTTTTCCTTTTCCTTTATTTTTATTTTTATTTTTATTTTTTAAGTAGATACAGTGTTTCACTGGTTTTGCCCAAGCTGGTCTCAAACTCCTGAGCTCAGGCAATCCATCCACCTCTGCCTCCCAAAATGCTAGGATTAAAGGCATGAGCCACCGTGCCCAGCCTCCTATTTTCAATCCTAAGGCTCTTTTTTTTTATATCCTGAACACTATTTCTTCTTTAAAAAAAAATTATTCTGTCTGCTTTTGTTTCATGGTTGCAACTTTCTCCTGACTCTCTCTCTCTCTCTCTCTCTCTCTGTCTGTATATATATATATCTCATGTAACTCTAGAAATAGTAAATATTTCTAACTATATATAGTTTTCTTTTCTTTCTTTAGTCTCTGTTTTCACCAGTTCACTTTTTGTTATTTCAATTTCTCTCTCCCACAAGAGAGTCCTCCCTCAAATGTCTGATATTTGTTGGTTGTGTGTCATGTTTAAGAATCGAGCAACAAAATGCTGATGGTGGGTGCCTGTAATCCCAGCTACTCGGAAGGCTGAGGCAGGAGAATCACTTGGACCCGGGAGGCAGAGGTTTCAGTGAGCGGAGATTGCGCCATTGCACTCCAGCCTGGGAGACAAGAGCGAAACTCCGTCTCAAAAAAAAAAAAAAAAAAAAGACACCCAATACCAGAACCCTGCAGAAGGGAAAAGATTGACGTTGAATACATGAATACACAGAACCAGACCTGAGATTTTCAAGGGAATAAGAAAATTCTTTCTTGGTTTCTTCAACTCTTCTTGTGATCTCAACTATCTTACCTGAAAACAAGCAAATAGATATCACTTGGAACGGTGGTTCTCATATTGTGATTCCTGGATGAGTAGTATTACTATCACCTGGCAACTAATTAGAAATCCAAATTTTGGGGCTCCATTCAAGACCTACTCAGTGAGTAGAACCCCATTCCAGAAATTCTGAGGGTTGGGCTAACAATCTATTTTTGTTTGTTTGTTTGTTTGTTTTTTGAGACTAGACAGAATCTCGCTTTGTCACTCAGGCTGGAGTGCAGTGATCCGATCTCGGCTCACTGCGACCTCCGCCTCCCGGATTCAAGCGATTTTCCTGTTCCAGCCTCCCGAGTAGCTGGGACTACAGACGCACGCCACCATGCCTGGCTAATCTTTGTATTTTTAGTAGAGATGGGGTTTCACCATGTTGGCCAGGATGGTCTCAATTTCTTGACCGTGTGATCCGCCCGTCTAGGCTTCCCGAAGTGCTGGGATTAGAGGTGTGAGCCCCCCACACCCAGCTGCAACCCATTTTTTTAACAAGCCCTTCCTGTGATTCTTATGCCCACTGAAGTTTGAGAAACAATGTCTTTAGAATAGTGGCCCTGTGAGGTCCTTAACAGCTCAGGAAAATTAAGATGAACATAAGTTGGCCTGCCAGAGTACATTTACCTTGAATAGATAAAGACTACTGGAGAGATGTATTTAACAAGATACAGCAACGCTAAAAAGAATAAAAATGCATTTAAACCTTTTTTTTCTTTGAGACGGGAACTTGCTCTGTTGCCCAGGCCGGAGTACAGTGGTGCAATCACGGCTCACTGCAGCTTCTACCTCCTGGGCTCAAGTAATCCTCCTGCTTCAGCCTCCCAAGTAGAGGGAACCACAGGCATGCACCACCACGCCAGCTAATTTTTGTATTTTGTGTAGCGAGATCTCACTATATTGCCCAGGCTGGTTAAATTAACCATGTTTAAATGGTTGCTAAAAGCAAAACTTATTACTGGTGAAAAGTCCAGAAAAAGGACACTATGTGACACCAAGTTCAGCTCTCACCACGTGTCAGATCTTGTAAATCTTTTCTTACAAGTCACTGGCATCTTAGGAAAATTCAGTCTGTTATAATAGTCAATCTGTTGTTTATTTGAACATTCATCAAAAAATCATGGTCAGTATTCTCAAATTCTTAGTTGCATATGATCAGTTTCCTTCAACTAGGAGTTCTTCAACGGTAAAGGTTTATATTGTATTTATTTTTTTTTATTAATAGATGTGTCTTCCTACTAATGCCAATAATTCCTCAGTAGTTGTTTATTAATTAAATGAGAAATTGTATTTTCAGTGAAAGTTACCTTGTCTTGATTCCCCTGGGTGATTTCATAAAAACGAATTGATTGATTTGGATTAGATGATTTAAATTGCATTTAATTATTCACACTTTTATTTAAGAAGAGTTAGGGAACAATTGTTCTTATATACTGCAGAAATATTTTATTTGGGGACCATCTGTTGAATTTCTGATTTCACTCCACTGGCATTTTTTATGCAATTACACATTAAGTTTTTGTGATTGGGACATTGTTCTTTAAATTTGAGATGTCTTAGTATAATTTTTCCTATTCTATTTGCATTATAAGCCTACTGGAGTTTTTTTTCTTTTAATTGTTTCTAATCTTTAAACATTAAGCTCAAATGTTCACCTTAAGCTTTCAAACTGTATTCAGTAGCACAATAAAAGAATGCCATTGAACATTTTAAACATCTTTTACATTGAGGGATATCTACTTCCTCTGGAATTGGGAACGAAAGCTGAGGAAAATCGTAGATGAGATTTGCTCATTATTTCCTGGGTCTTTGGCTACCCTCTTCCACTCTATTTCTAATGATCTGATATTTTCCATCTCGGCATTATTCAAGTTTTCATAAAGTATGGTTGATGGGATTAAAACTGCCAAATATATAAATTTTCTTTGCTTTCTAAATCTGAGTTGCATTTAGTCTTTAGATATGACTTAAAATAGAATTAAAGAAAGTGAAAATGAAAGCATTAATAATCATCTAGAATATACTTTCATTTACTTCAGTAACATTTTTATTTGAACAAGGGATTTAGTATTTTATTTCCCTTTTAGCCAAATAATACAGTTTTCTCAGAAATGTAGCTTCGTTACATTCATTTATTGAATCAAAAGTGCTCTGATTTGTTTTTCCAATGAACCCTGTAAGAACAGAAGCATTAATCTATAAAAAAAAAAAAAAACTCTAACTTGGCTCTCCCAAAGTGCTCCTGTATTGACTTGTGTGACTGTCAGTCACACTTGAATGAAGCTCACGATGCTAATGAGAAATCAAAATCATAGGCTTATCCCCAAAGGATCTGTTAACTTCTCTCAGAGAAGCAAGGGTCTCTTCACACAGATCAGTCTTCTGTTCCTGACCACCTCAAAAAGTATTGGTCCCAGAAGGACAGAGCACAAGAATGTGGCTGACCCATCAATAACATCCATGTGTGTGTGTTTTTTTTTTCTCCGTCTGTAAATTGAACTGATTTACAGCTAGGTACACACATAGGGAACTTAAAATAACTATCTGAAACATTAGGATGATTAGCATCAAGTAATAGGTAAAACAGTGGGGGTGGGGAGGAACACATATGCTCAAGTGGGAACTTGTTCTCTGCATTTCAAAGATATCAGTGCAATATTCTTAAAACCTGACTCTTTTAGTAAATATGTCTAAGTGGTTTCATTGTTTATTCTGTCAATTAAATAGAAACAAAGATCTAGACACAGTAGACAGTTCAAAAGATTTACATTTTAAGACGAAGTACCTAACAGAATATTTATGAAAGACGGCTTTAAAATAGTTAATGTGAGTACCTATCAAGGATATGCAAGTAAAATGAGATCCCATGTTACAACTGCCAAATTAGCATGGATATTTTAAAAAACATGATGATCAATGCTGGTGAATATGCAGTGATAGGCACCCATAAACACTGCTGGATAGAATGTAGATTAGGAATTGATAAATTAATAGTAAAAACCACTATGGAAAGCAACTATTCAGTATATCTCAAGAGCCTTCTAAATGCTCATACTCCTGACCTAGTGATTCTACTTACAAAAAATTTCTACTTTCAGGAAAATAGGGTAAAAGTTTTATTTGTAAGGAAAAACATTATAAGATTTAAAAGTAGATATCCAGTAAAGAGGAATTAATAACAAATTATGGTAGATCAAGAGAATTTTTAAATCTATGGCATTTTTTTTTTATCCATGGTATTTTTTTAATGAAATTCACAAAGTTTTTCTTACAGTTGGAAAAGGCTTGTATCAATGTTACGGAGAAAAAAAGTAGGCTATGAAACCATAAAAGCATAATCTCTTTCTGAACTTACTCTTTCTTACATTTGATAGTAAAATTCAGTTTCTCTGATTTAACCAACCAGTGACATTCTCTGAAACACCCTGAAATTTACCCTTTGGTTTTTCCCATTCCTGGTTTCCTTTGCCAGCCCTTCTCTACACTCTTAGTCCAGTGCTTAATTTCCCTTTTAGGCAAATAATACAGTTTTCTTAGAAATGTAGCCTCATTGCATTCATTTGTTGAATCACAAGTGATCTGATTTCTTTTTCCATCCTTGCCTTAGTGTTAATCTGCCAAACAGGCATGTAAAATATAAATAATGTTTCTTACATCTGTATTTTTTTTCTTGTTTTTCTTGTTTGTTTGTTTGTTTTGAGACAGAGTCTCACTCTGTTGCCCACATTAAAGTGTAATGACGCAATCTCGGCTCACTGCAACCTCTGCCTCCTGGGCTCAAGCAAGTCTCCTGCCTCAGCCTCCTAAATAGTTGGGATTACAGGCATGTGCCACCACACCCAGTTAATTTTTTGTATTTTTTTTTTTTTTGTAGAGGTCTCAAATTCCTGACCTCAGGTGATCCACCCGCCTCGGCCTCCCAAAGTGCTGGGATTAGAGGCGTGAGCCACTACACCAAGCCTAAAAACTATACCTGTATTTTTAAAAAATCTTGTATACATAAATAATTTTGTTTATCCTTCATAAATTAATTGTCCCTTTAGATTTAATATTTGTTGGTTTTCTGAATCCTAAAATGATGCCCTGTTATATTAAAATGGAAAAATACAGAAATGTAAAAAAACTGAAATAAAATCTCATATAGTTCCACCGTATAAAGACAACTTTTAGTAGTTGAGAAAATTTTTTTCTGGTCTTCATTATTTGTCAAGGTTAAAGAGTTGAAAATAACTGGATCTTGTGCCTCTTAAACTCTATTTTCCCTAAACAAAAAATAAGAAAGAAATAAGAATAAGAAAGAATGTATATTTCATTTATAATCTCATCAAAACGAGATAGCCTAAAGATTTTTTTGGTATGTTTCCTCTCCTTTCTAATCTGTGTTTATGTACATTCATGTGTATACATACATAATATATATTACAAACTTAAGATTATGCTCTCAATACAAGTTTATAAACTAATTATTTTATGAAAATTTTCAAACACATAAAAAAGTAGGAAGAATAGTAAATGAATCCCTTTGAACCTCCACCCAGCTTCAACATTTATTGAAACATTTCTACCTCCAGATTAATTTGAAGCAAATATCAAATCATTTCATTCACAAATATTTCTTCATTTACATCTAAAAGATAAGGACACTTCTAAAAAATATAATGACAATATCATTGTAACATCTCACAGTTTTCATTTAAATGTTTTAATATCATCAAGTATTCAGTGTTCAAATTTCTCCCAATTGTCTCATGTTTCTTATAGTTAATTTGTTCAAAATTGAGATCCAAATAAAGTTGCATTATTTGATATGTGTCTTAAGCCTCTTAATCTTTTGCTTCTCCCTCCTTCTCTTCTATTTGATTTGTTGAGGCAAAATTGAGTTGTTTGTCCTATAGGACCTTCCTTCCTTCCTTCCTTCCTTCCTTCCTTCCTTCCTTCCTTCCTTCCTTCCTTCCTTCCTTCCTTCCTTCCTTCCTCCTTCCCTCCCTCCCTCCCTCCCTTCCTTCCTTCCTTTTTCTGTTTTTGAGACAGGGTCTTGTTCTGTCACCCAGGCTGGAGTGCAGTAGTGCAATCAGGGCTCAATGTAGCCTTGACCTCCTGGGCTCAAGCGATCCTGCCACTTCAGCCTCCCGAGTAGCTGGGACTATAGACACAAGTCACCACGCCTGGGTAAGTTTTTTTTTTAACTCATACAGATCAGGTCTGATTATATTTTCCAGGCTGATCTTGAACTTCTGGGTGCAAGCAATCCTCCTAACTCAGCCTCCCAAAGTGCTGGGATTATAGGTGTAAGCCATCACGCCTGGCCCATAGTGTGAATTTTCTAATTGTAACTCCTTTAGTGTAATTTAACATGTTTCTTTATCTTCTCTATTTTCTTATTATTTAGATACATAGGCTTGATCAAATTCTAGTTTGATTTTTGGCAAGAATATTTGATATGTAATAATGTAGGAGACAAGTATCTGCTTGTTAATCTTTTTGAAAAGTTAGTCATCATTAGTGATCATTCCCTAACTGCATTATTTCACTAGGGATTACAATATGATGATACACTGTCATTTCTGTGTCAATTATTAGCTGAAATATTCTGTAAAGAGGAAGTTCCTATCATCAACTATTGGGTTACCCTGAGGTACAATTTATACATGAGAAATGAACTAGATGCTTAACTCATTCTCTGTATTTACCAGTTTTTAAAATAATAAGTTGGTTTCTTTGCATCTTCCAAAAGTACCAACAGAGGTTTTTTTTTGTCTTCGAGTATCAATCTGAGCTGACTAAAACATATTTACCATGCATCTATCCATTACGGATGTAATTCATGCTCAAGCTGTTCCTCACCTCTTTGTTCAATGGCAGCATCTCCAAGTTTGTTCCTGAGTCCCTTTTGACATGACTTAGAAGTCTTTTATACTTACTTTCTGATGTGACAGAGAACCCAGCAAAAGGTTATTTTGTTTGTTTGTTTGTTTTTGAGACAGGGTCTCACTCTGTCCCCCAGGCTGGAGTGCAGTGGTGCCATCATGGCTCAACTTCCTAGGCTCAAGTTATCCTCCCGTTTCGGCCTCCCAAAATGCTGGATTACAGGTGTGAGTCACCTTGCCCAGCCAAAAATGTTATTTTTAATGGCTGCATCGTATGCATATACTATTATTTATTTAACAGGTCCACTGTTTTGGGGAAGGGGCTTTATATAATTTCTAATGGTTCTCTACTATAAGTACAGTGATGCACCAAATAATGACATTTTGGTCAATGGTGGGTATATATGATGGTATATATGATGGTGTATATACATATGTATATACACCATCTATATATAGATGGTAGTCCCATAAGATTATAACGGAGCTGAAAATTTTCTATCATCTAGTGATGTAGTAACTGTTGTAATGTCTTTGCACAATGCATTACCTTTTCCATGTTTAGATACACAAATAATTACCATTATATTCCAGTTGCGTATAGTATTCAGCATAATAACATCCTATACAGGTTTATAAGGCTATAACACATATCCTAGGTGTATAGTAGGCTATATCATCTAGGTTTGTGTAAGTGCACTCTATGATGATTGCACAGTGATAAAATCACCTGATAATGCATTTCTCAGAACTTATACCATCGTTAAGTGACACATAACTATACTAAGCTATTTTATAGAAATAGTGTGCATAGGTGACTGATAATGTACTTATAAATGTTTTCTCTATTATTTCTCTCTGTTTTCTCTAATATTTCTGTATTATTATTTAATGTTTAAAGAAAGGTAGCCGGGTGCGGTGGCTCACGCCTGTAATCCCAGCACTTGGGGAGGCCGAGGCGGGTGGATCACGTGAGGTCAAGCGTTTGAGACCACCCTGGCCAAGATGGTGAAACCTCATCTCTACTAAAAACACAAAAATTAGCCAGGCATGGTGGTGCATGCCTGTAATCCAGCTACTTGGGAGGCTTGAACCTGGGAGGTGGAGGTTGCAGTGAGCCGAGATCACGCCACTGCACTCTAGCCTGGTTAACAAAGCGAGACTCCATCTCAAAAAAAAAAGAAAGAAGGTAAGGCTAGTTGACTGGTCTATTTGTGGTCTTGCCTATAGACCAGGGTACATCATTCAGTCATCACAGATATCTGCCTCTAGGGTGGGGCTTGCAAACAATGAATTAAAAAGTGGAAACAAATGTGATATAAAAACTCTGGGAGATGGGGGCAAATACATATTTAGGTTCCCAACACTCATTAGTCCCTGAGGATATTCTGCTTTTTGAAACTGTAATCCCTCTCACAGTCCCTGGACAATTCATTGCTCACCAAGAGGATAAGATAAGCCTTGGTGGGAGTATGATAAATGGAAAATTTTTATTGGTAAACTGTATTGGAGGTGGCCCACTTTTAACTACACAAAAGGTAATAAAAGGAAAGTCAGTGTCTCCCAACCACCCAAAATTGCCTGTTTGGCCAGTTGGAAATAACTGGACTAGCTAAATGTTAAAAATGAATTAAGCCATCTTACAAATACATATAATTGTCATACATTTATTTTATTTTGCTTTGGAGACAGAGTCTCAGTCTGTCGTCTAGGCTGGAGTGCAGTTGTATGATCTCAGCTCACTGCAGCCTCCACCTCCCGGGCTCAAGTGATGGTCCTGCCTCAGCCCCCCAAGCAGCTGGGACTATAGGCACACATCACCACGTCTGACTAATTTAATTGTATTATTTGTAGAGACAGGGTTTCACCATATTGGCCAGGCTGGTCTCCTGGGCTCAAGCGATTGGCCTGCCTCAGCCTCCCCAAGTGTTAGGATTACAGGCATGAGCCACTGACTGCATTTTAAAGTACTAAAAGTTTTCTTTAATTTCTGAATGTGATACTTCTAATTCTGATTGACATATCATACAATCTGCCTCTTTCCCAGAACGTTTGAAAACTATTTTTCTAAAATTGCTGGGCATAGGCAGCAACTCTTTTCTTTTTTTTAAGTTTAATTTTATTTTAGGTTCTGGGATATAAGTACAGGACATGCAGGTTTGATACATAGGCAAAATTGTGCCATGGTGGTTTGCTGCATATATCAACCCATCTCCTAGGTATTAAGCCCCACATGCATTAGCTATTTATCCTGATGCTCTCCCTCCCCCCGCTCCCCTACCCCCGACTGGCCCCAGTCGTGTTGTTCCCCTCCCTTTGTCTACGTGTTCTCATTGTTCAGCTCCCACTTATAAGTGAGAACATGTAGTGTTTGGTTTTCTATTCCTGCATTAGTTTGCTGAGGATAATGGCTTCCAGCTCCATCCATGTCCCTGCAAAGGACATGATCCCATTCCTTTTTATGTGTGTATAGTAGTCCATGCTATATATGTACCATATTTTTTTTATCTAGTCTATCACTGATGGGCACTTGGGTTGATCCCATGTCTTTGCTATTGTGAATAGTGCTACAATGACCATGCACATGCCATGTATCTTTATAATAGAATGATTTATATTCCTTTGGGTATATACCCAGTAATGGGATTGCTGGGTCAAATGGTATTTCTGGTTCTAGGTCTCTGAGGAATCACCATATTGTCTTCCACAATGGTTGAACTAATTTACATTCCTACCAACAGTGTAAAAGCATTCCTACAGCCTCGTCAGTATCTGTTGTTTCTTGACTTTTTAATCACCACTCTAACTGGTGTGAGACAGTATTTCATTGTTGTTTTGATTTGCATTTCTCTAATGATTAGTGATGTTGAGCTTTTCTTCATATGTTTGTTGGTCACATAAATATCTGCTTTTGAGAAGTATCTATTCATGTCCTTTACCCACTTTTTAATGGGGTTGTTTGTTTTTTTCTTGTAAATTTAAGTTCCTTATAAATTTTGCATATTAGATCTTTGTCAGGTGGATAGATTGCAAAAATGTTCTCCCATTCTGTAGGTTGTCTGTTTACTCTGATGATAGTTTCTTTTGCTGTACAGAAGCTCTTTAGTTTAATTAGATCCCATTTGTCAAGTTTTGCTTTTGATCAACTCTTCTCTTCAGGAAGAAAATGAAGTTGTAATAGCAGTCTCCAGAAGTAACCCAGCAATGATATAACCGAGTCGTCACATACTTTCTTTATTTACTCAGTCTATATGGTCAGGTTCTGTGAGATAAAGGTGTTATTGGTCAAAACTCATTAAGTGAAATTAGTTAAAATTCATAGGTATATTAAAAAAATAACTCTTACCTCACAGAACAGTTAACATTCACCCTTCAAATTATAGAGGACCTCAAGCATCAAATGCTTAAGCAGAATGCAGAGTGTGCTTGGATTTGTGCAGTTTCCATGACACTTATAGTCTACCATGCCAAAATAGAAAACTGATATAAATGCATTTCAGTAGGAAGTTATGTTAATTTCCCATTCTTTTATTTCATTTTTCTTAATTATAAGGTGAGGGTTGTGTGGATGATTGTAAGGATGATTACTGGATAACATACAGGATGTCCAGTTAAATTTGAATTTCAGATAAACAAGGAATAATTTTTTAGTATAACAAATATTGTATGGAACACACTTATTTTAAAAATTATTCCTTGTTTATCTAAAATTCAAATTTAACTGAGTGCCATGTCCTGCATTAAATCTAGTAACCCTATGAATGAGTAGAGCAGAATGATGAGTGATCTTTGAAAATTTTTTTTAAAACAGTATGTCTTATAGAGTAACACTTCTCAAACTGTAATATTCATACAAATCACCTGACTGCTTGTTAGAAAGCTATATTAGTCCATTCTCACACCACTAATAAAGACATACCCAAGACTGGGTAATTTATAAAGAAAAAGAGGTCTAATGGACTCACAGTTCCACGTGGCTGGGGAGGCCTCACAATCATGGCGGAAGGCAAAGGAGGAGTAAAGGCACGTCTTACGTGGTGGCAGGCAAGACAGCGTGTGCAGGGGAACTGCCCTTTATAAAACCATTTGATCTCATGAGACTTATTTACTATCATAAGAACAGCATAGGAAAAACCTGCCCCATGATTCAGTTACCTCCCATTGGTTCCCTCCCATGATATGTGGGGATTATGGGAGCTACAACTCAAGATGAGATTCAGTGGGGACACAACCAAACCAGGATCTGAGATTCTGGAAAGGATCTGAGATTCTGCATTTCTTTCTTTCTTTTTTTTTTTTTTTGAGACAGAGTCTTGCTCTGTTGCCCAGGCTGGAGTGCAGTGGCACGATCTTGGCTCACTGCAAGCTCCGCCTCCCACGTTCACGTCATTTTCCTGCCTCAGCCTCCCGAGTAGCTGGGACTACAGGCACCCACCACCACACCTGGCTAATTTTTTGCATTTTTTAGTAGAGACGGGGTTTCACCAAGTTAGCCAGGATGGTATTGGTCTCCTGACCTCGTGATCCACCCATCTCGGCCTCCCAAAGTGCTGGGATTACAGGCGTGAGCCACTGCACCCTGCCTGAGATTCTGCATTTCTAACAAGCTTCCGTTTGATATTGATGCTGCTGCTCCATGGACCACTCTGCAATGCTGTAGTGGATATCTGTTTTGGGGGGAATTTTTGTTTTTGTTTATGTTTTCCCAGCCCAGCATCTGAACTGTCTAAGCTTGGAGAATGCACTGGTATGTGAGTCTTAGAAGGAAGTAAAGCCTGATTCTCACTTTCTAGAAACTGATAGAAGTTGAAACATAGTCACTTCACCATCCTCCCCTGCAACTTGGATTCAGGTGCATGAGCTACCCTCCTCTAATCAGAAGCACCTGCATGACTTTGAGTCAGGAACTAATAACACAAAGGAGCAAGGATAGCTGTCAGTTCTCTCTCTCTTGCAATGGTGCAGTTGTGGCCAAATTGAGTTCCCAAAGCAGTGGTGTTGGTGCAGAAAGGAGCAGAGTCTAACATGTCCAGCAGCATTAGTAATAGTAATCTTCTCACTGGACTGCCTCTGCAGCATTATTTTGGACTTTGGTCTTGGCTGCACCGCTTTGAGCTTGGTTCTCAACTCACATAATGATTCTGTGGGCTGTCCAATTCCTTTGCTACCAAATCGTACAGGATTGATTTTTGTTGCTTGAAACTAAAAACCCCAGTGAAGCCAAAGGGTCTGCCAGAAACTAGCTGGCTTGCACAGCCCTTTCAGATGGCAGTATGTTTATGGAATGCCACCTAGGTCACCACACAGCATGATCTTTGCCTCACAGAGTGAGGAGGGTTCACAGAGAGAGGCAAATGCCCTCTAGGTGGAAGGGTACCTATTTCCTGGCATACATTTCTATACCTCCTCTGAAGAGGAGGTTTCCGACAATGACTGCTTTTGGCTTAATAGGACTAGATTTATATGCTAACCCTGTCACCAACTAGTTATGTGAGTTTGGGCAAATTAGCCTCTATGAGCTCCATTTCCTTGGCTGTGAAAGGGAGTTAAGACGTGTTTTTATTATTGGATTTTTTCACATTATACATGATTATTTTACAATTTTTTTGAAGTATAATTTACATATCATAAAATTCACTCATTTCAAGTGTACAATTCAAATACTTTTAGTAAATTTATTGAGGTGTGCAGCTATTATTATAATCCAATTTAAAAGCATTTTCATCACCCCCAAAAGATCCTTCATGATCATTTATAGTTAATCACCATTCTCACCCCTGGCCCAGGAAACACCAATCTGCCTTCTGTCTCTATATGTTTTCCCTTTCTGGACATTTTATATAAACAGAATAATACAATTATAACTACTTTTTACACTAGCTGTTTCTGCTATACAGACAGTCCCTGATTGACAATGGTTCCACTTAGGATTTTTTGACTTTATGATGGTGCAAAAGTGATTTACATTCAGTAGAAATTTTACTGTTGAGTACCCATACAACCATTCTATTTTTCACTTTCAGTACAGTATTCAATAAATTACACAAGATACTTAGCACTTTATTATAAAATAGACATTGTGTTAGACAACTTCCCCCAACGGTAGGCTAGTATAAGTGTTCTGAGTGTGTTTAAGGTAGGCTATGACATTCAGTAGGTGTATTAAATGCATTTGTGATTTACAATATTTTCAACTTAAAATGGGCTTATTGGAATATAATCCCTTCATAAGTGGAGGAGCATCTGTATAGTGAGTTTCCTAAAAGCCTATGTCTCTATATCTAACTGAATTGTTTATCTACAAAAGGCATAGCACAGTGTTTTGTATATAGTTAAGTGCTCCAGATAAGAAACAAAACACTGATACTTTTCCTATGAGGTGGTTGTGGTGAAGATTAAATAAATCCATTAGACTTTTGCTACTCCAAGTGGTATCAGCATCACCAGGGAGCTGGTTAGACATGTAGTCTCAGGGCCCATCCCAGACTTAGTGAATTAGAATCTGTAGTTTCACAAGATCCTCAGGTGATTCAGTCTCATAAAAGTTTGAGAAGCACTGTTATATTGTAAGTTCCTTGAGGGCAGGGATTACGTGTGGCACATAGCATGTTCTCAGTAGTATTTTTTGTTGGAATAAATGAATGGTGTCACATAAGAAAGCATTGTGTAAACTTAAGTCTTACATACACAGGACTTTAAGTATAGGACTTTAAGTCCTATGTACACAGGATTGTGAAAGAACAGCAGTATAGATTATTTTGGGCTTAACTATAAAATCTTTTAGAGAAAGTTTGGACTGGCACTTACAGTTCTAGTTTACTTATTGAAGCAAGTATATTTATTTTTCTTATATCTGAGTGACAATTCCATAGGAAACCCAGTTTTTGATAGGAAATATAATAGTCCCTTAACTGAAATTGACTTTATAGTGAATTTATTAGCATGACAGTTAATTATGAAACTTCTGAAGATTGACAAAGAAAATTTATTCGGTTCCATTTTCTGTAAGAGATAAGACCTTGATGAACAACTAAGAAGCTGATGTCAGGCTTTAAGGGACAGGATTGCTAGATGTTGTATAGTTATTATCAACCTCTAACAAGGAAAACCCATCTAGTTTTCCACTTACAGTGTTCCAGCTTGAAATGCTTTAATTTATTCATTTAATCATTCTTCAAATCATCAAACATTTATCAAATTTGTCACTCTGTGATGAGTGCTGTGCCAGGACTTTCTGATGAATTGCCAGGTACAATATTCTTGAGGAGTTCCATATCAATACAATGACGATACCTTTTCAACTACATGGGCTAACGATAGGCTTTTTATGATTTATGAATTCACGAATGTTAAAGTCTTAAAATGCTATTAAAATTAAACCACATTGGTTATATATTTAGCAAGTCTATTGAAAAGGGTAAAGTTATATTTTCCAGATAAATCCAATCGATATGGTTAACACAGAAGAGGAATTGCTTGTACTTAGGGTTGTTCAAGGAACATAAGAGGAGTATCCTGGCAATTTACCATTTACACCTACAGGTCCATTTTTTACCCTATTTGTCTTGCATTTTACTGGAAGCTGAACTCTACAGACTGTGCCACACAAGCCCTCTGGTTTCTGGATTGGTCAATAGGTGGTACCAACAGAAGTTTGGAGGATGGGAAGAAAAGAGGACAAGTGTTTATTCCCCAGTCCTTTGCTGGGCCACATTTCGGCAGTGACTGTATTTCTTTATTTATAGTAACAGCCTTTGTCAGGCATCCCTTTCCGAGCTACAGCTCTTACAGGGTTCCACTAATAGCTCCCCTCGCCTGTTCCTTCAAGCTTAAGTTCTCCCATTGTTGCCAGTCCTTAAGTGCTATACCATTCCTTGTTGGTTCCCTTAACCACTTCCATCCCTCTATAAATTATCCCTTTATTAAGCTCTCGTTACCTTCGTAGAGTGTGCCATCTTTAGTAATAAAAGAAGAGGCCATAAATCAGCTAGTATCTAAGGACTGCCTGCTGAGTTGGCACTGTTAAGACATATAATACATGATCTTGCTCTTGAGACACTTACAGTCAGCCCAGTGAAGGAGATAAAACCAACACATGTGAAGCAATTAGGAAACACTACACATTGGTATCTAATGAGACACTCCGTTTGTTTGCCTCTTACTAACCATTCACCCTTCTTCTGACAACCATCGCCTGATTTTCCTCTTCTGTTACTTCAATGTCTTTTAGGTGGAGTAAACTTCATTTTCAAAAACATTAATGACATGAATCAGCTCTGAGCTACTGGATTCCTCTAGCCACATGTCCCAATCAGAGCCAATGAAATGTAAGAAGACTATTGCTGGCACCTGTGAGAAGGAGGCATGCACTCTTCCACTGAGATTGCTAACAGTAAGGATTATGTAAACTTGAGCTGTTAGCAGCCACCACATGGAGCCTAAAAATGAAGCCAACACAAGACAGAGTCAAGAGATGAAAAGAAATAGAATTCTAATGACATTGCTTAAGCCCTTGGATCAAACCATGCCTTAAGCTAAATACATAACTAGTTTTTCACTAAAATAGCTCTAACAATTCATAAATTGGTACCAGGAGTGGGGATTAGTAACAGAAAGATCCAGAAATGTTGAAGTAGTTGATTCAGATGAGGCCTCATTGGTATCAGGCTGGGACTTTAATAGCAAAGCAGTAGGTTAAACTGACACCTGTTGTATAGGGGGATTCAGAACATGTGCCTATCAAGGATAAAATGTAAAAGGGCCTGTTGTTAAAAGGTCAGATACTAAAATATATCAACTATTACTTGTTAGTTTTTAGTAATGTCCTATAAGAAAGACTCAAACTTAGGACTGAGATTGATTTATCTAAGGCAGAGAGGAAAAGATATCACTTTGCTACAAGTGAACATTTTTGCTTATAGGCTGCAATAAAAGATGACAGAAACATCAATAATCTGAAGCCATAAAGGGTTGAAAAAGCCCCAAGAGAATGTTAATGTTAATGAAAGCAAGAATGGATAAGATTGGCACTAGGGAGAAGTCTTAATACACTCAGGCCTCTTTCAAGCAATTCCTGCCTGCTGAGAAAGGTAATAGTTACTCAATTCTACTCCCTCCACCACCAGCTCACTCCCTCCCCTTGCATCACTCCCTCCCCTTGCAAACCCAGTGGCTATTGTTTCAAATTGTTATCAGGCAGAAACCAAAATAGAGGCCTTTAAGTTAGAATACCAGGGCCTATTACTAAAAGACAAAAATGCTCAGATGAAAATCTAGATTCAAAGACTGAAGCTTAAAAAAATCCTCTGGCTTTGGAATCCCCCCCCCCCATGGAATTGGCCAGATGCAAATAGACTAGAAGTTTACTAAGAATTAAAGAAAACTGGGCCAGGTGCAGTGGCTTACACCTGTAATCCCAGCACTTTGGGAGGCCGAGGCAGGCAGATCACCTGAGGTCAGGAGTTCAAGACCAGCCTGGCCAACATGGTGAAACCCCGTCTCTATTAAAAATACAAAAATTAGCCAGGTGTGGTGGCACATACCTGTAATCCCAGCTACTCAGGAAGCTGAGGTGGGAGAATTGCTTGAACCCAGGAAGTGGACATTGCATGAACCGAGATCACACCATTGCACTCCAGCCTGGGCAACAAGAGCAAGACTTTGTCTCAAAAAAAAAAAAAAGAAAAAAAAAGAATTAAAGAAAATTGTACTGTGAGAGAAACCCTAAGTGTGGAGAAGAAAGGCTCGGTTACTTAAGCTTAACACAATAGATATTTATTTTTCACTTTTGTAAAGTCCAACATCAGTGCCCCTAAGTAGCAGGTGGTCTTCTACAAAATCATTCAACTACCCAGACTCCTTCTATCTTATGGCTCTACTGTCCTCCAGGTCCTTAGAGACCTCTCGGTGCAACCAGAAGAGGGAAAAAAGACTGGCAAAGGCATACCTACTACTTAACCAAATTGGCTAGAAGTGGTACACATTACTTTCACTCATATTCCAGCAGAGATAGTCATGTGACTTCAGCAACGTTAACAAGGAGGCTGGGAAATGTAGCCCCTGGCTAGGTAGCTAGTTCTCAGCAACAATTGTATACAACAGAAGAGCTTCACAACTCTTGGATGGTAAAAGCTAATTATCTTTGCCATAGGAAGTGATTTTTCAATTCCCACTAGATCAGGAAGGAGAATGCTGAAGAGGTGTAGTCCCTAAAGGATTCTCCTCCCCATTGTCCGTTACAGACGTAACCATGGAGGAAATAATGAATGAGAGATCCTCCAAAAATAGAACATATGGCAGCCAGATTGGTTGATCAAAGAACTTTCTCCCCTCTCATGTTACGAAGCCCTTGCTATCCCTGTCTAGTAAGATATGACATATGCTATGAATTGGAGACATTTTGTGTTTGTCATTATTCATATTTCCAAATAAGAGTTTTCATTGCAGTTGTTCTTTTTTTCTGTCATTATATATTAAGTATTTTCTAGTTAATTTTATCATATATCCTTAGGTTACTAGGCCATGAAGAACTTTATCAAATTGCTTTATGATAGAGAGGCATGCATATCACCTTACTATCCTGGACTTGGGAGTTATTTGTAGGACCTAGATGTGAGTACATTTTGGGTGGTAAAAAAAAAATGTCATTACATTGAGTAGCCATAGATATCAGTGAAGGCATATGTAGGGAAAGAATGTTTGGAGACCTCAATAAAATACCAGGGATGTGTGTGTGTCTGCTGTTTCCATTACCCAGGACACATCTGCTCTTTTTCTGATAACCATACCCCTATTTTAAGTCAAATCATCTGTGCCATTCATGTGTTACTGATAGACACAACTCCTGGGATGGGCTTGTGAATCAGTCCAGGCCAATCTGAGCATCTTATTCTTTTGGCAACACTGATTGGCTGACAAAAGAATGGGCGCTTGACCTTTGTTGGTAGTGAGGATGGTCTGGAGCTTCTGGTTGCTCATTTGTGGAATGAATGAAGCAAACAGCAGAGGGGAGTGCTAACATGTGGGGGAGAATCTGAATCTCTCTCTCTCTTTTTTTTTTTTTTTTTTTGAGACAGAGTCTTGCTCTGTCACCCAGGCTGGAGTGCAATGGTGCGATCTCAAGCTCACTGCAACCTCTGCACAGGTTCAAGTGGAGAATGTGAATCTTGATGATATAGTTGGAACTCTTCAGCCAAGCCATATCTAACAGAACTATCTTCAACTTTTCAGGTATGTGAGAATACATTCCCTTCTCACTTTACACCAATTTGGGTTGGATTTTATGTCACTTGTAACCAGTGGATCCTTACTGAATCAAATACTAAGTTATGTGAGGATAGATCCATAAACAAATACATATAGGAATGAGTGAATATAAATATACTTCTGGGGAAAACCTAACTAAAATGGAAGTGGTAGACTGAGGAGTGGTTCACAGGGTAGAAGGGAAATAGACTAGGGAAAGAGCTTGAAATTCAGTCAGGGCCGGGCACAGTGGCTCATGCCTGTAATCCCAGCACTCTGAGAAACCGGGGCAGGTTGATCACTTGAGCCCAGGAGTTCAAGACTAGCCTGGGCAACATGGCAAAAACCTGTCTCTACAAAAAATAAAAAAATTGCCGGGTGTGGTGGCACATGCCTGTGGTCCCAGTTACTCAGGAGGCTGAGATGGGAGGTTCACTTGAACACTGAGAGGTAGAGGCTGCAGTGCGCTGTGATCACACCATTGCACTCCAGCCTTTGCACGTAGGCAACAGAGTGAGACCCTGTCTCAAAAAAAAGAAAAATAAATTCAGTCAGAAGAGTTTAAATTTAACAAAATAGAAAATTTAGCCATAAAGGTGCTGAAGCACAAAGAGATGTGCTAAGAGTGAAGATTTAAAAGAACTATTCTGGCAGGTTAGATTGGAGTAGAGCAAGAAGGAAGTCAGAAAGGTTACGTAGAAACTGCTGAACTAATCCTAGCTGGCAACATTTAAGGGCTTAGACAGAGACCCTGAAGCAGAGACAGAGGAAGGGATTTGACATGAGGTATTTTAAAGGATAAATTGAAGGCCCTGAGATGACTGGTTAAAAGAAATAAAGGAAGGAATGGGTAAAAAATGACATCTATGTATTCAGCTTGGGTGGCAGAGATAGCAGTGGTATCAATGAGAAAGAAGGGAAGTGATTTTGGAAAGATGAGATTATGAGATTGGTTTTTGGACCTGTCGAAACCGGAAGATGGCAAGATGTCCAATTAAATACGTTGATGAGATAAAGAGGCAAATATACAAGTTGGGGGCAAAAAAGGTAACATTAAAGATAAGGATTTGCACAGAAGAAACACTTGAATCAATAGTTGTAGATGAGTACAAGAGGGTGAGAGAAAAGCAGAAATAAACACTGCTAGACCGGGAGGAAAAAAAATGGTGTCTCTGAATGAAATGAAATGTAGTGTCTGGTGGAGACACAGGAAGAATGTAGGACACTTTAGTGCATACAAAACTTAGAGGCGGCCGGGCGCGGTGGCTCAAGCCTGTAATCCCAGCACTTTGGGAGGCCGAGACGGGCGGATCACGAGGTCGGGAGATCGAGACCATCCTGGTTAACACGGTGAAACCCCGTCTCTACTAAAAAATACAAAAAACTAGCCGGGCGAGGTGGCGGGCGCCTGTAGTCCCAGCTACTCGGGAGGCTGAGGCAGGAGAATGGCGTGAACCCGGGAGGCGGAGCTTGCAGTGAGCCGAGATCCGGCCACTGCACTCCAGCCTGGGTGACAGCGCGAGACTCCGTCTCAAAAAAAAAAAAATAAAAAAATAAAAAAATAAAAAATAAAACTTAGAGAACTTTCAAATTATGTTAAAAGTAAATACCAAGCACGCACATACTCATCACCCCATCTCCAGCCTTATTTCCAATTGTTTTTCTGGCTTACTGCACAGCATTCACACTGGCCTCCTTTCTACTAATTCAAACTCACCAAACTGTCTCTGGCTGCAGAGCCTTTGCACTTGCTCTTTCTTCTGCCCAGAAACTTCTCCCCACCCCCTACAACCCCAATGTTTGCTTGGCTTTCTACCTCATTTCATCCAGACCTCTGTTTAAACATAACTTCCGCAAAGAGGCCTTCTTCAATCAACTTATCTAAAATATAAAATAGTGTCCAACTCTCATCTGCATCCTTCTTTGTCCTTCTGCTCTGCTTTTTCTTCATAGCGCTTTTCCCTACATGACATTATACAATTGTGTATGATTGTAAATGTACTATCTCCCCCACTGGAGCAACTGTAATGAGGTTCCAAGAGTGCATTCGTTTTACTCACTG
Organism: Macaca mulatta; assembly: GCF_049350105.2. Classification (NCBI taxonomy): domain Eukaryota; kingdom Metazoa; phylum Chordata; class Mammalia; order Primates; family Cercopithecidae; genus Macaca; species Macaca mulatta. The sequence continues at coordinate 34,189,691 of NC_133412.1, read as the reverse complement.
ATGTATGTCTGATAAGTAGAACAGAGCCTGGCACAAACAAAGCCTTCAATAAGAGTTTCTTTCATGATGAATGAGTGAAATGCGGTAATTAAGATGAAAAGAAAAAAAATCACAAGAGGTCCGAGTCTAAGTCACAATTCCTAGAACATGCCTGTCATTTCACCCAAAAACTCTGCTTAAGGCTCTCACTCTGGCTGCATCTCCTCAAGGGGAAAGGAATTAAGGGAAGTTTGCTACTGCCAACGCAGGGACTTGGGATACGTTCCTGGATGATAGTGGTAAGAATGCTGTTTTCTCCAAAATTACTTCGTTAGTAAGAGACATGTGCAATTCCAGACTTCACAGACTTCACTTCCTTCTCCAGCTGAGCTCCAAGTGGAGCTTTGAGAGAAAAACAGAAGGGTGATGGCTGGAAGACTCAAGGCTTCCAAAGTATTCCTCTCCTGAGTATCAGCAACCAGGTGAATCTCACAATGAGTAAGACAACTTGGAAGGGGCAAGAGTCACGTGCTTGAGGGGAAAGGGCACCAGGGTGCAGTCTCTGCTAATCCTTCTCTATACCCAGCTTCCCGCTGCGGCCTGTACAGAAACAAGCACGCAGGCACTTAAGGGGACAGTGATTTCACCGCGTCCCTCCCGGCGGCGGCTCCCCACCTTTCCCTCCTCCCCACATGCCCCTCCCAGGCTGCAGGCTCGGCAGCCGACTTCCGCTGATCCGGGGTGGAGGGAGCCCAGAATCCAATTACTCTTCCCTAGGGAGCGCAATCCACCCGTCTGGCCGCAAAGAGCGGAGCCGGGGTCGGAGAGCCGCAGAGGCCGACCCTGCTCCGCCCGCTCCCACTTCCCGCCGCCCCAGCCTCAGGCTCGGCAACCAGGGTGGGGCGAGCAGAGCCACGAAGGGGCGCGCGGCACTGCCGCCGGGACTATTTGTCCTTCCGCGCGCGGCATGGCACGGCACGGCGCGGCGAGAGGTCCGCGGCGCTGCAGCCCCGCGCCGACGTCGGCCGGGCTGAGTGGCAGGAGATTAGCCAAGGGCTTCCCCCGCCGCGCGTCCTGGCCAATCGGCTCCGCGGGCGGTGCTCGAGGGACGCGCACACGCACTTTCCAGAATCCACGCCTCCCAGCAACAGCCTCCAGCCCCGCGACGCTGCCCTTCCGGCCCCCTCTCTCCGTCGGGCCTGCTCCGGCTGCGGGCCTGGACCCTGGCCTCTGGCCTGTGGGCTTTTGCGTGCTGCTCCCTAAAGTGACAGGGAAACGGGGCAGGAGGTCCAAGGAGGTTCCGTAGGAGAAGGAGACTTAGTATCTGTGGCTCTCCCACCGTCCCGGCTTCCCTAACCGACTGGGGAGTGAAGCTCTAGAGATGGATCTTTGGGAGGAAAAAACTGGACCTCCCTTCGGGTTCTTTAGAGTTTAGGTGAAGAACTCTTTCAGTACCATTGAGTGTTCTCTAGTAAGATGATCTTAGACTGATGAGTTTCTCGCTTGCTTTAAAGCTGTGGTCAGAGTACTTCATATATCCTTTCCTTTCTGCATCTGGGGGAAGGAAAAAAAAAACACTTTTTACACATTGTCAGGCCGCAACGCAACTGACATACATGCTAGAAGGAGAAGATGTTATATTATGCCTTGTGTCCTCTTTTGAATCACATTCTCCTGAGATGTGGCTGACCCTTAGGCCCATGGTGTTCTTGAATGTGATTGACATGCGTGTTTAGCAAGCTAGTGAGAAAGAACCAGGGAAATTGCTATCAAAACAATTACATACAGGGACATCAGAACAAAGGCTTGAGACCACTGGGGAATGAGGGACCATCCCAGTTCTGCAACGGATGCCCTCGGGGTTGGTGGCCAAGTCAGATCTTTGTGTCTTGCTTCTTCGTAGCATACTGAATAGAACTGTCTTCACCACGCTCACTATTTCAGTGTGTTATAAAAATAAGGTGAAAATGTTGAAGGTTTTGTTTCGGGTGGAGGGAAGGTGGTGCCGTTGAAAGGCACTCTCTGAAGGGAAGATTCTGTAAAAGGAAGCCATTTTATCTGCCTACAATTTGGTCATTTCAAAGAAATTCAATATACATGTGTTAAGACTATATGCTGAGTTGTGTGCTATGTGGTCTTCATAAGAGTTATAATCTAGTAAACCCAGGTAACTCCTGCATTCTCAGATGGTTTCCCATGTCTGTGCCAGTTTCCATCCCTAAATTCTGGCCATTTTAATTCCCTATTTCTGCTCAAAGGCTACAAAGCATTGCTAGATACAGGTACAGAACGGTGCTGTGGTGGGAGCTCCCCAGTTGAGTGTAAACTGTGGCTGTAGTCCAGACGTGTGATGTATCTGTGGAACTGATGGCTCTAGAAGCCATTTGACTGGAGCGATTGAGGAGCCTCCTGGGACAGAACAATCTTTGAGGAAGAAGGAGCCAGACACACTGAGCTTGAGCTAGGAACAAAGACAAAGTCTTGGGAAGGGAGAGGTCCTTTTGTATTCAGCCTTGTGTCCTGACCCTTGTCTGAATCCTGTAGGAGTTGGGGAGGAGGAAGAAGATGGAAGGAGGCTGTAAGTGAAAACTGAAATACCTGTGTCAAACTTTTTAACTTCCAGATTTCACATTCATAACACATGCCCTCACTTCCTCCTTTAGTAGAAAAAAAAAATCAAGGTGTCAACAAAAGTGCAAACAACAGGAAACCTGACTAGAGGTGGAAATATGAAAAATATGGAATTTATTATCTCATAAAATAAGTTTGGAGAAAGGTGGTTCCAGTATTGGTCGGTCAAATAACTTAGGGAAGTTGTCCATATCTTCACATGATAGTAATTTCTCCTGTCATGTCGCTTTATGGCTAAACGATAGCGTTTGCTTGTCTTGATGTCAAATACAGTTGGGCATCCAGCAAAGTAGCAAAGTATAGGGATACTATTTCTCTCTCCCTCTCTCTCTCTCTCTGCCTCCCTCCCTTCCTCCCTCTCACAGTAAAGGAAGGGAAACCCTTTTTAGAGGCTTCTAGCAGAACTGAGTCCCACTGGGCAGAATTGTGTCACACATGAATCCTAAACTGATTATTTGTAAGGGGGGTGACACTAATCGTAATCTACTCCTCATGCTGGGGAGAGAAATCACCCTTTGTGAACACATGGAAGGATATAATCAGAACATCAAATTTTGCCAGAAAAAAAGTGGCTATGGCTTAAGCCCCAACAAGTTCCTTAATTTTTCCTTTCCTCTACCTCAGAATGTTTCTATATCTACTGTTCTTCATCACCTCCAAATTGTTCTCTTTATCCATCCCCTCCCTTCCCCTCCCCTCTCCTTCCCTTCTCTCCCTCCCTTCTCTCCCTTCTCTCTCTCCCTTCTCTCTCCCTCTCTCCCCTGTCTTCTCTTTCTTTCTTTTGGCAAAAGGGTCTGGCTCTGTTGCTCAGGCTGGAGTGCAGTGGTGTGATCATGGCTCGCTGCTCACTGCAGCTTCAACCTCCTAGTGTCCAGTGATCCTCTCATCTCAGTCTCTTGAGTAGCTGGGACTATAGGCACAAGCCACTATGCTCAGCTGATTTAAAACACTTTTTTTGGGGGGGGCCGGGTGCAGTGGCTCATGCCTATAATCCTAGCACTTTGGGAGGCCGAGACAGGTGGATCACAAGGTTAGGAGTTCAAGACCAGCCTGGCCAAGATGCTGAAACCCCGCCTGTACTAAAAATACAAAAATTAGCCAGGCGTGGTGGCACACATCTGTAATCCCAGCTACTCAGGAGGCTGAGGCAGGAGAGTCGCTTGAACCTGGGTGGCAGAGGTTGCAGTGAGCCAAGATTGCGCCACTGCACTCCAGCCTGGGCGACAGAGCAAGACTCCATCTCAAAAAAAAAAAAAAAAAATTTCATAGAGACAGGATCTCCTTATATTGTTCAGACTGGTCTCGAAATCCTGGGCTCGAGCGATCCTCCCACCTTGGCCTTCCAAAATACTAGGATTACAGGTGTGAGCCACCACACCCAGCCATATTCTTTCTTTACTACCTCAATAGAGAGGTGAACCAGCTCCATTTCAAGACCTGGCCTTCCATCTGTCTGTCTTCCTAAGATCTTACTCTTCTCCTAGCCCCTCACAGTGGTTAGGGGCTAAAATACATGCAGGCTATTCTACCTGGCACTGTGTTATTAAGAATCAGAGGAGAGCTGAAGCCCCTTTGGTTGTTCCAAGAGAATTCAGATTGAAAACTGCAAGAACATATCCAGATCTTATTGGGTGGGATTGGGGAGGATGCGGGGAGATGGGAAAGGGCATACTTTATCCTTTTCTCCCTTGGTTCTATACCTGGGGCTTCTCCATTGGCTCAGCAATGTGAGAGTTCCATTGGCTGAATTGGGGGAGGGTGAAAGGGAAGCAATATGGGAGTCCTTGTCCCCTGGAGATTGAGTCCGACCTCTATTTCTTTGAATCACATCCTGGAAGAACTCTGATAATGGCTTGGCTTGAACCTGAAATGTGTTCCATTTTTTCCTTATACTCATATTTATTCATTTCTTTCATTTAACAAATATTACCTATTGACTGTTTTCCAAGTACTGTGCTGTGTGCTAGGGAGACATTGGTGAGTAAGCCAAAGTGGAGTTTACTTTCTGGTGGGGGAACTCTGTTTCTCCACCAGGCTTGGCTTGAAATTCCACGTTATCTCACAGGACTAGAATAAAAAGTAAACCTAAAAGCAAGACTGAGTCATTAACTCTATGCAGCATAACCTGTGTTTTAATCCTTCACAAACAACTACCATTATTAGTACAAATTATTTTGGTTTTTACACAGCTCATAATGTTTCATATCTTTTCACTGAGGCCATTGTTTCAAACAATTACAGTTTCCAACAAGATAAACACCATGTAGGGCAATGCATTTGTGGTACAATATGCTTTATTAATAACATGGCTTGTCAGCTGAGCAGGCGAGGCTATGGATGGATGATTACAGCAGAAATGGAGTCTGTATCTGATGCAAGTGTATGTATCATCCGAGTTGTTACCCTATCTCTGCTCACAGTCAGGAACCTGTCAGATCTTATTCAGCAGAATGGTTTGTAGATGCATTGAAAGGAGATAAAAATATTTACTGTTACCTACCTTCCTTTGGCTACACTTGCCAGAGGATGTAGAGTAAAATAAAATTTGAATTTTTTTAACGTTTCAAAATTCACCAAGGTTTGTTACATCCACTTTCATTTTTAGTAGAAAGTACATTCTCCAAAAAAGTGCTACACTATATTGAAATATAAAACTGCTTATATATTTTCTACTAATAGCCGTTCTGCTTCAGATGGTATCATGGACCCTTGGTGTCTAATTTATCTGGACAGCATCTGAAGTGGAAGTAAACCAATTCGGACTGCAGGTTCTGAAACGTAAGTCAGAGAAGGTGCATGTAGTAGAAGTGAAATGAGAGCATTTAAATGAAATATTAACCCAAGTCAATCTGAATGAATTCCCCTAGCACCTTGGTCCACGAAAGAAGCTGTAACCATTTTAATCAGTTGCCCCACTTATGACCAAGTGCATCACCCTAAGAAGTCAGTTAATTCATCTCTGTGTTTTTGTGCTCTTATTTTTACAAGGTTAAAATCTCTAGTGCCCCTGTACTTGGAATTCAGGAGAAAAGAGAGTTACACTCTTTCTGAAATGTAGCTGATAATTATCAATCAGTTATCAACAGGAATTTATTGAGCCCCACACCTACCCATCATTATATACCCAGGAACTAGCAAGCACCTTACACATAAATGCTAAAGAAATCTTTATTGCATGAGTGAATGAGAAAATAAATCAATAAGTCACCTACTGTGTACCAGATTCTATAGTATAACAGACATGAAATACATTCCTACCTTTGAGGAACTAATCATCTATTGAAATGAGATACATATAAATACAAATGTACTTAACAATTAAAGTATTAAATGCGAAATAAATGTTATACTCCATCATCTTCAAAGTAGAATTTCCAAATTCTCAGTGCTGTGAATTCTTTCCTAAAGTTGTCCCATTGCTTACGGTTTTGTTGCATAAAAGTGTTAGAAGGTGTTTAATCAAATACTTCTAAATATAGAAATGTTTCATTAGGAAAATATTCTGTAGGGTTTATATTCTTTTTATATTTTAAGTGTGACATTGACATTCATACAGTAAAATGCACAAACCATTACCCAAATAAAAATATAGAACCAGAAGTCCTTTCCCCCATGACCTTTCTCAGTTAATTCCCTTCTTCCCCCGACCCCCATAGGTAACCATTATTCTGACTTCCTCCATAGAGCAGTGTAGCCTGTTCTTGAAAGTTGTATAAATGGAACTACACAGTATGTTCTCCTTTGTGCCTGGCTTCTTTTGTTTAACATTGTACCTGTATGATGCATCCATTAGCAGTTCATTATTTTTAATTGTTGCAAAAATGTTATTTTCAAAGTGGTCTATGGACCTCTTAGGGTTCATGAGAATTTTCAGGGGAGACTCTATGAGTAAAAATTATTTGGATAATAATTTAGGATTTTATTTATGTATTTATATTTATATTTTATTTTATTTTACTTTATTTACTTTTTGCTCTGTCGCCCAGGCTGGAGTGCAGTGGTGCCATCTCAGTTCACCACAACCTCCATCTTCCAAGTGCAAGCTATTCTCCTGCCTCGGCCTCCCGATTATCTTGGATTACAGGCATCTACTACCACGCCTGGCTAATTTTTGTATTTTCAGTAGAGACGGGGTTTGACCATGTTAGTCAGGCCGATCTCGAACTCCTGACCTCAGGTGATCTGCCAGCCTCGGCCTCCCAGTGTTGGGATTACAGGTGTGAGCCACTGCGCCTGGCCAGATTTTATTTATTTACTTTTTTCAGTGCATTGAGGTCTAAAAGCAATGATGGTTAAAAGTGCTGGCATATTAGCACAAATATTTTCTTTCCTTAGGTTTATACTTTTTGTGTCCTCTCTGGAATATCGTTGTCTAACCCAAAGACACAAATATGTACTCCCATGTTCTTTTTCTATAAGTTTTATAGTTTTAGGTTTTACATGTAGGACAATGATCCATTTCAAGTTAATTTTTACATATGGTATGATTTTAGAGTATAAACAGTCTTTTTTTTTTTAAATTTTGGAGGAGATGTCCACTAAAATTGTTCCAGCACGACTTACTAAAAAGGCTACTGTTTCTTCCTCTCACCATTGAATTACCTTGGCACGTGTGTCAAAACTCAGTTGACCTCATACATATGGGTCTATTTCTAGACTTTGCAGCCTGCATGATTAATCTGTATATCTATCCTTTTGCCAATGGCACAATTTGGGGAGAATTGTTATGTTAATAATATTGAATCTTTTGGTCCATGAACATGGTATATATCTCAACATATTTGTATATTATTTTATTTCAATGTAAATATCTTTTGTTAGATTTATTTAAAATTATTTTATATTTTTGGTATTATTGTAAAGGGAATTGCTCCTTAAATTAAATTTTTCAGTAGTTTGCTGTTAGTATATAAGCATATACATTTTAATGTTTGCCTTACATAGATTTTTATATATTAACCCAGTATCCTGTGACCTTGGGAAATTCACTTATGGATTCTAGTAATTGTTTTCTAGATTCCCTGGGATTTTTGCATTAAAAATCATATAATTTGCAAATAGGGACAGTTTTACTTCTTCCCTTTTGATCTTCTTTGCATTTACTTTTCTTTCCTTCTTATAATGGTTAAGACCTCCAATACGATGTTGAAGAGAATTTTAGAATAGTGATCATGGTATCTTTGCCTTGTTCCTATTCTGGGGGAAAAAAATTCAGCCTTTCATCATTAATTATATTGTACTTATTTTATAGATGCCCTCTCTTCATTTGAGGAAGTTCCCTACTATTTCTGATTTGCCATAAGTTTTTATCAAGAATCAATGTTGAATTTTTGTGAAATGCATTTTCTGTATCTATTGAAGTGATCATATGGGTTTTCTCCTTTTTTTGTTAATATAATGAATTTCATTTATCAATTTTAAAATGTTAAACTAACCTTTCATTCCTGAGATAAGCCCTACTTAATCTTTAAGTGTTACTCTTTTAATATTCTATTGATTTGATTTATTAGTATTTTGTTAAGGATTTTGCCTCTATGTCAGTAAATGATATTGAGCTGTAAAATGTAAATACAATCTTTGTCAGGTTTTGCTATTAAGCTTGTGTTACTGTATTAGTTTGTAGGGCTACTATAAAGAAATGCCACAGAGTGAGTGGTCTAAACAATGTAAATTAATTTTCTCACAGTTCAGGAGGCTAGCAGTCCAAGATCAAGGTCTTAGCAGGTTTGGTTTCTCCAGACGTCTCTCTCCTTGGTGTGTAGATGGCTGCCTTTTTGCTGTGTCCTCATGTGGTCTCTTCTCTGTGTACATATGTGCCCCTGGTGTCCTTCCCCTTATAAGGACGCTAGTCATATTGAATTAGGGCCCTACCCTAACAGCCTCGTTTTAACTTAATCAGCTCCGTAAAGACCTTATCTCCAAATATGGTTACAATCCGAGGTGCTAAAGGTTGGAACTTCAGCATACAAAGTTTGAGGAGGCACAATTCAGTCCGTAAAAATTAATCTCGTAAAATTAAGTGGATGGTGTTTTCTCTTCCTCTCTTTTCTGAAAAACATATCCTCCTCTCTTCTCTTTTCTGGAAAACATTTGTGTAACTTTGATGTTTTTACCAGTGAAACCATCTGGCCCTGAAGTTTTCTTTTTGGGGAGGTTTTTCATAACATACTCAATTTGTTTATTAGATATAGGCTTATTCAGATTTTCTGTTTTTTTCTTGTGACTATTTTGGTGCATTGTAATAGTTTAAATGTAATAGTGCATGCTAATAGTTTAAAACCTACAAAACCATTGTATTGTTGAATTTGTTGGCCTAATGTTGTTCTCTTATTACGCATTTGATGTCTTGCTGGGCATGGTGGCTCACACCTGTAATCCCAGCACTGTTGGAGGCCAGGGTGGGAGGATCACTTAAGGCCAGGAGTTTGAGTCCAGCCTGGGCAACATACCAAGACCTTGTCTCTACAAAATGTTTTTAAAATTAGCTGGGTGTGGTGGCATGCTCCTGTAGTTCCAGGCACTTGGCAGGCAAGGTGAGAGAATTACTGGAGCCCAGGAAGTGGAGGCTGTAGTTAGCTATGATTGTGCCACTGCACTCCATCCAGGAAGACAAAGTAAGACCTTATCTCCAAACAAACAAACAAACAAACAAACAGAGCTTTCTCAAACTCTTCTTATTTAAAATGTTATACCTTTTAAAAATAAGAGGGAAAAAAATCAAGATTCATCTGATTATTCTGGATGCTTAACTTTTCCATATAAATTTAACAATTAGTTTGTCAATTTCTACAAATAGTTTGCAATTTTGATTGAGAGTGCAGTTAGCCTGTAGATTAGTTTTGTGGAAATTGCCACCTTAACAATTTTACATCTTTAGATCCATGAACATTGTATGTATCTCCATCTATTTATATCTTCTTCAAATTCTCTTGTCAGTGTATTGCTGTTTTTAGCATACATATCTTGCACAAGTTTGTTGGGTTTATCCCTAAGTATTTTACATTTTTGGTGGCATTAAAAATGGTACTGTTGTCTACATTTCAGTTTCTAGCTGTTAGTTTAATATATTTTTATATATTGACATTATATCCTGTGAACTTTCTAAACCCATTTATTAAATCTAGCAGCTTTCATGTAGATATTTCTGGGATTTTAATGTACATGATATGTTACCTGTGAATAAACACAGTTTTATTTCTTCTTTTTTTTTTTTGAGATGGGGTCTTGCTCTGTTGCCCAGGCTGGAGTGCAATGTTGAGATCTTAGCTCATTGCAATCTCCATCTCCCTGGTTCAAGCAATTCTCCTGCCTCAGCCTCCTGAGTAGCTGGGATTACAGACGCCCACCACCATACCTGGTCAATTTTTGTATTTTTAGTAGAGATGGGGTTTCACCATGTTGGCCAGTCTGGTCTTGAACTCCTGACCTCATGATCTGCACACCTCAGCCTCCCAAAGTGCTAGGATTATAGGCGTGAGCCACCATGCCCGGCCTATTTCTTCTTGTCCAATCTGCATGCCTTTTATTTCTTGTCCTTTTTAAAATTTCTTTTTCTTTTCTTATTGTATTATACTAGATTCTCAAGTAAAAGCAATGAATGAAGACATCTTTGCCTTGTTTTTGGCAATAGGAAGAAAAACATTTAGTCTTTCATCATTAATCATCATATTAAAAATAGGTTTTGCTTCATCTTTCATGAGATTGGGGAATTTCCCTTCTCTTCCTAGGTTGCTGAAATTAGTACATGTCTTTAATATTCTATGTGACGAAATGGGAAGTACATGTGAAGTACTATTGCTGCATACAGAAGTATGACGATTGCCTCAAGAAAGCACTTGTGTGATTGAGTAGTGAAGTGAACTGATTACTTCTTTTTGTGGAACATTATTTTTACTTAAAATAACCAAGGACAAACTATGACTACGTAGACTTAAGTATCTGGCAGATATTTTCTCAAGAAAAAAAGAAAAAAAAAAAGGTTGTGTTAGATGAGGAAGACAACTGACTATATTTGCTAACATTTGTAACATTTGCATTTTAAACCAAAAATTTGAATTTTGAAAAATGTATTTCGCTATCCTGGGGCTTAACATCTTCCCAGTACTTTAAGACTTTTTTGTGGTGGTGATATCAGCAAATGTGATTTTTCTGATGTAAAGAAAAATGTCAACATTTGGAAGATCTATATAATTTAGTGAACCAATTTTTTTTTTTTTTGAGATGGAGTCTTGCTCTGTCACCCAGGCTGGAGTGCAGTGGTACAATCTCGGCTCACTGCAACCTCCGCCTCCTGGGTTCAAGCGATTCTCCTGCCTCAGCCTCCCGAGTAGCTGGGATTACAGGTGCCCGCCACCATGCCCAGCTAATTTTTGTACTTTTAGTAGAGACAGGGTTTCCCCACGTTGGCCAAGCTGGTCTTGAACTCCTGACCTCAAGTGATCTGCCTGTCTCGGCCTCCCAAAGTGCTGGGATTTCAGGCACAAGCCACTGTGCCCGGCTTCAGTTGTATTCTATTAAACCAAACTTTAAGAGATTTGCAGGCCAAGACAGGCAGATCCCGAGGTCAGGAGATCGAGACCATCCTGGCTAACATGGTGAAACCCCGTCTCTACTAAAAAAATACAAAAAAAACTAGCCGGGCGAGGTGGCGGGCGCCTGTAGTCCCAGCTACTCGGGAGGCTGAGGTAGGAGAATGGCGTGAACCTGGGAGGCGGAGCTTGCAGTGAGCTGAGATCCGGCCACTGCACTCCAGCCTGGGCGACAGAGCGAGACTCCATCTCAAAAAAAAAAAAAAAAGAGATTTGCAAAAGTGCAAAATAATTTTTTTGTGGAATATATAGTTGTACATAAAAATATATGTGTTAAAATGTACTGATTTATTACTGTTATTTTTTTGTTTTGTAAAACATATATAACATACAATTTACCATTTTAACCATTTTTTGGTGTACAGTTGAGTGGCCTTAAGTGCATTCACGTTGTTGTGCCACCATGACCACCATCTACCTATCTCCAGAAATTTTCGTCTTCCCAAACTGAAACTGTACCAATTACACCAATTACACAGTAACTCTCCATTCCTCTCTCTCCGGAGCCCCTAGCAACTACAATTCTATTTTCTATCTCTATGAATTTGACTACTCTAGATGCCTCCCTCAAGTGCAATCATACAATGTTTGTCTTTTTGTGTCTGGCTTGTTTTACTTAACATAATGTCTCTAAGATGTATTAATGTTGTTACTGTTATTTTTAAATTAAATTAATGAATATAATTTTTTTTTAAAATCTCAGTCTTAATTTTTTTTTTTTTTAAGAGACAGGATCTTGTTCTGTTGCCCAGGTTGGTTCAGTGGTGTGATCTAGGCTCGCTGCAACTTTGAACTCCTAGCCTCAAGTGATTCTCTCACCTCAGCCTCCCAAGTAACTAGGGCTGCAGGCACATACCACCATGCCTGGCTAATTAAAAAAATTTTTTTTTGTAGAGACAGTGCACAGACTGGTCTCAAACTCCTGGGCTCAAGTGATTCTCCTGCCTCAGCCTCCCAAAGTGCTGGGGATTACAGGCATGTGCCACCACATTTGGCCTAATTTTTTTCTTTTTGAGATGGAGTCTTGGTTTGTGGCCCATGCTGGAGTGCGGTGGTATGATCTCAGCTCACGGCAACCTTTGCCTCCGGGGTTCTAGTGATTCTTATGCCTCAGCCTCCTGAGTAGCTGGAATTACAGACTACGAGTAATGCCCAGCTAACTTTTTGCATTTTTAGTAGATGTGGGGTTTCACCAGGTTGGCCAGGCTGGTTTTGAACTCCTGGCCTCACGCGATCTTGAAGAGATCCCCACCATACTATTTAATGAAGCTGGGACCAGCTTAGAAATGAACTCTTATGTTAATTTACCCTCCTTTCCTGCCTCATTTGCCTGTTCTGCACTCTTAATGTCCTCAGATTACACCTCTCAATAAAGTGCTGGTCCTTAAATTTGCTTAGACTCTGTTTTCTGGATAACTCAGGCAAAGACAATGCCCAAAACAGTATAGCAAGTGCTTAAGAAGATATTTTATAAATAAACTAAGAAAAAAATTGGCTGTAAATATAGAAATATAAATAGTTTTCCTTTAGTAAATTGAGAATTCATGACAATAGGAGCCCTAAAATTGAGATTAAAAAAAAAAACACAACACTTTCAGCTACGTGTATGACATTGACATTTTTGTAGAATATTTCCTTTTTAAAAATATAATGTTTATTATTTAGGATTTGTCTAATGTTTCCTCATGATTACATTCAAGTTCTGCATATCTAGTGAGAATGCTTCATAAGTGATACTGTGTCTTTCTTAGGGAGTCACATTTACAGGTTCATACATTATGTCTGTAATATCAATTCATCATCTGGCCAAGATTGCTATTCCTTTTTTTTAACACGTGCATTTAAATGTCTCTACTTTTCTCATTTATCATCTCATCATTATTATCCACCTCAAATAATATAGTAGGCTTCATTTTTATTGCCTCCTGTTTCAGCCCCTCACGACTACCAACTAAAAGGTAAAAACCACAGAGGCAAGGATGTCTGCCTGTTGTTTTCAAGGATGTAATATTTTCCAAATGTGTGTACAGTGCCAACCACATATTTATTGAATGCATGAATGAACAGATGATGATTCAGATTAGTAGATCAGAGAATTTGTGTCCTTTATGACAGAACATTATTTTAATTTTTTTAGAGTCAGGGGATCTCACTATGTTTCCCAGGCTGATCTTGAATGCCAGAGTTCCAGCAATCTTCCCGCCTTGGCCACCCAAAGTATTGGGATTACAGGCATGAGCCACCGTGCCTAGCTGTGCCTAATTTATATATTACATTTTATCATGGATACATATATTTAGGAAAAACATAGTATATATGGGGTTTGGTACTATCCACGGTCTCAGGCATCCACTGGGGGCCTTGGAATGTATCACCCTCAGATAAGGAGGGACTACTACTACAAAATAATAGCTTTACTATTTTTTCCAGTTCTGTGTACATTTGTAATCAACAGTAAGAGAGTTTTAATGTTTTGACAAACATTGAAAGGTCACAGGATAGTCATAATTGTTCCATTGATTATTATTATTATTATTTTTAGGACAGAGTCTTGCTCTGTCACCAGGCTGGAGTGCAGTGGCGTGATCTCAGCCCATTGCAACCTCTGCCTCCCAGATTCAAGCAATTCCCCTGCCTCAGCCTCCCAAGTTGCTGGGATTACAGGCACGTGCCACCATGCCCGGCTAATGTTTTGTATTTTGGTAGAGACGGGGTTTCACCATGTTGACCAAGATTGTCTCCATCTCCTGACCTCGTGATCCACCTGCCTTGGCCTCCCAAAGTGCTGGGATTACAAGCGTGAGCCGCCGTGCCCGGCCTCCATCAATTATTAAGATCACTTCGCACAGTTTCAGCTTGCACTCTCATTTTTACGGTTCTGCACTGCCTGCACTCTCTGCATTCAAGGGAAGGTGCAAGTTAAATGCTTAAAAATGAAAAACAGAATGTTCTTACCATAGACATGATCTGAAAAAAATGAAGAACCACTGACTGGAGATGATTAGCTGTAGATATTAGCCTCCCATTTGGATCAATCCCAAATCTCTATCTCCAGCTTAAGTTTCCAAGTGACTTTCGGGCATTCTACCAGCACTTAGTATGCAGTACATCCAAAACTGAACTTCATCCTAACCCTCCCACCTACCAAAAAGTGCCAAGCAACTTGATTCTCTATCATAGAGTATCAGTTAGGATTAGTTTTGATGGCTAAACAGAGACCTAAAATAACAGTAGCTTAAACAAAGTAAAGATTAATTTTTCTATCAAAATAAAACTCTAGGGTTAGGCAACCCAGGGCTAATTCCAGTATAATGAATCACCAATTATCAGGAATTTAGGCCTTTCCTATTTTTTGTTCTATAATCCTTACCATTAAGCTTTTATCTTCAAGTTACTTCGTGGAAACAAACCAGCTGTGGGTGCTCGAACCTTGCCATTCCAGGCAGAAAGAAGAAAGGTAAAGAAAAAGTGCCGCCACGTGCTCTTCGAGATACTTTAGCAAACTCTCACGGATGCCCCATCCCAAAATGTCTGCTTATGTCTTATTAGACAATCCGATCTGTAATGGAGACAGAGAGACGTGGTTTTTAGCTGGGCACGTTGCTATCTTTTATATTAATACCATATGGGTCAGTTACATAGAAAATGGGTAGAATGAATATTAGGCAAGCAATTAGTGATCTCTTGTCAGACTTCCTTAATGATCCTACGATTCACCTAGTCATCAAGCCAGAGACTTGGGGATTATCTGAGACTCTTCTGTCTCCCTCACTGCCCATATCCAAGGTTAGTTTATTATACTTTCTAAATATCTTTTGCATTTGGAACTCCAGTTTTTCCTTTGATGCTCTATTGCCTAGAATAGTACATGACAGAGATTGTTGATGTTTATAAATGTTTGTAAAATTCTGATTCAATAGCTACTTTTCCTACAACTGGGGGAAGTTATGTCAGTGAACTTTACATCAGAGTCTTCAAATAATATTCAAAGAACATTCCTATTATATTATAAAGTGTAATTTCTGAAGTTCTTTAAGTTACAAAGCAATTTCCTATTCTCTAATACTAGTGGGAATTGAATTAGTTATTCAATTTCAACAATATGAAACGTACTCCGCTCTCTGATATTTAATGTTTCTTAATTGTATAACTTTGTTAGTAGCTTCTTTCTCTTACACTCTCTCCTCCAGAAGACCTCTATGGGACTTCCCTCAACCTGCCTGCGCGCGCGCGCGCACACACACACACACACACACACACACACACACACACAGTGGTGGCCTCAAGAATCTTGTTCCTTACGAAGTCAAAATGTCAAACATCTCAATGGCAGGTATGAAAAACAGTAACTCTGTCCCTGCTGAGCCACCTGCTGAATATTCCATATGCCAGGTGCTAATTTTAGGAGAAAGAAAGGAAAGTTTAAAAATGTATTCTCTTCTCACTGCTCAGCAAGAGCCTCCTTTCCTTTTCTTCTCAAGCAGCTGCAGCAGAAGCTTATGTGAATGCAAAATACAAGCGGTATTACAAACAAGGCAGAATTTAAAAGAATTCACCAGATGACTTAAACAAATAAACCTATTGGGTTAAGCTTATTGTTCTGGAGAGACTAAACACTGTGACTGGCCTTGGATTGATGGAATTCACTGGAATAGAGCAGGACCGACAAATTGGGATAAAATATTTGGCAGTTGTACTTTGTCCGAGGACAAATGACCAGCTTACTTTAAATTCATTCTCTGCAGCTGGGGAGTGGGTGGCCAGGTCTGCATCATACCTATTGTAGCCGAGTAACATTTCTTGACTTTGACAGGCTGCCCCCATTTCATTAGATATTTTACAAAACAATGTACACCGCAGATCATTTGCAAAATGTTTTTGTTTCTCCAATTCCTGACATTCTGGGATAAATGAAGACCTCTGCAAGCTCTGAACATGCTCACACACACAGTGGTGGCCTCAAGAATCTTGAGGTTGTTTTGACAAGCTGGAAAATAGACTATCTGCCAGCAGTCTGCAAGCCAGAGCTTTAATAGTAGTCATATTACAAATGCTATTTTCTCTTTGCCTTTATCGTATTCCTTTATAACTCTAAGTATTTTATTTGCTCAAATAGTTTATTTGAACACAGCAGCATTGGAGTGGGCAGTGGGAGCAAAAACACAGAGACCATTGTTGCAATTTCTTACTGCATTTGAAGTAATAGTTTTATTAATTTGCTTTTTCCAACTAACATTTCATGCAAAGTTGATGCCATTTCAACATGATTCTGTATGATAAGTTTAATGTGTGGAAATTCGGATATCTAGAAGTTATGAAACAAGGAACCAATTAGGTATACAAAAGCTGATGACTCACTATAGAAGTATTCTTGGCCTACTGTGTTGTGTGTTAGTAACCATGGCCTACCCCAATTCCCATTTCTTTTAGTTGTGGAAGCTCTTGTGACTGCTTATCCCTATGTTTATTTACTGCTCTTTTTTTTAAATCTGTGCCTCTGTGATGTTTCCTCATCTCCTAACATTTCTATTTATTCATTTTAGAAGCTAGACGTCTGCAGAAAGTGCTAGCTAATCAGTTAAGAATTATTCTTTATCCCTTTAGTATTTGTGTTAAATGTAAATGTAATCCTAGGCATTTTATATTTTAATTTGGGGGCTTATTTTGGAGATTTATTATTATTTTGTCAGTAATTATATTTGGAACTTTTTCATTCTTAAATCGGATTTTATTTTTATTATTTATATATTCTTTTGAGACAAGGTCTCACTTGGTGCCCATACTGGAGTGCAGTGGTGTGATCTCGGCTCACTGCAACCTCCACCTCCGCCTCCTGGCTCAAGCGATCCTCCTGGCTTAGTCTCCCAAGTTAGTAAAACTACAGGTGTGCGCCACTACGCCCCGCTAATTTTTGTATTTTTGGTGGGGGTAGAGACGGGATTTTGCCATGTTGCCCAGGCTGGTCTTGAACTCTTGGGATTAAGTGATCCACCTGCTTGGGCCTTGCAAAATGCTGGGATTACAGGTGTGAACCACTGCACCTGGCCCAAATCTGACTTTATGATTGAAGACAGATCTTCCTAAGAGACTGCTTTTTCCCACAAAAATAATTATTTTAGGAAGAACAAATAAAAATTTAAATAAAAGGAGCCTCTAATTGACCTTCAACTGATAGTCACAATTTTGCAAAGGAGAGGACTCTATCAGCTCTCTCGTTCCTACCTCACATCTTCCCCACTTAGTGCAGCATGGTCTTGGGCCAGTTACTTAACATCGCTGAGCCTCAATTCCCTTATCTGTGAAATGTGGATAAGAATAGTACCTACCACTAGGATGTTTATAAGGATTAAGAGTTAATGTGTACAGGCTGGGTGCGGTGGCTCACGCCTGTAACCCCTGCACTTTGGGAGGCCAAGGTGGGCGGATCATGAGGTCAGGAGATCCAGACCATACTGGATAACATGGTGAAACCCTGTCTCTACTAAAAATACAAAAAAAAAAAAAAAAATTGGCCGGGCGTGGTGGCAGGCACCTGTAGTCCCAGCTACTCCGGAGGCTGAGGCAGGAGAGTGGCGTCAACCTGGGAGGCGGAGCTTGCAGTGAGCTGAGATTGCGCCATGGCACTCCAGCCTGGGTGACAGAGCGAGACTCCATCTCAAAAAAAAAAAAAAAAGTAAAGAGTTAATGTGTACAAAGTGCAATGAACCACACCTGGCACGTAATAAAAGTTCCAAAAAATATTAGCTATTGTTATTGTAAAATTACTTCTATATAGATACATTTTCCTATCCTTTCTACTTTTCTTTCTCCTTCCCACATCAGCTTGTGAGAGAACAAGTCACTTCTAAGGATGCTAGGAGATTAGGAAGTGTGACCTGAAGCTGTAGTCACAGTCTAATCGTTTTGATAAACCCAAATGTTTAAATCCCAAAGAAAAAAATGTTCACGAAGACTGCCATATTGCACAACTCCAGGGGGCACCATCCACTTGGTAGTCAGAGTGACTGCTGTTCCTAAAATTGTGCAGTGGACAATCCATGCAGCTATACATGGTAGCTCTGCATCCCACCATTCAATTACTTTGTTTATTTTCCTCACAATTCATTGTTTTCTGTTTCATGTAAAGTTATGTGTGCATAATGACATTTCGGTCAATGATGGACTGTGGACTGTGTTTAGGGTGGTGGTCCCATAAGCTTATAATACAGCATTTTAACTGTGCCTTTTCTATGGTTAGCTATGTTTAGAAACACAAATACTTACACTGTGTTATAATTGCCTACAGTATTCAGTACAATAACATGCTGTCCAGGTTTGCAGCCTCAGAGCAATAGACTATAACATGTAGCCTAGGTGTGTAGTGGGTTATATCATCTAGGTTTGTGTAAGTACATTCATGATGTTCACACAATGACGAAATCACCTAATCAGGGATTTTTCAGAATGCATCCCCATTGTTAATGCATGACTGTATGTGTAGTTATATACACTCACTATATGACACACACACATAAAGCTTATCCATTGTTTTCCTTATACAAGTCTTTTTTTTTTTCTTTCTAAAGGTGTTGACATTCAACTGGGAGTTATATGTGTTTGTGTGCATCAAGGTTTATATTCACACCTACATGAAGTATTAATAGTGATAGAAAAATGTAAGAAGGTAAAGAATAAATTACATTTCACTGAGTTGAAAATGCTCATAATTTATAAACATGATTGCTTTTTCTTACCTCTATGAGATGATTACAAATGGCTCAAAGCAGAGTATGTGAATAGAACCAAAATATTTAATTAATTGATCATTGAAGTGATAGGGGCTGATAGTAGATTTCCTGTCACTAAATAAAAGACATAGTCAAGCTGTGATAAGTGTGATTGGCTAAATACCTCCACGATGTATATGTCCGCTTTCTGTCATGTGTCTGTAGACACTGCTGGTGATTTGAATCAATATAACTTTTTTTATTATTGTGAATAAAATGCTTCATTTAGTTAGTTGTTTCTTTGACATGAGGAAAAATTGTTCTCTGATGAACTACTTCAAGAAATATCCATTGAATTTTGAATACTGTAACAGTTTTATTTCAACTTATGACCAGGAATGGAACTACATACAGGTGGTACTGAATTTCTACAAGATCCTCACTGCCATTTAAGCAACACAGATGTTTTCTTTATTCTTAATGAGTTAATCCCACTGCCATTCAAGCACAAGGAAGAAGCAGAAGATGCCCAAAGGCCTGTGTAGTTAAAGGGAGTAGAATAAGCAAAAAGCCTAGCTAATCTACAAATTTGATAATTCACCCTTGAATAGTTGAAAGTTTGATATATTTGCATTAGGAATGTGTGAATCAAGAGCACTGAAGTTCAACACATGCTGTGCTAAAATTAAAACAGTACTCAGATGGACTGAACCATGATTTATGATGTGCTTTTTTCAGTCTTTGGCATAGAATTTCCCTACTTACAAAAGAATCACAATGGAAAATACATAAAACTGTAGCTTTCCCTCTTGAGATGAATATTCTGCATATACTGATCTCTTGCTTCTTAAGTTACCATTCAATTCACTTCAACAGTCGTATAGTGAGCACCTTATAATGCTATTTCTGAGGATTCAAGGACGAATAAAACATAAACACTGTTCTTAAGTCGTTTTCTCTCAATCTAAAGGATTGAAATAAAGTCAAGGCATCAAGGTACTGGGTTGGGGAGGCATGAAATAAAGTGTGAAAGGATGTAGGGCAGACATTTGGGTCTTGTTCTTTATAGCACTTTTTTTAGTAATCACTGTTAAATTGTTCTCCTACCCAGATTGCTTCCCCTATCTTTGTCAGCTCTTAGTATTGTCAACCTATCTTGTCTTGGGTTTAATAAAATATTCATCTAATAAATATGTGTGTTAAACTCTTAACGTACAAGTAACTTTTTGGGTGTTGTCAGTGACACAAAATGATTATCTTATAGCTGCTCACAATTTTCAATATTGGTTGAAAAGACAGTCACAGGAACTAACCCCCAAACAAGTCAAATGATGATTAACTTTATCATAGGATTATAAATAGCACTCAATAGGGACAATGTGAAGTCAGAGTTTAGTGTGGAGAATCAGGTTCTTGACCAAGATTACACCACTGGTAAGCAGCAGAGCTGGGGTTTGAGACCAGGGCTACCGATCGCCAACATCAGCATTCTTTTTACTTTAAAATTGCAATACAAAATAACATCATAAACATCATTGCTTATCACAGACATAGGCAACGTTAAAATTGTTTTCAGCATTTTGTGTGGAACGTTTACTTATTATTATACTTTTGATCTATTGAGGGTCTTTTAGGGCCTTTTTCACACTCTGGTCTTCCCTTCACCTAGAGAAAAACTCCTTTCTTTAGGATGCAGTGTAAAGAAACATGGACACTGAAGTATATCACTGGTTATGTAGAGCCGGGGTCGTCAATCCCCGGGCCATGGACAAACTTTTCCCCCATCTGTGGAAAAATTAACTTCCATGAAACCGCCCCTGGTCCCAAAAAGGGTGGGGAATGCTAACATAGCGTCTTCAGTTTCCTCATCTATAAAAACCTTGCAGGGTTGTGGTAGAGATTAAATGAAATAATTAATGCAAAGTCTCTAGCATAGCATGTCACTGACGGACCACTCTGGAAAGGTGAGTCATCTTCCCTTGAATTAAGATAAAATATGCCTTTAAGTCAATCTGAGACAATACATTACAGCTGACAAGGATTGGAGGCCTATCTTGTTTACCTCCGTTGTTGCCCAGAGTGGAGCATGGAAATCCAGTGCACTGATACTCTTCTCTCAAGGTCATATTGACAAATGTAAGCAGAAGAAGTTTGATCATGTTTCTGTTTCTGTTTCTCGGGAAGTGACAACCTACTCCTAAAACATATTCAATAACTGGTCTGGATTTGGGGGACTGTTATCAACATTTAATAGTTTCAATAATAAGATTGTGGGAAAATAATTTGACCTTCTGTAATTGTTAATGATGTTGAACAACTTTTTATTGGTTTATTGGAAATTTATATTTTTTCCAGCGATTTGTCTGTTAATGTTCTTTGTCCCTTACTTAGTAATTTTCAGGAACTCTTGATAGATTATGGAATGTAATTTTTTTTTTTTTTTTTGATACCGAGTCTCGCTCTGTCGCCCAGGCTAGAATGCAGTGGCACAATCTCGGCTCACTGCAACCTTAGGCCTCCCAGGTTCAAGTGGTTCTCCTTTCTCCTGCCTCAGCCACCCAAGTAGCTGGGACTACGGGCATGCACCACCATGCCTGGCTAATTTTTTGTATTTCTTAGTAGAGATGGGATTTCACCATGTTGGCCAGGCTGATGTGGAACTCCTGACCTCATGTGATCCACTCACCTCTGCTTCCCAAAGTGCTAGGATTACAGGGGTGAGCCATGGCATCTGGCCTGTTGGTATATCTTTTAAATATATAGCTTATCTTCAAAAGATACACTGCATATCTTTTAGTTAGTTTACGTTATCTTTTCCATACATGAATTCTAAAGTTTTATGTAGCCCAATCTGCCAAATCTGACATGCCCTGTGAAACTCTCTACAATTCAAGGCTATATATATGTCTTCCATGTCCTAGTACCATGTGTTCAAAACAGTATACTTTCTCCTCTGAATTGCCTTTTCACCTTTGTCAAAAATCTGTTGTCTATATATGTTTGCATGGTTTTATTTCTGGACTCCATCCTGTGCCAACGATTTCGTTGTCAATCTTTATGATCAATAATTGCACATTGTATTGGTTACTGTAGCTTTACGATATGTGTTGAAATCAGGTAGCATTAGCTCTCCAAATTTTTTGTTCTTTTTCAAAATTGTTTTGGCGATTGTAGATCCTTTGCATTTCCATATGAATTTTATAATCAGCCTGTCAAATTCTGCCAAAAGGCCTGCTTGAGATGGAAATGAATGTACAGCTCAAATTGGGAAGAACTGATATCTTAACCATATTGAGCCTCCTGAAGCATGAAAAAGGTATATTTCTTCATTTATTCAGATTTTCTTTAATCAGTGTCAGTAATGTTTTGTAATTTCCAGTATGCAGGATTCTTACATCTTTGGTCAGATTTATCCCTAAATATTTTCTAGTTTTTGATGTTATTATAAATGATATTGTTTTAATTTTTTTAAATTTTCACTTGTTCGTTCATGGTAAATAGAAATACAATTGATTTTTTAATATATTAATTTTGTATCCTGCATGCTTGCTAAACTCATTATTAGTTCTAGTACCTGTTTTGTAGATTCTGTAGAATTTCCTACATAGATGGTCATGTTGTCTTCAAATAATGACAGTTCTACTTCTTTCTTTTCAATCTGCGTGACTTTAATTTATTTTTCTTGCTTACAACCTCCAGTTAAATGTGTAATAGAGGCGGTGAGAGCAGACATAATTGTCTTTTCCCAATTTTAGAGGAAAGCTTTCTGTTTTTACAAGTATGATGCTAGCTGGGTTTTTTTTTTTTTTTTTTTAGTAGATGCTGTTTATTAGATTGAAGATTCCCTTTTATATGTAGTTTGCTGAGATTTTTTTTTTTAATCAGAAACTGACGTTGGATTTTTTTTGAAGGCTTTATCCGTGTCTATTGAGACAATTATATGCTTTTCTTTTTCTTTTTTTTTTTTTTTTGAGACGGAGTCTTGCTCTGTGGCCCAGGCTGGAGTGCAGCGGGTGTATTTCAGCTCACTGCAAGCTCTGCCTCCCGGGTTTACGCCATTCTCTTGCCTCAGCCTCCCGAGTAGCTGGGACTACAGGCGCCCGCCACCACGCCTGGCTAGTTTTTTGTAATTTATTAGTAGAGACGGGGTTTCACCGTGTTAGGCAGGATGGTCTCCATCTCTTGACCTCGTGATCCACCCGCCTCGGCCTCCCAAAGTGCTGGGATTACAAGCTTGAGACACTGCGCCCGGCCGCTTTTCTTTTTAAGTTTGTGTTTATATGGTGTCTTATATCATTTTTTTGAAAGTAAAACAACTTTGAATTCCTGGGATAAAGCTAACTCAGTCATGATGTTTTATCCCTTTTAAATATTGATTGATTTGCTAAATTTCGTTTAGCATTTTGCATCTATGTTCCTGAGGGATACTGCTTTGTAAATTTTTTTTTCGTTATGTGTCTGTCTGGTTGTAATATCAGAGTAGTGGAGAAATCACAGAATTAGTTGGAAAGTATTTCCTCTTCAATTTTTTGGAAATTTATGAAGAATTAGAATTATTCATTAACTGTTCATTCATGAATGTAACATTCATTAAATGTTTGGTGGAATTCACGAATAAAGCCATCTGGATCAGAGTTTGCTTTGTGGGAAAGTTTTTTAACTGAAAATTTTATTTATTTAATAGATATATATTTTTTTGTTTTGTTGTTTTATTTTCGAGACACAATCTCAGGTCACTGCAACCTCTGCCTCTTGGGTTCAAGTGGTGCTACTGCCTCAACCTCTCAAGTATCTGGCACTCACCATCATGCCCTGCTAATTTTTGTTTATTTTTAGTAGAGTCAGGGTTTCACTGTGTTGGCCAGTCTGGTCTCGAACTCCTGGCCTCAAGTGGTCCACCCACCTCGGCCTCCCAAAGTACTGGGATTACAGGTGTTAACCACCTGATGCCCGGCCTATCTCTTTATATTATCTTTTTTCTTCTTGAATGGGCTTTGGTAGTATGTGTCTTTCATGTGTTGGTCCTTCATCGAAATTGTTAAATATATTAGTTTGTGGTTGTTCATAATATTGCCTTATTATCCTTTTAGTATCTGTAGATATCTATATTGATGTCATCTCTCTGACTCCTGATACTGGTAATTTGTGTCCTCACTCTTTTTTCCTGATCAATTTAGAAATTTATCAATTTTATTAATCTTTGCAGGGTACCAGCTTTTAGTTTCCTTTTTCTTCCCCCCAACCTTTTTTTTTTTTTTTGAGACAGAGTCTCACTCTGTCACCCAGGCTGAAGTGCAGTGGTGTAATCACAGATCACTGCAGCCTCGGCCTCTGGGGCTCAAGTGATCCTCCCACCTCAGCCTCCCAAGTAGCTGGGAACACAGGTGTGCATCATTCCATCCAGCTAATTTTAAAATTTTTAGTAGAGACAGGGTCTAGCTATGTTGCCCAGACTGGTCTCGAACTCCTGGCCTCAAGGGATCCTCCTGCCTTGGCTGCCCAAAATGCTGGGATTCCAGGCACCAGCCATCTTTCCTTTAGCTTCATTGATTGTGTCTCTGGTTTTTCTGTTTTTGATTTTGTTTTATTTCTTTGATTTCTTCTCTGATATTTATTAATTCCTTCCTTTTGCTTATTTTGGGTTTAATTTGCTTTCTGTATGACTTAAATCCTATTATGTTTATTGTAACTTGTTTTGTGGCACAAAATATTGTTTATCTGGATAAAATATCCCATTTGCACTTGAAAATAATGTGTATTCTGCTATTGTTTAGTGGACCTGTCTATACATGTCAATTAGGTCATCTTGGTTGATAATGTTTGAAAAACCTGTATCATTACTGATTTTCTGCTGACTTGATCTATGAATTATTGAGAGGGGGTATTGAAATGTTTTATTAGAATTGTTGATTTTCTATTTCTCCTTCTAGTTCTATTAATGTTTGTTTCATGTATTTTGAAGCTCTTGTATTAATTAGGTGAATAATGTTTTTAGAATGTCATATCCTTTCGGCTCATTGACCCCTTTATTAGAATGAAATGACCTTTCAAACTCTCTAGTAACAATCTTTGCTCTGAAATCTAGTTTGTTGGTCATTAATATAGCAATTTATTCTTTCTTTTGTTAATGTTAGCTTTCTTTTTCATTTTTAAAATTAACCTATTGGTGTTTTTCATATTTAAAGTATATTTTTTATAGATAGCATAATATTTTCTTGCTTTTTAATCCAATCTGATAACTTCTGTCTTTTAATTTGGTGTGTTTGGACCATTTACATTTTTTTCTTCATATTTATATATCTTTTATTGACAAATAAAAATTGTATATATCTATGGTGAAAAACATGTTTTGAAACATGTATACATTGTGGAGTGGCTAAATCAAGCTTATTAACATATGCATGATTTCACAGTTATCTTTTTAAAATTTTTATTTTTAAAAAATTTTTGTGGATGCATGGGTAGGTGTATATATTGATGTGCTACATTAGATGTTTTGATGTAGGCATGCAGTGTGTAATAATCACATCATGGAAAATGGGGTGTCCATCCCTCAAGCATTTATCCTTTGTGTTTCAAACAATCCAATAATACTCTTTTAGTTATTTTTAAATGTACAATTAAATTGTTTTGATTATAGTCCCTATGTTGTTCTATCAAATATTAGGTCTTATTCATTCTTTCTAACTATTTTTTTGTACCCATTAACCATACCCACCTCCCCAACACAACTCACTACCCTCCCCACCCTCTGGTAACCATTCTTGTATTCTCTAACTCCATGAATCCAATTATTTTTATTTTTAGATCTCACTTGTAAGTGAGAATATGTGATGTTTGTCTTTTTGTGCCTGGCTTATTTCACTTAACATAATGCCTTCCAGTCCCATCCATGCAGTTGCAAATGACTAGGATCTCATTCTTTTTTATGGCCAAATAGTACTCCATTATGTATAGGTACCACATTTTCTTTATCCATTCATCTATTGATGGACACTTAGGTTACTTCCCAATCTTGGCTACTGTGAACAGAGCTGCAACAAACCTGGAAGTGAAGAAATATACTGACTTCCTTTCTTTGGGGTGTATACCCAGCAGTGGGATTGCTAGATTCTATGGTAGCTCTCTTTTTAGTTTTCTGAGGAACTGTTAAACTGTTCTCTATAGTGGTTGTATTAATTTACATTCTCACCAACAGTGTATGAAGGATCCCTTTTCTCCACATCCTATCCAGCATTTGTTATTGCCTGACTTTTAAATAAAAGCCATTTCAACTAGGGTGAGATGATATCTCATTGTATTTTTTTAAAACCTTTCCTACGGTGCTGATCATTGTAGTTTTTATTTGCATTTCTCTGATGATCAATGATGTTGAGCACCTTTACATATGCTTGTTTACCATTTGTATGTCTTTTGAGAAATGTCTATTCAAATCTTTTGCCCATTTTTAATAGGATCATTAGATTTTAGTTATCTTTTTTGGGTGATAAGAACTTAAAACCTACTCTCTTAGAAATCCTCAAGTATACAATATGTTGTTATTAAATATAGTCATCATGTTCTACAATAGATCTCTTGAACCTGTTCCTCCTAAATGAAATTTTGTATCCTTTCATCAACATTTTCCCAATATCAGCCTTCAACCCTGAATCCCTAGTAACTACCATTTTAATCTCTGCTTCTATGAGTTCAGACTTTTTTAGATTCTACATATAAGTGAGATCATACAGTACTTGTCTTTCTGTGCCTTGTTTATTTCACTTAACATAATGATAACGTCCTCTAGGTTTATCCATGTTGTTGTAGATGACAAGATTTGCTTCTTTTTTTTTTTTTAAGGCTGAATTTCTTTAACCATTTATCTGTTGAGGGACACTTAGATTGATTTCTTTTTTTTTTTTTTTTTTTTTTTCAGTTGAGACGGAGTCTTGCTCTCTTGCCTGGGCTGGAGTGCAGAGGCACGATCTCGGCTCACTGCAACCTCTGACTCCCAGGTTCAAGCAGTTCTCCCACCTCAGCCTCCTCACTAGCTGGGATTACAGGTGCATGCCACCATGCCTGGCTAATTGTTGTATCTTTAGTAGAGACAAGGTTTCGCCATGTGGGCAAGGCTGTCTTGAACTCCTGACCTCAAGTGATCTGCCTGCCTCTGCCTCTCAAAATGCTGGGATTACAGGTGTGAGCCATTACGCCCGGCTCCCTAGCTTGATTTCATATCTTGGCTATTGTGAATAATGTTGCAATGAACATGGGAGTGCCAATAGCTCTTTGATATATTGATTGCATTTCCTTTGGATATATACACAGCAGTGGGATTGGATCATGCTATAGTTATTTTTTTAATTTTTTGAGGAATCACTATACTGTTTTCCATAATAACTATACTGATTTATGTTCCCACAAACAGGCACAAGTGTTTCCTTTTCTTTTTCTCCATATCCTTACCAAGACTTGCTATGTTTTCTCTTTTTTGATAATAGTTATTCTAACAAGTGTGAGATAATAGAAGTATCTCATTATAGTGTTTTGTTTGTTTGGTTTTGTTTGTTTGTTTGTTTTTGAGTTTTTGAGACTGAGTCTGGCTTTGTTGCTCAGGCTGGAGTACAGTGGTGCGATCTTGGCTCACTGCAACCTCTGCCTCCTGGGTTCAAGTGATTCTCATGCCTCAGCCTCCAGAGTAGCTGGCATTACAGGTGCGTGCCACCATGCCTGGCTAATTTTTTGTATTTTTAGTAGAGACGGGGTTTCACTGTATTAGCCAGGATGGTCTCAATCTCCTGACCTTGTGATCTGCCTGCCTTGATCTCCCAAAGTGCTGGAATTACAGGTGTGAGCCACTTCGCCCAGTCCTGTTGTTCATTCTTTTATCTTTCTGTTTCATCTCATTTAATCACCATAATAACCCAACAAGACAGGAACTATTATTATCCCCATTTTTCTTTTTCTTTTTTTTTTTTTGGCGGTGGGGAATGAAGTTTCATTCTTGCCACCTAGGCTGGAGTGCAACGGCGCGATCTGCGCTCACTGCAACCTCCGCCTCCTGGGTTCAAGTGATTGTCCTGCCTCAGCCTCCCAAGTAGCTGGGATTACAGGCATGCACCACCACGCCCAGCTAATTTTTGTGTTTTTAGTGTTTTAGAGATGGAGTTTCATCATGTTGGCCAGGCTGGTCTTGAATTCCTGACCTCAGGTGATCAGCCCACCTCAGCCTCCCAAAGTGTTGGGATTACAGGTGTGAACCACCATGCCCAGCCTCATTGTAGTTTTAATTCACATTCCCTGATGATGAGTGGGTTGACTATTTTTCCATATACCTGTTGGCCATTTGTATGTCTTCTTTTGAGAAATGTCTATCCAGGTTCTTTGCTCATTTTAAAATCAGGTTGTCTTCTCACTGTTGACTTGTTTGAGTTCCTTATATATTTTTGATATTGACCCTGTATCAGAAGTGTTGTTTACACATATTTTCTCCCACTCTGTCGGTCATCTTTTTACTCTGTTGATTGTTTCTTTTGCTGTGCAGCAGCTTTTTAGTTTGATGTAATTCTATTAGGGTTTCCAGTATGACTGGGGGAATAGTGTATTATGTATTCTTTTGTGTCTGGTCTGCTCTTCTCTCCACTCAACATTGTATCTGTAAGATTTATTTGTGTTGTTTTATGTATCAGTAGTTTGTTACTTATTGATTGATATCTAACATTCCAATATGTAAACAAACTACATTTATTTACCAATTTTATTATTGATGGACATTTAGATTGTTTGGGGTTACTATGAATAAAATTGCCGTGGACATTTACATAGGAGTGGTTTGATAGGTATATGACAGCACTATGCACTAGATGCTGTGAGAGCGCAGATGGATGTTTCTGGGGAAAGTGAAGCTTGAGCTGAGTTTTTAGGGGCATAAGAGGTGACTGATGGGAAAGTAAAGGAGAGGTTTCTAGACAGGAAGAAGAGTCATAAGCAAAAAGGAAGATAATCAGTAATAAATTATAAGAAAGGAGGCAGAAAAGAGACCAAAGTGGTACGTGGACATTGTTATGATAAATTAAAGAGCTCAAACTTCACCCCAAGGAATTTCAAACATGGTAAGATTTTCTTTCAATAAAAGTATCTCTGATCACAGCATGGAAAATGGATTGGAGAAGGGTGGAACTGGAGACTGGGAGACCTGTTAGGAAGTTTTGGTGAGGGGCTTTCCAAACCAGATAACAAAACATTATGTTATAAAGTTACAACAGTTAAGTCACCATGGTAGTCTACCAAAAAAAAGATAGATTTGAATGTAAAATTTGTGTATGGTAAAAATAACACAATGCTACTGAACAAATAATAAACTAGGGAGAAAATATTTCAATATATATAGTAGACAAATTGTAACTATATTAATAATTCCCTAAGATAAATAAGAAAAGAGCAAAAAATCTAATAGGAAAATAGGTAAGGAATACAAAGGGGCAATCTACAGATGAAATACAAATGGACAATCATGAGAAAATGTTAAACTACTGCCTAAGTGATTATGTCTAAAATTAAAATAATGAGAAAAAATTTACATCTCAGAGTAGCAAAAGGTAAGAATATTTATGATATCAAATGCTGGCTTGAGAATAGGGAAACACATGTTTAAAATATAAATTGGATGGCCGAGTATGATGGCTCACGCCTATAATCCCAGCACTTTGGGAAGCCGAGGCAGGTGGATCACCTGAAGTCAGGAGTCCAAGACCAGCCTGGTCAACGTGGTGAAACCCCATCTCTACTAAAAATACAAAATTAGCCAGGCCTGGTTTGCCTGTAATCCCAGCTACTTGGGAGGCTGAGACAGAAGAATCGCTTGAACCCGGGAGGCAGAGGTTGCAGTGAACCAAGATTCCACCATTGCACTCCAGCCTGGGCAACAAGAGTGAAACTCTGTCTCTAAAAAAAAAAAAAAAAAAAAAAAAAAAAAATTGGTGCAATCATTTGGAAAGCAACTGGCACGTATCTTTTGACCTTGAACACGTTACAGGAAATATTTGAAATATTTACACAGAAATTTTCCCAGAAATATTTTCACTATAAAACAAAGATATACTTCCAATGATATTCATTTGAATGTTGCTTATAATAGTAAAAGCATGGGATAATCTAAGTAGGGTTTTGAGAAGCTGTGTTACATCTATACGGTGGAACACTCTTCCTATTTTTTTAAAAATTAAGCATATATATATATATTTCAAGAATAGAAAGGTATCAACAGTATGCTATTGGGTGAAAAAGGTCAAGTTCTAGAAAATAATGGAAGGTATGATGTTATTTTTACAAACAT
The DNA here is from genome assembly GCF_049350105.2 of Macaca mulatta. NCBI lineage: Eukaryota > Metazoa > Chordata > Mammalia > Primates > Cercopithecidae > Macaca > Macaca mulatta. Next base: position 34,159,473 of record NC_133412.1, on the reverse strand, counting down.
TTGTTAAATGTAGTATATGTCAGAAACTGGGCCATTAACTAGTGATCCAGAAAAGAACAAGATAGAAAAAGTTCTGGCAATTGTGGAGTTAAAAAATTGTCAATAGGTTAAAAATCATTAACCCCTGGGGAATGCAAATGACAGAAGTGAGAGGGGGAAGGATGTTTACTTTTTCCTTTATTTACATATTTGGATTATTACATTTTTGTCAATAAGCAACTTTTGCTTTTGTAATTTAAAAACTAAGCCTTAAAAGAAGTCAGTTATACTATTTTTATCAAATATTTAAAGCAGTGGTAAAACCAATTAACATTCTTGAAAGTGTGAAGAAATGGATGCTCTTATACTCTGTTTTAGAGAGCTTTCATTTGCATATACATTTTGGATTGCAACTTGGTAATATATATTTTTTAAAACCTTAAAAATTTGCTTTGATACAAAAATTTTCTAGGAATTTATCTTGGGGAAAAATTTAAAAGTATGAAAAAATCTACAAATATGTTCATTGCAGCTTTCTTTATAACAGTGTAAAATTGGCAACAACTTAAATATCCTTCAACATGGGATTGCTTAATTAAATCATGGTACAAACGTAAAATTTAAAATGACTGTTGGCAGCATGTCGGTTGCCACCCTAACCGTCATTTTCCTTTTCTCCCTTGCTAACAGAATTGCCATTTTTTGAAGATATTGAGTGGCAAGATGATCAAGGAAGACGGGTGCAGTTCAGGTAGTGAATTGTGATTGATGATGGTCACCTTACACCCACGTATTTGGTTTAGGAGTTGACAGATGGTCTATTTCCGGTCAGTGAGACATCAAAGTAGTTATTTATGGAGTTTTTTGGAAGTATGCATTATATTTAAGAGGTGTATGAAGAGAAAACTGTTTATTTTCACCTTCTTTGGATATTTTGTGTGAAGATGTAAGAATGTGATGCTTGGAGCTATGTAGCTATCTGAGGCTCTTGAGAGAAAGCCATGAGTCACAGAGAAACCACCCAAAGCCTTCACTGTTGAATGGTCATGACCAGTTTTGAAACTGTCTAATTCCAGACTTTTTAATTATTAATTTTTTTTGGTTGAGCATCAACATTACTTACAAGTAAAATTGACCTGATTGATAAAGCTCTATACGCAGTGAAAAGATGTACAACTCTGGAATTAGCTTATGTTGAAATCATGGGTAGCTCTTACTAGTGCTACTCACCATTACACCATGAACTATTTACATAAATTATCAAAGCCTTAGTTTTCCCATCTGTAAAATGGAAATAATATAGTTTCTATCTTATAAGGAAGTTTTTAATGTCAGTGACAAATCTTTATGTATATATATAGAGAGTTTAGCAGAGTGACTTTAGTGAAGCTCAGTATTAACTATTGTTAATAAAGTAACAATATTAATCTATACTGATATAGAGGGTATACATGTAATATTAAGTGCTGAAAGCATCATTATGTACAGCAGTTACCATTTTATAAAAATAAATATATATCCCTAGAAAAATTCTAGAAATGCATACCAATTAAGGTATTATTAATAATAATGCTTATCTTTGGGTATTAGGATTACTGATACTTTTAATTCTGTTCTTTTTATTTTTCTAAATGTTCTGGAATTTTAAAAGTAAGCATATATTATACACATACATGTATATATATACACACACACACATATATGTTTTAAAGCAGTTAAATTTGGTGGGTGGTATGAAGAGGCAGAAAGAATGGAAAAACCTGCAGAGAATATTCAGAAGGAGTGAGGAATAGGGAGTGAGAACAGCTGCAGAAGCAAAGGGAGGAACTGATTTTAGGAAAGGGGTAATCAACATTATGGAGTGCTTCTGGAGAGTGACAAGTCAGATAAAGATTGAAAAGCATTCACTGAGTTTCGTCTTACGGAGACCAGTGGTTACCTTAGAGAGAACTGTGTTAACTAAGAAACCAGAGTGCAGTGAAAATGAGAAGTAAATGCTCAATTAAGAAAGGAGTTGAAAAACGACTAAATGGCAAAAGTAAATGTATATTAATCTTTCAATAAGCTGGACTGTGAAGAAGAAAGAGAGGGAGTGTTTCAGGAAAAATCCAGCAAAGAAGAGATTTAAGCTACAGAATGGGAGAGAGAGTAGTTAGGGCAGGGGTCCCAAAGAGGCAGAAGAAAATGGTATCCAGTTGTATTTGTGTAGGAAAAAATCTTTCAGTGAGAATTTTCATCACTTCATTTAGTGGTGTTTTTCGCTCCTTTAATGGTGTATTTTGAGGGACAGAATTTCATAATTTTAATGTAAAATATTTTTCATTATTGTCAGTGATTTTATGTCTTATTGTAAAAATAATTTCTTATCCCAAGGTCATAAAGATGCTTGCCTATATTCTCTTCTAAAAATGTTTAAAATTTGCATTTAAGTCCATAGTTCATCTTCAATTGATTTTTGTTTATGGCATGAGGTAGACATCTTATTTCATCAAAAAACGATAGCCAATTATCTCAGGTTTGTTACTTTTATCTATTGGTATTTGGTGGTACCTCTGCCATGCACAATAGTGATTTGTAAGAGCTAAGTGTTAGCATCTCTCCCCAACTGTGCATTCCCTGAAGTCATACTGGTACCTTGAAAGCAGGCAAGTTTTAGTATTTACACATGGAAATCAGCAGGCAACTACAAACAAGGCTGTTTTGGCTGGGAAGCTGGCTAGTTCGTGATGAATGGCTTTTGCAAAAAGAATCTAGATTCTAGAATCTAGATGCTAGATTTGAATTGCTAATATTTTGGTAGATTTAGCATAGATTGTTGCATCTATGTTCATGAGTGAGATTAATCTGAAATTTTTTTTCTTGTAATACTTTCGCTTGGCTTTTGAATGGAAATTGTGCTATCATTGTAAATTAACTGGGAATTGCTTTCTTTCTTTCTATTCTCTGGAAAAGTTTGATTAAAACTGAAATTAACTCTTTCCAGTAGAACTTATCGGTAAAATCATTTTGGGCCTGCTATGGGGTGTGTGTGTGTGTGTGTGCGTGTGTGTGTGTGTGTGTGTGTGTGTGTGTGTGTGTGTGCGCGCGCGCGCATGCGCACACGTGTATGTGCATGCATGCACATGCCTGTGAAAAGATTTAGGGTACTGACACAATTTCTTTTTCTTTTTTTTTTTGAGACAGAGTCTCATTCTGTCACCCAGGCTGGGGTGCAGAGTCGCCATCTCGGCTCACTGCAACCTCCACCTTTTGGGTTCAAGTGATTCTCGTGCCTCAGCCTCCCAAGTAGCTGGAACTATAGACCCCCGCCACCATGCCTGGCTAATTTGTGTATTTTTAGTAGAGATGAGGTTTCACCTTGTTGGCCAGGCTGGTCTCGAACTACTGACCTCAAGTGATCCACCTGCCTCGGCGGTGCCAGGATTACAGGCCTGAGCCACAGTGCCTGGGCAACAATTTCAATATTGGTTGTAAGACCATTCATGTTTTCCTATTTTTATTTCATTTTTTTTTCTGTTGTTTTTCTGGAGTCCATTTTCTAAGAAGTTGTCCTTCTTACTCAAGTTATCAAATCTATTGGCATAAAGATTTTCTTAACATTCCTGTGTTAGCTTTTTAATTATGCTTGATCTGTAGTTTTTAAAAAATTTTCAATATTTTAATATGTGTCTCCCTTTTTATTGATCAACCTTGCCAGAGGTTTGCCAATCTTGTTGGCATTTCAAAAACAACCTTTTTCTTTGTTGATGCTCTTTGGTGTGTATTTGTTTTCCGTTTCTTTAATTTATGTTTTGATTATTTTCTCACTTTTAATATCTTGTTCTGTTGCCCTTTGTCTAATGTTAAAAGTCTGGCCGGATGCAGTGGTTCACTGCACAGTGGCTCACTGCCAGACCTAACTTTTAACATTAGAAAAAGAGCATTTTTGGAAGCCAAGTTGAGAGGATAGTTTGAGGCCAGGAGTTTGAGATCAGCCTGGCCAACATAGTGAGACCCCTGTCTGTACAAAATAAATAAAATTAAGTCTTATTACTTTTTAACCTTTTCTTTTTTCTGAAATTTGGCTATATATTTTCTCCTAGCACTACAAGTTTTGATCTGTACTATTTTTGTTATAATTTAGGTCAATTTTTTAAACTTCCATCATATTTTTCTTTATTCCATGAATAATTGCTAAATATATAACTTTTTGAATATTTTAAAAATTTATTTATTGTGACTATTATACTGTATATAATACTGATGCATCAACATTTATCAAGACTTGCTTTATCTCCTAACACATGGTCCATTTTCATAAACACTACATGTGTATTTAGAAGGTTACAGTTTTTGCAGTTGCTGGGTACAATGTTCTATATATTTCTATTAAATGAAACTGTTCATATATTCCTTATCCTTACAAGTTTTAAAAATCTGTTTTACTGTTAATTATTGAGAGTTTCTTAAAATCTGTTATCTTGATGGTAGATTTGTCAATTTCTCCTTGTGATTTTGTCAATATTTGATTTATACTAAAGGTGAGTTTCTATTTGAATAAGTTTTTCTCAACATTTTATTGACTTCTACATGAAACTGACCTCTACATTAAACTTGAAATAATAGTTCAGTGAACATTTATATATCTTTTGCCTAGATTTACGAACCACTAACCTTTGCCACATTGCTTTCTCTATTTCTATATGTGTATGGATGAATATATATGTATATATTTTTTAACATAGAGGTGAAATTGACATAAAATTAACAATTTGGAGTGCACAATTCAGTGGCATTTAGAACATTCACAATGTTGTGCAACCACCACCTCTATTTCTAAAACATTTTCATCACCTCAGGAAAAGCCTTATATCTACTGAGCAGTCACTTCCTACTCCCCCAACCAGCTCTTGGGAACCACCCATCAATATATCTCTATGGATTTACCTATTCTAGGTTGTCCATGTAATATGGGATCTTTCTATTTGGCTTCTTCATTTAGCATAATCTTTTGAAGTTCAAGCACGTTGTAGCATGTATCAGTACTTCATCTCTTCGTAAGACTGAGTAATATTCCATTATATGTATGTACATTTTGTTTATGTATTCATCTGTTAATGGACATTTGGACCATTTCTATTAATACCTTTTGGCTATCGTGAATAATGCTGCTATAAACATTTGTGTAAAAGCATCTGTTTGACCTTCTGTTTTCAGATCTTTTGGGTATATAGTTAGGAGTGGAATTGCTGGCCATATGGTAATTATATGTTTAACTTTTTGAAAAAATCGTTATCTGTTTCTACTGTGGCTGCATCATTTTACATTCCCACTAGCAATTTGTGAGAGTTCTAATTTCTCCACATCTTACCAATACTTGTTATTTTCCAGTGATGACAATGATGATTATTACTATTATGGCTCACCTAGTAGGTATGGAGTAGTATCTCATTGTGGGTTTGATTTGCGTTTCTCTAGTGACTAATGATGGGGAACAATTTTTCATGTGCTTGTTGACAATTTGTATAATCTTTTTCGGAGAAATAGCTATCAAGAACTTTGCTCATTTTTAAATTGGGTTGTCTTTTTTGTTATTGAATTGTTAAAATTCTTTAAATATATTATGGACAGTAAACTCTCTCTTTTTTTTTTTTTTTTTTTTGAGACAGAGTCTCGCTCTGTTACCCAGGCTGGAGTACAGTGGCACGATCTTGGCTCACTGCAACCTCCACCTCCCGGGTTCAAGCAATTCTTCTGCCTCAGCCTCCCGAGTAGCTGGGATTACAGGCATGTGCCACCACGCCCAGCTAATTTTTAGTAGAGACGGGGTTTCACCGTCTCTACTAAATATTGGCCAGGCTGGTCTCAAACTCCTGACCTTGTGATTTGCTGGCCTCGGCCTCACAAAGTGCTGGAATTACAGGCGTGAGCCACCACACCTGGCCTCTGGACACTAGACTCTTATCACATATATGATTTGCAAGTATTTTCTCCCTTGTATCAGTTGTCTTTTCATTTAATAATGGCCTTTGATGTATGAATGTTTTTCATTTTGATAAAATCAAGTTTATCTATTTTGTTGTCTGTTGCTCACGCTTTTGATAGCATATCTAAGAATCCACTGTTCAAGGACATGAAAATTTACCCCTATATTTTCCGCTAAGAGTTTTATAGTTTTCATTCTTACATTGAGGTCTTTGATCCATTTTGAGTTAATTTTTCTATGTGCTGTGATGTAGGGGGTGCCTGTTTATTCTTTTGCATGTGATATTCAGTTGTCCCAGAACCATTTGTTAAAGAGACTATTCGTTCCCCATTGAATGGTCTTGGCATTCTTGTTGAAAATCAATTGGCCATAGATGTATGGATTTACTTATGGACTCTCAATTTTACTCCATGGTTCTACAGGTTTATCCTTATGCCAGTATCACCTTGTTTTGATTACTTTAGATTTGTATAAGTTTTAAACCAGGAAGTGTGTGACTTCCAGCTTTGTTATTCTTTTTTCTTTTTGAGACGGAGTCTCGCTTCATCGCCCAGGCTGAAGTGCAGTGGCACGATCTTGGCTCACTGCAACCTCTGCCTCCTGGGTTCAAGTGATTCTCCTGCTTCAGCCTCCCCAGTAGCTGAGATTACAGGCGCCTGCCACCAGGCTGGCTAATTTTTGTATTTTAGTAGAGACGAGTTTTCACCATGTTGGCCAGGCTAGTCTCAAACTCCTGACCTCAAGCGATCTACCCACCTTGGCCTCCCAAAGTGCTGGGATTACAGGCCTGAGCCACCACGCCTGGCCTGTAATTCTTTTTCAAGATTGTTTTGGCCCCTTGTAGCTATATGAATTTGAGAATTGGCTTTTACATTTTTGTGAAAAGGCCATTGGAATTTTGACAGGAACTATGTTATCTCTGTAGATTTGGATAGTATTGCCATCTTTAGTTTTCCAATCCGCCAACACAAGGTGTGTTTCTATTTATTTAGCTCCTCTTTAATTTCTTTCAGCAATGTTTCAGTGTAGATGCCTTTCACTTCCTTGTTTAAATTTATCATGAGGTATTTTTGTCTTTTGGATGTTATTATAGTGGAATTGTATTCTCACTTTCTTTTTCAGATTGTTTAGTGCTTCTGTATAGCAACGGAACTGATTTTTGAGTATTGTATTACACCTGCAATTTGGATGAATTCACTTATTAGCTCTATTATTTCTTCTGTGGATTTTTTTTTTTGATACTGGGTCTTGCTTGTCACCCAGGCTGGAGTGCAGTGGTACGATCTCGGCTCACTGCAAGCTCCGCCTCTTGGGTTCACGCCGTTCTCCTGCCTCAGCCTCCCGAGTAGCTGGGACTACAGGTGCCTGCCACCACGCCTGGCTAATTTTTTGCATTTTTGTAGAGACGGGGTTTCACCATGTCAGCCAGAATGGTCTCGATCTCCTGACCTTGTGATCCGCCTGCCTTGGCCTCCCAAAGTGCTGGGATTACAGACGTGAGCCACCGCACCCAGCCTTTTCTGTGGATTTTTTGATATTTTCCATATAATAAGGTCATCTGCAAAAAGGAATAGTTTTACTTTTTCTTTTTAATCTATATTCCTTTTACTTTTTTCTTGCCTAATTTCTCTAGCTAGAACTTCCAGTAAAATGTTAAATTGTACCTGTGAAAGTGGACATACTTGTCTTATTCCTGATCTTGGGAGAAAAGCTTTCAGTCTTTCACTATTGAGTACAGTATTAGCTGTGGGTTATTCATAAATGCCCTTTATTATGTTAAGGAAGATCCTTCCTATTTTTAGTTTTCTGGGTGTTTTTGCTCATGAAATAGTATTGAATTTTGTCGAATGCTTTTCTGCATCAATTGAGATAATAATATCGTTTTTCCTTCATTCTATTAATGTGATATGTTACATTGATCGATTTTTGTATGTTGAATCATCCTTACATTCTATAGATTCCTGATATAAAACCCATGTGGTCACACTGTGTAATCTTTTAATATGCTGTTGAATTTCATTTGCTAGTATTTTGTTGAGGAGTTTTGCAACTATATTCATATATGCTGAGTATATTGCATATTCTCCTGTGGTTTCTTTATTTGGCTTAGGTGTCAGGGCAATGCTGGTTTCATAGAATGAGTAGAAAGCATTCCTTTCTCTTCTTTAGGAAGACTTTGAGAAGGATTGATGTTAATTCTTTATATGTTTGGTATAATTCACCAGCGAAGTCATCTGGTCCTGGAGTTTTCTTTGTTGGGAGTTTTATTATTATTATTACTGATGTAATCTCTCTCTCTCTTTTATTTTTTGAGTCCTGCTCTGTCACCCAGGCTGAAGTGCAGTGGCACAATCTTGGCTCACTGCAACCTTTGCCTCCTGGGTTCAAGCAATCCTCCTGCCTCAGCCTCCTGAATAGCTGAGACTACAGCTGCATGCCACCATGCCGAGCTAATTTTTTGTAGAGGCAGGGCTTCACCATGTTACCCAGGCTGGTCTTAAGCTTTCCTTCTGCCTCAGCCTCCCAAAGTGCTAGGATTACAGGTGTGAGCCACTGCGCCCTTTTAAATGTAAATGGTTGTTGCTTGATGTTCCCTCTGACCCCTGCTTTTTGCTGTATCCCATTGGTTCTGGTATGTTGTTTTCATTTTTATTTATATCTAAGTATTCTCCAACTTCCGTTGTGATTTCTCCTTTGATCTATTCATTGTTTAAGAGTGTTTTTAAATTTCCCATATTGGTGAATTTTCACAAATTTGTTATTTGTGAATAAAAATAGTTTTCCTTTTGTTAATTGATTTTTAGGTGCATCCCATTGTGGTCAGAGAATATACTTCCTTTGATTTCAATTTTTAATAATTTATTGAGACTGTTATGTGGCCTAATATATGATCTCTCCTGTAGAATGTTCTATGTGCATTTGAGAAGATTGTTTATTGTGTTGTTGGATAGAGAGTTTTATCTATATCTGTCAGGTCTGGTTTATATAGGTCTAGTTGGTCTAGGTCAGTGCTATTCAATCTTTTGGCTTTCCTGGGCCACATAGGAAGAACAATTGTCTTGGGCCACACATGAAATACGCTAACACTAACCATAGCCGATGAGCTAAAAAAAAAAAAAAAAAAGAAATCACACACAAAAAATCATGTCTTAAGAAAGTTTACAATTTTGTATTGGGCCACATCCAAAGTCATCCTGGGCTACATACAGCCTGTGGGACTGCAGGTTGGAAAAGCTTGGTCTAGGTTGTTCAGATCTTTTATTTTCTTACCGATATTCTGTCTGGATGTTCTAACCCTTATTGAGAGTAGGGTATTGAAGTTTCCAAATAATATTGTAGAGTTCTCTATTTCTCTCTTCAATTCTGTCAGTATTTGTTTCATATATTTTTGAGTTGTTTTGTTTGGTGCAAATATGTGTATAATTTTTATATCTTGTTGATAAATTGGCCCTTTTATCAATACATAATCACCTTCTTTTTCTCTTGTAGCAGTTTTTGGCTTTAAGTCTAAAGTATAACCATTCCTACTCTTTTTTGATTACTATTTGCATGGAATATCTTTTTCACTCTGTATTAATTTCCTAGGGGCACTGTAACAAAGTATTGCAAATAGGGTGCCTGAACACAACACAAATATATCTCTTACAGTTCTGGATGCCTAAAATTATAAATCAAAGTGTTGACAGGATTATGCTGTTTCTGAAGCCTCTATGGCAGGATCCTTTCTTGCCTCTTCCAGCTTCTGGTAGTCCCAGGAATTCCTTGGCTGATAGCTACATAACTTCAATCTCTGCCTCCTTCTTCACATGTCTTTCTTCCTGTGTCTCTTCTCCTCTTCTCTCTCTCTCTCTCTTTTTCTTTTTTCTAAAATCTTGTTTTTATTTTATTTTATTTTTTTTTAGAGACAGGGTCTCACTCTGTTGCCCAGGCTGGAGTGCAGTGATGCAATCATGGCTCACTGCAGCCTCAACCTCCTGGGCACAAACAATCCTCCCACCTGAGCCTCCCAAGCAGTTGGAAATACAGGTACATGCCACCACACTTGGCTAATTTTGTGTGTGTGTGTGTGTGTGTGTGTCTGTGTGCATGTAGAGACAGGGTCTTACTATGTTGCCCAGGCTGGTTTCGAACTCCTGGCCTCAAGTGATCCTCCTGCTGTGGCCTCCCAAAGTGCTGGGATCACAAGTGTGAGGCACTATGCCCAGCCTTCTCCTCCTGTTATAAGCACACCAGTCATACTGATTTAGGGCCCATCCTAATGACCTCATCTTAATTCGATTATGTGTGCAAAGACCCTATTTCCAAATAAGGTCACATTGACAGGTGCTGGCTGTTAGGACTTTAATATATCTTTTAGAGGAACATAATTTAACCCACATACCATCCTTTCACTCAAATGATTTGTGTCTTTGGATCAGTCACTTGTGGATAGCATACAGTTGCATCGTTTTTAAAAACACACTGTGCTGGGGCCGGGCACAGTGGCTTACACCTGTAATCCCAGCACTTTGGGAGGTAGAAGTGGGCGGATCACGAGGTCAAGAGATCGAAACAATCTTGGCCAACATGATGAAACCCCATCTCTACTAAATATACAACAATTAGCTGGGTGCGGTGGTGTGCTCCTGTAGTCCCAGCTACTCAGGAGGCTGAGGCCGGAGAATTGCTTGAACCCGGGAGGCAGAGGTTGCAGTGAGCCGAGATCGTGCCACTGCACTCCAGCCTGGTGACAGAGCGAGCCTCCATCTCGCAAAACTAACAAACAAACAAACAAACAATAAACCAAAAACACATCATGCTAATTTTTCTGCCTTTTGATTTGAAAGTTTAATCTATTTACATAAAGTAATAACTGATAAGAAAGTACTACTTATGCCATTTTGCTCTTTGTTTTCTGTATGTCTTTTAAAAAAATTCCTAACCTTTGTGTAAATACTACCAGAGTAAAGACTTTTCTAAAATGTCAAAAAAACAACAGATGTTGGTGAGGATGCAGAGAAAAGGGAAACTCATACACTGCTGGTGGGAATGCAAACCAGTACAACTTCCATGGAAAACAATATGGAGGCTCTCAAAGAACTAAAAGCAGAACCATCATTCCATCCAGCAATCCCACCACTGGTTATCTACCCAAAGGCAAATAAGTCATTGTATCAAAGAGACACCTGCACCCATATGTTTATCACTGCACCATTCCCAATAGCAAAGATATGGAATCAACCTAAGTGTCTATCCACAGATGATTGGACAAAGAAAATATGGTATATGTATACCATGGAATACTACTCAGCCATTAAGAAAAAGAATGAAATCATGTTTTTTGTAGCAACATGGTTGGAACTGGAGGCCATTATCTTAAGTGAAATAACTCTGAAATGGAAAGTTAAATACCTCATGTTCTCACCCATAAGTGGGAGCCAAACAATGTGTACACATGGACATCAAGTGTGGAACAATAGACACTGGAGACTTGGAAGGTGGGAGGGTTTGAGGGGGCTGAGAAATGAGAAACTACCTTTCGGGGACAATTGTAGACTATCTGGGTGATGGGGACACTGAAAGCCCAGACTTCACCACTACATGGTACGTTCATGAAACAAAACTGCACTTGTACCCCCTAAATCTACAAAAATTAAAAAAAAAATACTTTTCTAAAAGAACTTTTAAAGACACCTGGTTTAATCAAGTACAATTTAGTTAACTATGCAGTTTTAGCGTACTTCTAATTAAGTATTATAATTCATAATAATAGCAAAAATATACACGATACCTAGAGTTAACAGTGTTCACTCTAAATGTTTGGTCATGATACCATTATGAAGGCTTCAAAAAGTAAAATTTATCATATGCTTTATTCTAAATTCCATATTTTTCTATCAGCTCTTCTGCTTTAGAAATGAAGGCACTCATTGTATCTTCCTTTAATAATCCTTTTTGGAGGTTCTGTGCTTCCCATTTGGCCTTGCCTTTTAATTCTAGCATTTCTGGACACTCAATAGTAATGTTTCCAATTTACAGCTTGTTTCTAAAACCCATAGAGTTCTTTCAGTTCTTCATCATCTGGTCTTGTTTTCAGCTTCCTCACATCTTCCGTGATCATGCCAAAATCAGCCTGCAGGGACACGGTAGCTGGCTGGGCTGTTGCTGCTCTCCAGGCACTCCTTCTGTATGTCTTAGGCCTTTTTTGTTCCTCATTTCCTCCATTACTGCCTTCTTTTGTCTTGCATTGATTTTTTTTTTTTTTTTGTAGTGTACCATTTAATACCCTTCTAATTTTCTTGACCTTTTTTAGAGACAGGGTCTTGCTCTGTTGCCCAGGCTGCAGTGCAGTGGCATGATCATGGCTTACTGCAGCCTCAAACTCCTCTAATTTTCTTATCAGTATGTTAAAAAAATTTTTAAGTAGTTACCACAGAGGTTACAATTAACATCATAAATTTATACCAACCTAGTTTAAACTGATCCCAATTTAGCTTTAATAGCATACAAAAATCTCTGCTCTATACAGCTCTGCCCATACTTTATGTTGTGATTGTCACAAATTATATCTTTATATGTTGTGTGTCCATTAACAAAAATATATAAGATTTTTTTCTTACTTGTTTTGTTATTTAAGCACCAAGCACAGGAGAAGCAAGGATACAAGAATTTTTATGTATTTATCTCTTAAATCACGTGGGAAATAAAAAAAGGAGTTATAAACTAAAAATACAGGAACACTGAGTTTTATATTTATTTATATACTTACCTTTACTGGAGTTCTTTATATGGCTTCTTGATATGGCTTCCAGTTTCTGTCTTCATTTCAGCCTAAAGGAATCTCATTTAGTATATTTTTGTAGAGCAGTTTCACTGGGAATAAACTTTCTTAGCTTTTGTTTATCTGGAAATGTCTTAATTTCTCTCTCCTGTTTGAAGGACAGTTTTGTGTTTCTGGATTCTTGGTTTACTAAAAGAAAAAGAGAAGTGGGGAGAGGAGGAAAGGGCCAGGGAGAGAGAGAGGGAGGGAGAAAGAAAAGGTAGAAAAGGAAGAAAAGATGTCTCTTAGTCGGCTTTGTATTGGAGCGCTCCTTCAATGTTTAGACAAGCTGTTTATAGCTCTGCCTTCGCCTTCGCTTCCTGCTTGCACTGAACCTAGAGATCAGCCAGGAGTGGAAGCTAATCTTCCACATAGATCTTCTCAGGTCTTTTCCAGCGTGTGTTCTACCTTGGGTATGCACATGGCTTTCTAAGTTCCCCAATATATGTGGACACTTTTGAATGCCTAATTTTTCAAAGAAACTCTCTCCCTGTCTTTTCCTTCCAGGCTTTCAGCATATCTATAGTTTGCCTCAAGTGTAATTTTTTGTCCCAGGTGTAGCATGTTGTTTATTGGTCTTATAATGTTTGCAAGGAATGCTCTTTGCATAGCCACTTTTCTTCCATGAGTAAGTCTGAGTTAGGTGAAACAAAGGCAAGCTCCTTGTGTCAGTCCTTCAGGTAACCTTCAGACAGGTTAGAAAAGACAAACATGATTCTTTGTGAATACGATCTGCTCTTTTATCTCTGGAGCCAGAGTGAAGGGTCCAACACTGGCTGCTGTCTTCAAGATTTTCACTTAGTCTGGGAGAAAGGTGGAGCAAAGGCAAGTGAAAATTGAGCAAAGCTTTCTGGCATTTTTAATGTTTGTTTCTTGATTTGGTGTTCAGTTTTTTGCTGTAAACCTTTGACTGTTTTCCAGAGTTTTGATAAAGTTGATTGCTACAATTTTGCTCAATTTATCAGTGTTTCTGTGGAAGAAGAGAGTGGGGGAGAGGAGGAAAGGGCCAGGGAGAGAGAGAGAAAGACGCTCCCTCTTGCACCATTTTAATCAGTGTCACCATATATCCTTTTTAATGAGCCATTTGAAAGTAAATTGCAAATATCATAGCACTTCCTTCCCCCAAACTTAAACAGTATATCTTAGGAAAATACAAGTGTATAGGTATACTCTCATCAAAGACATTTAACATTGATACCATATTATTATCTAATATATATTCTATTATTAATTTTCCTCAGTTGTCCTAATATAGCTTTTCCCTCCATTCCTATTCAAGTATCACACAAAGCATGGTGGCAAATGTGTTTTTAATTGCTTTATTTTCCCAGTGAATTGAACCTTTTGTTGAGTGAAGATGCTGAAACTAACTTTCACTCATAAGAGCTGCAACCCATAAGAGCTGATGTTAAATTTTTAGAATTTTGTGAGTCAGTTAACTTCGCATTGGTGGCTTGAAATTGGCCAAGGTAAGGATATTTTCACCACAGAAACTGAAAAACACTAGAAATAAGTCTTCCCTTTCCCCTGAGTGCCTATTAAATATTTACCAGTGTACTATAGCTTTTTATCAATGTCTAGGGATTCATTTTATTTCTGATAATGGTTTTTTCCTTAAATATTTGTCTTAATACTATCATATATCTCCTGGATCTTATTTCCCTGGTACATTGTTTTTCTTTTTTTCCCCACTTTTAATCTTTCTTTGTCTTTATAGTTGAAATAAATCACTTTAAGGCAGCATATGTTTGGGCTGGGGGCGGTGGCTCACGCCTGTAATCCCAGCACTTTGGGAGGCCAAGGTGAGTGGATTACCTGAGGTCAACATTTCAAGACCAGCCTGGCCAAAATGGCGAAACCCCATCTCTACTAAAAAAAAAAAAAACAACAATTAGCCAGGCATGGTGGTGGATGGATGTAATCCCAGCTATTTGGGAGGCTGAGGCAGGAGAATTGCTTGAACCTGGGAGGTAGAGCTTGCAGTGAGCTGAGATCGTGCCACTGCATTCCAGCCTCGGTGACAGAGCAAGACCCCATCTCAAAAATAAAATAAAACAAAATCTCAATTTGACAATCTTTGATTGTAACTTAGAGTTTAGTCCATTTGGACACTAGTTATTATTGATATATTTGAATTTATCTCTGTTTTCCTTGTGCTGGATTATGTCCTATTTGACCCCCTTCTGTCCCCCACTACTCCCTGTAAGTCACTGATACTATGTGCTGCTCTGTGGCCTATGAGGATGACCTCTACAGCATCATCTGGGTTCCCTTGCCATCTGGTTTTGGGTTAAGTTCATAAATACGACAGACCCATAGGTTTGGGAAGGTGTTCCTCCCTACCTGGGTACCATCTGTCAGTGGCTGCAGTCTGTTATGACTTTAGCTCCTGTTGCGAGGTGCCTCTTTCTTGGTTCCAACTCTTACTGAGCTCCGTTGACAGAGTCCTCATCTCTTTCTCTACCAGGCTTTGGGTTAGTATTGGTTTCCCACTCTTGCTCATCTCAGTATTTTTCACTCCCCCTTACTGGTTCCCTTAAACCTGCCCTCATCTCGTTAAATGTTTCCTTCACTAAACCCTTTTAATGTAAGCACTTCAAATGTGTCATGTGTTTCTTTTGGGACTATGATTGATATAATCTTCTTTGCAGCTTTTAAAATGTCCTTGCTGTTTCCTTGTTTCTTTTTTCTCATATCCCCCATTCTTTCAGCTTGAAGTTTTTCCCCCTCATTTTACTTTTTCCACTCTTTAGAAGTTATATATTCTGTTTCTATTCTTTTAATGATTACTCAAAATATTTCAACAGAAATAATTTGCTTAAGAGATTTTTAGGACACTTTAACTCTGATAACCTTCCTCTTAGATTATAAGCAATTTTACTCAATTCTTTAATTCTGTATTTTATTAAACAAACAAATTATATATTAATAAATATGATCATATATACTCGTGCCTGTTTAGAGATCTTAACATGTTTAAAATTTTCTTCATCAACTTTCTTTTGCATTACAAACTCTCCTGATAGGATCATTTTTCATTTTTCTAAAGTACATGCTTATAGATCCCTCTGGTAAGGGTCTATTGGTAATACATCTTCCATGGTGTTCTTTATTGGAAAGTGTATTTATTTTGTCATTATTCTTCAAAGATATTTTCACTGGGTATGTAATTCTAAAGTGACATTTTTAATATTCTAGGTTTCTACTTGTTGCAATTGAGAAGCTAGCAAACTTCACATCTACCTTCCTTCTTTTTGTTCTGGCAGCTTTAAAATCTTGTTTTGTCTTTGGTATGTCATAATTTTTCAGTGATGGTCTTGGTCTATATTTCTGTTTTATTTATTGTACTTGCAATATATTGGACTTTTTGAATCTAAAGATTCATGTCTTTAATTATGTTGGAAATATTAGTAACTCTCCTTCATTTTTTCATTCATTCCCTTTCAGTATTGCAAGTATATATTTGTTAGAGCTTCACACTCTACCCATTTTTTTGTTTATCTTTATTATGTATATTTTATCTCTCTGACTTTCTATGTTGTACTCTATGCAATTTTTTTCAGATTTATCTTTCAGTTTACTAATTATTTCTTCATCTCTGTCTAATCTGCTGTTTAATCCCAATACCATAGTTTGAATTTTTTCAATAAATATATTTTACATTTCTTAAAGTTCTTGTTGGTTTTACTACTCTACTCATTTATTATAGACTCATTATTTGGCTATATTTTATTTTATTTAAAAATGTATTAGATGTGTTTATTTTATATTCTATATCAACTTTGTATCTGAAGCTTTTGTGAGTCTGATAATGCAATTTTTAAAGGCTGAGACTTGTCCCTGATAACTTATTTTTTCATGTCTCACTATCTTTTATTATGGATTTATGTTCCTTGAGATTTTATTAGTGGGGTTTTTTGAAAGTCCAAGTTGAAATTTAATTTCTTGAGAGAAATTTGCTTCGGTTTCTACTAAATGCCTGGGGACACTACCAACCTAAGACTTATTTAAATACAAATTGTTTCTTGTGTTTTGGGGGGGACATTCAGATTCTGTATATTCTGTCACTAAATCCACTTGAGAGCTTGCTTGTAGTTTTGAATTATCAAGAATAACTTATTTCTGACCTTTATTTATGGCCAAGACTGAGACAGGCAATTTTCCTTACCATTTTCCTCTATGAGTAGATTGTTTTCTAGTTCACTCACTGAGAATATTGCTTTTTTGGGATTCCTTACTTTATGCAAAGTCCAGTATGATGGCCTGCCTCCCTTGGGCGCAGGTTCTGTCTCTTGTCTGTCATTCTGAATGTTCAGTGATAACCAGAATAGGGGAAGAGGAAGGTGGGGAAGAAATGGGGAGATGTAGGTCAGGGGATGCAAAGTAGCAGATGTGTAGGATGAACAAGCCTGAAGATCTAATGCACAACATGAGGACTATAGTTAATAAAATTGTACTGTTTTTCGGATTCCTGCAAAGTGGGTAGTTTTCAGCTGCTCAAAAACAGTAACAACAAAATTAATGGGTTACTATGTGAGATGTGGATACGGTTATTTGCTTCACTATAGTAACCATATCACTATCTATATATATCCCATAACCTCATGTTGTATACTTTAAATATATACAATAAAATTT
This sequence comes from Macaca mulatta, assembly GCF_049350105.2. Classification (NCBI taxonomy): domain Eukaryota; kingdom Metazoa; phylum Chordata; class Mammalia; order Primates; family Cercopithecidae; genus Macaca; species Macaca mulatta. The sequence continues at coordinate 34,142,092 of NC_133412.1, read as the reverse complement.
ATTAAAAAGTTTTTTTTGTTTGCGAGCTAGCCTGCCAAGAACCATAATTTTATATTGCTCCTGGATAAGGATAATCTTTATCTTACTTAGTTTAATCTTTCTCCTACTCTTAAGCGGTCATGTTGTTTCAGTTTTTCCTTATTAAGTACAATAGTGGAGTGAACATCTTTGCTTTTATGTTTGTTGCTTCATTAATATTTAAATTGTTTTCTTGAGATAATTTCTGAGTAGGATTTCTGGGTCAAAGGAAAAATGACTATTGATGCAAAAGAAGTTTAGGAAGTAGGATCAACAAGATTTGGGTGTAGGAGGTGAGGCAGAGGAAGGAATCTAGTATGAGACTTAAGGTTTTGGCTTCGGTAACTGGGTAGATGATGATGTCATTAACTAAGATTGGGAATACAGGTTAAGGTGGGTGTGTGCGTGGGGAATGATAACAAGTTCAGTTTGGACATGTTGCCTCTGAGGTGACATGTAGGTAGAGAAATTTTTAGTAGGCAGTTGGAAATACAGGGCAGAAGCTCAGGAGAGGGTTTCAGGCCATAGATACGGATCTGAGATTCACAAAGTTGGGATCCTCAGATCCCTGAGATTCCTTGGATATATTTTCAGTGGTCTGTGTTCACTAGGTTGATTTTTACATTTATGCTTACATTCATGCTTTCATTTCAATAATAATCTGAATTATTTGGATGACCACTTCATGAATGAATATTGCCAACTTACTTCGGTGTCTGAATTGATATTTATGTTCATAATCTTGCTGGTGCCAAATATCACAAAGCTAGGCTTAATATGTGAATGATGCAAACAGGTCAAGTGCAGACACAATGGTGTCACTGTGTGCTTGCCCATGGGAATGAAGGTTTCACAGTAGTTTGAACAGAGAAAAGAGGTGGGAGAGCTGAATCATCACATGGCACACAGTTCTATTTTAATTAAAAAGGAACTATGTTATTAGCAGCCAGTCCTGTATTCACATTGTAAGCTGACAATTCAGTTTCAAGAAAACAACATAACCACATAAATTAATGTTCATTTCATTTTATGAGTATTTTGCAATTTTAGTTTTATTTGCATTAACTTAAAAAAGTTTTTAGTTGTATCACTGTATAAGAACTATCAACATGGCTGGGTGTGGTGGCTCATGCCTGTAATCCCAGCACTTTGGGAGGACATGGCGGTGGATCACTTGTGGTCAGGAGTTCGAGACCAGCCTGGACAACATGGCAAAACCCTATCTTTAGTAAAAATACAAAAATTAGCTGGGTTAGGTGGTGGGCGCCTATAATCCCAGCTACTCAGGGGGCTGAGGCAGGAGAATTGCTTGAACCTGGGAGGTGGAGGTTGCAGTGAGATGATACCATGCCACTGCACTTCAGGTTAAGTGACAGAGCGAGGCTCTGTCTTAAAAAAAAAAAAAAAAAAACCCAAACCAAAAACAAAACCAAAAACAAAACCCTGTGAACTCAAGTAATTTACATTTAGTTTTATATTTAAGTAAGTAAATAATAATATAATTTAAAAATTTTAGTCAATATTGAAAACTTAGGAGAGATATTTTTCTTTAAATGACATTTGTACATTACACAAATTTTTGTGCAAGGACTGAGGCATGAATTTCAATGGGACTTATGATTTGCAATATAGAATAAGAAGAAAAAGGTACTAAGAATGGAACCCTGGAAAGTATCAGAAATTAAGGAATTAACGAAGGGAGAGAGAAAAACTTGAAAGTAAACCCAATGGTAAGAGAAGAATAAGAAATCTAGAAGAGAAGAGAGTTCTCAAAAGGAGAAAATTGAAAAACATCCTTGAAAGGCACAGAGATAGCCTTGGCCGAAACATTTTTGATTGAATAGTAGTGTCAAAAGTCAAATTTTTGAAGTTGAAGAAATGAATGGGAGGTGTGACTGTGGAAACTTTCCTAAGTTTGGCTATGGTGAAAACAACGAATGCTTCCAGAATGGGGCACAATGTCACTATGAATGCAAGTGTTTGAGCATGTTTATTTGTTGAACAGAACAGGCTGATGGCGAGAAAATCCATATATAGGTGAAAGAATGAGGTTTAACATTAACAGAATAAGATTTTAGAAGAGATGGGACTCTGGCCAGGCATGGTGGCTTACGCGTGTAATCCTAGCACTTTGGGAGGCCAGCCCAGGCGTTCAAGACCAGCCTAGGCAACAAAATGAGAACCTGTCTCTACGAAAAATAAAAAAAGTAGCCAGGTGTAGTGGCGCACACTTGTGGTCCCAGCTGCAAAGGAGGCTGAGGCAAGAGAATCGTTTGAGCCCAGGAAGTTGAGGCTACAGTGAGCCATGTTCACATCACTGTGCTTCAGCCTGTGTGACAGAACAATACTATGTCTCAAAATAAATAAATAGATAAATAAATAAATAAAAACAGAGACTTAGTGTGATACAGATGACAAATGGCAGGATTGCCCTGAAGGGTAATAATATTCTGATATTCTTCTTTTGAGATGAGATATGAGGAAGTTTAAAAGTGGAAACTGGAGTTTATGCTTGGTGGCTTCCAATTTTCTGTGAAGTAGGGCCAGAGTGATAGGGAGACAGTATTATGAGGTTCATGAAAGCAGTGGTGAAGATTTGTAATAGTTATTATGGGAAATGATCAGGGAACTTAGCAATACCGAATGCCTTGCTGAGATCTGAGTTCTAGTCTTGGCGGTGTCACTGACTAGCTCTGCAAATTAGGCAACTCGTTTATCTTGTCTGAATATTTGTAGAATAAAGAATTTGGAATAGGTAATTTCTGAAGTGCTCTCTAGTCTGCAAATCATTTAATTTATAACTCGGGCACTAAATCCTTTACAATAAGTAACCTAACAAAATAAATGCTTTATTTTCCTCTTATAAGAGTTACTTGCAGAGCAAAAATCTTAAGCCATTTTGGACAACATCTAATCTGAAAGCCCATGTCAATAATTTAAAAGCCAGTTAGAATAGGAAAGGAAAAAGAAATGGAAGACTTACTTTTTCTCCTCACTTGTGAAACGTAGCAATCATCCACCAAAACTAAACAACACGAAACAACACTCATAGATCCATGAACTACAATAAGAAAAATAGTGAAAGAAATTATTGTTAGTGTCTTTTTGGCTTCTAGCTCCTGAGAATTTCTAAGTGAATTCAGCTATGAGTTAAATCATTATGAAATTCCAGTGAGGAATTGAGGAAAATGGGACAGCCTCAAGGAATTTCTTGTAACAGAATTCACTCCAAAGATCTAGCTACAGTGCCTTTTAAAGGAAAGAATGGCTCTGAATAAATAGAGGCTTGACAGTGACTGAAAATGTAAATTTAATGGTTCTTTTCTCTGTGCTCTCAAGCATTTTGTTCATAATTACACTTTTTAGAATTTAAATTTAATTTATAATTTGAAGTGTTAATCAACCAAAGTAACTTCCTGAAGATCATATCTGGCCTTGCAAAGAAAGTTAAAACTACAATGATCAATGACAGGAAAACTAACTCTTTATTTTTCCATTGAAAAAGTTTTTTTGCTTTAAAAAGATCAAAGCAATAGTAAAGCATCTCAATGCCTGACATGCCAGAAAATCCAGGACCGTATGATTTGCTGAACAGCTTATCCTGGGACACTGGGAAAGCGACTTTTATGGAGCCATGTGCACCCGCTAGACTCCATTGTGTCCACTTGGCTGTGCCTCTGTGGAGGAGGAAGAAGCCTCCAGTAGCAGGCAAGGTGCTCGCCTTGCCAACTTTCACACCATTTATCTATTTACACTTCTGCTTCCCACCAGAATCTGAGCTCCTGGAGAACAGGGGAATTGCTTAATTCATCTTTTTTTCCCTAGAGCCTATAACAGCAACGTGCATATAACAACTTCCTAAAATATGCTTATAGGATCAATGAATGAGGCAAATCTATGATCCAGTGTTGCAAATAATTAAGTGAAGAGTATAGAATAATTTCCAAACATTTTTAAGGTATGGGCAATAATAGTTCTTTTCAGTTATACTAACATGGAAAGAAATGACATCTGGCATCTTTCAAAATTAAGGAGATATATATATATATATATATATATATATATATATATATATATTCCTGAATACATCTATGAGCATATGTTGTTTTGATTATTTCCACATATCTCTTGCCAGGCCAACTTTTCTTCATTTTGTTATTCCCCTGATTAAGGATCCATGATGCTTTCTAGGTGCATGATGTATTGGTTTGGAGCCTTAGGACAATCTAATAAAAAGCAGAGTTTTCAATTAAGTCCAAGATTTCATCAGCATTGTGTAATGGAAATTACATAGAATCATATTATGTGGGCATAATTATTACTCAGTTCTTATCTGAATGCTAAGCAAAAACAAAAAAGAAAAGGAAGAAAAAAATGTATCTGAGTAACTGGGAAGTCCGGGAGATTGCATCTGGCTGTAGGCACAACTGTTCCAAAGACTCAAACCATGTTGCCACGACTTTGTTTCCATCTTTATTTCTCAGGTTCACTTATTTCTTCTTGACTTCAGTCTTCAGTTAGGATTTATCCTCTACAAAGGCAAGATGGCTGGCCTCCAAATGCCTCAGGCTCACATCCTTCAAAGTAATCTCCAAAGTAGAGAAAATCTTCCCAATTAACTTCAGAGGAAAAGTCTGGGGGAGGACTCTGCTTGGCCTAAACTATGTCTTTATTTGCTAAATCTGGATTGCATGCCCTGGCCTTGTGGCCTAGGGAAGGTAGAGTCCCATGCTGGCCATTTCCTTTCAGGGAGTGCAGTTCTCCAAAGGAAAATGTGTGGCTGTTACTGGAAGGGAAGTAGAGACAGATGAATGTAGGTTTAACAGTCTACTACACCAGAGCTGAGACGTAGCTGGGATGTGCAGGTCCAGTGAACCAGCTGGCATCCTTCCAGATTGTTCAGGAGTCCATTCTGAATGGCTGGTGTCTATGCCGTACCATTGTTAACTATTTAGAATACCATTCCTGCGTGACAGTATCTCACTACTTATGAGTTACAGATAACATATGTAATGCAATATGAGCACTGTGGAACACATAAAAAGGACATTTATCTTTATGGAACAGAATTTACCCTTTGCACTTAAAACATTTGTTTTTGAATAGGCAAGGTATTTTTTCAGAGTCTGATCAGAGGTAGAGGAGGGAAAGAGAATTGGTGAAACCCAGTGCTCTTTGTTTCTCATTAAGAAAAAATAGCACACATGTGCACACACATGCACACACACACATATATGAAGTATTTATATGATATTATCACTCGCCACAATATTTAAAAGTGATTTGACTTTCTGATAATAAGACCAAATATTCCCCTCAGTAGTGAGCTTAGGGAAACTAGCACCAAAGCAAAGCTAAGTCCCAAGTCCCTAAGATGCCCTTCAAAAGCAGTCATCCATTTAATTTGATCTATTAAACAAACTTAGCAGTTGGGATGCCCACACAGTGAGAAAGCCTGCTTAGAGATGAAATTTTGGCTTTAATTGGAATCTTCTGTCCTTTATTAGACAACCATAAGCTTCCAATTATATACACCGTCTTTGTTTCAAATATGAAATTTTGGATTTATTAAAACATAAATTTTTATTCTTAGCAACAGATTTAGGAATAAAAATGAGCTTCTGTCATGAACAAATATTATGAGGGTTTTTCTTCTTTCTTTCTTCCCTTTTTTGGCCACACCCCAAGCAGTTATTAAGAACTGACTGAACACCCACTGTGTATCCAGAACTGTGTTAGCTACTTGGAATTATTAAAAAGAAGTTGGAAAAGTGATTCCCGTCCTTGAAGAATTTAGGTAATATATCTCAGGAGAAAAAATTAATGTACCCAGAACAATCAGGTAACAAATAAACAGTTGCTTTGCTGTCTCCACTAATAGTATAATGACTTTCCCTCCATTTCAGTCTGTTGAAATTTTACCCATTCTTTGGGCTCTGTCTCCAGAACTGTCCTTTCTATAGCTTCACTGATTTCTTGAATGTAAGGTGGGGCCCATATTTCTGTGAACCAACCACCCAAACATTTGATTTAAATTGTCCCTCTTCAGATGTCTTTGGCTCTTTATCATCTACAGGCTGCAGTTCAGCCCTGACCACCTCTCTTGTCTTTTCCCCACCAGCTCTTCTAGGTACCTACTATTTTGAAGGCAAACCAAATCCTAGTATCAAACTCAAACCTAGTTTGGTACAGAACCTGGTACCCAAACCAAAGTTGCTAAATGCTGTGCATTTCCACATCCAGTCTTTTCTTCCTGCAATAACCCTTTCCTTCCCTTTCCCCCAACTTAGTCCCTGATGAAGTTCCACTTATCTACTAACTGATCTCAGACCTCACTCTCTACATGAGGTCTTCTCCCTTTCCATCTACTAGATCAGAATGTCTCTGTATTTCCTGTACCTATTTTTATGATTCTGGGTGGTAATGATTTTTTTTCATGTTTGCATTCCCCTTCTAGCCTCTGTACCCTGAGGGTGGCACCCATGCCTGACTTATTTTGGAGTCTTGAGTGCCTTGTAGAGTGCGTGACACATAGCAGGTTCTCCATAAAATTTTATTAAAATGAGTTAAATTAAATAGGAGTCTAGAGAAGACTTGAGGTAGCCGAAGGTCCTTACTGAGCCTTGGGTTTTCTTTTAATGTTGAAAAAGGGACAACAGGAGCAACACCCCAGAGATGGGCATGAACCTAGCAAAAGCTGGGGACCATGAATGAACACATCTGGCTTGAGTGGAGCCTGTAGAATAGGGAGTGTTGGGAAATAAGGTCAGAAAGGCCAGGCAGAGCCATAGAAGACTTTGTCAAAAGCAGAGGAGGTGAAACCTGATGTAATACCTAGTGCAATTCAAGAAAAGAAAAATTTAGAAATATCTGTACACAAAATAAGCCTCGTCCCTTCTATAATACCTCTACTTTGGAATTTATCATTTTGTTACTATTAGTATGTCACTGTTCCAAAGGGCCTTGCATCACTAAAACATAACAGTGTGGGGTTTTGAAGTGGAGTGTGATGCATGGGAGTCGGAAGCCCTGGAATTGAATTTCCACTCTGGCACTAATTTGTGACTTGCTATGGTGAAATTGTTTTGAGTCACTAATCCTCAGTGTTCTCATCTGTGGAATGAAGGCATGAAGGTGCATGACATGATTCATGAGTTCCCTTTGATCTCTAGTACTCAGCATATGGAAGGATAATGAATTCTTAGCCAACTTATTAATCTACCCTTGTTTTTCTTTTTCTTTTTCTTTTCCTTTTTTTTTTTTTTTTTTTTTTTTGAGATGGAGTCTTGCTCTGTAGCCCAGGCTGGAGTGCAATGGCACGATCTTGGCTCACTGCAACCTCTGCCTCCTGAGTTCAAGTGATTCTGCTGTCTCAGCCTCCCGAGTATCTGGACTACAGGCACGTGCCACCATACCTGGCTACTTTTTGTATTTCTTTTTAGTAGAGACAGGATTTCACCATATTGGTCAGTCTGGTCTCGAACTCCTGACCTCGTGATCCACCTGCCTCGGCCTCCCAAAGTACTGGGATTACAGGTGTGAGCCACCGTGCCCAACCTGTTCTTGGTTTTATTTGCTTGCTTGTTTACCAGTTTTCTGGTGTCAGAGTTGCTTTATTAAGCTGGTCTCTGACAGTCCCACAATATGCTCTGCTGAAATCAGCCTCTGAAGCTTGACCATCTTGTCAGACCTGGAAAGCCCTCCTCAACCTCCACTTCTCCTTCAAATCCCAGCCCCAGCCAACATCTTTCTTAAAGTTTTCCTGACCTCTCCATGTCTTTGCTATTTCCCTCCACTTTTAGAGTTTAAAGATAATTCGTCTTGAGTTACTACTTGCTTCATATTGGCTTTTCTCTCTCCAATTAGTTTGTAAACATCTTAAAATAAGTAACTGTTAAGTGTAATATTTGCTTATCTCCCCCCGCCCCCACCGCCCCACCATCACCATACCTGGCATAAAGCGAGGCGCAAAATAAACATCTAAGGAGGTTTTTGAATATTGAACTGAATGATGTACAAGGGATATTAATAAAAATAGAAAAACTGAACGTCAAAAAGGATAATCTATAGGAATTGGAATGGAAATAATTGTAGCATATCAATAATTTTATACATGGTATTTTGTACCCAGCAAAAGACTGTTTTAAGACAGAGTGATCTGTGAAGTTTCTGGTCTGTGGGCTTGTCTTGAATTAAAGAGTGGGTGGTACTAGGGCTTAGAGATATTCCAGCCAACTCGAGGAAAAGAGAAACAGAGAACTGTTTACTGAGTGACTTTGCTGTTGGAAATGTCCCAACTGCAGCTTGGGAACATCGGGCAGAGTTACCACCCCGCTGCCACAACCTCTGCCAACTTGGATAAAAAGCAGTGAAGTTGACCTGTCTTTTGGCTCTGGAACAAGGCGAGGGAGCGCACCAGCAGGCATGGGAAGGAAGACGTTGTGAAATGAAAGACATGAAAAAGAGATGACTCTGATCTTCTTTCTCCTCACTACCCTGAGTCTCTCTCCTGCCTCCTTGACACCTGTAAACTGGTATAAAGCAGAATTCTCTACCTTACACCAAGTGGGGCCTGGGGCCCTTGGAGTCCAGCTTGGGATAACAAGACAGCAGTGAGAAACGGTTGTTTTGTTCCCTAAAGTGGTCCTAGGTTTGAAAAGGTTTGAAATTAGTGCTCTAAGAAGGTAATTAGCTTTTAAACAACATAACACTTCAAAATATCAATGTAAAATATAAGACAAAAAGTCGCTGTTTAAAGTAGTTGAGTTCTAGATCTGACAGTATCATGGCTCTCTCGGTTGTAAATTAGCTCATGGAGATAAAATGTCTGAGTTTAGGACTTCAGATCCTGCCTTTGCTGTCAGATTGCCTCAAGCTGTCTCTGGTAGGAAAGTCTAGAAACATGGATTCATTGTATACCACCCCCCCACTTTCTGACATGCTCCAAATCTGTTAGTGTTTGTAACAGAACTCTGCATTGCACTGATTTGTCTTACTGTGTGGGGAAATTGTAGGAATAACTCCCATGTGTCATCAACCATTTAGTCGGCATGCAGTTCCTTAGCAGGGAAAACGGTAAGATTTATTAGGGAAAGTATCTGTCATCCCATATAAATAGATGCACAGTTAACGCAGATGTAGCAGGCAGGGTGTATGTTTCTGTGTGACTGATCATGAGGAACTTATTATCAGGAACACTGTAGAAAAATCAGTCATTTGGGAAGGTGGCAAGTATAAGGGTACACTTATACTTCATGCAAAATGCTCCTCAAAATAGTAATTTTGGCTTTAAGTGCATTGTTGTGGTAGGAATCATTTTTATTAAAAATATATTTTTGCTTTAATTTTTTTACTATTGAGAAAATATATGCAAGTGATAAAAACAGCCAAATAATAGAAAAAGGATGTAAAGATATTTTTCCTCTGCTCACCCCAGTCTCCTGCATCCCTCTCCCTCAGAGGCCATCACTGTTGCCAATTTATTTTGTGTCATTAGGAAATCTGCACAAACAAGCTCATCCTCTTCTTCAGCGTTACAAACATGGTAGTCCACTCCCCACACTCTTCTGAAGTGGTTCTGGAAAGCATTTCTTATTAGTCTGCAGTATGATCCAGGCTTATTGTTTTTCACAGATTTAACCAGTGTTGACATCTTGCCTGACTTGAGTTTTTTGCTTGTTTGTTTTAACATTACAGATACATTTTAACCATAGCACCCACTACCCAATTCCATTGCTCTCTGCCCAAAGATAATCACTATCCTGAAATTAGCATATATCCTCCCTGCCTGGTTATTATATATTTTGCACATACATAGTTGGTATTTCATTGTATGACTTTGGCATTTGTATGACCATTTATTGATCCAGCATTCTTTTTTTTTTTTTTTCGTTTTTTTTTGAGACACGGTCTCATTCTGTCACTCAGGCTGCAGTGCAGTGTTGTGATCTCAGCTCCCTGCAGCCTCAACCTCCCCAGGCTCAGGTGATCCTCCCACCTCAGCCTTCTGAGTAGCTGAGACTACAGGCATGAGCCACCATGCTGGGCTAATTTTTGTATTTTTTGTGGAGGCAGGGTTTTACCATGTTGCCCAGGCTGGTCTTGAACTCCGGGGCTCAAGAGGTCCGCCTGCCCACATTGGTCTCCCAAGGTACTGGGATAAAGGTATGAGCCACTGAGCCCTGTCCACAATTATATTTTTGAACATTTAGGTTGGTTCCAATGTTTTGCTGTTAAAAACGGTGCTACAAAAAACATTGTATTTCATTTCTCCTTGGGCATATGCATGAGAATTTTTCAGGATACATACCCGCAGGCAGAATTGCTAGGTCATAGGTTAGCATGTGCTTATCAACTTTGTTTGATATTGCAACATTGTCCTCCAATGTGATTTTCAACAATACACATTCACACCAGCCATATTTACAAGTTCTTTTTTTCTTTTTCTTCCACATCCTTACCAACACTTGGGCTTCTCAGACTTCTAAATTTTGCCCATCTGATGGATGTTAAATAGTACTTTATTGTGGTTTTAATTTGCATTTATTACTGAAGTTGAGTATCTTTTATGTTTTTTGGCTATTTAGTTTCCTTCTAACAATTAACTGTTGATACCATCGACAAATTTTCTACTGTATTGCTTGCTTTTTTCTTACTGATTTATAGAGATTTAAAAATATTCTTGATGCTAATACCCAGTAATATATACTATAATTAACTTCTCCAGTGGCTTGCATTTTCACTGTGTCTGGCATCTTTTGTGTAATAGAATTTTAATATTTAAATGTATTCAAATAATCATTGTTATTTATGCTTTTGTTATTTTATTTAAGAAACTTGAAAATGTAATAAAGACATTCTCCTGTATTTACTTTGTGATTTTAAGATTCTCCCTGCCACCCTACCATACAGTTAAGGTTTTTAGTACATGTAGGATGTATTTTGTTGTGGTATGAAATAGGGATGTAAATTCCTTTTTCCTGTACATAGTCAGTTGTCTTAGGACCACTAAGGTAATGTTTGCCACTCCCTGCTGATATGTAAGAGACTTCTGTTCTGTATCAACTTTCCATGTATGTATTTGTCAGTATCTATACCCTTTATTCCATTCTTTTGGCTTATTTTTACTTTTTAATTTTTGAGACAGAGTCTCCCTTTGTCACCCAAAGGGTGGAGTGCAGTGGCATGATCTCGGCTCGCTGAAACCTGCGCTTCCTGAGTTCAAGCAATTCTCATACCTCAGCCTCCAGAGTAGCTGGAATCACAGGTGTGCACCACCACACCCAGCTAATTTTTGTATTTTTAGTAGAGACGGGTTTTACCATGTTGGCCAGGTTGGTCTCTAACTTCTGACGTCAAGCGATCGTCCCGCATCAGCCTCTCAAAGTGCTGGGATTACAGATGTGAGCCACTGTGCCAGGCCCTTTCAGCCTATTTTTATATTCCTGTCCCCAAAGCCACACTGCTTAAAGAATTATAACCTTATATAGTTAGCCTGGTAGGGCAAATCACCTCTCTTTAGTTTTCTTTTTCAAACATTTCTCTGCTAGTTGAGTATCTAATCTTCCACACCCACTTTTGGGTTAGATTGTTAAATTCCATGAAGCCTTGTTGGGATTCTGGTTGGAATTACAATGATTCATAGATTCATTATAAATTCACAGGGGGATCTGCCAGATTGACACAATTATCTTTCCATTCCTCAGTGTCTCATCATTTATCCAGCGCATCTTTTATGTTATGTTTTATAATTTTGACTAAATAGGTCTTGCAGATATTTCTGCCTAGATATCTATCCTAAATGGGAGAGCACACACACAGACACACACACACACAATTTTTTTCCACTCTCATACCATACCCTGAACATGTATTCAGAATACTGAACACATTCTCCTGCATTTTTAATGTAAACTATCAGATAGTTTATAAACAGGGACATTTTTTCCCCTTCTTTCTAATTCTTATTCTTTTGAAGAGTATTGGCACTGGCTAGGACTTTTAATATTAATATAAGGGTTAAGAGAAGCTGTGATAACAGGCACTCTTGACTTGCTCCTGACTCTAAAGAGAATGCTTCTAATGTTTGACCACTAAGTATCATGTTTTTCTTGGCTTTTTGGCAGCTGTATACTTGGGAGACATTGCTGATCCCTCCCTCTCACACTGGTTCTCTCTTTTTTCCTCTGTAGAATCTCTATTTTATTTGGAGACATCACTGTCAAGAAAATTGCCTGCATTTCACTGCCACCTTCAAGTGGGTGAGGGCATATAACATAGTTCCTGCCATTGGGATGTAAGTAGAAGTGATATATGCAAATTCCAGTAGTACCCCTAAAGTGGAAACGTAATCACTCCTCCCTTTTCTCCCTCCTGCCCCCTAGAATGCAGATGTAATGACTGGAATTGGAGCAATCATGTTGTACTTGATGTGATCTTAGGAATAAAGATCTTACCAAATTTCAAAATATTAGAGGGAACTTGGCTCTGGGCCACCTAATCAGTCTTTTAGTTGCGAGAGAAATAAAATTCTATATAGTTTGGAATTTTCTGCCACTCACAGCCAAGCTCAATTATATACTTATATAATTGATGAAAAAGCAATTTATGGCAAAAAAAAAGCTATTGGCAAACTGGAAATGGACTACAACCTCATTTTCCTGATAAAATTTGTCATCTTTATCAATGAGGTGAATTACATTGGTAGATTTTTAATATTCAACCATTCTTGGTATTCTGTCATGATATGTTTTTACAGGTGGTAAATACAGAATGATTTTGTTTCTTACTTTTTTCAAGGTTTTAATATGAAAAACTTCAAACATACAAAAAATTTGGCCCATACAGTGAACACCCTTATGCCCACCAACCAGATTCTATAATTATTTTATTATATTTGCTTTGTGCCTTATCTAATATGATGTCTTAATGCATTGCTGAATTCAGTTAGATGCTATTTTAAAATATTTGAGCACATGTGCTCAAAAGTGAGAAAAAACAACTATTTTCTCATTTTGTCTTTTTTCAGTTTGGGTATCAAAAATATACTTATAAAAGAAGTAAAGAGAGTTCTCCTATTTTTGTTTCACTGAATGAAAAAGTCTGTTCAATACAGGAAATAAACTTTGAAGATTTGGTAAAACTCACCTCTTTGGGTAAGTACTTGATTGGCATAGTATTTAATGAATAGATTTTTTTAAAACTGTAGATTCAGTTCTTTTAATGGGTATAAATAAATAGATTGCCATTTCTTTTTCATGTCAGTTTTAGTGATTTACATATTTCTAGAAAACTGTCCATTCCATTTAAATTGTCAAATGTATTAATATAATGATGTTGATTGTATTCTCTTATGCTTTTAAAAATTTATAGTCAAGCCCTTTTTTCCCACTTTTTTCTCTTACACTCTCAATCAATCTTGCCAGGTTTTGTCTATTTTATTAGTCTTCTAAAAGAATTAGGTTTTAAATAGATTGAATCATATTGTCTTCATATAGAATATGAATATATGAATCCTTATTGAGTTATGAACTGTTATTGTTTCTATATGAAACCTTATTGATTTTTTCTCCATTTGGCTATTTCTCCTCTTATTTTTGATTTTTTTTCCTTCTACTGTCTCTGTTCTAATTTTTTTTTTTTTTTTTTTTTTTTGAGTCTCGCTCTGTCGCCCAGGCTGGAGTGCAGTGGCCGGATCTCAGCTCACTGCAAGCTCCGCCTCCTGGGTTTACGCCATTCTCCTGCCTCAGCCTCCCGAGTAGCTGGGACTACAGGCGCCCACCACCTCGCCCGGCTAGTTTTTTTTTGTATTTTTTAGTAGAGACTGGGTTTCACCGTGCTAGCCAGGATGGTCTCGATTTCCTGACCTCGTGATCCGCCCGTCTCGGCCTCCCAAAGCGCTGGGATTACAGGCTTGAGCCACCGCGCCCGGCCTCTTTGTTCTAATTTTTAAACATTTTGACCTTTGGGGTATGTGCTTCCTTCTCTTCCATTATAGGCATTTAAAGCTCTAAATTTCCTTCTAAATACTGCTTAAACTCCATGCCATATGTTTTGGTACTCATGTTTTCATTGAGCGGTGTTACACATTTGGTATTTTCTATTCATTTTTCTACCTTAATAATTATTTAGAAGTTTCTAAAATAATGGGGCAGTGTAACTATTATATTGATTTTTGATTTTATTGCATTGCTGTCCGAGAATGTTTTATGTGATTTTGGTCATTGGTGTTTGTTTGAAATTTGCTTTTTGACGTATTATGCTTTTTATAAATGTTTCATGTGTGCTAGAAAGAGTATGTTTCCTGGGAATCTCTGAGCCTCCTCTGGCTCAGGAGGCTGCCCATAACAACAACAAAAATAATGAAAAGAATGCATTTCCTGTAATTTTGGGTGTAGAAATTACCTGTGTTCTTTACATCTTCTACCACTATGATTATACATTTATCATTTTCTCTTTATAATTTTGACAGTGTATTGTGTATACACACACATACATACACACTGAAGTTCCAACTTACTATTTCTTAATTGTGAATTCTTTTTATTCTTTTATCATTATATAGTGGCCCTCTTTTTCCATTACTTTTATTTTGCCTTAAAGTTTTAAAAATGATGATAATATTGTTATGTTTAATTAAAAAAAATTTTTCTAGTACAGTTTATCCATCTATTTACATAATAATCTCTCTGTCTTATCATGTTCTAGGTAGTCTCTTGGCTGAATTTTTAAAAATCCTGAAAATTTCCATCTTTTTGTACAGAAATTCAATATGTTAATATTTATATGTATTTTGATTATTGATACATGGTTCATATTGTGCTTTCTATTTATCTTTTTTTTTTTTTTTTTTTTTTGAGTCGGGGTCTCACTTTGTCAACCAGACTGGAGTGCAGTGATGAGATCTTGGCTTACTACAACCTCCACCTCCCAGGTTCAAGCAATCCTCCTTCAGCCAGTTATCATTCTTTAACTTTGATTCTTTATTCTTCTTTTCTACTTTCTATTAGGTTGAGCTAGTCTTTTTCTTTCTTTTCTTTTTCACTCTGTTGCCCAGGCTGAAGTGGTGCACTGGCATGATCTCAGCTCACTGCAGCCTCCACCTCCCAGGTTCAAGTGATCCTCCTGCCTCAGCCTCCCGAGTAGTTGGGATTAAAAGTGTGCGCCATCACACCCAGCTAATTTTTGTATTTTTGGTAGAGATGGGGTTTTGCCATGTTAGTCAGGCTGGTCTTAAACTCCTGACCTCAAGTGACCTGCCCTCCTCAGCCTCCCAAAATGCTGGGATTACAGGTGTAAGCCACCTTACCCAGTCATTTTTAATTTATTCTCCCCTTTTCTTCATACTGGAAGTTAGAAGGTAGGATTAAAATTTAAAAGATCCCCGGGAGAAACAAAAAGCCCAGGATTCCATACTACTTTTTCAGACTGAGGAGTTGGACTTTTCTACTTCCCTCTTCATGGCAGGAGTAGCTCTTCAAGGGTTTTCCTCCAACGACACCTCCTGGGTTTCCAGAGCCTGGGTCTCCAGAGCCTGTGTCTCAGGAAGTTCAGGCAGTTCTCTTTTGCAGCTTCTGAACCTAAACAGAGAAGGCGGCCCGGGGCCTGGGTCCCCCAGGCCCGAAAGCCAGGAGTCAATATGAGCAACAAGGGCATCCAAGGAGAATTCTGCACAAGAACCACTGAGCCCATCAGCTGAGCTGGGGTCAAGTCAGATTGAACCCACTGTGGCTTTGTCTTCTGTCTTTATTCTAAAACCTTTTTCTTCCTTTTGCTTCAGCTGTTTATTTAAAAGTTATTTTTTACTGCATTTTGCCAATATTTCTATGTGTAGGTACCAATCTGCTATACTCTAAAAAGCTGTGGGAGTTAATTTACTTATCTTACAGACTGTTTACAAGTTCCAAGTCTCACCTTCCACCTCACATCTTTTTGTTTTTGTCTGCTTTCCTCTGTTTCCATCTAGTTCACTTACAAGTAGACTTTTTTTTTTTTTTTGAGACGGAGTTTTGCTCTTGTCACCCAGGCTAGAGTGCAGTGCGCAATCTCAGCTCACTGCAGCCTCTGTCTCCTGGGTTCAAGCGATTCTCCTGCCTCAGCCTCCCGAGTAGGTGGGATTACAGGTACCTGCCACCACACCCAGCTAATTTTTGTATTTTTAATGGAGACAGGATTTCACCATGTTGGCAAGGCTGGTCTCGAACTCCTGACCTCAAGTGATTCACCCGCCTCAGCCTTCCAAAGTGCTGGGATTGCAGGCGTGAGCCACCACACCCAGCCTAGATTCTTTTTCTCTGTCTTGCTCCTCTGTACTGATGATTCATTTTGAAGTTCTGAGTGGCTGTCGTTCTGGCCTCCCCTCAAATCCCTTTGCCTCTCAGGTTGGGGAGGTAAGACCTCCTCTGCACACAGGCTCCTGGACCCCATGCTCTGCTCACAGCCAGAGTCCAGGTAAGAAAGCTGGCCATAGTTCTCTGTGCTGTAGTTCCTGGCCGTGTTGCCTTTCCCCCATCCTTCAGCAGTTTCTAATATGATGGACTTGACAGGTCTCAGCCTTCCTGGCTGGACACACCCCTGGCTATGATAGAAACATGCCCAGCTGGAAGCAGCTGACATGCCCAGAGCTTCCAGCAATGGGCTTTCCAATACAACATGTTGGGGCCCTTATTTCCTGTCACTTCTTTTTGGCTGGGTGGCTCCCTCTAGCCACAGGCATTCCCTGGGCAGCTGTCAGAGTTAACATCTGAGCCTGGCCAGCACTAGTGCAGCTGTGGGCTCTGGCATTGCTGCTCTTGAGTAAATTCCCCAGTGAGCCCACAGTGCTGCCTTGACATCTCTGTTGGGTGCAATTCTCTTCAAAGAAGGCCAGCTTCCTAGGTGCGAGCCCTATGCAGTCACACTGGGACCCGCCCTCAGACCTTGTACTTGGATTCATGCTCTGGTGTTGATAGCTTGAAATTCAAAATAATTTGTGAATAAAGTTTTGCTTTTTACTGGGCTCCATAAATTATGTAGCTCTCCTTAGGAGAAACGGAGAAGAATACCACTGGCACTTGGGGAAGTGGGTGGGGTTTATTGACTAACCCAGCGTCTTGGGAGTGCAGAGCAACGGCCATTATAAGTAATTGTTTTTTCTTCTGGGAAACTCCCACCCATCTATAAAAGCATTTTAGGCCAGGAGCAGTGTCTCAAGCCTGTAATCCCAGCGCTTTGGGAGGTCAATGTGGACCTTGGGGTCAGGAGTTCAAGACCAGCCTGGCAAACATGGTGAAATCACGTCTCTACTAAAAATACAAAACTTAACTGGGCTTGGTGGCGGGTGCCTGTAATCTCAGCTACTCCGGAGTCTGAGGCAGGAGAATTGCTTGAACCTGGTAGGTGGATGTTGCAGAGAGGTGAGACTGCCCTGCTGCACTCCATCCAGAACAATAGAGTGAGACTCCATCGCCAAAAAGAAAAAGCGTTTTGGTGCCTTAGGAAAGGGAAAAGGGTAGACAGCCTCTAGAATAACTGTCCAATGTAACTTCCTGTGATGCTGCTAATGTTTTATATATTTGATGTCCAATATAGTGGCCACTATCCCCATGTGGCTTCTGAAACCTTGAACTGTAGCTAGTATGACTGAGGACCTGAATTTAAAAATCTTAATTATTTAAAAATTAAAATTACATAGACACATGGAGCTGCTACCATATTGCACAGCATAACTCTAAAACGACAAAGTAATTTCTGACCTTTGTGCTTTGATTATTGTTCATACTGATCTATAGCAAGACTTAGGCTTTGTCCAGAAAGGATTTTTAAATTCAGATTTAAGGCATACCATGAACTAAGATGGGGCCCTCGACTCTTAGTGTTTTTTTCTTAAGAATAAAGAAGATAACCTTACCACCTATGAAAGCTAGGTCACGATATGCATCGCTCTACCCTGGAAGGGAGATAGTACATGGGTGAATGAGTTGCCCAAAGACTGCCCCTTCCAGTTCCAAGGAATTATGGAAGAAATGAGGAAGACAAAGAAGAAATGAGAAGGCCAGAAGCCAGAGTCTTGGCAAGGAGTGATGGTGAGGAGGTGGTATAGTAGGCGAGTTGATAGATGAACTTGAGCCGTCACTCCTGGGCCTACATGGCCTGGATGTTGTACAAGTGATCCAGCAAGTTCCATGTGTTCTGATGAGACACAGAGGTTTTGAGAGCACAGAGGTACACCAGAGGGCTCTGGTCAAAACAAAGAGGTACCTGAGTAAAAACTTTGAGATGACCAGAACCACAAATTCCAGAGGGAATTACTTTCCCTCAAAAAGCCAAACCAGAAAAATCAACCTTCAGTGGTCACCAGTCCAGTAAACAGAAAATCTAGCCACTTCACCTTTGATCAGTAAGAATTCAGATAACATCTCTGCTGTGTGGCTCATCTAAATTCTTACAGACCCCACTGAACAGACACAGAGTCACTAACTTGGAGGAGAACAAAGAGATGGAGAGAAAATGTAAAGACCATAGTTTGCCTAAAGAAACTAAAGATAATTTACATAAAGAAGGCATCTGAATTATTGAGCTGAACTAAGTTTAACTGAGGGGGATAAATTTAGGGTTCTTTTTCCCAATTCCCTGTGGATGAGTAGATGAGTTATGGAGAAATATAGAAGCTACATTTTTCTTGCACATCTGAGTACAGAGTGAATGAATTTGTGACCCCACTACAAATATGTGTGGCTTCCTGCCAAGCCAGTGATGGACAGCAATTCTATTTACAAGGCTTTGGCGGGGGTGGAGAATGTGTGGGGAAAGGGAGGATGCTAACTTCATGTACTGAGTCTGGGAGCAGCAACACCAGCACCATGATGAATTGGCCACTTAACCCACAGATGCCCTCTCTTTAAAGGCACTAGCAACCTCACGTGGGAAGTGCATTTTGAGTGTATCTAAGAGGGAGTTTTTCTTTTATCTTCTGCCTGGATAGGGAGGAGGTTGTAGATAACCCAGCTTACTGGTCCAAGAGCTTTGACATCAATGGGATAGGGGGGATCTGGCAGATTATGGTGTCATTTTGGCTGTGCAGGCCCTAGTCATCTTCTCATGCAGGATCAAGGAGGCACGAGCTACTTGGACGAAATCCTAATATACGAATCTGAATCTAACATCTTGTGAGTCCTTTGTCCATACAGTCCTCTGTAGTCCTCTGTGGGCTACACCACCACCTGCAGGCCAACCCTGAAAAGTACATGTCCAAGAGAATGGAAGAATTACTGGGCTGTATTCTGTCTGGTCAAGATATCTGCAATATTTTGGGCACTTCAAGTGTTTGTAGTCCCAGAGGAAGAGCCCACATGATTTATCAAATATATTTATCAATTCCTGGAATTCATTAGACAATTCCCTACACATTTATTTTCATGGTCTGTTGTAATAATTGACGTGCTTAAAAGGGATGGAGGCTTTTCTTGGTTCTCAGATGCAAATGCAGTCTCCTAACAAGCCTTACTTAAGTTACTTCAACCTCCCCCTGACCTACCTGACCCAGCCCAGTCCACATGAATGTCTCCATCCACTGAGATGGGCAATATGTAGTGCTTGGAAGACCCAGCCCTGAAGTCTCCACCCCTGGGTTTCCTTCTCTAGGAAACTGGCTTTTGAAAGAGTATAATTGCTCCTCTTCCTTGGGATTAAGAATCACTTGTCATAGAGCTGGAGCGGCTAAATTAGATGCAGAAACTCAGTTTGCACCAGAGTCACCTTCCTCAAGCACTTTGGGTTTACCATTTCATACCCAATCCTGGGAGCCATAGACACATGAGGGAAGACTACAGCACCAATCCTGGAAATCGTCTGCTGGGAATTTTGAAGATAGCCTGGCCATCACTAATGGAGGTAGTCAGGTCTGGCAGGGGCCCACACAATTGGATTTTTATGATATGTGAGTGTAAGAGGAATAGAGTGGTCAAGAATGAGCCTCAAACCTACATCCTGAGCTGCTGGATGAATGGTAAAGCCAGGAGCTGCAGCGTATAAAACTGTAAGAAAAACAGGTTTGGGGGATAAGACCAAGTTCTATTTTGAAAATGTTCAATTTGAAATGCTTATTAGACATCTAATGGAAATGTCAAGTAGGTGGCAGAATATGTTAAGGCTGGAGCTCAGGGGAAATGTCAGGGCTAGAGAATATAGATCTGGGAGTTATTGACAGAGAGATAGAAATTAAAGCCATGGGACTGGATAAGATCTCCTATAAAGTGAATGAGTGTATTTAAAGAACAGAAGATGTTTAAAGAAATTTAAAAATGAGGAATAAGAGGAAGGAGCCAGCAGACTCAGAATAAGCCAATCTGGGACACAGGAGGAAAACTGAGACAGTGCGTTGACTCAGAATCCAAGTGGTTCATCAAGTCAGATCAAATCCACTGAGAGGTCGAGTAAGAGAAGGGCTGGGAAATTGTTCAAAGGATTTAAGACATGTGGAGCTCACTGGTGATCCTGAGAAGAATGACTTCGGTGCAGTCATAGGGAAGAAGACATGATTGGAGAAGACTGAAAGATCATGAAATGAGGAAGTGGAGAGACACTGAGTTTGACAACTTGCTTTAGAAATAATGATGTAAGGAGGCCTGAGAAGCAGGAGGGAGTAGTTGAAGGAGGGTGTAATTCTAGGGAAGACAGGTTTTTTAAAGACAGGAGATATTATATCGTGCGTATATGCTACGGGAATGATCAAATAGAGAGTGGAGATGTAGAGATGGTGGAGACGGTGAGTGATGAAAAGAGCAAAGCCTTTGAATAGATGACGGGGAATCCAGGGCTTAAGTCACAAGGTCTATGAGGACTGAGAGTCCAGTACAGTTTTTCCATCACCAAGGAAGGAAAGGCAAAACTTAATGAGAACGATGATGGGAAATGTTATAGTTGTCTTCTGCTTGTTTCTATTTTCTTAGTAAAAGCAGAGATGAGGTCTGTTTCAGCCAGCTCATGCTAGCTCAGTTCACTGCCCTAGACCCAGAGCCCAGTAATTTACCCTGACAACTGAGTTAGAAGAGCCCACGCATCTTGCAAAAGGTTCTGGATTTTCAGAAGTACCACTGCCAGATCTGGTACCTGTCCTTGAGAAAGGATGTCCGCTAGAGAAGCGAACACATGAAATGCCCCCACCTCAACTAAGAACCCACCTAAACATGTTAAGACTTTGTAGCCACCCAGTGAAAAACACCACCCAATGGAGTGGGATGTGGAAGAAGAGCCAGACCTGGTTAGAGCCTCCTCCCCCATCAGGCTAAGGCTGCTGGCATCCTATAAAAACAGTAAGAAAACTACCTTAAATATATATATTTTTTACCTTCTCCCTCTATACCGTGTTCTAAACTTGCTTGCTCACAATGGATTTTCCGTTTGTCCTCATATTTGGATGGATACTCTGTCTCTACCCAACCTTTTAGGAAAGATGGTTCTTCGGTACTGCCCAAGTGGTTTTAAATTCAGCTTCTCCCTAGAATGCTTCCGCTGAATCTCTACCTCTTCAGCTCCAATGAGCCTCAGACGTGTCCCAGGCTCCCAGCTACCACCTTTCTTCCCAGCCTGCGTAGGCCCTCACTTCTCAGGGATGAAGGCCCTCACACATACGAGAAACCATGTAAAGTAGATTTTAGAAGGATAGCACAGTGTAACCGTGTTATTCAAAGCAGCAGCAGAAGCAACAGGGCTTTCTGAGCAAGGCTTCGCTATTCAGCCTTCTTTATCTTTCTCTAGCCATTAAAAATGCCTTCTAAAGGAATAACACACCCCTTGGGAAAATGAGCGGAAGTACAAATGAATTAGGGTTTGGAGAAGATGAGGATAAAGAAGGTTGCTTCCCCATGGAAGACCACACACACGCACACACGCTTTGATTACTACACATAGTAACTACACGTATTGTAGCTTACAGATGAATGACAAACAAATTTGAATGTCTTTTTCAAAGCAAGATTTTTATAATAAAACACAAAGAGATATATTAATATAAAAATAAAACATGCGTGATGGCACATAAATATTCTAATTAGGTAAATAAGCTTTCTTCAACCAAACATTTGTAGAGAGGTGTTTGGGCCCTGTATTTGAATCAAAGTATCTAAGTAAAGGTACTTCTAATTAAACAGGAGTCAGGGTGAATATTTATTTTCTCACATAATATGTGACTAAATGAATGAGGCTGTTTTGTTTTTGTTTTCTAAACAACCCTTATATTGGAAGCCTAGTTTGTCAGGTGCTATGACTCTAAGTGATTTTGGAACTTCTTGTTAGGAACTACCTTCAGAGCTCTTTTGATGAATAGGGTGACTGATTATTTCTCTTTTCCAGAATGTGGGGCTATAGAACTGGGACAGTCTTAGGCAAATCTTCTTGATTTACCTGGAACTGAGGGAGATGTCCAGTCCTAAAACTGGTAAAGTTCCAGGCAAAATGGATTGAGTTTGGTCACCCTATTCACAAACCACACAAGAACTACCAGCTCATTGCTTTAGAGTCATACAGTGTTACTCAGTTTGATCTCCTCCTTATTTTTAAAACTGGCCCTTAATGTCCTTTGGCTGGTTCAGAGACCAAATGTGTTCCCCTGCAAACAACTTTGTAACAACGTACAGAGGAGCCTGAATTCGGAAGGCAATTTTACTAACTTTCCTTTCTTCCTCCCTCCCTTCCTTTCTTCCCTTCCTCTTTCCCTCCTTTTCATTCTTACCTTTTCATATCCGAGTCACAGTATTTACAAGTATGTTGTATGAGTGGTGGATATGATAAAGACTTCTTTACCAAACTTCAGTCAGGTTCCCCTGAACCCTCTTCTCGACTGGCCTCTCCCCTGGTCCCCATCCTGTCTTTGGCCTGCCTAACTTAGTTTTAGGAAGAGTCCTGCCAAGTCAGTTTATTGAGAATACCTTCCCTTGATGCCTGATCACCCCTGGTATCCAATGAAATTCATTTTATCCTGTCTCCTACCCAGTTTTGGAATCCCTCAAACCTCAACTTGTAGCTCAGTACATTATCCCTTCCCCTTACTTTTAGCTGCTTAACACATTTTATGGTAATCACTAATTCATCACATGGAACTGAATAAGAACCATTTAATATGATTATCTTCTCCATTAAAGCTGTCATCATAATTAGAGCTGCAGTGAACTGTTTGCCAGGAATTATAACTTCTGCCAAGAAAAACTTGGGTGTCATTTTAGAAAAATTCTTAGGTGGGGGAGGAGGAGATCAGGGCCATCTGTGTGAGGATCCAAAGCTGAATAATGATAGGCAAAGCCCCTTTCTCCTGTTCTCTGCCAAACTCTGGCCAGCCCTCCAACTGGACCCTGCCAAAGACTTTCACATGAACTAGCTTTCAAGGTAGTCCAAGGAGCACACCCTCTCAGGGGAAGAAAGCCTTTGGAAAAGGCAGCAACAAATAAACATTAGGCCTCTGTGCATAAGGCTTTCTAAAAGTTGTTCCAAATGGTTTTGTTTGCTACCCCACTGTTTCCAGGGCAACCACCTAAGCCAGGACAGAAGTAGAAGGAGACATGAGGCTAGAATGGGACCACCCACTGCAATTCTCATTTTATCCTGATGGCAAGAACCTTTATATCGACTCAAGGTGTTTGTCAGGACTCTCGCTGTGAATCACTGGAATAACATTTTGCCCTCATGGAAGTGTGTCACAGGCTGCTGCTCCCACATCCCCCCATACTGAGGTGTTTTTAAATGGAACCAAATATCCCAGGGGAATTTTCTCTGCACTACTAGCATTGCTTTGTCGCACATTTTTAGATTACACACTGTAAATTATAGCTGAAAAAATACATTATGCTAATTTCCTCCTGCATGTCTTTGAGTTATTTTTAGGGAAAGTGTCTTTGGAATTCAGCTTCTCAGGTAAATGTTTAAAATGAAGAGAATAATAAGACTAAGGCAGAGGGATGCTCCAGGCTCAGACTGCAGCTGCATCATAGTCTGGCACTTTGTAATGAGCACAACTTGTGTGTCCAGCACGGATTTTAACTGCCAATAGTGGAAGAAGCCCTGGACGGGGCATCAGTAGATTTGGGTGTGCATGCTGGTTATGCAACTTTTTGGATATGTGACTTTGGAGGAATTTGTATCATGTTCCTAAGTCTTGACTTCCTCATCTATGGAGTGAGAGTGTTCAGTGAGATCTCTAGAGTACTTTTCACTTCTCATACTCCGTGGCACTGTGTGCTAAACTAAGTGAAAGGACCTCAAATCACATGAGCAGATTATGTTGACTGTCTTTAAAAAGAATGAACAAACTCAGATCAGGCCCCATTGGCTCATGTCTGTAATCCTAGCACTTTGGAAGGCCAAGGTGGGTGGATCACTTGAGGTCAGGAATTGGAGACCAGCCTGGCCAACATGGCAAAACCCCATCTCTACTACAAATACAACAATTAGCTGGGCTTGGTGGTGCGCACCTGTAATCCCAGCTACTCAGGAGGCTGAGGCAGGAGAATCGCTTGAACCCAGGAGGCAGAGGTTGCAGTGAGCCGAGATCACGCCACTGCATTCCAGCCTGGGTGAAGAGTGAGACTCTGTCTAAAAAAAAAAAAGAATGAATAAACTCAATCTGTGAGCCTTATAAAATTAAGCAGCACAAAGTACTTCAGCCTGCATTCTTCATGATCTCTTACTGCACTAAGGTTGTTGATTTTTTCACGTGGTGTGCTAGATCTCTCCCATTTGCCCTTTAGATCCACATTCCATCTTTCTCCACCCTGGCAGACTGTCCTATGAGGACTAAAGCACGGGCTTGTGTCCTGTGGCTTCCAGGTGAGCTCAGCAAATGTGCAGGAGATTGAAAAAACAGTTGAGTGGAGGTTGCTCCCTCCCTGCGCCTTGCCTGTGAGGTTGCCATGACTGCATTCCGCAACCAGAGGACACAGCTCCAGTAAAGCACCCTCTCTACCTAGCTGTCTTCAGGTTTCCATAATAGATTCCTCCACTTGTTGCTTCAGGTCTAGGGGCACTGTATGACCCCTGTGGTTCTCTATGCACAGTCTATATTTATAAAAACTCATTTAGGCTGGGCATGGTGACTCACGTCTGTAATCCCACCACTTTGGGAGGCCAAGGTGGGAAGAATGTGAGACCAGCCAAGGCACATAGCGAGACCTCGTCTCTATAAAAGTAAATAAATAGAAATAAAAAATAAAAATAAGTAAAAACGAGTCTTTATTTATTTATTTATTTATATTTTAAAGAGGGTCTCACTCTGTCACCCAGGCTGGAGTGCAGTGGCGCAATCTTGGCTCACTGCAACCTCTGCCTCCGGGGTTCAAATGATTCTCCTGCCTCGGCCTCTCGAGTAGCTGGGATTACAGGTGCCCACCACCACGCCTGGGTAATTTTTTTTTTTTTTTTTTTGAGTAGAGACAGGGTTTCGCCATGTTGGCCAGGCTGGTCTCAAACTCCTGACCTCAAGTGATCTGCCCGCCTTGGCCTCCCAAAGTGGTAGGGTTACAGGCATGAGTCACCGCATCCGGCCAAAATTAGTCTTTATTAAAGTCTTCTCAGAGTTTCCATTGTGAATGAGCCTTCTGTTTCCTGCCGGTACGCTGACTGATACACCCAGTTTCTGGAGATTACAGGTGTGGCAAGAGCACAAAGTCCACGGTGCTTATTATTGAAATACATAAATTTACCTTGAATGCATGCTTTTTTTTCCTCTTTAATTGCAGCTCAGAAAAGATAAGAATCTCTGTGTACTGCTGCTTGGTTATGTAGTACTTGACCTCTATCCATGCTCGTATTAAACAAGATTCAGAAGCAGATAATGGAAACCATTCTAGTAGTTTTAGCAAGAAAGGATTGGCTACGGGAAATCCCATGCCCACAGTTACAGGGACTGGAGGAGTGGGCTGTGGGCTGGATTCCAGAACAACACTACAGAGCTGACCTGTCTAGAGAACTATCTCTGCAATAATCTGGAAGCTGCGGATCAGAAAACCACTATACCACTCTCCAGATCCAAGATCACACTACCTTGCCACAATTTGGGAATCAGAAAGTTGTGGCCTCAACTGTTGGCCCCAAACCATACTGTAACTGATTCGTACCATCAAAATGAAGGCCTGGACACTGACTTCCTTCCTACTTGACTCAGTGCTAACTTAAAT
Organism: Macaca mulatta; assembly: GCF_049350105.2. NCBI lineage: Eukaryota > Metazoa > Chordata > Mammalia > Primates > Cercopithecidae > Macaca > Macaca mulatta. Next base: position 34,115,933 of record NC_133412.1, on the reverse strand, counting down.
TTTCACACAAGTACATCTTATTGGTGGATCCTAATCATATTCCTAGCTGCGTGAAAGTCTGGGGAATGTCACTTTTAGTTTTCTAGCCTCTGCAGTATAGGAAGGCACTCTATAAGAAGAGTAGAATGAATTCTGCGCAAGCCTGTCTACTCTATCTGCCACAAAATTATTTCAAAAACATGGACTTTGGAGATTTAAAAAAGAGCAAAATTCAAATCTTTACTCTAGGATTTATTAGCTGCATGATCTTGGACAGGATGAACTTAATATTACTGAGCCAATATTTCCTCTGTACAATGGAAGTATAATGTCTACCTCGCAGAATTGCCATTCATTCATTTATATGTCTATCAAATTTTTACTGATTTTTACGTTAGTACCAGAAGTTTTAGTTGAAAGTGACAAAAACTAACTGGTTGATTAAGCCAAAAAGAAAACTATTAAAGGATATTTGGTAGGTCACAGAATTGCCAGGAGGGCTAGAGAGCCAGGCTCAAGGATGAACTTCCAGGATACCACCACAAACAGTTGTCAGGACTAGCCTGAAGACGCTGCTACTGCCTTCACCTCCTAGCATTCAATGCTACATTTTGCACTGCCAGCAGGAACTTTGTTGACGCAAGCACTACTGCCAGCCCTGTTATAGGAACTCAGTAATGCCACCTCTGAAGGCCAAGTGGTAGTGGTGTCACTCTCACTGGCAAAAATGGATTCCATGTGGCATTTCTTTCTCACATTGCTCTCATCTCAAAGAAATTTCACAAGGATGTCTGATGGGGCCTGAGTCATATGCTTGGGCCCAGCTAGCTACAAGCGGGGTGAAGAAAGCATAATTTCTGATGTCTAATTTGGGGAGAAAAGAAAATTCCTAACCAAAAGGAGAGCCTTCACAGGTGCTGAGCTCCAGACAAATAGACTACACCTACTCCAAATGGCTAAGCAAAAAGGATATTTATTGACTCTCATTTTCTCTTTCTTACTCTTGTTCTCACTTTGCTTTCGCTTCCCCAAGCTTCCTTTTCAGGCATTCTCTCCCTGGTGGCAGGATAGTCCCCGAGAGCTGCAAACGTACATTCTACCGGCCAAGCAATCCCTTGGAAAGTATGTGTCTTTCCCAATCATTCCTTCAAAACTGTGGCTGACTCTATTCATCTGACTTGGATCACGTAAGCTTTCCTAAATCATTCACTGAGCCGAGAAGATGGAACAAATTTACACACCAATTTTGGGTTACATGCCAACCAAGCTGTAGAGGTATAGGTTCAGCCCTTCTAGAACTGTTTGGCTCAAGCATCGGGGAAGAAAGCTTTTATAAAGGAAACCTGGGATACTGGCAGGTGAAAAAAATTATTGTCCACTATAATCTCCTGAGCTGTTTGATATCCATACGCACACTCTCCTTCTCATACATGCAGCATCATAATTGTTATCACCTGCAATAGTGCAACTCTTTTACATACATCTCAAAACTCCCTCCTTCCCCAGGTGCTAGGCCAGTTACTGCATCCATCTCTCAGCAACATGCATTATTCTCAGGTTGGTCCAGAATAGCTCCTTGTGTATTGGCAACCTGAGGTTAAATGATAAATTTAACCTGATCTACAATGGTAGAAATAGGTCAGATTATCTTAATTAAAGAAAAAAAAAAAAACTCACATGGAAAAGAGAAGGGGAAGAAACAGCTTAGAGTGGTCATTGACCAACAGAATTTGTCACATCCTGCTTCTCAGGAATATAAAGTGCTCTCTGCTCCAGTGACAGAGTGGATATATTGGTCAGCAAAAGTAGTTGATTCTGGTTCTCTCCTCTGGGAGAAGAGTCAGTGTCTAGTATCCACTGTGGCCACCTCTGAAAAGGACAATGGAGAGGATCATTTGTGAGGGTTAAACTAATTTAGAACACACTTTTCCATTGAGAAGAGTTCAGGGGCCTGGAGATTACCTTAGGTTGGTAAGTGTTTATCCAGAAATAACAATTTTCTTAGAAACCTAGTAGGCTCTCCGTGCACATCCAACACTAGGATGTCCTCTCTCATAGCAACAGGCCTTAGAGCTCTGCCCTTCCCTCTAGCTCTCAGCCCCAAAGCCTTCATTTTTTAACATTTCCTGGGGGCAATGACAAACAATAGCTTGAGTCAAAAGAGAGAAAACCAATCTCAGCTCCAACATCCCATGTATTTCAGTGGTTGGGCTATAAAGTGGTGACTAAGTGAAGTCTTATCAGTCAAGGAAGGCCAAGAAGGAGGTGCTTAGTAGAGCTTTTCCAGGAGCCTTTTTTTTTTTTTTTTATCTCCTCTTAAGTTTTTGGACTCTTAAGACATTACTTCCACTAACTTTATCTCAGGGGAGATAATTCAGCTCAAGATTATCTGACTACTATCCCTCTTTGATCACAGGCCACAATTAGAAAGGGCTTCCCTTAGCAGTTTCTGTTCTCTCTCTCTCTCTGCTTTCTGATGAGCCAGTTGTCTCTTACTTGTAGTAACTTATCTTGGGCTAAGAAAAAGTATCCAACCTGATCCAACAAGCTGACATTTTTCTACTGATTCCCAAATCTCCACCTGGACAGACACATTGCCTGAGTTTCCAGATACAACATGCTTATGAAGATAGGCATTTTCCCAGCCAGAGAAGGGGAGGTCCACACTGTCTCCTGCCTCACCATGACCCTTCCAACTTCACATTGTCATTCTAAGTGTCAGTTGTAACTGCTATGTCCAGGAATCAATTTCTACTTCAGTCTATTTCTGTATCTGCACAAAAGAAACTCACTCTGGCTATCTTAAGCTAAACAAGAAATGTGCTCAAGGATGTGGACTAGCACAAAGAATTAAAAGAAATGCTAAGTAAGCACCAGGCTGTGAAAAGGCCAGGAGTCAAAACAGCTCTAAGTATCCAGATAGCAGCAACTAAAGGTCAGTCTCTTTTCATGGCACTGTTAGCAGGATAAATGACCTCTGTCATTTTCTATCTCTACGTTACTCTACTCGAGATTTAATTTTTGGGAGACAGAGTCTGAATGGCATTCTTGGGTCACACATATACTCACCTCTTGAGGGTAGGGCAGAACATTTTGAATGATTGCCTCACCAAGACTAGCAAAAAGATTGTTTCAAGGTGTTTTCACCAGAAAAAGATGGAGTGAATGCCAGGCAGGCAAAACCCAAAGATGGTCAATATTTGCTATGTGCTAAGCACTGTGCTAGTCTATCTGGATCCAAAGATAAATAATGACGGCTAACATTTATTAATCATTTGCTAGGTGCCAGGAACTTTCTATGTATTATTTCAGATAATCTTTTTAATAAATAGCATAAAATAGATACTTTTTTTTTTTTTTGAGACTGAGTCTCACTCTGTCACCCAGCCTGGAGTGCAGTGGCGTGATCTTGGCTCACTGCAATCTCTGCCTCCCAGGTTCAAGCAATTCTCCTACCTCAGACCCCCGAGAAGCTGAGATTACAAGCGCGTGCCACCATGCCCAGCAAATTTTTGTGTTTTTAGTAAAGATGGGGTTTCACCATGTTGGCCAGGCTGGTCTTGAACTCCTGACTTCAGGTGATCCACCTGCCTCAGCCTCCCAAAGTGTTGGGATTACAGGCATGAGCCACTGCACCTGGCCATAGAGTAGATAATTCTTATATCTTAGTGATGCAGGATTTTTTATTCCTTAGCTTGGCTAGATCTGGATTTTTGTCTCACAACCAGGAAACATTAGTCACACAGACATCAAAGAGTGAATGGAGTATCATTTATTAAGCAAAAAGGAAAGCTCTCAGCAAAAAGAGGGGTCCTGAAAGCAGGTTGCCGGTTGCCCACTCTTCACAGTTGAATACAATGGCTTCTATATATCTGCTGATGGGGCTGGGTTCCTGTGTTAGTCCATTTTCATGCTGCCAATAAAGACATACCCAAGACTTGGCAATTTACAAAAGAAAGAGGTTTATTGGACTTACAGATCCATGTGGCTGGGGAGGCCTCACAATCATGGCGGAAGGTGAAAGGCACATCTCACATGGCAGCAGACAAAAGAAGAGCGCTTGTGCAGGGAAATTCCCCTATTTAAAACCATCAGATCTTGTGAGACTTATTCACTATCATGAGAACAGCACAGGAAAGACCCACCCCCATGATTCAATCACCTCCCACCAGGTCCCTCCCACAACACATCATCATTCAAGATGAGACTTGGGTGGGGACACAGCCAAACCATATCAGTTCTCTATTTGTGTAATGTGTGAATTCCTGGTGGCTCCACCCCATCCTTTCAGTGCACTTGCGGGGCCCTTAGCCTGAGCCCCTCCACATTGATTTATTTCCCTTACTGCGCATGTGCTAAGGGACAGAATTTTTCACCATGGGCATGTTTAGGCAAGCCTCCTGTGCAAAATGACCTTGGTGGGTTGGAGGTTCTCTGGGGACCCTCTCCTATCTGTCTAGGATAGTTCTCCACCTCCTGCCTCTATCATTAGGTCAGTGTCATAGGTTTAATTGTGTCTACCCTAAATGCATATGTTAAAGTGCTAACCCCACTATATCAGAATGTAATTTTATTTGGAAACAGTCATTGCAGATGTAATTAGTTAAGAGGAGGTTATTAGAGAGGACCCCAATCCCATATGACTGGCATCCTTACAAAAAGGGGAAGTCTGGATACAGCAAGATGCACACAGTGAGAACACCATGTGAAGATGAAGGCAAAGAGTGAAGTGATGCTCCTACAAGCCATGGAATGCCAAGATTGTCAGCAAACCACCAGAAAGGAAAGGCAAAGCGTGGAAGACATCCTTCAGAATGAGCCAACCCTGTTAACACCTTGATCATGGATCTCTAGTTCCAGAACTGTGAGACAATAAATTTCTCTTGTTTCTACCACCCAATTTGTGGTACTTCGTTATGGCAGCCCTTGAAACTAATGCAGCTGGGTTCCCTAGAAGCAGAGCCTGAGATGAGCTTATTATCCAAGAGTGCAATCATAGGAGTACCTTCCTAGGCTTCTCCTGTATTTTCCAAAATGGCCACAACATTATTTCTGGTCCCATATACTCCACTAGAATATTGCCACTCCTTCCTCAACAAGAGGAGTCTTTAAATTTGAGTGGGCCTTGTGACTGTCTTTACTGATAGAATAAAGTAGAAATAACACTGTGTGGCTTCCAAGTTTAAGTCACAGGAAGCAATTTAGCTATCATCAGGCTCTTTGGCAGGGTACTGTCTCTTAGAACCCAGCCACCATGCTATGAGGAAGCTAAAACTAGCCCATGCAAAGAAATCACAGGGAGAAGGACCGAGGTCCCAGTGAATGATGAGGGATGAGACCTCAGATGATTCCCATCCCCAACCTTTGTCTTCCATCTCACAAATCTGTTAACACAGAGACAAGCCACTATCTCAAAGTTCCTGACCCACAGAATCCATGAGCCTAATGAATGGCTGTTTTAAGCCACTAAGTTTTCGGGTAATTTATTTTGCAGCCATAGTAACTGGAACAGTTTTTTATCTGGAAGTGGGGTATTGTAATACAAATCTAAAAACATGATAGTGGCTTTGGGGAAGAAGGTGAAAGTTGTAAGGACCATGAAGATACTGGTAAAAGAGTCTGATGGTTCTCAAGAAGGCTTGTAGAGAGAGCTTGAAGTAAAGTAAGAAAAAGTTCTTGGAAATTGGAGGAAGATCTTTGTTATTTAGTGGCAGAATGTTTAGCAACACAGGGACCTGTAATAAAGTAGAAAGCAGAAATTATACCCAATGAACTGAATTATCTAGCTAAGGAGATTCTCTGCAAGAATGTTGAAGGTGCCCTCTGGCTACTTCTTGTTTATGGTAAAAGATGAGAAGAAAGAAATAAGATGAACACAAAATTGAATTTGAAAATAAAACTGTCACTTCTAGGCTCTGTAAGACTGTCAATTAAGGAAAATGCTTCAAGGCAAAGATGAAATCCGGGTAAGAACAATTAGATCCATTGATATGATCTCAGAAAAATCTCAAGTGATTCCTCAGAGAACAATTTAGTTAGATAAAAGATCCCCTAAGGATCTTAAGGGCATATCCCACAGATCATCTTTATCCAAAATGGGCTTCTAAGAATCTTAAAGATGTTGTTCCTTGGGAGCCTAATAGGAAGACCAAGGTAGAGAAGGGCTTATCTTAAAGGAGACCTTTGGGTAAGAATTCCACTTAATGGAGTGGATTATAATATAATTCATTAAAAACTCAAAGATTTTAAAAGAGTTATATCAACTTGGACTGAAAGATATAGAAAGTACAAAATGAAATCCAAATTTCTGTGGGCAGAAACAGGCTGCAAAACTTATTCAGCCATAAACATAGACTATTTTCCATGGAAAATGAAGAGGGTAGAGCCAAGAGCCAAAGTGAATTGTTCCCAGGCAGTAGAATTGATCCTTTAATCAAGGAACTGGCAACATATGTCCAGCTAGATTTCAAAATTGCTGTGGACCAGTGAATCCTGTGTGTATCAATTTTCTTTCTTTTTAAAAAGCACTGTTCATAGCAGTATTTTATACCTGTTCAATTACTGCATGTTGGGAATGTGCAAGAGAGAAGTTTTGTTTCTTTAGTTCATAGTCTACAGATCAAAAGGAAATGTTCCCAATAGGAAGTGCGCTGTTCTGGGGTGAAGCCCTCAGAGGGATATCATTTTGAATTATCTTTTTGCCTTCCCCTTAGGGGCTTTTCCTTTTAATTCTACATGTTGAGATACCTCTCATCCTTCAAAGAATTCAAGATGTGCTGGGAAAATAATTGTGTAGCAGACTCTGATACTTCTCTTCCAGTGTCCATTCTCCTCTTTTTCAGTAAAAGAACCCTTGAATTCTAGCTAAACACATGTCTGCCAGGAATAAAGATTGCATTTTCCAGCTTCCCTTGCAGCTAGGCCTGGGCATTTGTTTGAGTTATTGTCAATGGGATGTCACTTTCAGAGAGTATATCTAAAATAAGGATTATGCCCTTGGTTGTATTTTCTTCTTCCTGCTGGTGGGAATGCAGATGCAAAGACCAGCTCTATTCAGCAGTCACATTGGATCATGTCTATACAGTCATACCCTAGGGTTGATAAAGAACAAAGCAGGAAGGATCCTGAGTCCCTGCCAAATTGGTATTTTATACGAGAGAATAAAATCTTGAGTGTTAAAACCACTATAAAATTGGGGTTTCTGTCCCATGCTATACCATCTCATCCTCACAAATAAGATGTCATAGATGGTAGAATTATGGCTCTCTGAGAGCAGGGACCTTGTCTGCCTTAGTTATGGCTATGTCTCCAGCATCTAGAATTATGCGTGGTGCATTATTTATAAAGAAATGAGTGAATAAAATATTATGATAATTAAGAATGAAGAACCAACACAAAAACTGAGACCAGCATTTCCCACATCCAATGTTTCTTTCTGTTTTAGGTGTAGTTAAATATACATAACATAAAATTTACCATTTTAACTGATTTGTTCAGTTGTGGTAAAATATACATAACATAAAATGCACAGTCTTAACTGTTTTTAAGTGTATAGTTCAACGATATTAAGTACGTTCACATTGTTGAGCAACCATCACTACCATCCATCTCTAACGTTTTTCATCTTCCATTTTTCATCATCATCCTTAAAACTTCTTTCATCTTCCAAAACTGAAACTCCATATCCTTAAACAATAACTCCTGTGGCCTCCTCCCTTAGCCCCTATCACCATTCTACTTTCTGTCTATATGGATTTGACAAATCTATGTACCTCATATAATTGGAATTATATGATATTTATCTTTTTGTGACTGGCTTATTCCACTTAACATAATTCTTTAAGATTCATTCACGTTGTAGCATATGTCAAAATGTCCTTCTTTTTTAAGGCTGAAAAATACTCCATTGTATGTATATATAACATTTTGTTTGTGTGTCTATCTGTCAATGGGTTGCTTCCACCTTTTGGAGATTGTGAATAATGCTGCTATCAACAGGGGTGTACAGAAAATGTTTTTATTATTTACTTATTTTTTGAGACAAGGTCTTGTTCTGTTGCCCAAGCTGGAGTGCAGTGGCATGATCTTGGCTCACTGCAATCTCTGTCTCCAGGACTCAAGTGATCCTCCTACCTCAGCCTCCCGAGTAGATGGGACTACAGGTGTGTGCCACCATGCCCAGCTACTTTTTGTATTTTTTGTAGAGATGGGGTTTTGCTATGTTGCCCAGGCTGGTCTCGAACTCCTGAGCTCAAGCAATCCACCTCTCAAAGTGCTGGGATTATAGGTGTGTGCCACCACACCAGGCCAGAAAATATTTTTAAAGATTTCAGATTCCTTAGATGTTCTAATTTACTGACTCAAATCTTGGAAGTGGGAGAGGCAGGGTGGGGGGCAATTTGGAAGATGTATTTTAAGTGTTTTCCAGGTGATTTGGAGTACAGATAGTATAGTCCTCGAATTGACAATTGGAAGTCACTGATACCACACAGTGAGTACTACTTGTACTAGTCTACAGATATAGAAAAAACAGAACAATCAGGTTATGGAGTGAGAGCTCTTTGTGTTGTTGAAAATGAAGGAGAACTTGAATTTGGCACAAATGAGAAGGGAGGGCATTTCAGGTTGGAGAAAAAAATTAATTTAGAGATATAAGCATTTCTGATTTTAAAGTAGTTCCCACTTATCAGTGGTTTTGCTTTCTGTGGTTTCAGTTACCCACAATCAACTGTGGTCTGAAAACATTAAATAGAAAATACCAGAAATAAATAATTCCTAAGTTTTCTATAGCATTCCATTCTGAGTTTTGTGATGAAATCTCACACTGCTCTGCTCCATGCTGCCTGTGACACGACTCATCCTTTTGTTCAGTGTATTCACGCCAGATATGCTGCCTGCCCATTTGTTATTTGGTAGCTTTTTGGTAAATGAGATAAACTTTCGTGGTATCACAGTGCTTGTGTTCAAGTAACCCTTATTTTACTCACTGATGGCCGTAAAGTGCAAGAGTGGTGATGATGGTGGATATTCCAAAGAGGATCCATAAAATGCTTTCTTTAAGTGAAAAAGTGTAAGTTCTCCACTTAAAAAAGAAAGAAAAAAAATTACGTACTGAGATTACTAAGATCTACAGTAAGAATGAATCCTCTATCTGTGAAATTGTGAAGAAGGAAAAAGAAATTCATGCATAGTACACTTGCATGTTTAGTACTATCTGTGGCTTCAGGCATCCACTGGAGGTCTTAGAACGTATCCCCCACGGTAAGGGGGATACTGCATTTTTCTAGGTGTCTCTAATTGTGCTGTCACAGCTCTTTCCAACTCTAGACTCATGATATATATATATATATATATTTTGTTCAACTATTATTGAAAACAACTAAGTGTCGTTCCACTAAGGATAGAATAAATTTTGTTATATTTATGAAACTTTCATTAGAGCAACAACATTGTTAGTTTAGCCTTCCTATACATATGTGTTTTTTCCTCTGGAGTGAGGATAGAATAGCAAGGGAAAAAAAAAAAACTGATTCAATAATATGACCTCTTTAAACTGAAATTCATCTAAAATGGTCTTTTGACGATGATGGACTGCATAAGTTGTAATATAACAAAATCATTTCAAAATCTTTTTTCCAATAGCTGCACGTGTATATTATTTGATCCAACATTGAAACGAAATTGCAAACATTTTAACAGCTTCTTTGTTGCAGCTCTGAATCAGAAGGGGAACCTTGCCAGAAATTCTGTTTTTTTTTTCCCCCCAAATCATTCCATCCACTTCTAAATTAATGCATTGGTTGTATTCTGCCCTCTTTGGTTGAATTACATTAAAGATAAATTTATTCTTTAACCTTCTACACTAAAAAGATGTTAATTCAACTATTTAATTTATTTTCTAGATAAAATGATATGTGTTTCTGATACATCTGTTTTTAAATTTTCCCATTTTTATAAGTTGCTTGGATGTGACCAGGAAAATTCCTCCCATGATGGCTTTAAAATAAATTTTATTAACCTATTTTCATTTTGTGAGTGAACCAGTGATATTTACTATGACTTTCTTCTTCCTTTCAAGTATAATTCAAATTGTTATTTAATAGTGTTTTGTTAACTGAAACTTATGGAGAGTTTCTCACATGTGACTTAGAGTTAAGTGAGAGAGACAGACATTTATGAAATAATCTCACAAATAATATTTTATAAGTACCAAAATTGAATCTTTCCTGGACTTTCAGAGTGAATATTAAGGGGATTTTGTCTGTTTAAGGGGTTATGAAGGGAATTTGAGCTGAGAGTTAAAGCATAAGTAAGATAAAATGCATAATATTGGGTGTGTGGGAGGCCAGGAAGGTTTCAGGAAGAGGGAAGGGCATGAACAATAGTTAAAAGTAGGCCTCTGTGGCTAGAGCTCAGGCAGCAAATGCAAATGAGCTTCAGGCTATATTAAGAACTTTGCCTTTATTCTATCTGCAGTAATACATTAGCTTGGATGGATATTAGCTAAGAATCTTTCGGTTGCCAGTAATAGAAAATTCAATCCAGCCTGCCTTCATAAAATAAAGAAAGGAAGAAAAAGAACCATTGGCTTACGTTATGGTAAAATCCAGAGTTCAGATCCCACCCTAAGGACAAGTTTTATTCATAGGATGATTATCTTTTCCTGCCCGTTTTGGCTCTCTGGGATCCCATGACTCTACCCTTATCCTTAATCTTCAGTCTGGCTCCTATCATGGTCCCAAGAACTAGTCAATCTTTCTGATTGGATTTGCTTAAATCATATGCCCACTCTGAAGCCAGTCTTTGGCTAGGGGAATGCTGTCCTCTATATGGTTTAGGTATGGGTTAAGTGCCCATCCCTAACATTATCTCTGTGGCTAGGGAAGCCAATTAGGGCATCCATAACTCTGGAGCTGGAGGTGGGGGTAATCCCACCGCCTTGGGGAGGGGTGCTTTCCTAAAGTAAACTTAGGGTGTTACTATCATAAGGAGGGTAGAAATTTTCTGGACAGACATTATCAGATGTCCGGCATAGTTTGGAGATTTTTAAGGAGATTGAGAAAGGAGGAAGTAATATAAACAGATCTGCATTAATGACAACAACAAAACAGGATGGGCTTTGGAGTAGAAAATGGTCTGAAATGGCTTGGAGGGGATCAAGACTGCATGCAGGGAAGAACAGTTAGTAGGTTAGAGTAGTAATCCAGTGTGATGATAGCCTGGACAAAGGAAGTCACAGCAGAATTTGAAATAAGCAGAGAGATTTAAGAGACATGTAGAAGATGAAATGGATGCAACTCATTGGATTTGAAGGAAATGAAGACAAAGAAGTTATTAAAGATAACCCCTAGGTTTCTGTCTTACACATAAATTGGATAAATGGCCATGACATTATACTGATAAGGAGTACTAAAAGAAGACCAGGTTTGGGAGTTACGGTTTCAGTTTCAGATAAATTTTCGTTCCTTTTGAAACCAGCCAGAAGACACTTAGATTGTTTTGGTTTACTCAGGTACATTTATTAAAGGATTTGGAACAAATCACCTTTCATGCTTGGCTAAATTTCCCTAAATCTTCTCCTTTCAGGAAGAAATAGCTTACCATTCTACATAACCTCCAGGAAGAATTATTGACATTTCTTCCATTTTTTTTTATTAATTGCATAAAGAGAAAAGAAATAATCTCTTTTCTTTCTGAAATCCCCTTCAGCTGGATACACTCTAATCTCTATTAACAGAATCCTCTAGTGTACAAGGGATGCTGCTGCAGGCTCCTAGACATCTAGCACGTGATGCAATGGGAGACACAAAGACACACACTCATGGCTTCTATTGATGTTCATGTTCTTTTCTTTCTCTCTTTCTCTTTCCTTCCCTCCCTCCCTCCCTCCCTCCTCCCTCCCTTCCTCCCTTCCTCCCTTCCTTCCTTCCTTCCTTCCTTCCTTCCTTCCTTCCTTCCTTCCTTCCTTCCTCTTTCCCTCTTTCTCTTTCTTTCTTAATCTCACTCTCTCACCCAGGCTGGAATGCAGTGGCTCTAGTGATCCTGCTTCAGCCTCCTGAGTTGCAGGACATAGGCACACTCCATCACACTGGGCTAATTTCAAAACTTTTTGTAGATCAAGGGTCTCACTGTGTTGTCCAGGCTGGTCTCAAACTCCTGGTCTCAGGTTATCTTCCAGCCTCAGCCTCCCAAAATGTTGGGTTTACAGGTACTATCGATGTTCTAATATGCTGTAAGAACTGAGATGCTGGTGAGGTGTTTGCAGGGGAAGGGCTTCAATTTTAAAATGTATTCCTGTCAGTTTTAGAGTTAGTTTTTCAAGTTGTGCATATAGTATCTTGTTTGGTTGCAAGTGATAAAAACCAAACTAAAAATAACTGAAAATTAAAAGGGAATTTATTGTCTCTTATAAAATACAAGGTGATGGTGGTTGGAGAACTCTGGAGACAGAAAACATTGCTAGATCTTCCTCTCTCTCTCTCCAGGCTGTATTTTCCTATGTGTTTCTTTCAACCACATCTACTGAAGACAGCCTTTTCTTTTTGTTGTTTGGTAGGAATGAGATGTGAGGGGTAGGCTAACAAAGTCACACATTAACACAGCTTGGCAAACTCAGGAGGTTAAAAGAGCTTTCCTCTCCATAGCCCCTTTATAAAACTCAAGGGCAGAAGTTTTATCTGGGTAGGTCATGTGCCAAACCCCAGGAAGTTAAGGAATTATGATTGACCAGTTGTGGGGACTATATACCTTCTTGGGGGCAGGGACAGAAACCCAGGAATCAAAGGACAAGTAGTTTTCCAAAGGATGTGTGCATGTTTGTGGGGAAAGGAAGTTAGGAGAAGGGACACAGAAACCATAAGAAGATAGAAAGGGATGCTGAGTACAAAAATAATAACAATAATTGGTCCTTCTAGTTACAAAGTATGAAAATTTCTTCAAGTGTTTGCTCCATGGAGGGGAAAAAGACTTTTTCATAGCTTTTCATAGCTAAGACTTGCCAAGTAGTCCTAAACCTAGGTAAATCCACATCTACCATTAAAATACTCCTCCCATTTGTTCATTAGACAAATATTAACTGAGTGTCTACTTTGTGCAGAGCTTTACTTTAGCTGCAATACAGAAAGCAAAATATAGTGCCTCCCGAGTTATAGTTTAGTGTCAAGGAAGATAAATTCTCAAACTCAAGTAAGTGGGATTGGGAATGCTGGTGTTCATTATTGTTAGGGTACATATAAAGCTATAGAATGAAAGAATCTCATGGAAATAAAAGGAGCTGTAATAGGGCACAGTCTTATCAAGATTAGGATAGAGGGTTGTTCTGCATCCGAAGAGTGATACCTCTGGGCAGGAATTTTTTTGTATCTTTCCTTTAGCGTTTCACCAAATATGTGGTTCGAATAGTGATGACCTATCTGTTTCTCTCTGTCCAGCTAAAAAAGGTTTTTTAAAAAATACATATATACCAGAGAGAATGTCTGTTTGGCTTTACTAATAACCATTGTGACAGCTGAGCCGTATCTTAAGTTGGTTTCCCACAGACCCTAAGTTGGAGGCAAGGATTTAAGAGCTGGGAGTTAATTTGGAAGATAGTTCCTGGAAGCACTTTTAACGGAATAGGAAATTGAGACAAGGAAGGGAAGGAAGCTCATCACTGAGCTACTGCTGTAGGCAACTGGATTTTCATCCCATTGGGAGACTCTGGGAGACAGTGTAGAATATTTCTCAGAGTTATCCCAGTTGAGAGGCAAAGAAGTTGGGTATTTCCCCTCCAACTCCCATCTGTCAGTGGCTGAAAGCTAATTCCAGGGGCATTAACGTTCATGTCCATCTAGCATATCCATTTCCCTCAAGTGGGAACAACAGCAAGATGCTGTCAGCATAAACTGGATCAGGGAGGATGGGAGGGGACACAGGCAGGGAACCAACAGCATCTGTTATAGGGAAAACCCTATTCCTGTCAAATCATAGGTTGATGGCCTTTGGGTCAGTGTCTAATCAGCTTTGGCTCTTGTAGGAATTGTACTTTAAACAGAATCTAAGACTCCCTTTTCAGGAGGACTGTGAACCATGGCGGGAATGGTTGATTAACATGTCTAATACAAGGTGATAGAAATTAGAAGATAGTGGCTGGGCACTGTGGCTCACGCCTATAATCCCAGCACTTTGGGAGGCTGAAGTGGGCGGATCACCTAACGTTAGGAGTTCAAGACGAGCCTGGCCAACATGGCAAAACCCCATCTCTACTAAAACTGCAAAAATTAGCAGGGCGTGGTGGCACATGCCTGTAATCCCAGCTACTTGGGAGGCTGAGGCAGGAGAATTGCTTGAACCCGGGAGGCAGTGGTTGCAGTGAGCCAAGATTGCACCACTGCACTCCAGCCTAGCAACACAGTGAGACTCTGTCTTGAAAAAAATGTTCATCATGAAGGCCTGAAAACAGCAATATCCCAATAGTAATGAGCACATTTAGCATCCAGATCTTGTTGTTTTTTTTTTTCCTTCATTAAAAGCAACAAGGCAGAGTCGAGGCAGGGAAAGTACAAGATGAGCCTGGAATATCTTGTCGTTGGGTCAGAAAGTAAGGACATGCTCAAAGAAAGATGAGGATGTTAAAAGAACAGAAAAGCCATATTTTGGAGGCTCTAACTGGCCAAAATTTGGGACAGTTTGGTCATCAAAATAAATAACATGGATTATAAAATTGAATTAAATATGAATTTATGAGTCTATACTGACATACATAAATAAATAAATAAATAAATAAATGTAGAGAGGGTAAAGATTGTCCTTACAACTAGTAAATGTAGAAGGAATGATGGAATTAGAAAATCATTATTTGACAACCACTATAGAGATAATTCAGAAAAAAATCAATAAATACTAAAACTAATGGATAAAATTTGAAGAATGGAATAAATTACCTCTTAATAAACTCTTACTAATTAGAAAGTCTAAAAAGTATACATTTACAGTGGGAAAGCTTGACAGACACCACCTTAATCAAATGTAACTAAAGACTCATTCAGAGGAGTTTTCTTTTTCTTTTTCTTTTTTTTTTTTTTGAGACAGAGTCTTGTTGCCCAGGCTGGAGTGCAGTAGCATGATCATGACTCACAACTCACTGCAGCCTCAGCCTCCTGATTAGCTAGGAGTACAGGTTCACACCACCAGGCCTGGCTAATTTTTTTTTGTATTTTTTGGTAGAGACAGAGTCTCACCATGTTGGCCAGGCTGGTCTCAAACTCCTGGCCTCAAGTGATCTGCCCACCTCAGCCTCCCAAAGTGCTGGGATTACAGGCATGAGCTACTATGCCAGCTAATTAGGGGAGTTTTCTAAAACAAAAGGAGTCTCTCCATAGCAATAACCTCTTTACCTCCAAGGATTAAAATTCCAGCCACCTCCTATTTAGTACCTCCCACATCTTCCCTCACTATCTCCTCCTCAAATGACCTTTTTAACCAAGCTACCCATTAAAAATAAAAATGAGATAATTCCACTGTGAGTCTTAAAAGACCTCTTTTATTTTCATAACTGCTTCCTTTTCACAAACACTTCAAAATATTTTAAATGGAAATTTTGATTAATTCTTGTCTCTTGCTTAAGTTATGGCTGTGTTATTTACAGTGAGAATTGTGACCATAATATACAAAGTACTGGTGAGTTTCAAAGTAGGAAAGCTGCTGGTAAAAGTCTCCCAGGAATTGATACGTTGTTTTGACAGTTTACTTACTCGCTGTAGTGAATTTTAAATGGGCACACACTTTTTGAGCTTTTCCATCAAACTGTATAGTCTATATCCTCATCTCTTGTGACTTTGGCCAGTAGCATATGAAGTGACATTGGGTGGCTTCCTAGCTGAGGCCTCAGAAGTCAAGAAGCTTCTGCTTTTGTCCCCTTGGAATCCAGCTACTGTGTGAGAAACCCAGAGCTACCCTACCGCAGAGGCCATGTAAAGGCAAACTGAAGCATGCAGCCAACAGTCTCAGTCAACCACCAGACATGTGAGTGTGACCATTCAGGACCAATCAGCCCCAAGCCACCCTGCCCACTGACTACAAACACATATGCGAATCCAGTCAATCACGGAGAGCAGAGATGAGTCATTCCCATTGAGAGTCCTGCTCAAAATATCAACCCATAGAGTTAGCAGCCTTAATAAACCAGGAGTTAACAAACTCTAGAGCTTGTGGGCCAAGACTGGCCTACTGTTATTTAAAAATGTTTTAAATTTTAATTTTAATTATTTTTAGAGAGCATCTCACTCTGTTGCCCAGGCTGGAGTGCAGTGGCATGATCATGGCTCACTGCAGTCTCAAACTCTTGGGCTTGAGTGATCCTCCTGTCTCAGCCTCCCAAGTAGCCAGGACTATAGGTGCTCTCCATCATGCCCAGCTAATTTTTATTTTACTTTTTGTAGATATGGGGTCTTGCTATATTGCCAAGGCTGATCTTGAACACCTGGCCTCCCAAAGCACTGGGATTATAGGTGTGAGCCACTGCACCTGACCATATTGCCTGTTTTTGTAAATATAATTTTATCAGAATATAGGCACATCCATTTGTTTACATATTGTCTATGGCTGCTTTTGAGTTACAGTGGAGTTGAGCAGTTGTAACAGAGATTGCATGGCGCACCAAATTTAAACATACCTACTATTTGGCCCTTTACAGAAAAAGTTTGCCAACCTTTATTTTAAGCCATTAAGTTTTGGGGTGGTTTGTCATGCAGCCATAGATAACCCAAACACTTTCTTTACAGCAGAAGAGGAGTCAAGTCCTAGTTTGAACTATAATTAATTTCTATAATTTCATGTACACATGCTTGAGACCTGTGAAGGCATTTAACTTTATCTAGAGCAACATCTGTTTTCATATGAGTAGCAATGTCATTTTTCTAAATAGAATATGTTAATAATGCTTGGCACAATATCCACTTTCTTGATACAAGGCCCTTTTTGAATTTAATAACCAGATAAAATCCAATATGGCTCTTTTCCATCCTCAAAAAGCATTTCATTTTAGAAATTATTCATGCTAAAGTGATTTCAACTTGATGTCAGAAATGAGCCTCAGCAGTATATGAGAGTCTTTCAAAGTATAATAATTCACTGCAGAAAGCAACTTCTAAGTATTACTGCTACATTTTCACAAACTTTGCCTGACAGTTGGTCTTTATCTTTTTTTTTTTTTTTAAGAAAAGTAAAATATTAGCCTGTCTTCAACCTTCAGAGAGATGAGCCATGTTTTTGACTTGTACAAGGTATTTTTAAAAACTAATTTTAGGGATTGGCAGATCTGTGTACTCCTGCCTTGTTGAAAAGTATGTGAATAGATTTCCACATGAGCTTGAGAAATATGAATAAATATAATGCCTAAAACACTGTCAAACTCAGATATTTATCTGTGTACTGCAGAAGTTTACAATCTATTCTTTTGTGCCTAAATACATGGACAATCAGTTAAAGCTGATTAAATGCTACTATTTCTGCAACAAACTATGAAATATAAGTCAAGGAGATGAGAGATACAATGCGTTTTTTCAGAAATATGAAACATACAGCAGGGCATTAAGGGATGTGGTTGATTCTTCTGGGTCAGTTTTGAAGGAACTATGAAAGAAAATACTGGTTGTCAAAACAACGTAAAACTCAGGATCTAAATTGCCATCAGTAGGAGTTATTGTGATTCTGAGGCCTAAATTTAGGTTAGCAGTCAGACCTGAAGGTCTTTCCTCCAAGATATTTTATATCACCCATTCAAATGTTAAGAAAACCTTTTATAGCCCCTACCTCGATTTATATCTTTCCTGCCTGCTCATAATTTATAACACAGATCCAATATTTTAATATTATTTTAAATAACATATTATATTTTTATTGTTCTTGATCCAGAATTGTAGGATTTTAGAACTGGGAGAGACCTTAGAGATTATCTGGTCCAGTTGCCTCATTTTACAGAAGAGAAAATTGTTTCTTTTCATGTGTATATATACCTTATCTCCAAAGGACGAATTTATATGATACAATTTTCACAAACCTAACAAACTACCATATTCTAAATCCTTTTAAGTCAAATAGCAATAATGTGCATCAACCAGGTTAATTCACTACTTTTAACAATTTAATGAAGAAGTTGACAATATTCTGGTTGTTTACAGATTATAGGAACTTGGTAAGAGTCTTGAAAGATCAGCGATAAAATTTAAAGGGATCTAAAAATGAGAATAAATTATGGATCTGTCAGTAGGCTTGTGTTATGAGCTGAATTGTGTTCCCTCAGAATTCATATGTTGAAGTCCTAATCACCAGTACTTTGGAATGTGACTGTAGTTGGAGATAGGGTCTTTAAAGAGGTAATTAGCCTGGGTGCAGTGGCTCGAGCCTGTAATCCCAGCACTCTGGGAGGCCAAGGTAGGTGGATCACTTGAGATCAAGAGTTTGAGACCAGCCTGGCCAACATTGTGAAACTCCATCTCTACTAAACATACAAAAATTAGCCAGGTATGGTGGCAGGTGCCTGTAATCCCACCTACTCGGGAGGCTGAGGCAGGAGAATTGCTTGAACCTGGGAGGTGGAGGTTGCAGTGAGCTGAGATCATGTGCCACTGCACTGCAGCCTCCTGGGAGACAGAGCGAGACCAAGACTTTGTCTCAAAAAAAAAAAAAAAAAAAAAAAAAAGAAGAAGAAGAAGAAAAGAAAAGAAAAGAAAGTAATTAAAGTGAGGTCAGTATAATGGATTATAAGCCAATGTAAATCCATTGTAAAATCCAAACCTTTTTCCTCTTGCCTGATTCATAAATCTCACTCCTTTTTTCTTTTTCGTTTTTTTTTTTTTGAAACAGAATCTCACTCTTGTTGCCCAGGCTGGAGTGCAGTGGCGCTATCTTGGCTCACTGCAATCTCTGCATCCCAGGTTCAAGCAATTATTTGCCTCAGCGTGCCAAGTAGCTGGGAATACAGGTGCCCACCACTACGCCCAGCTAATTTTTGTATTTTTAGTACAGAGGAGGTTTCACCATGTTGGCCAGGCTGGTCTTTAACTCCTGACCTCGTGATCCATCTGCATCAGTCTCCCACAGTGCTAGGATTACAGGCATGAGTCACTGTGCCCAACCTCCATAATCTCTTAACAAGGCCAAGGAACTGAACTTGCCAAGAAAGAGCTTTCCTTGGCCAAAGGAGAAAGAGGAGAGACTGAACAGTTAGCCATTAAATTTTTTTTTCACTTTGGTGACAATGTGAAATGGCTGTCAAAAATTGTAATGCATTTTGCACATTAGATTGTGCAATATCATTGCCAATATTAAATTTACAGTAATCCAATGTGGCTGGTGTCTTTATAAAAAGAGGAGATTAAAGACACAGACACACACAGGGGAAGGACCATGTGAAGACACAAGGAGAAGATGACCATCTACAAGCCAAGGAGAAATGCCTCCAAAGAAACTAACCCTATCAATACCTTGATCTTGGACTCCTAGCCTTCAGAATTGTAAGAAAATAAACTTTGTTCAAGCCACCTAGTATGCAGTACTATTTTTATAGCAGCCCTAGCAAATCAGTGCACTTTGTAAAAATGTGGCACCTAGGGCTGAAGATAATAAGGCAGATGTTGTCTGACCAAATGACATAATTGTCATCCTTGTTGTGCTGAACACCATAGCTCTGTTGATGCAATGTAAGATTTTGTAACCTGTACATAGCTGAGATATCCTGTGACTGCTTCTCAGCTCAAAGTTCCAACCAAAGACACATATTTCAGACATCCAAAAATAATTGGAAAAATATTTAAATTTTACTTAAGTCTCTTAGAACACATGCAATGTGATGCAATATTCCTAACACATGGTAACACTTCATTAAAAATCTCTTTCCTCATCTGAAAAGCTCCCCTTGCCACGATATAGCAGCTAATCTAATTTCTTTCTCTTTTCTCTCCTTCATAAGCTTCCCAAACTTGCTCTCTTAGCCATTGCTTATTGGCTTTTGCCTTTCTCAGCAACTTCTCATCCTCAGGATCTTCTTTTATCTTGCGCAGCTCTCCAACTTTTCTAAGAGATTAAATCAAACCTTTTTTCTCTTACTCAATCCATCAATCTCTTAACAAGGCCAAGGAACTGAACTTGCCAAGAAAGAACTTTACTCGGCTGAAGGAGAAAAGGGAGAGACTGTGAACAGTTAGCCATTAATTTTTTTTTCCACATTGGCAACAATGTGAAATGGCTGTCAAAAAATGTAATGCATTTTGCACATTACATTGCGCAATATTGTTGCCATTAAATCACGGCAATCCAAAAAGTTTCAATGTTTAGGTGTTAAGGGAAATCATCCCTATCTTGTACTCATGTTGTTGTGTGTTTTTTTTTTAAACATAAATGAAAAGCTTTTTGTGGTCTTCCTGATAAACTTCAATTTTTGGCCCAGGGTTCAAAATCCCAGGATCTTTTCAAATATTTTTTTCTGTCATCTAACATATTAGACATCATTTCTAGTTTAATAAATTTGATAGGCTTGAGACCACCAGCTGAGTATGAGTCAGCAGTATAGTATGGCTGTTTTTATAAAGCTAACTGTGATAGTGAAATATATTAATAGGTCTATGACATCCAGGAGCTAGGAAAATATCCTTCTGCTAAACTTAGAAATTGGTCACACCCTTAAAGTATCATGCCAATTTTGGGCACTGACATTTTAACGCACATGTGAAATGGCAGGGAGGATTTGAGAGTAGGATAACAAAAATGAACCCTCCCCCCCCAAAAAAAAAAGAAATAAAATGCAGTTAAAGTAGTGGTGATTATTGAAACGAGAAGAAAAACTTACATTTTTAGAAAGACACTCAATAAGGAAGACATTTGCCTGTTGCTCTTCAGTTTCTCAGGAAGTCCAGGACAAAACAAGAGGATATGGCCTTTGGAAAACTGGAAACAACATAAAGCTCATTATAGGACTGTCTAAGTAAATTATGGTGCCTCCATATAATAGAAAAATACCATGAAACAATTGATAAAAACATAGGGAACATATATTTTTTGTCATCTTGGAGTAAGGAAGGCCTTTCTAATCATCACATAAAATCCAAGCCATACAGTAAAAAATTTAACTTTGAAATTCCTATTAGAAAAAAAAACAATAAAGAACATTTAAAAGAAAATATCTTATTCCTCTGCATATGGCTAGCCAGTTATCTCAGCACCATTTATTGAATAGGGAGTCCTTTTCCCATTGCTTGTTATTGTTGCCTTTGTCAAAGATCAGATGGCTATAGGTGTGTAGCTTCATTTCTGGGTTCTCTATCCTGTTCCATTTGTCTATGTGTGTCTTTGTACCAGTACCATGCTGTTTTGGTTACTGTAGCCTTGTAGTATAGTTTGAGGTCGGGTGGTGTAATGTCTACAGCTTTGTTCTTTTTGCTTAGAATTGCTTTGACTATTCAGGCTCTTTTTGAGTTCCATATGAATTTCAGAATAGTTTTTTCTAATTCTGTGAAAAATGATGGTAGTAGTTTGATAGGAATAGCATTGAACCTGTAGATTGCTTTGGGCAGTATGGCCATTTTAACTGTATTGATTCTTCCAGTCCATGAGCATGGGAGGTTTTTCCATTTGTTTGTATAATCTGTGACTTATTTCAGCAGTGTTTTGTGGTTTTCCTTGTAGAGATCTTTCACTTTCTTGGTTAGATTAATTCCAAGGTATTTTCTTTTGTGGGTGTGTGTGGCTATTATAAATGAGATTGTGTTCTTGACTTGGGTCTCAGCTTCAGCATTATTGGAGTATAGAAATGCTACTGATTTTTTGTACCTCAATTTTGTATCCTGAAACTTTAGTGAAGTCGTTTATCAGCTCTTTTGGCAACATCGTTAGGGTTTTCTAGATATAGAATCATATCCTCAGCAAAGAGAGACAATTTGACTTCTTTTTTCCTGTTTGGATACCTTTTATTTCTTTCTCCTGCCTGATTGCTCAGGCTAGGACTTCAAGTACTTTGTTGAATAGTAGTGGTGAGAATGGACATCCTTGTCTTGTTCTAGCTCTTAAGGTGAATGCTTCCAGCTTTTGCCCATTCAGTATAAAAATTTGGCTGTGAGTTTATCATAGATGGCTCTTACTATACTGAGGTATATTCCTTCAATGCCTAGTTTGTTGAGTTTTTATCATAAAGGGATGTTTGAGTTTATCTAAAGCTTTTTCTGCATCTATTGAGATGATCTTATGGTTTTTAATTATGGCTTATGTGGTGAATCACATTTATTGATTTGCCTATGTTGAACCATCCCTGCAACCCAGGAAAAGAGCCTACTTGACTGGCTAGCCACATGCAGAAGAATGAAACTGGACCTCTACATTTCACCATATACAAAAATTAACTCAAGATGGATTAAAGAGTTAAGTGTAAGATCTAAAACTATAAAAATCCTAGAAGAAAACCTAAGAAATACATTCTGGACATCAGCCTTGGCGAAGAATTTATGACTAAGTCCCTAAAAGCAATTGGAACAAAACCAAAAATTGACAAGTGGGACCCAATTAAACTAAAGTGCTTCCACACAGCAAAAGAAACTATGAACAGAGTAAACAGACAACCTGAAGAATGGGAGAAAATATTTGAAAACTATGTGTCCAACAAAGGTCTTATATTTGGAACTATAAAGGACTTAAACAATTCAACAAGTGAAAAATGAATAACCTCATTAAAAAATGGTCAGAGGACATGAACAGACACTTCTCAAAAGAAGACTTACATGCAGCCAATAAATATATGAAAAAATTCTCAACATTGCTAATCATTAAAGAAATGCAAATCAAAACCATAATGAGACACCATCTCATACCAGTCAGAATGGCTACTATTAAAAAGTCAAAAAATAATGGATATTGGTGAGGTTGCAGAAAAAAGGGAACACTTATAAACATTGTTGGTGGGAATGTAAATTGGTCCAGCCACTGTGGAAAGCAGTTTGGAAATTTCTCGAGTAACTTAAAACAGAACTATTATTTGACCCAGAAATCCCATTACTAGGTGTATACCCAAAGGAAAATAAATCATTGTACCAAAAAGACACATGCACGCATATGTTCATCACAGCACCATTCACAATAGTAAAGACATGGGATACACCTGGATGCCCATCAGTGGTGGACTGAATAAAGAAAATATGGTACATATACACCTTGGAATACTATGAAGCCATGAAAAAGAACAAAATCATGTCCTTTGCAGCAACATGAATGCAGCTGGATGCCATTATCCTAAGTAGATTAATGCAGGAACAGAAAACCAAACACCACACATTTTCACTTAAAGTGAGAGCTAAATATTGAGTACAAATGGCCATAAAGATGGGAACAATAGACACTGGGCACTACGGGCTCCTGGGGTGGGGGAATGGTAGGAGGGAGGGTTGAAAAACTACCTATCTGGTACTATGCTTATTGTCTGGGTGATGGGATCATTCATACACCAAACCTCAGCAACACACAATTTACTCATGTAACAAACCTGCACGCATACCCCATGAACCTAAAATAAAGGTTGAAAAAAAGAAAACATTAGAGTAAATAATTGTCAGAGAGCTAATTTCTTTAAAGTACAGAAAAACTGAACAAATTAATAAGAAAAGACTAACCACCCAGTGGAAAAATGGACAAAGTATTTTTTTAAGTTTGTATTAAATGCAAATGGATAATAAAAATAGTAAAAGTTGTTTAACTTCACTGATAATTAAAGAAATCTATTTCCTAAGTAGAATTAGATATGCTTTAAAAAATCCTGTTCAGCTGAAGTCTAAAAAAAAATCCTGTCAAAGGGACAAAGATGAAAAAGTTAAACCTAGAATTGTGAAGAATGTAGGTAAGCAAGCATCTTAGATTCCAGTGGGAGTAATATGAATTGGTATAAACTTCTTGGAGAATAATTTGGCAATATTGACAAAAATGTAAAATATGCACACTCTTTTATCCAATCATTTCACTTCTAGAAATGTATCCTGCAGATATTCTTGTATAAGTGCAGAGAGATACAGAAACAATTGCAGTGATGTCATAGGGAAAAAAGATCCCTAAGTGCCCATCAGTTAGAAATTGTTTATAAATTATGGCTAATATATATAGATGCTCTTTAACTTATGGTAGAGTTATGCCCCTATAACCCATTGTAAGTTGAAAATATCCTAAGTAAAAAATGCATTTAATGGCCAAGCACAATGACTCTCACCTGTAATCCTAATGGTTGGAAGGCTGAGACAGGAGAATCCTTTGAGATTAGGAGTTCAAGACCAGCCTGGGCAACATAGTGAGAGCCCTGTCTCTATGAAACACGAAAAAATTAGCTGAGTATGGAGGTGCATACCTGTAGTCCTAGCTGCTCAGGAGGCTGAGGTGGTAGAATCGCTTGAGCCCAGGAGGTCAGGGTTGCAGTGAGCTATAGTTGCACAATTGCACTCCAGCCTGGATGACAGGGTGACACCTTGTCTCAGAAAAATAAATAAAATAAAATGCATTTAATATACCTAACCTACTGAACAGCATAGCTTAGCCTAGTCTGTCTTTTCTTTTTTATTGACAGGAAAACAATAATGATTGTTGTTTATTCATACTAAAGAGACATGAATATTGAGCAATTTACCAACTAATCAAGAGCACTTGCTTATACAGTACTATATGAACTTTGGCAAGATTACCCTATTCCGACCTAAGTTTTCTGCTTTTTTTGTTTGTTTGTCTTATTGCTACTTTGTCTTTATGTTAGTATAATTCTTGCATCTCCATAATGACTTCTTTTTTTTCATAAAACTGAGGTATTAATCATGGTACTCCTGTGTCAATTATATAGGTATATTTTCTTTTTTTCTAATTTAAATTTTTTTTCTTTTTTATTATACTTTAAGTTCTAGAGTTCATGTGCACAATGTGCAGGGTTGTTACATATGTATACATGTGCCATGTTGGTGTGCTGCACCCATTAACTCGTCATTTACATTAGGTATATCTCCTAATATTATCCCTTCCGCCTCTCCCCACCCCACAACAGGCCGTGGTATGTGATGTTCCCCTTCCTGTGTCCAGGTGTTCTTATTGTTCAATTCCTGCCTATAAGTGAGAACATGTGGTGTTTGGTTTTCGGTTCTTACAATAGTTTGCTGAGAATGATGGTTTCCAGCTGCATCCATGTCCCTACAAAGGACATTAACTCATCCTTTTTTATGTCTGCATAGTATTCCATGGTGTATATGTGCCACATTTTCTTAATCCAGTCTGTCATTGATGGACATTTGGATTGGTTCCAAGTCTTTGCTATTGTGAATAGTGCTGCAATAAACACATGTGTGCATGTGTTTTTATAGCAGCATGATTTATAATCCTTTGGGTATATACCCAGTAATGGGATGGCTGGGTCAAATGGTACTTCTAGTTCTAGATCCTTGAGGAATTGCCACACTGTCTTCCACAATGGTTGAACTAGTTTACAGTCCCACCAACAGTGTAAAAGTGTTCCTATTTCTCCACATCCTCTCCAGCACCTGTTGTTTCCTGACATTTTAATGATCACCATTCTAACTGGTGTGAGATGGTATCTCATTGTGGTTTTGATTTGCATTTCTCTGATGGCCAGTGATGATGAGCATTTTTTCATGTGTCTATTGGCTGTATGAATGTCTTCTTTTGAGAAGTGTCTGTTCATATCCTTTGTCCACTTTTTGATGGGGTTGTTTGTTTTTTTCTTGTAAATTTGTTTGAGTTCTTTGTGGATTCTGGATATTAGCCCTCTGTCAGATGAGTAGGTTGCAAAAATTTTCTCCCATTCTGTAGGTTGCCTGTTCACTCTGATGGTAGTTTCTTTTGCTGTGCAGAAGCTCTTTAGTTTAATTAGATCCCATTTATCAATGTTGGCTTTTGTTGCCATTGCTTTTGGTGTTTTAGATATGAAGTCCTTGCCCATGCCTATGTCCTGAATGGTATTGCCTAGGTTTTCTTCTAGGGTTTTTATGGTTTTAGATCTAACATTTAAGTCTCTAATCCATCTTGAATTAATTTTTGTATAAGGTGTGAGGAAGGGATCCAGTTTCAGCTTTCTACTTATGGCTAGCCAGTTTTCCCAGCACCATTTATTAAATAGGGAATCCTTTCCCCATTTCTTGTTTTTGTCAGGTTTGTCAAAGATCAGATTGTTGTAGATGTGTGGTATTATTTGTGAGGGCTCTGTTCTGTTCCATTGGTCTATATCTCTGTTTTGGTACCAGTACCATGCTGTTTTGATTACTGTAGCCTTGTAGTATAGTTTGAAGTCAGGTAGCATGATGCCTCCAGCTTTGTTCTTTTGACTTAGGACTGTCTTGGCAATATGGGCTCTTTTTTGGTTCCAGATGAACTTTAAAGCAGTTTTTTCCAATTCTGTGAAGAAAGTCATTGGTAGCTTAATGGGGATGGCATTGAATCTATAAATTACCTTGGGCAGTATGGCCATTTTCACGATATTGATTCTTCCTATCCATGAGCATGGAATGTTCTTCCATTTGTTTGTGTCCTCTTATTTTGCTGAGCAGTGGTTTGCAGTTTTCTTTGAAGAGGTCCTTCCCATTCCTTGTAAGTTGGATTCCTAGGTATTTTATTCTCTTTGAAGCAATTGTGAATGGGAGTTTACTCATGATTTGGCTCTCTGTTTGTATGTTATTGGTGTGTAAGAATGCTAGTGACTTTTGCACATTGATTTTGTATCCTGAGACTTTGCTGAAGTTGCTTATCAGCTTAAGGAGATTTTGGGCTGAGACGATGGGGTTTTCTAAATATACAATCATGTCATCTGCAAGCAGGGACGATCTGACTTCCTCTTTTCATAATTGAATACCCTTTATTTCTTTCTCCTGCCTGATTGCCCTGGCCAGAACTTCCAACACTATGTTGAATAGGAGTGGTGAGAGAGGGCATCCCTGTCTTGTGCCAGTTTTCAAGGGGAATGCTTTCAGCTTTTGCCCATTCAGTATGATATTGGCTATGGGTTTGTCATAAATAGCTCTTATTATTTTGAGATATCTTCCATCAATATCGAATTTATTAAGAGTTTTTATCATGAAGTGCTGTTGAATTTTGTCAAAGGCCTTTTCTGCATCCATTGAGATAATCATGTGGTTTTTGTCTTTGGTTCTGTTTATATGCTGGATTACGTTTGTTGATTTGCATATGTTGAACCAGCCTTCCGTCCCAGGGATGAAGTCCACTTGATCATGGTGGATAAGCTTTTTGATGTGCTGCTGGATTCGGTTTGCCAGTATTTTATTGAGGATTTTTGCATCGATGTTCATCAGGGATATTGGTCTAAAATTCTCTTTTTTTGTTGTGTCTCTGCCAGGCTTTGGTATCAGGATGATGTTGGCCTCATAAAATGAGTTAGGGAGGATTCCCTCTTTTTCTATTGATTGGAATAATTTCAGAAGGAATGGTACTAGCTCCTCCTTGTACCTCTGGTAGAATTCGGCTGTGAATCCTTCTGGTCCTGGACTTTTTTTGGTTGGTAGGCTATTAATGATTGCCTCAATTTCAGAGCCTGTTATCAGACCTTTGTCAGATGGATAGATTGCAAAATTTTTCTCCTATTCTGTAGGGTGCCTATTCACTCTGATGATAGTTTGTTTTGCTGTGCAGAAGCTCTTTAGTTTAGACAGATCTCATTTGTCAATTTTGGCTTTTGTTGCAATTGCTTTTGGTGTTTTAGTCATGAAGTCTTTGCCCATGCTTATGTCCTGAATGGTATTGCCTCGGTTTTCTTCTAGGGTTTTTATGGTATTAGGTTTTACATTTAAGTCTTTAATCCTTTTTGAGTTAATTTTTGTATAAGGTGTAAGGAAGGGGTCCAGTTTCTGTTTTCTGCATATGGCTAGCCAGTTTTCCCAGCACCATTTCTTAAATAGGGAATCCTTTCCCCATTGCTGCTTGTTGTCAGGTTTGTTGAAGATCAAATGGTTGTAGATGTGTGGTGTTATTTCTGAGGTCTCTGTTCTGTTCCATTGGTCTATGTATCTGTTTTGGTACCAGTACCATGCTGTTTTGGTTACCATAGCCTTCTAGTATAGTTTGAAGTCAGGTAGCATGAGCCTAGTCTATCTTAAATGTGCTCAGATCACAGACATTATCCTAGAGTTGGGCAACATCATTGGCAACACTATTGACTGGAGAGTCTGTTGTCTGCCCTCTTGTTTGATTGATGGGTGATTGGAAGCTGAGGCTCACTGCTACTGCCTAGCATTACGAGTATTGGACAGCATATTGCTAGGCTGGGAAAAGATCAGACTTCACAATTTGAAGTACGGTTTCTACTGAATGCATATCCCTTTCACATCATTGCAAAGTTGAAAAACTGTAAGTTGAATCAGCATAAGTCAAGAATAGTCTGTAATATGAAATTCTAGATAGCCATTTTATATTCCTGTGCCTACAGACATGAATGGCTTGGATATATTATTAGATGAAAAACAAATTTCAGAAAGCATTATGTATAGTATAATCTCACTTGCAGAAAAATATATACGGCAACTTGGTAGGCTGGTGGTCAGGCCTACATTCCCTAAAAAAAGCAAATGAAAGTTTCTTTTCTAGTGAAAGGGATCAGTCTAAAAGAAGTACTAGCAATTAGATTTTGAGGTCCTATTCCTTCTATAGCGGTGAACTCATCAGTTAGGAAGCCTCACTCAGGTACACAGAGCTTCCAGTCAAGTCAGTTTTTAGTGACTTGTTAAATATGAAAAGACAAAATTATAAGACATTTGAGGAATGCCTCCAACATCAAGTAGAGACTGAAACAAAAAAATAAAGCAACTCAGGAAACAGGTAACCCAGAAATAATACTTAGAGAAGAAAAAAAGTTGTTTAAACCATTAATACCTTCAGCTTCCATGACACAAAAAATAATTCTATTTTCTATAAAAGACCGCCATTCCCCTAAAAGAAAAGAAAGCTTTATGGATAATAAGCAGCTATGGAAAAATTCAGTCTGGGCATGGTGGCTCTTGCCTGTAATTCCATTTCTTTGGGAGGCCGAAGCGGGTGGATCAGGAGTTCGAGACCAGCCTGAGCAATATGGTGAAACTTTGTCCCTACTAAAAATATTAGCTGGGCGTGGTGGTTTGTGCCTATTATCCCAGCTACTCGGGAGGCTGAGGCAGGAGAATCACTTGAACTCGTGAGGCAGAGGTTACAGTAAGCCAAGATCATGTCACTGTACTCTAGCCTGGGCAACAGAGTGAGACTGTCTCCAAAAAAAAAAAAAAAAAGGAAAATTTAATAGAAGAGTTGGAAGGTAAAGCTCCCACTTCATCTCCCAAAAATAATACAGAAAGAAAAGAGATACAAAGAGGAAAGAAAAGATTATCAATCCAAGAGAGCCAATCTGAGTAACAGAAGTTCCAAAATTAAAAAACAAAAACAAAATGGAGGAAGGAAGTAATCACACAAACACCAAAAGTTCCCCAGAACAAAAGGATACAAGTTTCCAAATCGAAAGTGCATAAAGAGCATAATAAGTGCTAGCACACTGAATGAAAAAACACCCATACCAAGGCAGATTCATTGTGAAATTTCAGATCTCCAGTCATAACGAGAGAATCTTAAAAGGAAAAAAACACACAAACCAGATGACATACAAAGTTTTAAAACTCAGATGGCAGATGAGTCAACAGCAATGCTGATAGCTAAAAAACAATGAAGTGAGGACTTCCAAAATTCTAAAGGAAAATTGTTTGCAACCTAAAATCGATAGCCAGACAAACTACAAATTAAGTAAGGATAAATAAAGACATTTTCAGTCATTCAAGATCACAAACAATTTGCTGTTCATATTGAGTTTTTCAGAAAGTTACTCAAACATGTGCTTCATCAATGAAGAAGTAAAGCAGAAAAAAGTACAGTACTGGAGTTTAGGAAAGAAGACATCCAACATAGGAGAGAAGTAAGATAAGTTCAAGGTGAAAACTTACAGTTCAAATGGAGTGGGACTATGGAGGAGGCCAAAAGGGATGTCAAAGGAAAAACACCAAAAGGAACTGATGTGTTTGAGCTACACTGACTTAAATTTTATGGTTCTATTGGAAGGTCTGGGATCTGTTTCATAAAAAAACTAAGCCAATAGGAAAACAAAAACAAAAACCAAGGTGATTACTGACTCCAGGAAATGTAAACGTTGTAATAGAAATGAAATGTAGTACAGTGCATTAAATGACTGTGAATGATGCTGAGACAGATATATATCTATATCTATCTATATAGATACATATTATATCTATATCGATCATTATGTATTATATATTATATATAGATATCTCATATATAGATAGATATTATATCTATATCCATCGATATATTGTATATGTTATATATATCTATATATAGTTATCTCATATATATATATTTTTATTTTTGCAGCTTGTGTTTCTTTTTAAAAGATGTGGTTTAAAAACCCCAAAAACATTTGTGGTAAAATAAACATGATGTAAAAGTTACCATTTTAACCATTTCTAAGTGTAGAGTTCAGAGGCATTAAGTACATTAACATTGTTGTTTTAAGGCAAACACTAAATGGTGATTTTGTAAAAATTGTTATATAACTCCGTAAGAAGGAAAAATATGTGTGTGCATTGAGGAAGAGTTCATGAGTTCTAAATCCTTGTCTTTTATCATAGAAGACATTTTTCAGTGTTTATAGTTTAAAATCCAGAAATAATTGTAAAGGCATATTATTTAGAAATATATTGATATATTTCCAGGAGAAACAAGATAGTTGTAAGTCTGACCCAAGGGGATAAAAACCAAGGATGAGGAGGGCTGGGTCAGGGGATTGCTGCTATTTTTTATTATGTCTTAGGATACTCTATGATTTTCAAACTATATATATATGTATATGTATAATTTTAGTAAGATTAAAAATTAAATTTTAAAAAATGACTGGAAAAGAAAACTGTTATAGCACATTATTAATGAAAAACAGATTATAAAACAAAATGCACAGAATGATACCATTAAAAAATATACACAATCTATATGTATAACAGCAAGGCTGAAAGGAAAGCACACCAAAGTGTTAATCATGGATATTTATTTAATCATGGATGGTGAGATTATGGATAATTCCCATTTCTTTTTTGGTTGATCTATATATTTTTTAAAAAATGTTTTACAATAAATAGGCCTTACTTTTGAGATGAGAAAAAGAATAATCAAACGTTATTATTTGTATCAACAATATAGGATATAAGTGTAATTGTATGGTAGGAGGGGTTTGTTTAGATATTAGAGCACACTGAACTCCAAAGGTAACTAAACACTTGGACCCCTGGGAGAGGACAGAGTCAAGAGGGATAAGGGGAGAAGGGTCAAAGAGCTTCTTACAAGCAACTGTTGAAAAAGCACTCAGGATGAGAGGGAGCAGAGTCACAACGATGTGATAGAATGATAAAAACTTGAAAACTAGGCCAGGCATGGTGGCTCATGCCTGTAATCCCAGTACTTTGGGAGGCTGAAGCAGGAGGATCACTTGAGCCCAGGAGTTCCAGACCAGCCTGGGCAACACAGGGAAACGTTGTCTCTACAAAAAAGAAAAAAAGAATTAGTTGGGGCATGGTGACATGAGCCTGTAGTCCCAGCAACTTGGGAGGCTGAGGTAGGAGGATCACTTGAGCCTGAGAGGTCAAGGCTGCAGTGCGCTGTGATCATACCACTGTACTCCAGCTTGGGCAAGACACTGTCTCAAAATAAATAAACAAATAAATAAACAGAGTAAGACACTGTCTCAAAATAAATAAACAAATAAATAGGAAAAAGAAAAAGAAAAATTATGTCTCAGAAACCTTGAAGTCTAGAAATGACCTTGCTTGGCTTTTAGTCAGGGGCTTGGAATCTTGCTGAGAATGTATTTTAAAGGGGAGAAGAAATGGACTCACTGGGACACATACTGGTGTAAATTCAAAGCAAAAAGGAGTAGAAGAAAAGGAAAAAAGAAAGGAATAAAAGAAAAATAAATATTGGCGGTGACTTTTATCAAGACATGGGATAAAAACAGGTCTTACACTGCCTAGGCAAAACAGTCAGTATTTCCTGCTGGAACCCTGCCCTTGGCTGTATTTCCAGGACTCGGAAGGTTTCTGATTAATTGATTGACCAAAATGTGATGGGAACACGGAGCCTTCCTTTCCTATTGCCATATGGTTGTAACCAGGCAAATGTTCCCAATATCCCATCATGGAACTCTGAATATATTTTCCTGTGAAAAAAACTTAGCACAAATGAACCATGTGTACCTGTAGTCCAGCTATTCTGTAGGCTGAGACAGGAGGATTACCTGAGCCCAGGTACTCAAGACCAGCCTGGGTAACAAAGTGAAACCTCGTCTTAAAAAAGACTTTTTTTTTTCCCCCACAAATAAACTTTTAGATTTGTCCTTGGCTCGGTTTGGCTTGTGTCTCCAGTCTTTATCTCTTACCAATCTTCTGATATTCTATCATCTAGCTATACCAACTATTTGTAATTCCCTAAACAAGCATAAGCAGAGCATTTTAAGTTGCTTACATCATATCTTTAATATATTTTTCCTTCTTCCATTTTAACAGAATTTTGATTTTATTGGGAGTAATTTTGTGCCCAGCTTTAAAAGGGTAAAATAAATAAGGAAAAGAAAACTTCTATTCCTTAGCTTTCTTTGGAGATAGGTGCAGCTATAGGATATGGCTGTGACCAAAGAGATTTAAATGGAATTCTGCTGGGGAGTTCTAAGAAAGTTTTACTTCCCTTGTATGGGCACTGGAGCTTCCTTCTGTTACTGGAAAGGGCTCCTGATCCAAACACCAAGAGAGGGTTCTTGGATTTCGCACAAGAAAGTATTTAAGGAGAGCCCACAGTGCAAAGCGAAAGTAAGTTTATTAAGAAAATGAAGGAATAAAAGAATGGCTACTCCATAGGCAGAGGCAGAAGCATGAGCTGCTGGTTGGCCATTTTTATGGTTATTTCTTGACTATATGCTACAGAAGGGGTGGATTATTCACAAATTTTCCAGGAAAGGAATGGGCAGTTCCCAGATCTGAGGGTTCCTCGCCTTTTTAAACCATATAGGGTAACTTCCTGACATTGCTGTGGCATTTGTAAACTGTCATGGTGCTGTTGGGAGTGTAGCAGTGAGGATGACCAGAGGTCACTCTCATCGCCATCTTGGTTTTGATGGGTTATACCGGCTTCTTTACTGCAACCTGTTTTATCAGCAAGGTCTTTATGACCTGTATCTTGTGCAGACCTCCTGTCTCATCCTGTGTCTTAGAATGCCTTAACCTGCTGGGATGCAGTCCAGTAGGTCTCGGCCTCAATTTACCCAGCCCCTATTCAAGATGGAGTTGCTCTTGTTCAGATGCCTCTGACACTTCTTTCTGCTTGAAGTATGGAACTTGAAAGCCGGAGCTGAAGTTACCATCTTGAGACCCCAAGGGATAGGCCAAAAGAACCCCAAAGACCTAGGACCTGACATCCTTCAGCCACTAAGTCAATACCACCAAGTGCCTACCTCTAGATTTCCAAGTATGTAGAAAAAGAAGCTCCAACTTTGTTTAAATCCCTGTTGTTGGTATTTTCAGGTAAATGCAGACCAATGCAATTCCTCTCTTCTTTACATTTTTGTTACCGGAAATGGGTACTAATCTAGACCACAAAAGAGGGTTCTTGGATCTCACACAATAAAGAATTCAGGGCAAGTCCACAGAGAAAAGTGAAAGCAAGTTAATTAGAAAAGTAAAGGAATAAAAAATGCCTGCTCCAAAGACAGAGCAGCCCGAAGGCTGCTGGTTGGCTATTATTATGGTTATTTGCTGATCATATGCTAAACAAGGGGTGGCTTACTCATGAGTTTTCCAGGAAAGGGGCAGGGAGCTCCTGGAACTGAGGGTTCTCCTTCCTTTTAGAGTTATAGGGTAAACTTCTGGAAGTTGCCATCGCATTTGTAAACTGTAACGGTGCTGGTGGGAGTGTCTTTTAGTAGGCTAATGCATTATAATTAGCATACAGTGAGGAGGGAGGACAACCAGAGATCACTTTTGTTGCCATTTGGTTTTGGTAGGCCTTGGCCAGCTTCTTTACTGCATCCTGTTTTATCAGTAGGATCTTTGTGACTTGTATATTTTGCCGACCTCCTATCCCATCCTGTGACTAAGAATGTCTAACCTATTGGGAATGCAGCCCAGCAGATTTCAGCCTCATTTTACCCAGCCCCTGTTCAAGATGGTGGCACTCTGGTTCAAATGCTTCTGACAGTTTTACATATTATTTTCCCACCTGGCATGGGTCTAGCAGAAGAAATAATGTGGAGCAGGTGAACTACAACTAATACTTCAAGACTTATCTAAAGGCATTGCTTCCTTGCAAAGCTTTCCCTTACTTCTTTCTGCAAACAGCCTATTACACATTCTTCTGTGCTCCCATAACACTTGTATAAACTGCTAGTACTTACCACAAACCCTTTTGATCATCTGTGTGTTGATATATCTCACACTTGACTTTGAACTCCTTGAGAGCAAGACTGAGTTGTACCATGTCTGTATCTCCTTGCAGAGCCACAGACACAGAGGCACAACAAATATCCATCAAATGAATGTTGAATAAACTCAGACTATCTTGAGAACCCAAAGTACCTGTTAATTTCTTGATTGTCAATTTATTCTCCCAAATGCAAATGTGATGCAATTTTGCCTTCTGTGGCACAGAAGTGAGATCTAAAATACTGAAGTGAGATACGTGGGTGTTCACTAACTCAAGCTATATTAATAGTCAGAAATAAAGGCTTTTAAAATTCTGAATTAGGCAAGAAAAGGAGGGAAACAAATATTCATTGAGCACTTATTATGTGTGAGGCATTGTGTTCTGAGGCTTATCTCATTTACCAAAGCAACTCTACAGGATAGTTATTAATCCCGCATAACAGAAAAAGAAACTGAGGATACAGATATTGATTAATATGCCAAAGGTCACAGAGCTAGTAAGAGGCAGCCAGAGAATGCCTTCAGACTTCAAGGGGCTTTCCCTTTTCCCACCATATCAAGCTACCACTCGTTTTAAAAAGTGAGAATGTAAACTTTAAAATGCGGTGTAGTGTTGCATTATCCCCTCCTCTAGACTTTCCCATTCTGGCACAGGGCAAAGCCCAAAAGTGGGGCTCAGTCCAGGAAGCCACACGGGTCATTGGTTCAGCACCTGAAGGAATTTAAGAGCCAGCCGACAGAGTAAAGTGAAAGCAAGTTTATTAAGAAAGTAAAGGAATAAAAGGGCTGGGTGTAGTGGCTCATGTCTATAATCCCTATAACCTTTTGGGATGCCGAGGCGGGCGGATCACTTGAGGCCAGGAGTTCAAGACCAGCATGGCCAACATGGTGAAAACTTGTCTCTACTAAAAATACGAAAATTAGCCGGGTTTGGTGGTGGGCTCCTGTAATACCAGCTACTCCAGAGGCTGAGGCAGGAGAATTGCTTGAACCCAGGAGGTGGAGGTTGCAGTGAGCCAAGATCATGCCACCGTACTCCAGCCTGGGTGACAAGTGAGACTTTGTCTCAAAAAATAAAAATAAATAAATAAATAAATAAAGGAATATAAGTTACTCCACAAGCAGAGCACCCATTGTGGGCTGCTGGCTGGCTCTTTTTATGGTTATTTTTTGAAGACATGCTAAACGTGGGGTGGATTATTCATGAGTTTTCCAGGAGAAGGGTGAGGATTTCCTAGAACTGAGGGTTCCTCTTTCTTTTAGACCATATAAGGTAAGTTTGGGACATTGGCATGGCATTTGTAAACTGTCATGGCGCTGGTGGGGGGATCTTTTAGTATGCTAATGCATTATAATTAACATATAATGAACGGTGAGGACAAGTACAGGTTGCTTTTGTTGCCATCTTGGTTTTGGTGGTTTTTGGCTGGCTTCTTTATCTCACACTGTCTTATCATCAGGGTTCTGTAAAAGAAGTTCAGATGAATTCTCATCTCAATTCCAATTAGACCAATACATTGTGGTCAAATTCGTCTACCTTAAACACAACTCAATTTTTTTTTTTTTTTGAGACAGTCTCACTCTGTTGCCCAGGCCGGAAAGCAGTGGCACGATCTCGCCCCACTGCAACCTCTGCCTCCCAGGTTCAAGTGATTCTCTTGCCTCAGCCTCCTGAGTAGCTGGGATTACAGGCACCTGCCACCACGCCCACCTAATTTTTGTATTTTTAGTAGAGACAGGGTTTCGCCATGTTGGCCAGGCTGGTCTTGAACACCTGACCTCAGGTGATCCACCCACCTCGGCCTCCCAAAGTACTGGGATTGCAGGTGTGAGCCACACTGCACCTGGTCAAACACAACTCTAATTATGACACTCATCTGAATAGAGCATCAATAGTTTTCCACAGTCTAGTGAGAAAAGCCTCTAATTTGTGTTTCTCTCTAGCTGTTTCACCAAGGTAACTGTATCCCAACCAGACTCTCCTTTTGCTAACAGTGTTCCAAAATCCTGGACAGACCTTCCTACAATATTGACATAGTATTTACATCTCACTGCCTTCAGAGACATTGCTCAAATTTTGTTTCTACCAACAAGTTTTAAAAATTTTTCGCATAATTGGGGTGAAATAATCTTTTTTTCCCTCTACTCCTACTATATCTTATTCATTTTACTCCTTTTTGCATTCAACTTTGTTTGTAAACAGCTTATTTGTAAGCTCCTAAAAGGTAGGACCATGACTTCATTTTGGAATCCCTCTATTATGGACATGGTATCAGGTGCTCAATAAGTAAATGAATGATAAAATGTCCAAATAATTGCACCTTGCTTGTCGTTGCTTTTTGTTCTGTACTTTGCCTTTGCCCTAATTTCAAACATGAGTGACAGTAGGCTCACAATTTCAGCATTATACTTTCAAAAGTTTAAGTTTATTTTATCCCTCTATATTTCACATTATGGTAGAAAAGCAGTAAATAAAACCATGCATTCTAAATATTTCAGCAGCTAAAAAGATTAAGAATCAGTTCATTGCCCTGAAATAGAAAGCTCATTTGTTTACAACTTCTCCCACAAACGGAAAAGTAGTGCCTTCTGAAATGCTCAACCCCACAAACATTCCTTTAAATTCATAAAGACGCTCTGTAGGCAATGAATAATATAAAATGACCACACAAAAACAAAACAAAAATGAAAAAACTATCCCTGTCTTCAGGCAGGAATGTACTGGTGAGGATTACTCTAACAGATGAAAATCCAGGTCATTCCAGAAACTAATTTGAAAACAGCAAAGCTAACCTTGAAGTGGAGCAAGGACCAAACCCTGAGAAATAAGGCACAAGACCCAGAGCACAGGATGAGGCTGCTTTCCTTATCTACCTAGAAACCGGGCCCTCTAAAAGGAACCCAATCGCCTTTGTTACCCTTCTGTGAAACTTAATTAACCAGAGAAGAGGAAGAGCCTGAAAATCACACACTACACCTAGAGCCCAGATAAACTTTGTCTCAAACTACTTCTGCTCTCGGGTCCCGTTCAATTCCCAAAGAGAATTATTTGCTAATCATTGACTAAACATTGGGTCCATTCATTCCCCTTAAAAAAGTATTTACTACCCCTCAAAATGGCTACACCTTCCATCTCTCCTTCCCTTACGAAGGTGTATAAACATCTGGCTCTCATTGGGTTATTGGCTAATCATTCTCCTGCAAGTTCCCTGTGCTAGGCATATTAAATACATCTGTATGTCTTTTCTCCTGTGAATCTGTTGATTGTCAGTTCATTTTCAGCAAACCTTCAGAGGGTGGAAGGAAACTTTCCCTTCGCCCCTACAGATTTTTGCTGAAGAACCATAATTTTTCCCTGCAGAGACTTGGTACATACAGAGCATAAAAAATGTTTGTGGATTCAACCATGTAAAAAAGAAAAAGATAAAATCATAATTAGCCAAGGGAATTAGGATATAAACCTTTGTAGGTCTTCTTAGAAGTAGAGATTTGGGGCCAGTGAGTGTATGTATCTTGAAAGATAGTCAAGTAGCTTGTAGTAAGTGCTAAAGGAATTTTAGGGAAAGAAAGATTATTGAAGATTGACATGTATAATAAAACTTCAGGGTGGAGGTAGCTTTTGAGCTGTTCTTTGAAGAAAGTGTTGTAATGTGAAGGCAAGACATTTTAACTAGGTGAAATGACATGACTAAGAGGGGAAGGAACACAGGTGTTATGTATGGGGAATCTGAACTTGGAGAATGGAAGGATCCTCTGAGGAGCACTACAAGAAAAGGTTGGAAATAAGACTGCTGACTAGGCTGTAAGAAGACCGAATTTCAGGCTGAAGAGCATGGGGCGGCAAGGTATGATCCTTTTCCTCATCCATCATAAGGGTCACAGCCAACACCCCTATAACAAAAACAAGTTAACAAGAGAAAAGCATAACAAATTTATGTAATGAAAGTTTTATGTGAAAATTTTAAGACAGGAAATTTTAAAAATGAAGACTCTAGGAAGACCCAGGAAAAATGATTTTTTTTTAATTTGTTTTTATTTTTTTTGAGATGGACTCTTGGTCTGTCGCCCAGGCTGAAGTGCAGTGGTGTGATCTCGCTCGCTGCAACCTCTGCCTCCTGGGTTCTGGCATTTCTCATGCCTCAGCCTCCCAAGGAGCTGGGATTACAGGCATGTGCCACCACACCTGGCTCATTTTTGTATTTTTAGTAGAGATGGGGTTTCACCATGTTGGTCAGGCTGGTCTCAAAACTCCTGACCTCAAGCCTTGGCCTCCTAAAGAATTACAGGCATGACCCACCATGCCCGGCCCTGTTTTTATGCTTAGGTTTGATAAAGAATGCACAGCCATGTAGAAATGTGATTAGACAAAAGGATTTGATCTAATGCTAACGGACTGAGGATGGGAAACCCAGCAAGGCCTGTATATTCAGACTCTTATTGGCCTCTCTGTGTAGAAATCTTCCTTATTTGGTGTGGAGCAGGACCCCTCCGGAATGAGGATTTTCAAGGGAGAAGGAAGAGAATGACCTTTTCAGATACTTGTTTGTTTGTTTTTGAGATGGGGCCTTACTGTGTTGCCCAGGCTGGAGTGCAGTAGTGTGATCATAGCTCACTGGAGCCTTGAACTCCTAGGCTCAAGCAATCCTTTTACCCCAGCCTCCCAGATAGGTAGGACTACAGGCAAGTACCACCCTGCTTAGCTAAGTTTTCATTTTTTTATAGGCATGGGGTCTTACATGTTGCCCTGACAGGTCTCCAACTCCTGGCCTCGAGCAATCCTCTCTTTGGCCTTTGAAAGTG
The DNA here is from genome assembly GCF_049350105.2 of Macaca mulatta. NCBI lineage: Eukaryota > Metazoa > Chordata > Mammalia > Primates > Cercopithecidae > Macaca > Macaca mulatta. The sequence goes on along the minus strand of NC_133412.1, from coordinate 34,076,652 downwards.
CTTCGATTACAGGTATGAGCCACCCGTTCCAGGTTTTCTGGTTTGCTTTAGGGAAGAGGGGTGACTCATCTTGGAGAAGAGGAATTCTGGTTTCTATGACTCCCTTAGGAGGAGGAAGAGGAGTGGGACACAAGAAGACAGGAGAAGGTCAGACGGACCTTGGTACTGATGTTAGAGGCGTTCGAACCAGAGCGACCTGATCTTTTTTTATCCTGCGTATACAAGTATTGTACCTAGGGGGGACACGTTCCTCCTCTTAGTTTCGGGAATGCCCTTAGTTTCGGGAATGGTCTATGGGAATGGTCTATGGAGTAGCTGTTCTTTCACCACTTTACTTTCTTAAGAAACTTGCTTTTGCTTTGCACTGCCAACTTGCTCTGAATTCTTTCTTGTGTGAGATCCAAGAACCATCTCTTGGGGTCTGGATTGGGACCCCTTTCCTGTAACACTGAGACCTTTCCAATTTCCTTCAGTTCAAAGTACTTAACATGCCAAGGTGCCATAGTTTTGGGAATCATGTTCTGAGTCCAAGAAGAGTTTGATTTTATTCTGCAATCAGAAGATGGTCATTAAAAAAAGATGAGATGGGGGTTAGTGGGTATGTAAACAATGATCTTTTATAAAAATCCATCGGCAGTGTAGAGAATTGACTGGAAGATAGAGGGACCCATAAGGTGGTAGAAGCAATTAAGGGACTATAGTAATTATGTAATCATAAGGCAGTTGAGACCTTGACTAGGTGGGTAATGGTGACACAAAAACATAAGAACAGATTTTAGACACATAAGACATCTGGGTAAGATGGTGTATGGTGATGTATGCATACTGGTTAAAAGAAAAACTTAACATATGGCTTCCTTAAGGAAAAAATCAAAGCAGGGAAATATCTTTACAGACTTTCCCCTCTTTGTAAGTGCAGAAGTTTTTCATTTTTGTGACCCAGCATGTTCTTTTTAATGGCTGTTTAAAAGCATACTGAATCTGTTTGGATCTGTTTAAAGCATACTGAAATAGGAAATGGTGCTGATAAAAACTGGTTCTCCTTTCCTGCTTTTGTGTTCTCCTGGCCAGCTTTTTGGCCAGCTAGGTGACAGTGAGCAAGTCATCAGTGAGGAGAGGAATATCAGTGCTGTGCCTTGCAGAAATATTTTGAGTCTCAAATTACTCTAGATTAAATTACTTCAAAAATATTTATTGATCATCTACAGTGTATAAGCTCTGTGCTAAGAGCAACAGGAGATATAAAAACAAATGAGACAGTCTCTCTCTGTGGAAGACTAAAACAAGTATAAATCACAAGGTAAGCTGGGCGCGGTGGCTCACATCTGTAATCCCAGTACTTTGGGAGGCTCATGCAGGCAGATCAACTGAGGTCAGGAGTTTGAGACCAGCCTGGTCAACGTGGTGAAACCCCATCTCTACTAAAAATACAAAAAAATCAGCTGAACGTGGTGGTGCATGCCTGTAATCCCAGCTACTCAGGAGGCTGAGACAGGAGAATCGCTTGAACCTCAGAGGTGGAGATTGCAGTGAGCCAAGATTGTGAGACTGTGCCAGTGCATTCCAGCCTAGGCAATAGAGTGTGACTCTGTCTCAAAAAAAAAAAAAAAAAAGGCAAAACAAAAATATAAGATGGAATAAGTGTCTCAGGAGATAAAGCCCTTAGTGTTCAAATCAATAAAATCAAGAATGGCATCATGAAAGAGAGAACATGTGAGGTAAGGAATCAATAGGTAGAGAAGGAAGATAAGGGAAGAGTAGTTCACTCATCCATCCTCTCAGCCATATATCCATCCATCCAACATTTTGAAGTGACCCTCTTCAGTGGGAGACCGTGGAGATAAATAATACTCTCCTCTTGTGTAGCTCGTAATTTAGGTAAAAGCTTAGTTCAGAGCACAAGGAGGTTGAATGAAAAATAATTCATTTAGTACTGAACAAATTGAGACAATGGGTGTAAATTGCACAAAATCCAAAGTGGAAGAATCCTACGATGAATGCAGTAGCAAAATATAGACTGTCAAAGGTAGAGATTGCCTGTATAACTAGAAGATTTCTTCCTGTTCAGAGGGTGGAGGGGCTTCAGTTACATTTAGGGTGCAGGGACCAGGTTTGAGAGAGAAAATATTTAAATGATCAGTGAACAATCTGACTAAAGGCTACTTATTTGCATATGTATTCTGTTTACTTTGGTTTCTGCATCTTGATCACCCTTCATACATACTGCACAGGGCTCTAAAACATGGAGCACCAGTGGAAAACCAGCCAAAGCGATAGACTTCTAGTTTGCACAGTTCAGCTTCCTCTCAGTTGTCTCCTATCTATAACTGTCAATGTGGTTTTGCTCCTCTGTGGTGGATCTTGAGAGTTCTTCTCTTTCTCTCCACTACATATCATTGGTGACTGATCTTCCTTTCATGAGGAAGATAGTTTATGAAGAAAAATATGGGGCCAACACTCACATTCTAGAGCTTCTTATCAGGAATATTTTCCTATTGGAAGAGGAGAGGAAAAAAGGAGAAGGGTAGAGAAGGAGAGATGAACTGATATAATTGGTTGACTAGCTTTGACGTACAGGAAGGCTGTGTAACGTGAAGTGAGAACTATTGCTATTTATATTCCTATAATGAAAACAACAGAAAGTATCTTTTTGTAAAAAGAAAACATTTGGAATAAGAACATAAAAATTAAGCAGTTGAAAGCCTAAACAAGTCAGGAAGGGTGTATTATTTGGTACTGTGATCAAGGAATTCAGCAAAAAATAAATGATCTGCTCCTTCTTGATCCTTAGGACCTGTTAATAATTAAGCCTCCTTTTGTCCACCCTTCTCTGACTAAAGAATTTATAGAAGTGACACCTGTTCCACCTCATTAGACCAATCAAATATGTTTCCTTAGATAGAGAGGGGAATCTTTTCCCATCCCAAGCATCATTATATATCAAGAGAAATTAGTCACCTGCCTCTATCACAACCTTCCCACCCCCTCCTCCACCCCAATGTGCTCTCATTATTCTTTTTTGAATGCATTCTTGTGGTCTCCCATCACAGGAACCTTAAAGCTATTACGGAATTTTAGTATGGCTGTATCCCTGTAAGCTCAGTACCCTTAATGGTTCCTTTCTGAACTATAGCCAATGCTGGGCACCCTATACAAATGCCTACAGCACTGCTCTAGGGACTCAGGAATTCTTCTTTCATCTTTGAACCTTCTTGTTCTGGTCTGAGGTATCCCATCATCTGCCTTGTCGCCATACGCTTGGACTTTGTACTGGTCAGCTGGCATCTTCAGAATGATACATCAGTCAGATGGAATGCCTGACTTTCTATTTTTGTCTGTGGCAGTGTTTATTGAATAGCCCAGGACTCCTAAATATGAGCTCCAATTCTGCCCCACACTGACACCCAAGTCTAGTGCAATCATTCCCAGTCTACCCACTTCTTTATACCATTTATCCAACCTTTTGCCTTTTCTTAGAAGCAACAAGGTGTAGTAATAAAAGCAATACTGGCACTGGAATAAAAGGAAATTGTTTTAACTCTCAGCTTTACTCTTTCCTAATCATAGAAACTCTGGAAATTTACTTAAGTGCTGTGAACATTAGTTTTCTCACCTGTTATGTGTAGAATACTAATGCTTGACAATTCATGGGATAGTTGTGAGGATAAAATGAGATAATGTGTGTTAGAGAATATTTGCCCTAGAAGGCCTCTTTCTGGCTTTGAAATGCTAAATGAACTATGGAGGAGGTATAGAAGGGAAGATACTGGCAGCTGCCTGACCCCTGTCTGTGTGCACTGGATCCGTTTCCTTTTTGTTTACTCAAGCATTTTGTTCCTGGAACTGTCCTCTCTGTCTCCTACACCATTAGTTTGTATTTCTCTTTTGGGTAATTCTGGTCAACATACAACCATGCTGTAATAGCTCACATCTGTAAGACCTCACAACAACAAACCTAGACCTTCTGTTCCCCCACCAGGTGTAATTTGTCTGCTCCTCTTTATAATGTTTATTTCCTCCCGCTCTTTATTTTTAAAATTATTATTCAAAACATTTTTTCTTTTCTAGAGACAGGGTCTCACTCTGCCAACCAGGCTGGAGTGCAGTGTTGTGATCTTGGATCACTGCAGCCTTGAACTCCTGGCTCAAGGGATCCTCCCATCTCAGCCTCTGGAGTAGCTAGGACTGCAGGAGCACAGCACCACACCTGACTATTAATTTTTTTTTTTTTTCTTTGTAGAGATGGGTTCTCACTATGTTGCCCAGGCTGGTCTTGAACTCCTAACCTAAGGGATCTTCCTATTTTGGCCTCTCAAAGTGCTGGGATTACTGGCACGAGCGACTATGACTGGCCTTCCTCCTGCTCTTTATTTAACCTATGCTGTGTTAGTTTGGGTACTCTGAAAAGCAGATACCAGGATGGAATTAGATGGGTGAGAGATTTATTGGGGAAATATCTGTGGAGGATAAAGGGAGGGTGGAAGAGTACCTGGGGAGTGCCTTTAGACTATCATCCAGGCCTGCTACCTGGGAAAGGAGAGGGGGAAGGAAGGATAACTGGGGAGGAAAAGTCTCAGACTGAAGCACAGTTCTCATTTTCCTTCATTTTACAGACAGACTAGGATTCTTTGCTAACACCTCCTTGTTGAAATCTCTCAATGTTGAAATGCCCCAGGACTAGGTCCTCAGCTTCTTCTCTATGTAGACTTACTCCTTTGGTTATGTCTTCCAGCCCCATAGTTTTAAGTGCCATCTGTATGGCAATGTCTCCAAAATTTACATCTCCAGTTGAAAGCTTTCCTTGAGCTTCAGAATTGAAGATCCATCTGTATACAAGACAACTACTTGAAATCCTCTTAATTGTCTAATAGGTCTCAAAACTTAAAATGTTCAGAACAAAATGTCTGGTTTTGCTGTGAGGATAATTATCTACAGTGGGCAAAAGTAGAACAGTGGAGACCAGACAGAAGGCTAGTGCCATAATCCAGGTGAGATACAGGTGAGAGATGATGCCGGCTTGGACGAGTGGTGTAGGGACTTTGTCGATGATTAGGTTACAGACTTTGAGAAGACGAATTCGCCTGGATTATCAAGGTGGGTCCAATCAAATCACCTAAATCCTTAAATATGGAGAAGCTTTCCCGGCTATGGTCAGAGGTGTGGTGATAGAAGGGTCGGAGAGATGTGATGTTACTGGCTTTGAAGATGGAGGAAGGGGCCATGAGCCAAGGAATGAAGGCACCCTCTAGAAGATAAGAAAGGTAAAGAAACAGTCACACTTCTGGCCTAAATAATTTTAAGATAATAAATTTGTGTTGTTTTAAGCCACTAAATTGTGGCAATTTGTCATAGCAGTAACCAGAAACAATTGCAGCATATGGGTCCCATTCCCTGTATCAAAAGCGGGTACAGACATTAAATGAAGTTCAGAAATGTGATTACTTATGGATATGGGTATTCAAATTTCTGAACTGAGATCATATTTATGATTAAAATGACACAGGTCTTTCTAGTACCTTGGAGTGGTCATAAAAGTGATGATCTTTCCGTATGTGCACGCAGGGATGAGAGGAACATCACCCACTTTATCTCATCCTGACGGAGTTAAATTTTAAGGACAATGATTAGTAATGCTTTTTTTTTTTTGGAGACGGAGTTTCGCTCTTGTTGCCCAGGCTGGAGTGCAAAGGTGTGATCTTGGCTCATTGCAACTTCCACCTCCCAGGTTCAAGTGATTCTCCTGCCTCAGACTCCCATGTAGCTGGGATTACAGGTGTGCACCACCATACCCAGCTAATTTTTGTATTTTTAGTAGAGATGGGGTTTCGCCATGTTGGTTAGGCTGGTGGCAAACTCCTGACCTCAGGTGATCCCTCCGCCTCAGCCTGCCAAAGTACTGGGATTACAGATGTGAGCCACCGCGTCCGGCCGTAACTTTTTTTTTGGTAAACAAAATGCATACATGGACATGAAAGGACAATGGCACTAAATCAAGGTGGACAACAATATGACTCAATGAACAGACCACAGTGTAGAGAACATAATCAGACCTTAAGTAATGTAATCAGAAAACCTAAGATGGCTACAGGCCAGTGAAATAGAGGGCATTTAATAAGGTTACACTATTAAACATAGCCTTCCTCAAATTAAAATTTTAAATTTATTAATTAAATTTGAGCTAGAAGTTACTCTTTTAGCCAGAAGGTAAGATGAATGGGAAAAGTGCCAGAGAAGAGGTGTGAAATGCACAGAGCAGAAACTTGCCACACAGAGGCAAAGAAACCATTCCACTTACAAAGTTCCAAGTGGCATTTGAGAGAAAGGATATTGGAGGGTATTAAGAGGGAATAACTGTGAAAATCCCCAAACGGGGACTGAAATTACTCTGGCAGCAATCATGGAAAGAGGAATACTAATGTTATAACCATTGTTTTAAAGCCTAGTAGGCCGAAGTTCACTAAGCAATATCTGCATGTTTACATGGGGCACGAATGAAGAGCATTTACAAATTCCATGTCTAAAGTTCCCTTGTTTAGAAATCTGACTTGCTTGATTTATGTCTCCTTAATCTGCTTAGGCAAAGACCTTTCCTTGTGTTTTAATATCAAATAGGCTTTAGCATAGACCAGTCTAATGGGACTTTGCCGTTGGTGGAGGCTTAATAGGGCATCAGGAGATTGTAAGTAAATTTCATTGCGAAGCTACAATCTCTACCTCAAGAAAGATTACATAGATATACGTGTGTATATATATACATGTATATGTGTGTGTATATAAATATGTAAAAAAGTCAAACATATATACTTTGTAAGGGGTCAGGATATCCCCATCTTTGCTAGAGCAATATTCTAGAAATACCCTACAGGAATTACCTGAAGGTGTCTTATATTCCATCTACTGTTCACCTCCAGTTATGAACAAGCTACATAAACTCAGGGCCCAGGATTGCTTGGACAATTGAAGTTTTCCCCTTTCAAGCAAACAGCTGAAAAGATCATGGCTAAAATATAATTATTGTTTGGACATTGAATTTGATAGAAAATAAAAGAGCATATTAATCACATTTGACTGGTAGGTAATATTAGTTGCTAGTAAGGAGGGGAATTAGGTGGCTGTATTGTAGTTGCTTTCTGTTTTTTAGAATCCTGAATTTCTGTCTAATTGTTACCAAAGAAGTAAACTATGAGTTATTGCAGAGAAGGGAAGTTTTCCTAATTTGGCAGACTCTAAAACAAATAAAAGAAATCCTCCTTAAGATTAATGCAATTAAAAAACAAATATAGTCAGAGGGTTATGAAGATTTCTGTTCATAAACTTATAGGTATTTGCATGTGAATAACCATGAGAATTATTTGAAATTTGTCTTAAAAGCCTTGCTGCTAAGAAGCACCATTCTGAGTCAGGTGATCAGGGAACTATGAATAGGGTAGGACTCCAAAGAGGGTGGGAGATAGCCCAGAAATGGGTTGATAAAAGAAGAGGCAGCCTAGGATAAGGGCGTTTCCCTTAGCCACTACTGGCTAAGGGAATTCACAAATTCCACAGAAAAGATATTACATGTAAATAACAGAATCACACATTGCTTGCTTATTTATTTACTTATGAATAGGTAATGAATTAAGATTTCAAAATTCTGATTGCTCAAGAGTATACAGCAATAAATTCTCTTTAATTCCAATACAGCCACCTACTTCTCCTCCTCACAGGCAGCTAATATTACCAAAATCTTATACATCCTTCAATGCCATATGAGCAAATATAAACATACAGTTTTGCCTTTTACACAAGTGATAACATTCTATATACTCTGAAGCTTTTTTTTTTTTTTCACTAACCTATACTTGGAACTTACTACGTATCCGTAAAACATTTACCCTTCTTTCTTCAGCAGCATCATATTCCATAGAATGGATGCCTTATAATTTATTTGATCAACTTCATCTTGATGGATATTTATTTGCAGTCTTTTGCTATTACAAAGAATGCTTCAAAGACTTTTCTAGAACATATGTCATTTTGCACATATGTAACTAATCTGCAGGATAAATTCCTAGAGGTAGAATTACTGATTCAAAGAGTGTATGTGTTTGTAATTTTGACAAATGTTGCCAAATTATCCTACATAGAGGTTGTACCAATTTATGTTTCTAACAGCAATATATGAAAATGCCTCTTTCACACTCATATTTATGCAGTGTTACCACGCTTTGTTATATTTTCCAATTTGATGGGCTAACTATAATCTTTCAGTTTATTTTATTTTAATTTTTATTTTTTGAGATGGAGTCTTACTCTGTCTCCCAGGCTGGAGTGCAATGGCATGATCTTGGCTCACTGCAACCTCCTCCTCCCAGGTTCAAGTGATTCTCCTGCCTCAGCCTCCTGAGTAGCTGGGATTACAGGTGCCCGCCATCACACCTGGCTAATTTTTGTATTTTTAGTACAGACAGGTTTTCACCATGTTGTCCATGCTGGTCTCAAACTCCTGACCTCAGGTGATCTACCCTCCTGGGCCTCCCAAAGTGCTGGGATTACAAATGTGAGACACCGCATCTGGCCAGTTTAATTTTAATTTGCATTTCTCACTATGAATGTGATTCAGCATCTTTTCATATATATTTTAGAGTCCTTTTTATTTCCTTTCATGTAAACCATTCACATTCTTTGCTCATTTGTCTTCCGGGTTATTGGTCTGTCTATAGTTTTATTTTCTTTTAATTCTTGTAGATAAAAAAGTTGGGACTTTGTGATATGAATTGCAAATGTTTTCCAACTGTTTCCATAGAGTTCATGGATATTAAAAATTTCTTTGCCTTTATCATTTGAATAATAATTTGGATGATATAAAATTTTGGGGTCATGCTTTTTTTTTAATGAAGATTTCAGGGGCATTTCCCTACTGTCTTCTAGAATTGAATATTATTGTAGAGACAGCTTATGTCAGCTTGTTTTGTTTTTACCCTGCATAGATGACTCATTGTTTTTGTCTGATTGTTCAAAGGATTCTTTTTTTATCTTCAAAGTTCAGCAGTTGTATTAGGATATGTCTCAGTGTTGGCCATTATGCGTCAATTTTTCCTGAGACCTGACATTCCCTTTCGAAATGAACATTTTCTTCCACAGTATTTCAGATACTTTTTCTAATTCATTACATAGAGATTTTGAATAACTGTATATTGCATTTCCTTTGCCTGTCTTCCCTACTTATTTACATTTTATCTATCTCTAATTGTTTTAAATTCTATTTATTTTCATTCATTTTGCTTGCTTTTCTCATTGCTAACTTCTGTGTTTCTTTTCTGTATTCTCATCAGTATCTAATCTCCACGGTGCTACTTCTGATTTTGACTCCATTTCTATTTTTAAGCTTTCCTGGTCTCTCCATTTTCCTGAGTCTTTTTTTTTGAGAGACAGAGTCTCGTTCTGTCATCCAGGCTGCAATGCAGTGGCACAATCATAGCTCGCTGTAGTCTCAAACTTCTAGGCTAAACTGATCCTCCTGCCTCAGCCTCCAGAGTAGCTGGGACCACAGGCATGTGCCACCACACCTGGCTACTTCCTGAGTCTTGCATATCTGCTGTATGTTCTTGTCTTTTTTAAAAAATTGGTAAAATATACATAGCATAAAACTTACCATTTTAACCATTTTAAAGTGTACAGTTATGTGGCATTATGCACATTCACCCTGCTGTGCAACTATCATTGCCATCCATGCTCAAAACTTTTTGGTCTCCTCCTGTTGAAACTGTACCCGTTAAATGCTAATTCTCATTCTTCCTTCCCCAAAGCCCCTGGTAACCACAAATTTACTTTCGGTCTCTATGAATTTGACCACTCTAGATATCTCATGTAAGTGGAATCATATAGTATTTGTATTTCTTGTGACTGGTTTATTTCACACAGCACAATGTTTTCAAGATTCATCCACGTTGTAGCATGCGTCAGAGTTTCCTTCCTTTTTAAAGCTGAATAATACTCCATTGTATGTACCTATGAGCTCTTATTTTATACATAGATTTCTCATTAACTGTTAAATCCATGGCAAAATATTTGGTCAAAATTATCATCTGTTCCATGGAAATACTTCTGTGACCAGATTTCACCTGCATTTGCTTTTTTCTGTTCCTTTTCTCCGTGTGTGTGTGTATGTGTGTAGTGTATTCTCATCATACTTTTATATATATATAGTATATATACACACATATAACGAATATATATAATGTGCATATATATACACACATTATGTATATAATGAATATATGTATATTCATTCATTCTGGATGGTTTATTCTTGATTTCTCATTTTGGATGAAACGGCTTTTCTTGACTAGCTACTTGTAAATGCTTCATATGATGGAGATGGTGGAGCTGTGTCCAAGGCTAGCAGCTCTCCTTAGGGTCCCCAGCTAAGTGTGAGAGTCCATTTAACCTCTCCCCAGCTGACAGAGATAGGCAGCTCTACGATATACACCAGGCTCTTTTTTTCAATCCTCTGCCTCATCAACAGATTGTTTCTTAAAATACGGCTTTATCACATGAGTCTGTTCAGTCCTACCACCTCTACTTCTCAGAATCAAATGGTCATGGATGCTTCTGTCACCACCCCGCCGTCCCTGTTAGGACACATGAGGATTAGAGCTCTGCAACATGGGAGTACTCTGCATCTTGGGGTAGTGCCAGTTGTCTCAGGGATTTGCATTCACAGGCATCTCCTTCTGCTTCCTCCCACATCCTGTTTGTTCTTCATTGCTTTTGGCAGCCCTTCTACCTATTTGTGGCTTAAAGTTTCATATGCATCCTAGCTTGTGTTTCTGTTTCTCATTCTTCTTTTGGGTGATTTCCTAGAGCAAAAGGGGGAAATGCCAATTTTACTTCATTATATTCAAACTGGAAATCTGTATTTAATTCTTCTTCCATAGCTTAGGATAAGTGATTCTCAAATAAATGTACTATTGTTTTTATAAACCTTCAAGTTAGAGAACCTTTCAGGTAAGATTATTTATATTTGAACCAAGAAGACCCAGCTGACAATTGCAATCACAAGCATGATGATGAGAGGGCAGAGAAAAAGCAGCAGCCTCACAAAAGGAGGCTGGCACTGGCTTATTTCTAGTTGTGTATGTTGCATGCGACACCTTTATGTCCTCTGAGTCTATGGTCATAACCATCGATATATTTTCTATCACTCTATCTTTCCTACAAGTTTCAGATTTGAAGGAAAACAGCTGTTACTAGCCAATACTGTGATTGTGATCTAAGAATAGCCCTTGCAGCTGGGCATGGTGGCGCATACCTGCAGTCCCAGGGAATCTAGAGGCTGAGATAGGAGGATTGCTTGAGTCCAGGAGTTTGAGACTAGCTTGAGCAACATAGCAAGAACCCCATCTCTCAAAGAAAACAAAAATGACCCTCAACTTTCTTCCAACTAAACATATTTATGTATGAAAAACTTGACTTTAGATGGGCACGGTGGCTCACACCTATATTCCAGCTCTTTGGGAGGCTGAGGCGGGTGGATCACCTGAGGTCAGGAGTTCGAGACTGGCCTGGCCAACATAAAGAAACCCTGCCTCTACCAAAAATACAAAAATTAGCCAGGTGTAGTGGCGCAAGCCTGTAATCCCAGCTACTCAGAAGGCTGAGGCAGGAGAATTGCTTAAACTTGGGAGGCAGAGGTCATAGTGAGCCAAGATCATGCCACTGCATTCCAGCCTGGGTGACAGAGTGAGACTCGGTATAAAAACAAACAACAACAACAACAAACAAACAAAAACCCCCACAAAAACCAAAACAACAACAACAACAACAAAAATTTGACTTAAGTCAAGTTTTTACGTCTATGAGTGTATAGCAGGGGCTTGCTCTACTGTGAAGATAGTGTAGTTTCAAGAAGGCCCTGAAATTGTACCTCTGATCTATGTACAATATGTGAAATCTCATCAGTAATAATTTACTGTTTTGTGTTATTAGGATCTCTTTTAAAATGCCTATATTTCTTTGAAAATAAGCAAGTTGTCATTGACATCTTTATGGAAATTACTTTTAAAACCTGTTTCTAGAGGAAGGAACATTGAGAAAGGAAACAGAGGAAATGGAAATTAAGAAACATCCAAGATAAACATTACCCTCTTAACAATTTGATCTAGCTTGCAAGTCAAGTTGCTACCTCACAGTATAATCATACCTGTGGGGAAACCACATGTAAAATTTGGTAGGTGAGTACTTCTGGGGAGAAGGCAAAAACTTTTAAAATGCCTATAAGTAATGCCTGCATTCTTTCCTTATATTATGGAATTTTTAAGCCTTTCATTCCGCACTAAGTCCAGTTGATTTTATTGTTCTTCCTAGAGCATACCTCTGCTCTATGGAAGCTTAGCTACTGTTCTGTTTATATCCTGTGAAGCAATACTGGCCAGACCAGCTAGTTTAAGGGAAATTAAAAGAAGCTCCACCCTGGGATTTTGCAATATCAACAGCTCTTATTTTATATGAAGAGTGATGTTAGGATTAGAATTAAGCTTTCCTGTACCAGGCTGGCATGGATAGTTGTTGCTCAAAGTCATAATTATCCAGTCATTTCATTTTTAGAAATGAATTTTTAAAAATAAAGTGACAGAGAAATGTAGACGTTCAATATGATCTGAATCCAGCAAGGATTCTAATGTGAAAAATAAGTTTTGTGAATTGGAAACTATCATCTGACAGAAATGCTGTTTTGATTGACAGCCTCATATGGGTATAATATAATCATCCATACATTATGTATAAATTTACCATCATTTCCAAAGCCAAGCAGAACACATTGTTACTCCTTCTCAAAAGTACTGTTAATCCTTTGGCTTATACAACTGGAGTGATACTGCCAAGACAGCTATTTGAATTTCTTGTCCCATAAACAGAAGCACTTAGGCACAAATACTTGCAATAAGAACATATTTTGCAAGGCATTTTATTAATAGTTATGGTTTTGGAAATGATTAGTTAATAAGCATTGCACCTATAATAAATATTGTGTTCTGATAACTTATTTATTCAGTGATCATTCACTTAATTGAGAATTTTTCCAGGATCTACTACTTTCTTTTTCTGCCCTTTTATTCATTTCACATTTTAGTACTAAGATCAAGAAAAAGGAAAATGATAATAGCCAAAAAGGTAGAAACAATCCAAGTGTCCATCAACTGGAGTGGATAAATAACATATGTATATCCATAAATGAAATATTATTTAGCAAGAAAGAGAAATGTAATACCAATACATGCTATGACATGAATGAACCCTGAAAACATTATGTGAAGTGAAAGAAGCCAGTCATAAAAGACTACTTACTGAACTGTATGCTTCCATTTATATAAAATATCAGAATAGGCAAATCTAGAGAGACAGAAAGTAGCTTAGTGGTTACCTAGGGCTGGGCAGAGGGGAGCACGATGGGAGTGACTGCTAAAGGATATGAGATTTCTTGTTGGAGTGATAAAAATGTTCTAAAATTGATTGTGGTGATGGCTGTACAACTCTGTGAATACACTAAAAATCATTGAATTATATACTTTAAATGGGTGACCTATATGGTTATGTGAATTATGTCTAGCTTAATCCATTAAAAAATGAAAAAAGGAAAGTGAGATTCTTATATCAGTCACATTTCTGAGATAACGAGTCATAGGGAACAAAATCTGGTGGCATTTTGATATGGAGTGTCAATGAAAACTGAACAATACAACGGGAATTCTTACAAGCTCTAAAAATGTTTTATCTAGCAAAATATTTTGGCTACTTTAATGCCCAGTTATTGGTCTCGATATCGATATAGATGTACACACCCCCACAACCCCCCCACACCTATTAAGACCAATATCAATATAGATATACAAAGACTGAGAGAGAGGGAGAGAGAGAGAGAGAGAGAGAGAAATTTATTTTAAGGAATTGGCTGACGTAGTTGTTGGGGCCAGCAAGTCTGAAATCTGCAGGGCAGGCTGCAGGCTGGAGACCCAGGGAAGGGTTGATGTTGCAGCTTGAGTCCAAAGGCAGACTGAAGGCAGAATTCCCTCTTCCTTGGGATCCTTTTCTCTCTGAAGGCCTTCGACTGACTGGATGAGGCCAACCCACATTATGAAAGGTAATGTGCTTTACTCAAAGTCTGTTGATTTAAATGCCATCTTAAAAATACATTCAAAGTGGCACCTAGACTGGTGTTTGACCCCCCCCCCCCAGTTTAGATGTCCAAATATGTGTATATCCAAATATATGGATTGCGTGGTCTAGCCAAGTTGACATATAAAATTAACAATTATACCCACTTATGTGGGGAAGTAACTACAGTAATTTTATTTTTTTATTCCAATTTGGCTATAAACTGTTGAGAGCAGAGAAAGAGCAGGCCAACTGTTGAGCAGAGAGAATTTAAAGTAATCAATACAAGCACTATGGTATTTTGGAACTTAATTTCTTTTCAGAAGAAAAATTAAAATGCCTGTTTATTATTACACATTTTTTAAATGTCAAAAAATAGAATAAATAAAACAAAACTCACTCTGTCCTCGTAATCCTGAGTTATATTTTTCAATTAGACTTTGTCTAGGATTGCTTCATAAATTGGGAGTTTAAATAAGGAGTATTTTAAAATCAAGTTTACAAAATGTATTAAGAATACTTATTATGAAGCAATTAAATACAAACTGCCTACAGTATGCAATTGGTCATTGCCACTTTTTAATACAAACAAGGAAGTGAAGAGAATCAAACAGCAGTGTTCATGGAAGAGGAGCTTTTTATGAGGCCCTGGTCCTTACATTTGCAACTGCTAATCTTGCATTTAACACAAATAATGACAATGTTTTGCCTTTCTTACCAAAACTTTTGCACCCTACTCTATTACCCACAAACATTTTCTCCACAAACTTAAATAAGCTGGCTATGAACTTCTGTAGTGAAAACATTTTATCTTAATTATGAATCAAACCACAGCCTACATTTGCTCTGGGGACCACATGTGTAGAAGATCAATAGTTATTAACTGAGAGTATACTAAGTCACAGCAAGTTATAGTTAATTTATTCTACAACGTTATCCACATGGGAGAAGAGGAAGGGAAGAACAGAAAAATGAATATGAATGTACGCTATGCACCATGTTTGCAGGCCTATCACATGATTTAATACAACAATCCTGCAAGGTAGGTCATGCTTTTCCTGTTTCTAATAGAGTAGCAAACTAAAGCCTGGATAGGTTAACCACATTGTTCTAGGTCACACAGCTAATAAACTGGGAAGCCTTTCTTCTTCCCAGAGATTATCTTTGTCTTCAGTAGTCTCAAATAAAAGAAAACAGACGTTTTCTGAGCCTCAGGCCTTGTAACTGGTAATCACTTTCCACTTTCTTAGGATCCTTCAAGCATGTTTGAGCTCCCATGTTTCAACTTACCTAAAAATGCTCTGGTTTCCCAATTGATGTAGTAAAACTTGGATTGTTGTACTTCCCCCACACCCCCTGAAGCTGTCTTGGCAATGGTCCAGTGGCCAGCCTGTCTAGCCTACATACAGAATCTGGTTTCTTTCTCAAAGCATAGTCTTTGTGAAATTCACTGGAGTTTTTGAAACTAGCAGGAGTGTCTGAATTTGGCTCTGTTTCCAGTCTGAGCTTTTTGATAAGGTATGATAAGGTGTACCTGGATTCTTATAATTCCAGACAAGTTCCCACATATCCCAAAAGTTGGGATCAAGCTTTATAATGGATTTGATGAAGAATACAATGAATAAAGTCTGAGCCTCAGATTTTCATTTTGAGGTACTAGGTAAATGATGGTGCAATCAGAGACTGGTAAGACCGAGAAGCACTTTATTGGGGAAGTTGCAAGAAAATGGGCTGTTCTGAACTTTAAGCACTTTCCTCATGCCACATATCCAATCCTTCATCAATTCTGTCTTTTCCACCTTCAAAATATGCCCTTATTCCAAGATTTCTCACTAATCCATTACCTCCTCTGTACCAGTCCAGGCTAACCCAAGAATACAGAAACCATTTAAAACAGGAGATTTAGTGCACAGAATTAGTTGCACAATGATGAAAGAAGTGAGAAGCCAGAGGGGATGGTAAGATTACCTAGAGATTAACCACAGTGGGAATAGCAGAAGCTAGAGCCCTTGGGTTCCTGCCAGAGATGCTGCTTGATTGGGACACACGAGAGAGAGAGAGAGAGAGAGAGAGAGAGAGAGAGAGAGAGAGAGAGAGAGACAGAGACAGAGACAGAGAGAGAGAAGAAGGAAGAGGAGGAGGAGGAGGAGGAGGAGAAAGAGAGAGGGAAAGAAAGAAATGAACTTTCTTCTCCTTATTCCATCTCCAAACAGTGCCTAAAACCAGCCAGAAGCCAGATGAAATGGACTCTGGAAAATGCAGAATGCAGGGACCAGCTAGCTAGGCAGAGCAAAGGAAGGGAGAAGAATGGGTCTGAGAGCAAATAGGCCCAGCTGGCACAGAACCTAATTCAAGCCACCATCATCTCTCGATGCATTTATTACAATGGTCTCTTAAGTCATCTCCCTGCCTTTACTCTAACCTCTCCTGCTGTTAGGGTAAGATTAGGCTATGGTAACAGAGACCTAATGATACGACAGCTTGTTGCTTAAATACATTGCTTTCTCTCTCACAGGTTGATAGGTTGATGGGAGCTCTGCTCTTCAAAACCCCAAGACCAGGGCTGCTTCTGAGTCCTTGCTTCTGGTCTCCTTGTGTATTGTTATCATTTGCATATCAACACTAGGTCTCTACTGTGTCTGAGTTGTGGCTTTCAGGAAGGGAAAAGACATTCAGGGCAAGGAATTTATTCTTTATCCAGTGACTCAGAAATTTCACAAATCATTTTACTCACACTTCATTCCAGTAGGGCCTATACTTAGACACATACCCACATGCAACTGCAAGGAAGGCTAAGAAATGTAGCTTTAGCTGAGCAGCTAATTGCACACAAGAAGAAGGAGAGATTGAACTTGGAGGGTACAATCATATCCCCTATAATCTATACTCTGGTTAGCAACCAGGATATTCCTTTTATAACAGGAGTCAGATAATGTTTCTCCTTTGCTCACTACTCTTCAAAGGCTTCCCATTATCCTTATACTTAAATCCACATTCCTCATTATAGAATACAAGACTTCCTTGAGAGCTTGTTTGGAGGTTCTAGCAGGGGAGCGCAGCTACTCGTATACCCTTGACCAAAGACCGGCCCTCCTCTAGCAGGGATGGTGGTCCTCTTCGAGCGAGCACGCAGCTTCAGGAGGGACATACATGGAGTGGTGAGGGAGGAAGGGGACACCCACCTAGCCAGCCAGATCAGCCGAATCAACTCTGGCGATCAATGGGGTGACAGATGTCGCAGCCAGATCGCCCACATGGCACATGTACATATGTAACAAACCTGCATGTTGTGCACATGTACCCTAGAACTTAAAGTATAATAAAATAATAATAATAATAATAATAATAATAATAATAAACAACGTTGAAGGGCCCATAAAAAAAAAAGAATACAAGACTTCCAATTCTGGCATCTCCCTACTTCTTTGACCTCATCCCTACCACCAGCAGCAGGATCCTTGATTTGTAGCATTTGTCCATTTCCAAAGTATTAGTATTCCTACCATGCCTGATATCAGCTACCAAGGTAACATCACTGATTGCAAGATTGGAAAGAGATGTAAAATTTCAGCTCTTGTGAGCTAGTATAAGCTGCCTTCAGTACACTACTGCCTACCATTGTCTCAGTTACTCAAATTTAGCCACATTAGTTTTTCTCTTGTTCCTCTAAGATAGTACTCCTCAAAGCGTGGTCCCCCAGACCATCAGGATCAGCATTACCTTGCTAGAAATGCAAATTCTTGGGCACCATCCCAGACCTACTGATTCAGATGCTCTGTGTGTGGAGCCAGCAATCTGTTTTAACAAGCCCTCCAGTTGATGCTGGTGTGAGCTCAAGTTGGAGAACCACTGCTCTAATATTTACTCAGCTTCCTCCCAACTTGGGGCCTTTATTCTTTGGTATTCTCTTCTACCTGATATTCTCTTCCTCCAGAGCTTTCATATTATCCAGGTCTCTGTGCAAATATCGCTTTCTCAAAGTGGACTTCCCTTCTGCCAGTTCCACTCTAGTCCCCTCACTAGAATATAAGCTGACATCAGGGAGTTTGTTCTAACTTCTGCATGTCCAGTACCAAAAACAGGGCATGACACATGACAGGTAGAAAGAAATATATGTCAGATAAATTATTATATAACCAGTGTTAAAGTTAGTTTTATATTCTAAAGTTAGTTTTATGATTGCCTCAAGTACCTTGAGAAATGACTAGAAAATAAATATAAGAAAGAGAAAGGAATTATATTCATACTGTTAGAGACCATTTATCCTCCTTCTCTTACTTGTTAACCTGAAATTCAACATAGTAGTTCAGGTGTAAGTGATCTAAAATACTTTAAGGGGTAAAAATCACAAAACTAATCCTTCCTTCTTTTTTTTTTATTTTTTTTTATTTTATTTTTTTTATTTGACAGAGTCTCTCTGTGTCACCCAGGCTGGAGTGTATTGGTACATTCTCAGTTCATTGCAATTTCCACCTCCTGGGTTCCAGCGATTCTTGTGCCTCAGCCTCCCGAGTAGCTGGGAATACAGGCACCTGCCACCACACCTGGCTAATTTTTGTATTTTTGGTAGGGATGGAGTTTTACCATGCTGGCCAGGCTGCTCTCAAACTCCTGGCCTCAAGTGATTTGCCCCCTTTGGCCTCCCAAAGTGCTGGGATTATAGGCTTGAGCCGCCATGCCAGGCCCACACATTACTATTTATCAACTGTTACTGGTCCCTTTTTTGGTAAAATCCTTACTGATACAGAACATACACCACACAATTCACCTGTTTATAATGTTCAATTCTGTAGTGTTTAGTATATTCACGAAGTTATGCATCTGTAACCCCATCAGGTTTAGAATATTTCATTATTCCACCAAGAAAGTCCATATCCTTTAGCAGTCAACTGCTCTTGCCCCATTTTTCTCCACTCTCCCAGCTCCTAAGTAAGCAACAGTTAATCTACTTTCTGGCTCTATGGGTTTGCCTCTTCTAGACATTTCATGTAAATGGAATCATAAAATATGTGTTATTCTGTGACTGGCTTCATTTACTTGGCATAATGTTTTCAAGGTTCATTCATGTTATAGCATCTATCAGTATAGAGGGCCTACAATATCCATGGTTCCACATGTATGAATTAAAACAATAGGAGATTGAAAATAGTTGGAAAAATAACAACAAAGATACTAAAAATAAAAAATACAGTATAATTATTTATGTAGCATTTACATTGTATTACAAGTAATCTAGAGATGATTTAAAGTATGAGAGGATGTGCGTAGCTTATGTGCAAATACTACACTATTTTATATAAAGAACTTGAGCATCCATGGATTTTGGTATCCTCAGGGGGTACTGGAACCAATCGCTTGCAGATATCGAGGGACAATGGTACTTTGTTTCTTTTTATTGCCAAATAATATTCCAT
The DNA here is from genome assembly GCF_049350105.2 of Macaca mulatta. Classification (NCBI taxonomy): domain Eukaryota; kingdom Metazoa; phylum Chordata; class Mammalia; order Primates; family Cercopithecidae; genus Macaca; species Macaca mulatta. Next base: position 34,057,102 of record NC_133412.1, on the reverse strand, counting down.
TGTATGGATCTATCACATTTTATTTATCCATTCATCAGTTGATGGGCATTTGGGTCTTTCCACATTTGGCTATAATAAATAATGCTGCTATGTACATTCTATATAAGTGTTTGTGTAGACATGTGTTTACATTTATCTTGGTTATATACAGTACCCAGTGGTGGAATTGATGGTACCTATAGTAATTGTATGTTTAAACTTTGAGGAATAACCAAATTGTTTTTCAAAGAAGCTGCACCATTTTGCATTGCTACAAGCAGTGCATGAAAGTTTTAATGTACCTATACCTTTGTCAACACTTGTTATTGTCTGCATTTTTTATTATCAGCATCCTAGTAGTAATGAAGAGGTATCTCATTGTGGTTTTTTAAATTTTTATTTATTTTAATTTTTTTATCATTTAAAAAAATGTTTTATTTTTAATTTTTATAGGTACAAAGTATCTTATGGTTTTGATTTGCAATTCCCTGATGACTAATGACATCAATTTCCTTTTTATGTTCTATTAGCCATTAGTATATCTTCTTCATAGAAACGTCTATTCAAATCCGGTGCTCATTTTTAAGTTGGGTTATTTGTCTTTTTATTATTGAGTTGTAATAGTTCTTTATATATTTTAGATAGAAGTCCCTTATCAGAAATATGATTTGCAAACTTTTCCCCCATTCTATGGATTGTCTTTTCACTTTCTAGATGATATGCTTTGAAGCACAAAGTAGTAGGTCTACATTATTTTTTTCTTTTGTTGCTTGTGCTTTTGGCATCAAATCTCAGAGCTATTGCTAAATTACAGGTCATGCAGATGCCTGTGTTTTCTTCTACTTCTAAGAGTTTTATAGTTTAGCTTTGATTCATTTGAGTTGGTCTTTGATTCATTTAGATCTTTGATCCATTTTTACTTAAAGTTTGTATGTGGCATAAGGTAGGGGTCCAACTTTATTCTTTTACATGTAGATATCCAATTGTCCCAATACCATTTTTTTTTTTAAAGACTGTTCTTTCCCCATTGAATTGTCTTGTCACGCTTGTTAAAAATCAATTGACTGTAAATGTGAGGGTTTATTTCTGATTGTCAATTCTAGTTCATTAATCTGTATGTCTATTCTTCTGCCAGTGCTCTGGTCCTTTTAATCAATGTCTGTTTGGTCATATCTTAGGGCCCATTTCACCGCACAAACATATGTTTTATTCCAAAGCAATTTTATCTGCATGTTTTCTTTCACAAATGCAGTTAGTTTCCACAAATGTAGTTTGTACATTTAACAAAATGTAGTCAGTTTTACCATCTGAGGGGAGAGAAGGACGGCAAATAATAAAAGACAATGTCTCCTACTTCAAATCAGTGGAAACTCTTCTGAATACCAGAAGAAGGAATTGGATGATTCCAACCAGAAGAACAGTAATATTAAAATTATGATTGCCTCATCTGGATCCCAGATGTGGTAGCTGTCTCCTTCTTATAAAAACAGAGAGAGAGCTAGAGAGAGAAAGAGAGAGAGAGAGAGGAAATCATAGGCACAGTGTATCTAAAATATTTGGAGACACGTATTACTTGGCAATGTTAGTGAAAAGCTTTAATATGTTGATGAAAATTTAGCTGATTAGTTCTCCTGCCTTTCTGACAGAATAAATTATTCTTCCTGGGAAATTGTGGTGCTACATTTCCCCAATACTTCTCCACTCATTCCTACTCCAATACTCTAATGTCTGAGGTCCTAGGGTTACTTCCATGTGAACATTTTATGTTAATGAACACAATTGCTTTCTCTTTTGTCCAGGAAAAAAAAGATTAATTCTACCCCCTGTGAAAATGGAAATACCTAAAAAGTCTCATCAGATGGAGCCTTGGACACTATCCTAAAGCAATCTTATCTCAAAATCAAACACATAAGATATGCTGTGATCTCTCCAAGAGAACTTCAACCCATAGCACTCTAGAATTTAAATGAAGCTTGCCTCATTTTGGGGAGCACCATTTTTAAAGAGTTTTGATTTAATAATACACAGGACACATTTTTTTCCCAAGTATGTTTTCAGTTTCAAAACCATGTGTTATTTACAGAAAATAGAATTCGTGTGTTTTTGATTCATTTACACTTAACTCATTAAAAAATTCCTGTTAAACTACTTGGTATTCAAGGACTTTCAGTTTTCTAAATAAGTTTCCAAAAGCCTTCTTAAAGATATGAAATGGTGTTAAATAAATATGTACATGAGTTTCCAAACCATGTTCATAATTTTTCTTTGGAATTTTTTGCCTTTAATTAGTAAAATGTGCTTTTCTCCTAGCCAGAAAGAGATTAACGTGTGAAAATTTATCATTTGTCAATGCAAGAAAGCCTAAATCTACAAATAAGAAGTTTTAAATATCACCAATCAACAAATAATTTGATTCACATATATGCCACAAAATAAATGTCAGATAAACGTCAGAGATTTAGGAGGAAGAAAGTGGATTAACAATTATTGAACACTTCTTGGGTGCTATGTACTTAGCACTTTATGTATGTAGAATTTAATTCATAGGAGATGGGTATTTTCATCACACTTTAGCAGATGAGAAAATTGAGGCTCAGACAAGCTAAATAATCTTCTCAAAGCCACATGGTTAATAAGACAGAGCCAGGATTCAAAGGTCTGTATGAATCTTCAGTTCATGTTATTTCAATTTCAGCTACCCATTTTTGAACCCCACTGGATTTGAAATTAAGAGATCTGGTTTTTAATTACTGCACTTTTACCTAATACAAATGTGAATAAGTCTTAGCTTCCTTGACTATAGATTAGGGACAGTAATATCCACCTTATAAAGCTGTTGTTAGAGGAAATGAAATAATGCATATATAAGTGCACCTAGATTGAATTGAGTTGGTTCTCTTAACAACAGAGAACCTGTTCTCTTCAGCCTTGTCCCTTGTCATAACCTGTGTCGTATGAGACTTCTATACATTTTTTATGCAGCACAGGTTAACACTTTGAAATTGTAGATTGCATGTCTATTCCACCTTGCAAAATTGTCAGATTCTCCTAGACTGTAGAATATAATTAAAAGTTCATACTGATTTTATCCTAAATTTACATATTCATCTCCTTTTGTTTCCCCAATAAAACTTTAATCAGAATAATTTACTCCTACACCCGAAACCCACCATATACACTATACTTTTTAGAAAATTGTGGTAAAATACACATAATGAAATTTATCATTTTAACGGTTTTTAAGTTTATAATTCAGTGTAATAACTTAATAGTACATTCCCATTGTTGTAACCATCACCACTATCCCACACTATGCTTTTCCAAGTAGCATTTCATCATTCCCTACGTTGAAAGTTTCTTTCTACTTCTATTTATCAACTCTTAGTCTTCATCCAAGATCTGACTCAAGCCCCCTCATTTATGACTCTTCCTTTAGTGTGCTTGTCTGATTTGTATCAAATGTTGGAAGTCAGTTTTGCATAGTGGTTAAGTGTATAAACTCTGGGTCAGGTTGTTCAAGTTCAAGTTCTTTCTGTGTTACTCCATAATTATATGGCCTTGTGCAAGTAAATCAACCTCTAAGTGCCCTAGGTATTTATCCAAATGATTTAAAAACTTGTGTCCACACAAAAACCCACATATGAATGTTTATAGCAGCTTTCTTCATAATTGCAAAAAACTGGAAGCAACCAAGATGTCCTTCAGTAGGTGAATAAATAAATTTTGGTACATCCATGCAATGAAATATTCAGTAATAAGAAGAAATGAGCTGTCAAGCCATGAAAAGACATGGAAAAACCTCAAATGCATGTGGCTAAGTAAAACAAGCCAGTATGAAAAGGCTACATACTGTACAATTCCAACTATATGACACTCTGTAAAAAGGCAAAACCATCAATATGATAAAAAGATCAGTGGTCCAGGGGTTTGGGGCGAGTGGTGGGGGTAGGCGAGTGGAGGAGGAATGAATAGGTGGAGCTCAGGGAATTTTAGGGCAGTGAAACTATTCTTTATGATACTATAATGGTAGATACATGACATTGTGCTTTTGTCAAAACCCATATTACTGTACCCTAATGTAAACTATGGAGAATCACAACAAAGGTACTACATTAATGCAATATGTTAACAACAGGGAAAACTGGGGTGGGGAAGGCGAGGGGATGTATGGGAATTCTCTGTAATTTCTGCTCAATTTTTCTGTAAGCCTAAAACTGATCTATATATATATAAATTTAAAAAGCAAACTAAAAAATTAACAATCAATAACAAAAATGTATCTGGGAAATCGTCAAATATTGGAAAATATATATCATACTTCTAAATAATCTATATGGCAAAGAAAAAATTAAAGGATTTTGAAGTGAATGAAAGTATATAAAAACACAACAAATTAAAATGTATGAGATGCAGCTAAAGCTGTACTTAGAAATTATGGCACTCAATGTTTGTGTTAGAAAATAAGAAAGTCCTCAGGTTTTCTACCTTAAGGAACTAGAGAAAGAAGAAAAAACAAAAACTCAAAATAAGCAGAAGAAAGAAAATGCTACATACCAGAGTAGAAATCAATGAAATAGAAAACAGAAGAACTAGAGAAAATCGGTGAAAACCTAAATCTTTGAGAAGGTTGAATAAATAATTAAGTAAATAAATCTCTAGCCAGACTGATCTAGAAAAAAATGAGAATACACTAATAACAATATCTGAAATGAGAGCAATAACATAATACAGGTTATGGTTCAGATGTTAAAAGGATAAAAAGAATATTATGAACAACCTTATGCCAATAAATCTGACAACTTAGATGAAATGGACAGATTCATTGAAAGATACAATTACCAAAGCTTATCCAAGAAGAAATAGATAACATAAATATCTATATATCTATTAAAAGATTTAATTTGTATTTAAAAACTTACCCACAAAAAATCCAGGCCCAGATGCTTTCATTGGTGAATTCTACCAAACATTTGGGGAAGAAAATAATACCAATTCCACATAAACACTTCTAAAAAATTAAAGAGGAGGAAATACTTCCAACTCATTCTGTGAGGCCAGAATTACTGTGATCCCCAAAAGCAGTCAAATAGATTATAAGACAGGAAAACCACAGACAAATCCCCCTCATAAAGTTTGATGTAAACATATTTTTAAAAATTTAACAAATTGAATCCAACAGTATGTAAAAAGAACCAAAAAAGGTCTAGGAATACCAGGCTGACTTAACATTTGAAAATCAGTCAATATAATTCACTATTTTGATGGACTAAAAAAGAAAAAATGATAATCTCAATAGTTTCAATAAAAGCATTTGACAAAATCTAGCATCCACTCATGATAAAAACTCTCAGCAAATGAGAAATAGAAGGAAATCTACTCACCTTGATAAAGGACATTGACAAAAAAAACCCTATTGATAAAAAATTAAATGTTTTGTTTCTACCTTCTGAGATCAGAAGCCACAGAAAAATGTACACTGTTGCTGGGCAAGGTGGCTCACACCTGTAATCCCAGCACTTTGGGAGGCCAAGGCGGGTGAATCACGAGGTCAGGATTTCAAGACCATCCTGGCCAACGAGGTGAAATCCCGTCTGTACTAAAAAAATGCAAAAAATTAGCTGGGCATGGTGGCATGCACCTGTAATCCAAGCTACTGGGGAGGCTGAGGCAGGAGAATTGCTTGAACCCAGGAGGCAGAGGTTGCAGTGAGCCAAGATTGCACCACTACACTACAGCCTGGGCGACAGTGCGAGACTCCATGTCAAAAGAAAAAGAAAAAGAAAAATGTACACTGTCACTGCTTCTATTCAACATTAGTACAATAATGTAAGGAAATGAAAGAAGGGCATCCAGATTGGGAAGGAAAAACTAAAACTGTATTTGCAGACCATGCGATCATGTATGTAGAGTATCCCGTGGACTCTACAAAAAAGCTGGTAGAGCTAGTAAGGGACTTTAGCAAGGTTACAGGTTACAAGGTAAATTTTTAAAAAACTACAATTTTATTTCTACATATTAGCAACAAACAATTGAAACAGAAATTTAAGAAATTACTATTTACAGTGGCATCAAAAACATGAAACACATAGAAAAAAATCTGACAATGCATGGGTAAGACCTGTCCACTAAAAAGACTAAAATATTGCTACTAGAAATTAATGACCCAAATAAATGAAAAAATAAACCACATTTATGGAAATGAAAGCTCAATATTGTTAAGATGCCAATTATCTCCCAAACTGATCTATAGATTCCATGTAATCTCATTCAAAATCCCAGCAGGCTTTTATTGAATAAATTAACAGTCTGATTTTTTCATTCATATGAAAATACACAGGACCTAGAAGGGCTAAAACAACTTTGCCAAAAAGAAAAAAATTGGAAGACCAACACTCTCTGATTTCAAAACTTTTAGTAAAACTATTTTAATCAAGAGATTATGATAAATAAAGCTATTTTAATCAGGAGAGTATGATATTGGTAAAAATATAGACAAATCAACCACACAGATTAGAGAATCCACAAATAGACCTACACATATATGATCAATTGATTTTTTGACAAAGATACAAAGGCATTGCAATGGAGAAAGGTTTTCAGCAAATGATTCTGGAATAATTGGATATCCATATTCAATAAGTATATAAATAAATAAGTATCCTCAATTCATACCTTGCACCATATACAAACATATTCAAAAATTCATCCAAAATAGATCATAGACTTATGTCTAAAACCTAAAACTATAACACTTCTAGAATAAAACAGGAGAAAATATTTGTGATTTTGGCTTAGGTAAAGACACATCATCACTCAAAGCATGAGTCATTACAAAATGTGACAAATTATACCACAGAATTAAGGACTTTTGCTCTTTGGAAGACACTGTTCTGAGAAAGAAAAGACAAGCCACAGACCAGAAAAAATAATTTCAAGCCATATATTAGATAAAGGACTTGTATTCATAATATATAGAGATTTCACAAAATCTAAATATTTAAAAATATCCAATAAAAATGGGTAAAACACTTGAACACACACTTTACCAAAGAAGATATATGGATGGCAAATAAACACATGAAAAAATGCTCAGTATCATTAGTCATTAGGAACATGCAAAATTTTAAGCCATATATGCATTTATTAGAATGTCTAAAATTAAAAAAGATTGATCATACTAAGTATTGGTAAGGATGCAGCAGTTTCTTAAAAAGTTAAACATAACACCTGCCATGTGGGCCAGGACTGGAGTGAGATGACTGAGGAGACTGTCTCCTTTAAATTGCATCCTAGGTGCTTCTCTGGTTTCACCCTAGTCCTGGACTTGCATGTAACTTAGCCATTCTGCTCCTTCTCTTGAACTATTATATTTGCCAAGAGTTTCACAACTTTGTTTTCACAAGTTTGTTTAAAATGGAAAAGTTGAAGTCTGAATCTCCTAGTGCTCTCTTAGCATTTCTCCAGAGCCAATAAAAATTATACAGAACATTCATTCGATTGCTATTTTACTAAGGATGCTTCCCAATTCCCTTAGGGATGGATGTTGAATTTTATCAAATAATTTTGGCATCTACTAAGATGATCATATGACTTTCTCCTTTAAACTTTTAAGACACTGAATTAAGTTTTATTTAACATGTTTTAAATTAGGAAACATTTCAAACATACTGAAAAATACAAACAATAATGTAACAGACACATATGCACCCACTACCAGTATTTATAGACATTAGCATTTTGCCATATTTGCTCAGCTCACTCTCTCTCTCTTTCTTTTTTTTTTCCAACATGGGGTCGCACTCTGTCACCCAGGCTGGAGTGCAGTGGGATGATCACTGCTTGCTGCAGCCTCCATCTCCCAGGTTTAAGCAATCCTCCCACCTCAGCCTCCTGAGTAGCTGGGCTACAGGCACGTGCCACCATGTCCGGCTAATTTTTTGTATTTTTGGTAGAGATGGGGTTTTGCCATGTTGCCCAGGCTGGTTTCGAACTCATGAGCTCAAGTGATCCACCTGCCTCGGCCTCCCAAAATGCTGAGATTACAGGCCTGAGCCACCACACCCAGCCTCACTCTCTCTTTTTAGATAAACAAAATGCATACAATAAAGTTTTCCATTTTCTCCCTTTCATCCTTTCCTTTCTGTTGAACTAGCATTTCTACTGAAGTTGGTATGTGCATTATCATGAATATTTTAATACATTCTATGTGATTTTATTTTATGTTTTAAAAATTTTATATAAATGGTATCATACTGAATGTATCATTGTGCAACTTGGATTAATTTCTATTTTAATTTATGTTTTTTATTTTCCATGCTTTTAGTTTGTGTTTTTTTTGCCTTCTGTGATCAATTTTTCTTCATTCCCTTTTATCTCCTCTCTTCATTTTAAAGTTATGTATTTTATTTCTATTCTGAATCCTCCTGCTGAAAAAACTAAAAAGTTGGAAAAAATACTAATTTTTGTCTCAGAAGCATTGTAGAACTGTCAAAGTAGTAAGGACTTACGGGCCAAAATCTAAGAAAACACTGGAATCTGGAGAAAGAAGCTGAGCATGAGTGTACTGAAGATGCCTTTTCTCTGAGGGAACTTGTTGATCTGAACAGATTTGAACCTTGGTTTTAGCAGATGTACGCAGGGCCTATCCAAGGAGGGGATCCTACAAGATGACCCCTCCGTAACTGAGCTAGTACCCCAAAGGGTGTCACCCTCAGAGTAAAGGAAAATCTGAAATATACTGCTATGATTTCAACTCATGTTGAAACTTAATCGTCAAGGAAACACTTTTAAGAAGTTGGCCTTTAATAGGCAGAGCCCTCATGACTGGATTAGACCATTCATGGATTAATGAGTTAATAGGTTAATAGATTAATAAATTAATGAGTTATCTTGGGAATGAGTTAATTATCACCAGAGTAGATCTGTTATTTAAAAAGGCCAGTAGGGCCACCTATCATAAACCCCTTTACCATGTGATGACCTATACTGCCTGAGGACTCTGCAAAGAGTCCCAACCAGCAAAAAGGCCCTCACCAGACGCAGTCCTTCAATCCTGGACTTCCCAGCCTCCAAAACTAAGAAATACATTTCTGGCAGGGCACGGTGGCTCATGCCTGTAATCCCAGCACTTTGGGAGGCTAAGGAGGGCAGATCATGAGGTCAGGAGTTCAAGACCAGCCTGACCAACGTGGTGAAACCCTGTCTCTACTAAAAATACAAAAATTAGCTGGGCATGGTGGTGTGAGCCTGTAGCCCCAGCTACTTGGGAGGCTGAGGCAGGAGAATCACTTGAACCCAGGAGGTGGAGGTTGCAGTGAGCCGAGATCACACCACCGCACTCCAGCCTGGGTGACAGAGTGAGACTCTCTCAAAAAGAACAAAGAAAAGAAAAGAAAGACATTTATTTCCTTTATAAATTACCCAATCTCAGATATTTAGTTATACTACCCTCCCATACTCCCAGGGGTAGAAGGGAATATTGCCTTAACACTGAGAAGAACAGATGTAAAAAGAAAAGGAGAGAACTCCTCCCTGAAAAGTTGTGCCCCACCAAGAATTACAGAGCTGGGTTTGGATAGTCAGGGAACATGAAACCATGAAGTCGGATAATGTGGTTCTGACTGGTAGAGGAAAATTCTCACTGAAAGAAGGTAACCTTCATCCTAGGCCTCGAAGAATTCCTTTACATAATATTTTAGGGACAATAATCAGTGCACAGTAAAACATACATGTGCACATGCGCATACACACACAAACAGGAGAGGTCTCATGAGAAAAATATAGATATGAAATTTAGCAGATATATGAATTATCAGAGTCTATTTATAATTTAAAACATCAAAATACTCTAAAAAGTGATCATATTTGAAAAGAACCAATGGTATTGTATAGAAATAAATATAAAAAATGAAAAAATTAAAAAATCAGTGGACAGGCTGGGCTTGGTGGTATGTGCCAGTAATCTCAGCTACTTGGGAGGCTGAGGTGGGAGGATTGCCTGAGCCCTAGAGCTTGAGTCCAGTCTGGGCAACATAGTGAGACTCTGTCTCTTAAAAAAATCAGTGGATAAATATAACAGCAAATTAGAAGACATATATGTTAAGAAATTATGCAGAATGCAGCATAGATAGACAAAAAAGGACATATAGAAGAAAAGTTAGAAGACATGGAGGAGACTGGGGGAATCTAACATTTTTAAATCAGAGTTATAAAGGAAGAGGAAGGAGAGAAATAATGACTAGGGATGTTCCAGAACTAATGAAGAAATTCATTTCAGATGACTTGGCCATCTCACTATAGACCTCAAATGTTTGCAACACAGGCTATTCCATTTTAAAAACACTACTCCACTCATCATCTACAAATTAGAAGCTTCATTTATGTGTTGCTTATTTAATATGTCATTTAAAATTCCACTTTTATACCTGATAAATTGCAGCTGTAGCCATCTGGGCCAATATTAAGTTCAAAAAGCAGGCAAGTTTCAGGTGGGCCATTCTATAATAAGAAATTAACACCTTGATGCTCTATGGATATTTTAGTATACAAATTTTATTGTTAAAGGGTGGTGGTGGTATTTAACATTTTCCATACTAAAATTATTGCTGCCATCTTTTATGGTGTGGAACTCTGAAACATCGGCAACTCATTTGTCTGTAATTCAGAGGGGACACAAATTACTTTCTGAAGACAATCTCATCCTTACTCCTAGTACTTTATTTCTTTGGCACAACTCCAAGTACCAGGTGGACTGACTTTCTATCCATGCAGCTTTTTTCATGTTTTAATATTCGCCAGAAAATGTCAATGCTACCCCCCAGCTCTGCTGATTATTAAAACATAAGGCTCTGTACTTAATTAGTGACAATGAATAGATGTTTTCTAGGTATTTCTCAGGAGAGTTAATCTCAAATTCAGAGCTGTTCACTGTATTTTAAAAGCTCAGTTGAAAGAAACACTAAGGAGGGCCATTGGAAGGATTTGCAATTCATTCATTTTTCTGGATACAAGAAAATCTACCTCTGGATTAAGACATACCATACGTAGAATCTTGCCTACGATGACCCAATAGAGAAATTATTTTCTGGTTTTAATTTAAGCAGTTTTGCTTTTCCAAGAAATTGATTTGCTTTCTGCATTATAGACAACATATCTATTTATGGTCCAGTACCTTACTACTACTGCTTTAGGGCTTAAACTTAGGGAGACAGGATGTACTCATAGCTTTCAATTCTGTTTTTGACATGGTCACTTTGCTGTAGTTACAGACTCATCAAAATGGCCATGGTTATGACAAAATATAAATTCATTTTTATTGTTTATACCTCATTCCTTATACTCACTTCATTCCTAAGCCTCATCACATTTCTGATCTTCACCCCAGCTGAGGATGTCAGTAATTGCAGGAGGCTCAGGAATGGGCTGAAAACAGTCATTTTGCACAATGTGTCAAAATGAGAAAAAAAAATGTATAAGAGTTTCTATTTTAGTCTGTACCAAAATGTACCCTAGTCAAAATGATTGCATCAAAATTTTAATTACTCAGGAGACTATTAATATAACAAATGCCAAATTCATTTAACAAACTTTTATTGTGTCTCAGCTATGGGTTAGGCATTTGGTACATGAAAGTGATAATGAGATACTACAAGATAAACCCAAATTGATAGCAAAGAAATTAATCTAATATTTGAGAGTGGAACTAGCAGAATCCGTACATAATAGAAGTAACCAACTACCTATAAAGAAGTAGAAGGGTCTGTGTGTAAATCAGTAACTAAGGAATTCTGGAAAGAAAGTTAAAATGAAATTCATTGAGCATATTTATTAGGAGCTGGTCCTGTGTTTTTCCCTGAGTGAGGAGTGCCCAAAACTTCAAACAAGATAAAAAGAGAATAGTCTCAGGAAAAGATGAATGTATTGCTATGCTATAATTCAATCCAGCTCAATCTAATCAATTTTACCATACTTTGGTAGAAGAAATATTTTAATAAAGACATACTATTCTACATGGCTCCTGTAGTGGTGCAATAGACCAAAAAATGCAAAGAATGCTTGCCATTTCTTCCTTTATGTGTTTATGCATTGTCAAACATTCACAGAGGCTTGGTGTAGGTTTTGTGATAAGCACTGAAAATGTAAAGACCAATAAGACACAGTCTCCACTCACAACAAACTTACAGTCTAGTAGAGAGCAACAGACCAGAAAACCAATCATTATATTATAGGCTGACTATGACTGTAACTATTAATAATAATTACATGCTGTATTAGTCAGCTATGGACACAATACTGCATAAGAATGCAGTGATTTAAAATAGCAGTTGTATTCTCTAGGTCTGTGGGCTAGATAGGTAAGACTCCAACCCCTGGGTTTTGGGCTCTCGGATACAGGTTGGGTTTAGGTCAGCTCCATATGCTCCTCATCTTTGGACCAGAAGCTGCCTGGGGTATGTGGTCTGTTCCATGTGTCTCACTCAGGGACTAGGCTGAATAATCAGCAGCAACCTGGGAAATACTCTTCACGTAACTGGAACAGGAGGGCGAGCTCAAGCACACAGCATATGTCAAACCTCTGAATTACAGATGCTGACATCCCATTGGCCAAAACCCAAAACATATAACCAAGACTAATGTCAATAGGATAGGAAAGAAACTATAATTGGAGTCTACAGGAGCAAATATTTGCTGAACAATAATCCAAACTCACACATACACAGTGCAACTGGAAAAAATAGAGAAGGATTATATAAGTCAAAGTTCTTGATTATAACCAGTAGAAACAGACTCTGGAATATTTAAGCAGAAAAGGCATTTACTAAGGAGCCCTATTGATTAGTACATAAAGTCTCTTGAAAGGTCTGAAAACCAGTCCCAGAGACTATGCAACCAGGTACAACTTCCAAAATCATACAAAAGTAGGCTGGAGAAGACACCACTGTTATTGCCAGTAGCACAGACACTCCCACTATAACTGCCCACACTACTAATACAATACTGTTGCTAGAACTACTGGCACTATTGCCTCTAAAAATTGATTTTAGCTGCCTTTTTTGTTGCTATACATTGTCAGAGTTCTGAAAAAGATGCTCTTTTTCATGCCATTAGCTTCTAATTCAAAATCTGGAACATACGTATTTGATTGGCAGATCCTAGATCACATGCACATGCTCTGATTACAGGGGATGTGGGAAAGCAAGCATGTGGCTTTTTCCGTTTTTAAAGAGGGGGAGCCTCCATCTCATAATGGCAACATCTCAAACACAGGGAGGGGACTCAGATGCTGTGTGGCAAGAAAGAAGAATGAGGAATTTCCATTATAAGCACACAGATGGAGGCAGAGGCATCAGGAAAGTCTTCCCAGAGTAGATCAGGTTCAAGTTGAATCTTAAAGAATAAACAGGAGCTAGAGAGTTCAGAAGAAGTAGTAACAATGTAGCTAGAGAGTTCAGAAAGAAGTAGTAACAATGTAGCTAGAGAGTTCAGAAAGAAGTAGTAACAATGTAGCTAGAGAGTTCAGAAGAAGTAGTGACAATGTAGCTAGAGAGTTCAGAAGAAGTAGTAACAATGGCCTTTGAAATAGAAAGAGTCATGAGAAAATGGCACACTTGTGGATGTGCAATAGTTTAGTACAGCTTAAGTACAACGTATGGGGATGGATGTGTATGGAGCAGTCATGGAAGAGTGTCATGACATTGTTGGTGAAAGAAATAGGAGATACATCATGAAAGCCTCGATTTTTTGTTTGTTTGTTTGTTTTGTTTTTGTTTTTGTTTGAGATGGAGTTTTTGCTCTGTGGCCCAGGCTGGAATGCAACAGTGCAATCTCGGCTCACTGAAACCTCTGCCTCCTGGGTTCAAGTGATTATCCTGCATCAGCCTCCTGAGTAGCTGGGATTACAGGCGCCCACCACCATGCCCGGCTAATTTTTGTATTTTTAGTAGAGACGAGGTTTCACCATGTTGCCCAGGCTGGTCTCGAACTCTTGACCTCAGGTGATCCGCCTGCCTCAGCCTCCCAAAGTGTTAGGATTACAGACATGAGCCATGGTGCCCAGCGAAGCCTTGTGTGTTATGTAATGTTATTTGGTCAGGTTATAATGTAGGAGAAAGAGAAAATCGGTATTTCATATAGAAAGGTATTTAATTCAGGGAAATATAACATTGGCAGAAAAACTGGAAGAATAGAAATCAAGGGGCTGCTATAATTTCATAGCTGAGATCTAGGGTTCAGGAAGCTGCTGCTGCTGTTGCCATTGTGGCTGCATCAGTTGCCTCTCACATCCGTGAAACTGGTGAATAGATATCAGGACTCCAAGTTTAACTACTGCAATTGTCTCTTAACACCAGCATCTTCATAACTTTGCTTGCCAGTATCAACAACAACAGAATATCGCCTGTACCTCATTTTTGTCTTCCAAATCTGGTGGTAGTGCATCAAATTGGCAGAATCTACTACATCTAGAGCTCCGTGGCACTATTGTATGGGGAATATAGGGTTTTTTTGTTTGTTTATTTATTATTTATTTATTTATTTATTTTTAGATTTCCATCATCTCTGATTAGGAGAATGGAGAGAAATTAAAGTAGTCAATCCATAGTGTCTAACACACCATGTATGTCATTTTATGTATGAAGTTTATCTCAAGGACTATGAAAACAGTTAATATATATCTAAAGTATGGATATTACACACTTAGATTTGCTTTCTGAAAAGTTGTTTCTGCGACACTGGAAGTAATTAATTACAAGAGTATACAATAAAATATTTTTGTAATAACTCAAGTGAGATAGGGTAGAATAACTAGGAATTGAGAGTAAAGTAAGTGCTGGGGAAATACAGAGAAGGTAGAATCTTCAGAACATGGTACAGGGTCAATTAGTTATACTGGGTTGGAGAAAGAGAAGATGAGGTTTACTCTCAGTTTTCAGAGTTGGATAACTGAAGAAGTGGTGATATGATTCAACAAAATGGAATAGAGAAAGAAAAAGAGAAAGAAGCATAATTAGTTCTAGAAATGTTGAGCTTTTAAGTCCTGTAGGACAGTTAAAAGGAGCTTTCAAGTTTGTGATAAGATATATGGCTCTGATGCTTTGGAGAGGGATGTGCTTTGAAGGTATAAATTCAGAAATTATGGGCATATATATAAAAGTCAGTATCACAGGAAAATTCAATGACATTGTAGTTGGATAACTAACACTAGCTACTAAAACAAATTACCAAAAATTCTTGGTGGCTTAAGATAATAAGGTTTATTTTCTACGCACCTCATGGTTCAGAGTAATCCTATGATTTTGGTGGGGGAGATATTTCTGTTCCATCAACCATTCAGAAACCCCAGGTTACTTCTTTGCAGTAGCTCCCATGTCTTCTAGAGCTCAAAATACATTGGTTGATCCTCTGCATCTGACTGACCCAAGAACCAAAAAAGCCTGGGAGAATGTTAACAAGTTTTAGGGGCCAGGCTAGAAGTAATGTTAGAATGGAGCTTCTCCAGCTGGGTGCAGTGGCTCATGCCTGTAATCCCAGCACTTTGGGAGACCAAACCGGGTGGATCACCTGAGATCAGGAGTTTGAGACCAGCCTGGCAAACATGGTGAAACCCCCATCTCTACTAAAAATACAAAAGTTAACCAGGTGTGGTGGTACACACCTGTAATCCCAGGTACTTGGGAGGCTGAGGCAGAAGAATTGCTTGAACCTGGGAGGCAGAGGTTGCAGTGAGCCAAGATTGCACCACTGCACTCCAGCCGCGGTGACAACAGCGAAACAATATCTCAAAAAAAAAAAAAAAGAAAAAAATGGAGCTTCTCAAACTATCCGTAGGAAAGGACCAATTAAAAAAAATTCCAATCTGCTGCAGACCATTACTTTTGTAAAAGACAATAAAAATGTTGTGATGTTGTGAGCATAGAGGGAACATATCTCAAAATAATAAAAGCCACATATGAAAACTCACAGCCAACATTTTACTGAAAAGTTAAAAGCATTCCTCTTAAGAACTGGAACACATGAGGATGCCCACTTTCACCACGCCTATTCAATATAGTACTGAAAATGCTAGCTAGTCCAATCAGGCAAGAGAAAGAAATAAAAGGCATCTGAATTGGAAAAGAGAAAGTCAAATTATCTCTGTTTGCTGATAACATGACCTTATATTTAGAAACTCCTAAAGACTCCTCCAAAAGACTGCTAGATTTGATAAATGACTTCAGTAAAGTTTCAAGATACAAAATCAACATATGAAAATCAGTAGCATTTCTATACTCCAATAACAGTCAAGCTGAGAACTGGATCAAGAACTCAATTCCATTTACAATGGCTGCAAAAGGAAAAAAGAAATAAGATACCTAGGAATACATTTAACCATGGAGGTGATATATCTCCACAAGAAGAATTTGAAAACACTGATGAAGGAAATTGTGTATGACACAAATAGAAAAACAACCCATGGATTGGAAGAAACAGTATCACTAAAATGACCATACTGCCTAAAGCAATCTATGAATTCAGTGCAATTCCCATCAAATTACCAATGTCATTTTTCACAGAATTAGAAAAAACAATCTTCAAATTCTTTTTTATTTTTTTTATTTTTTTTTGAGACGGAGTCTCGCGCTGTGTCACCCAGGCTGGAGTGCAGTGGCGCGATCTCGGCTCACTGCAAGCTCCGCCTCCCAGGTTCACGCCATTCTCCTGCCTCAGCCTCCGAGTAGCTGGGACTACAGGCGCCCGCCACCACGCCCGGCTAGTTTTTTTTTTTGTATTTTTAGTAGAGACGGGGTTTCACCATGTTAGCCAGGATGGTCTCGATCTCCTGACCTCATGATCCACCCGCCTTGGCCTCCCAAAGTGCTGGGATTACAGGCTTGAGCCACCGCGCCCAATTCTTATAGAACCAATGCCGGGCATGGTGGCTCACGCCTATAATCCCAACAGTTTGGGAGGTGGAGGTGCACATTGCTTGATCCCAGGAGTTTGAGAACAGCCTGGGCAATATAGCAAGACCCCACCTCTACAAAGAATTTAAGAAAACTTAGCGGGGTGTGGTGGCATGTGTCTGTAGTTCAGCTACTTGGGAAGCTGAGGTGGGAGGATCACTTGAGTCCTGGAGGTTAGGTTGCAGTGAGCTGTGATTGTGCCACTGCACTCCACCTGAGACTGTCTCAAGAAAAAAAACATCTTATGGAATTTTAAAAAAAAAAAAAAAAAAAAAAACCTGAAGAGCCAAAGCAATCCTAAGCAAAAAGAGCAAGGCTGGAGGCACACATTATCTGATGTCAAAATATACTATGAGGTTACAGTAACCAAAACAACAAGGTACTACTATAAAAACAGACACATAGATCCATGGAACAGTATAGAGAGCCCAGCAATAAAGCCACATACCTACCACCAATTGACCTTTGACAAAGTCAACAAAAGTACACACTAAGGAAAAGACACCCTATTCAATATATGGTGCTGGGAGCCTCTGTTACAGGATTGAATTGTCACTGCTGGAGTGATGAAAAGTTGCTGGATTCATCATGACAGGAAGATAAAGAAAAAACAGGCAAACAGGAAGGAGCAAAGCCCTTCTTCCTCCTCCAGTCTTCCAGTCTTTCTTTAGTTCCCCCTTTTGGCAGAGCCTAACAGCAACTGGAAAAGCACAAAGTTGTTTTGTAGAGTCCTAGCTCCCAGCATCACAAAGCAAGAAGGGTGGCTGTGGAACTGGAATAAATAGTAGTTTAACATGCCCACAAGCCAAGGATACAGCTGTAGGTAAAACCCTAGAGAGGGTATATTCAGCTTGATCCTACAGGGAAATTCTGGAGTGTAAGTTATGTGTCTAAGTTGTTCCTACCCAAGACAGGGGGAGCTAAAGTTTCCATACTCCTGTATTTATCAGTCATTGGTTAAGAACTGCGCTTGAGGAATATAATTTCCCAGGGACTTCTAGTCCTTGTGAAAGAATGCAAAGTAGTTCCAAAAGCCTAAGGACAGTCCTGTGAAAAAGAGTTGCAGATCCCAGCTGTTGAAAATAGAAGCACAGTGAAACTTCAGGTAATGGGAACACTCAAAAAAGGTAGATAAATATCATCTACCTTTAAATACTGAAGCATCAACAGTATTTATTCTGCAGACATAGTTCTAAAAGCTGCCTTATTTTTCTGCTTTTTTGACTAAATTTTTCTCATTTTCAATTTAATGGCCGTTACTTTGAGGCTATCTGAAATAATAGGTGCTATCTGAAACACGTGTAATCTGATCTTTTCCTAAGTGCAAGTCATTTTTTTCAAATTCTACTGGTGCTTCCTTGCTCAAAGTCTTTTAAAGTCACATCTCTGTTTGGAATGTAGAAGAAGTAGTGTTTTCCAACCCTGCAAAGTCCCCCATTGGTGGACTCTCTCTATTCCCTTTCATTTCTGTTCGTAATGTCAGGGCTCAGAGAACAACACCTCAAAGTATGGTGCTTTGGGGTGTGCTGAGCACTTCTGAATTAAAGAAAATTGGAAAGGCTTAGAAGTTGCCCCAGAACAAAGGACTTTCTAACATTCTTCTGTCCCCCCAACCCCCAAACACAGGGAGAGGCTCTCCCTGGAAGTTCCCTAATCTTACAGAAGAAAAGTTTTTTCAAAAGAAATGCAATTGTTCTAAAGCCTCCTCCCTAGGAATCTCATCAAATAACCAGCCAAGATTAACCATAAGAAGAGAAAAGACTAAAAGTCATCATCATGCCCAGACAGACTGTTCCTCTATTCTTCTCAGGGCAACTGAGATTACCTGGGAGACTTTATCTGCATAAGAAGACCATCTTTGTTCATTTCTGTTGCTCAAGCTGGAATGTAGTGGCAGGATCATGGCCCACTGTAGCCTTGAACTCCTGAACTGAAGGAATCCTCCTGCCTCAGCCTCCTCAGTAGCTGGGACTACAGGTACACACCACACCTGGCTGCTGCTGTTCTTACAATAGTAACCTGGAGTAACCTGATATTAACCAATCAGTTTTCTTTCTATTATTCTGTCTCACTGCCCCACCTTACAAGGAAAGTAACTTTGAAATGACCAACTTGCTTTTTGTTGTTTCTTCTTTCTTCAGCCCTTTTTCTGTCTATAAAGCCAACCACATCTGCTCCATTCATGGGAACACCTATTGTATCCGTGTTCTATTGCCCCTCACCTTCCTTCAACTTTTTGCCACCTCCCCCAGAGCTCGGAGGAACTTTGTCCCAGACCATTGTCTGTTCTTTGAGCTCATTCATGTCTTCTGAAAATAATTTGCTACCCCTCAAAATTGCTTACGTCCTCTATTTTCTTCTCCCCTACGAAGCGAGTACTTGAGTGTCAACTGTCTGGCCCTTCTTTGAGTCTTATGTTTTGTATGACTCTTGTGCACAGTATCACGTTAATACCTTTGTATGCCTTTTCTCCTGTTATTCTCTCTATTGTTGGTAATTTCATCAGACTCAAACCTTCAGATGTGAAAAATTTCCTTTGCCCCCAACAATAAACTGGTTAATTCTGTTCTATGCTAATCTCCTTCTGATAATGTCTTGCTAAAAACATAAAAAATCACCAACATCTACCATTAATATTGCTTTCTGAACTCCTCCCTTAGCTTTACAAGTTATGTAGATACTAATCTGCCTTGTGAGATATTGTAAGCAAGAGTTTAGCCACCGCCTAATGTGAACCTTCAGCTGTCCACCCTCCTACATCTATTTCCTCAATTCCCACCTGATTACTGTGCTAAGCTAATGACACATATTTTAGTTTTTTGTTATTGTAGGCCATCGCTATTGTTAATCAGAGTTAGTGATTTTAGCTATTGCAACAAACCACCCTCAAATCTCAGGGTCATAACCCAATAAAGATTTATTTTTTGCTCCAATCAGTCCAATGAGGATAAGTGTGTTGATACAATTATTAAGAAACCCAGAGTCCTTCTATTTAATGTTTCTGCCATCCCCCAGCTTCTCAGAGTTTTCTGTATCTGGCTGACTGGTGTGTGAAAAACAAACAGGAACCATAAATTACTGGAAGTTTTAAGGTCAGGCTTACATGGGAGGGTCACTGCTTCTGTTTACATTCCACTGTCCAGAATTAGTCACACAGCCCAATATAAAGGTAAGATAGCTGGGAAACATAGGTTTCCTGGGTGCAAAGAGGAAAATAAGATGGTGAATATGTATCATTATCTCTGTCACACTTAACGATGATTTCAGTTGCAGGTAACAGAAAATTCAACTCAAATTGGCTTTGTTGGGGAGGAAAAACTTTTCCTTCTACCTTTTGAGGTTCTATAATTGGGGGCCTGTGAATTAAACTGACAAAGGACAAGAGAAGACAGATTTTAATCACATATATGTAAGGGAGATCACAAAGAAGTGTGACTCCAGAGGCTGGTTAGAATTTGGGGCTTATAGACTGATACTTCCCTGAAGGGGAGGGGGAGAAAAGCACTTATGGGAAAACAAATGACTTCTTAGAAGGGGAAGGAGTGGAAAGGGCACTTATGGAAACGACTTTCGGGAAAGATAAATGGGCCCTTTGGAGAATAGATGGGAGATATCATAGTTTTTTGACAATGTCTGTTTAGATGTGGTGACAATTCTCACAGTCTCTGACGGTGACTCAATCTTCCTTGGTTGCTCCCTGGAGGGAATTTATAACAATTGAGTTCTTTTGGGTTCTTTTGAAAGGCTCTGCTTTTAGGTAGATAAGGGATTTCAGGAACTTAAACATATTCAGCTCAAAATAATTTTTATGCCACAATGGCTTATTCTGGATCCCTTCAGCTTAAACAACAAAGGGAATTTATTGGCTCATAAACCAGAGAAGTCTAGAGGTAGTATGGGTTCCAGTGATGTTTTATTTGAAGGTTTATGATTCTCTCAGGGATTGGCTTCCTTTCCCTATGATTGATTCTCCCAACCATTCCTCCTCCACGTGTTGGCTTTATTTTCAGTTGGCTCTACTTAGTAGCAAAGGAAAAAAAAAAAAGAGAGAGAGAGAGAGAATGTAGCTCTTCCAGTATTTACATTTGAATGCTATACTATTCAGAGAAAAAAAATAATTTCTCTGTTCTTTGCTATAAAACAAAAATCCTAGGCTTCCCTCTGATTGGCCTCTGAAACAAAACTAGTTCAAAGGGTGAGGATAACTCTGATAACTTTTGGCCAGTTGGACAATTCTTGGACCTGTTATGGGGTGTATTACGTCTGTCCAAATTGCATAGATGAACACAAAGTACTTGTGGAATGAGAGCTGGGAGATCACCCATATTCATTGCAGTAATTCAGGTAGGGATATGGAGCATAATCTCACTTAAGGAGAATGAGTACTGTGAGGATATCTATAGCAAGTGTGTAACATGTAAAATAGGCTGAGAACGTAAGTCAGAGAAGCTCGTAAAAAACGATGGGAAAGTTCAGACAGTAAGTCAGGAGAACCAAAAGAATGGCGTTCTAGAGGCCAAGGGCGTATGATGTCAGAAGTTTGAAGTATGATGTCAGAATCATCCAAATAACTTCCTGTGTGCTGATTCTATACTCACGATTCATCTTTTGTAATTTGGCTTCTCATGTAAATGTTCCTTTGAATGAAAATGTTAACCAGCTTTCTGGTCTCCATGGCAGTTGTGTTTTTCATGAACAACAACAAAAAACAATTGCAATTCTCATTTACACATCAGTCTCAGTAAGTTTGGTTGGTATGAATCATCCCGCAGGATTCAAATTAGTTCTGGAAACTGGCAACATTGAGCTTTTGTCTCTACAAAGTGAGGACTAGACTCTAGAATACAGAGTGCAATCTTCTCTTTCATCCTGTTACAAATAAAAATAATAGGATGCCATCATTTTGTTTTATTTTTTATTTTTATGTTTTATTTTCATAGGTTTTTGGGGAACAGGTGGTGTCTGGTTACATGAATACGTTCTTTAATGGTGATTTCTGAGATTATGGCGCACCCATCACCCGAGCAGTATACACTCTACCCAATGTATGGTCTTTCATGCCTCACTCCCCTCCCACGCTCTCCGCGGAGTCCCCAAAGTCCACTGTATCATTACTATGCCTTTGCATCCCTACAACTTAGTTCCCACTTATGAGAACATACAATGTTTGGTTTTCCATTCCTGAGTTACTTCACTTAAAACAATGGTCTCCAATTCCATCCAGGTTGCTGCGACTGCCATTATTTCATTCCTTTTTATGAGGATGCCATTGTTTTGGACCAAACTCCTGCACTAAGCCCCAACAGACTAGACTAAAAATCAACATGGAGTTACCCATGCTTACAAAACTGAAACTGAGTTGTTATGTGGCCTTCTGAGAAATCAGGAGAGAGGTAACAGCCTAATTTCCCAAACAGGCCAGTTTAAACCTTCAATCCCCATAATAATGAAGTTCCCTGTTTTAACTCTTGTTTGTTTTTGAGACAGAGTCTTGATCTGTTGCTCAGGCTGGACTGCAGCGGCAGGATCATGGCTCACTGCAGCCTTGAACTCCTAAACTGAAGGAATCCTCCTGCCTCAGCCTCCTCAGTAGCTGGGACTACCGGTACACACCACCACACCCGGCTGCTATTGTTCTTACAATAGTAACCTGGAGCAACCTGATATTAACCAATCAGTTTTCTTTCTATTATTCTGTCTCACTGCCCCACCTTACAAGGAAAGTAACTTTGAAATGACCAACTTGTTTTTTGTTGTTTCTTCTTTCTTCAGCCCTTTTTCTGTCTATAAAGCCAACCACATCTGCTCCATTCAAGGGAACACCTATTCTGTTTTATGAAGTGGTGCCTGAATCTAGAATTGCAATAAAGCCAAGTGAGATCTTTAAATTCGTTGTAATTTTGCCTGACACTGTAGCATGCTTTGCTAACCTGTAGGGACTGTATTTGAAAAACGACGTCTTAAGAATATTTCAAGATTTTGGAATTTTTAAACTTTCCATGTTTGCTGTTTTGACTATTTTCTGTCTTTTCCTGTAAAGTTTATTTTCAGGGCCAGCAGGAAAGGGAAAGCTGGGTAGATGATCCCAGGCCCATTTGGGAGAAGGCTAGGTCATGGTTACCTCCAAGTACACAAGATCTGTAGGAGTGATCCAGGTGGCCTTTGGGGAAGATTAATTTGGGGGCAGTAATCAACATGGAGACTACAATAATGATAAACACTTGAGGAAAGCTAGGGAAAGCTGGATGAGAGAGAAGAAACTGAATTCAAATAGGAAGACGAATTAGCAAGATTCAGTGATTGAACAGGGTGTCTGTTAAGGATCCTACCAGGCAAGATTTCAAGTCTTGGTCACTCACAAGCTGCACCAGTAATGCCATTGCTCTTGAGAAGACAATCAGTTTAGGAAACTTTCCTTACAGATCAGAATACAACTTTTAGCAAGTATTTATGCAAGCAGTATCTTGGCAAGTGTTCTTCTTGTAAATTCTTATACTTCTCGTTGTCATAACTTTTGAAAATGCTATTACAGGTTAATATCCAGATGGCAGAATTAGGAATTAGAGTGTGAAAGTTAATCATTCGAATTGGGTCACTCTTGTCATAGCCAACTAAAAGAGTGGAGAAGCCAGTGGTGGGGGAAGCAGGGCACATAACATTGCTCCAAGAATAGAATTCTCTGCAAGCCTGGCTGCTGAAACCACCTGCTGTTACCTGAAGTAAGTTTCATCTTCAGGTTTTAGCTTCTGAAAGAACCTGCTGCAGCTGTAGGGCAAGTTTTACCAACCCCCTTCACTCACCAATCAGAACTAACCAGCTGCCCAAAACTTTACTGTCAATGAACTTTCTGGAAAAACAATAGATAACTTTTTTTTTTTTTAATAAAACCCTCCAACTCCTCTTTGTTCTTCTCACATACTGAAGACCACCCTGTATTTGTAATAACCTGAACTTGCAATTACTGTGTCCCAAATGAAACGCTAAATGTAGAGATTCGTCTCTTCGTATTTGACTTCGACAGGGTCGCAAGCAAAACCACACATTTAAAACAGACTTGGTAAAATCAGCCAATTATGAAAAGAAACGGACGATTCCTTTTTCTCTTCTGATTTAGTCTTCGCCCCGCAGCCTCCACGATTCTTTCGAACGGCGGTTCTACCCCGTGACCTTTTCACTTTCCAAGTCAACGGACTGGGGGTCGTTACACACGCGGAGGACCCGGAACGCACGGCTCCTCGCCTGCAAATTCCGAGCAGTCCGGATTTTGGGGCTGCCGCCCGGCCACACCAACGAGCAGCTCGCACCCACATGGTGACCGGGCCCTGGCCCTCGCCCCCGACCGGCGCGTGGGTCTTCGAGGGCCCGCGACGCGGCGCACATGTCGGTGCCCGCCTCCCGCGTCGGCGACAAGACAGGGAGCTCGGACACGGGGAGTCTGACCCGGAGCCTACCCATGAGGCAGCGCGCCGGCTGCACGAGAGCCCCCCCTTTCCACGGCTCGGCTGCCAGCTCCGCAATGGGAGCCGCCGCCGTCGCCGCAGTGTAGTTTTTCGTGCTCCTCCTTTTCCTCCTCCTCTTTCTCCTCCTCCTCAGGGCTCCAGTCAGGCCGATCCGCTCCGCTCACGGTAAGCGCCCCCCGCCCCCGCCCGCCCTGCGCTGCAGCAGGCAGAGGCCCTCCCGCGCGGCCTGCGCCGCCTCACTCCGGGGGCGCTGGACTGGGGGTCTTGAGGCCGGCGCGGGTCGTCGGGAGCGCCCAGGGCGCGGGGGAGGAGACCGGCTGCGCGGCGGCGGCCGGACCGCCATCTTGCGTCGGCCCAGGCGGGGGAGGAGGGATCCCGGCGCGACGCGGCAGCCGCCTCGGCTGCTGCAGGCCTGGGCCGCGCGGGCCGCCGCCTTCTGCTCCTCCACCACCTCCCCTCTCAGGCCTGTGCGCCTGTAATGCCCCAGCCTGGTTTTGGCTTTTCTCTCTGGAGGCAACTCCCTTTGGTACATTTTGTGCCGATGTTTGGCCAAGACCCATGCTTCTCACACCACAGCCCACCCCCGTGTCTCTTCAGTCGTAGGAAAGGAGACCAAAAGGGGGTTCGGGATTTGCAGGCACAGGGCCCCTCATTTGGCCCAGATGACCGGTCGTTCCACGTTTGCACCCTCATTTTTGTCAAAGGGACCTCCCCTGCTCTGCCATAGAATTCCCGTTATTGTCTACAGAAGAAGGGCCCTGAGGAGAAACGTGGAGTTGGAGACACAATTTTCTGAGCTTTGCAAGGTTCACTTACTGAGACGGAAAGAATGATCTCACTCTGAGGTTTTAGCCTGCTCCAGCGGTGGAAGGAGTTCCTCCCAACTTATCTCAAGTTTTAACGCTTTTAAGGAGAAATCTGCTGGAGAGGAAAAACGTCAAGGTGAACCCGCTTCTGCAAGCACGGGAGACCTTTGGCCAAGAGTCTTTGTTTGCGAAGATTCGTTAGTTTAAAAAAAAAAAACTGTCATCTTAAATATTTGGCTTTATTGTTTTCAGGTTTGGACAGAATTTGTCTTTTTTAGTGCCATGAAACATAAAATGGAACGCTGGAAGGAGAGTTTTAAAGCACAAAAGCTGCCTCTTAGCATCTGTAAGGTGTCCTGCTTTGGGGGACTACTGTGCCAACTCCAGCTGTCTCCACGCAGAAACTTAACCAGGGAAGGCACTGGTTTGCTTATACCATTGTTAGGGCTGTGCGCCTCTGATGTTTTAACATCATTACAAATACCGTTGTAATTGTGTCTTGCTTTTGTTTCTTTCTTTGATAACCCCTGATTTGTATCTCTTAGCAAACCCTTTTGAAGTGGTCTAGGTTGCGGGAATCATTTTGCAGGCAAGGAAACAGCCTCAGGGAGAGGACTTGAATGAGGTCACTAACTAGGAAGAGCCAAGGCCAATTATATTAATAGAACCGTAGGTCTTCTGACTCCTTCTCCAGTGCTCAATGCTAGTATATACCATTTTTGTGGGAACGAAGTAGATGAGAATAGGCAAGGAGGCTCACCTAAAGATTTTAAGAAATACTACTCAATTGCCCTTTCGTTGATATTTTTATGTTTTACTTCTGAAATGCGGGTGTTATGTTGCCCAGGCTGGTCTCAGACTCCGTAGCTGGGATTACAGGTGTGCATCATCTAGCCTGGCTTTTATATTTTTATTTTCGAATGAATTTATTAACTTTGCAACTTGTTATTTTTTCCGAAAATATTGAAAAGTTAAATAGCCCATTTGAACACCATACCTACCACCTAGTTTTAACGCTACCTTTTTGCCATATTTGCGTTTTCCACTTCCCTCACATTCTGTTTTCCGAACATTTTCAAAGTGCGTTACGGATATGACAGTTCAGCCCTAAATGCTGTATGTGTGTCAGTATGTATTTTGTAAGAGATCAAGGCCATTTTTCTGTGTAACAGTACCACAATCACACTTAAGAAAGTGAAGAATATTCCTTACACTCTAACATGTGGTGTAGTATGTATTCACATTTCCCCCCATTTCTTCGAAATTCCTTTTCAATCGTTTGTTGTTGTTGTTGTTGTTGTTGTTGTTGAGATAGGTACTTGCTCTGTGTCCCAGGATGGAGTGCTGTGGAGCAGTCTTGGCTCGCTGCATCCTTGACCTTCTTCCTGGGCTCAAGCCATCCTTCCACCTCAGCCTCCTGAGTGGCTGGGAACCCAGGAGCACACCACCACACCCAGCTAATTTTTGTATTTTTTGTAGAGATGGGGTTTTGCAGTGTTGCCTAGGCTGGTCTCAAACTCCTGGGTTCAAGTGATCCACCTGCCCCGGCCTCCCAAAGTGCTGGGATTGCAGATGTGAGCCACAGCACTGGGTGACATTGATCTTTTGGAGAGACCAGGTCTGTAGTCTTATAGAATAACCCATATTCCATGTTTTAGTGATAGTTCCTCCTCATAGTGTTTAAATTTGTTCCCTCTATCCTGTTTTCTGTAAACTTGGAATTGGGTCTAAAGGCTTGAATATATTCAGGTTTAATATTTTTTTTGATAGGAATACTTTGTAAGTCATGCAGTATACTTCATTGCATACAACATCCAAAGGCACATAAAGTAGGCTTGTCTTACTAATAATCCTAAATTTGACAGGCTATCTTTCCATTGTAAGCATTTCCTTCTGCAATTAGCAAGTAATTTGTGGTGTGATATTTTGGCATTAGGGTAAGAATTTACCTGCAGTAATCTGATAAACACAGTTGGGAGCAGTCCTTTAGGTATGGGTTTGGAAGTTAGGAA
Source organism: Macaca mulatta (assembly GCF_049350105.2). Lineage (NCBI taxonomy): Eukaryota > Metazoa > Chordata > Mammalia > Primates > Cercopithecidae > Macaca > Macaca mulatta. The sequence continues at coordinate 34,029,905 of NC_133412.1, read as the reverse complement.
GAAGGAGGAGTGGAGACAATTCTGGAGGAAATGCTAACCTATCTACTTAGGGAACTTGGAATGCTACTGTGTGTTGGCATCAGAGCCTAGGGAGACTAGGAGAGAGGAGGCAGAAAGTAGATGTCAGAAAGACTTTGCCTTCTTTGAAAGTTTGCTTAGGACCATTTTAGCAGTAGTAAGCTATGGTAAATAGAAAAGTTCTGAAGTAGTTTGATGTTGAAGGATTGCAAGTGCTTCAACTGGAACATCTGTCCAGTTAGGCTACTAATCCAGTCTTTTTTCATTCCAGTGTTTTATTAATCAGCATTGGCTCACTGAAATAGCAATTTTCACAAATGAAAAGTCAACTGTAGTTTTAGGTGACAGGAAATTGGAAATTTCTATTGACAACATATTTTGTTATTCCAAAAGCAAGTTTTGGAAGATGAGGAATGTTTTTGATATATTCACTAATTAAATATATAAATCCTGAATAGTTTTTTTCTTGCTTTAGAGAAGAATTAAAAAACTGTTTGAATTTTCAGTCAGATTTCTTTAAATAGTGATTTAAATAATGACTTGATTTACTTAGTGCCTTGTATCAAAAATTGTATGTTTAGAATTTTAATTCATTTCTCCAAAGCAATTTTAAGGATTCTCTTAACCCTCAGTATAGGAGGAAAAGTATACAATTATCATTATCATCTGGGTCAAAAGGGACTGTTACTTTTTTGCATTTTAAGTTATGTATAATTTATAGGAGTAAAAATATATCATAATTGGAGCTTTTAATAAGAATTTAAATATAGCAATTCTCTTTTTATATACTTAGAAAAATAAAAAACAAAATATCTATTTCATGCATTTAATTACATGACACCCCTACAACAAATATACATCACATTTGAACGCTTTATGTAAACATTCTTATTATTTAATAACACCCATTTTTTTCCTTTTTGAGTTTTTGTATCTATACAAAGAACATCTTCCTTTCTTCCCATTTTCAGATATGTGCAAAAATCATTCTGGTTAGAGGATAAGACAGCATTCCCTTCCTAGTTTCTGCAAGTTATTTTCCTAGTTGCATGAGGAATTTCTTCTTGGTAACTTACAGTTTTGTAACTGAAGCTTTTCCCATACAATGAAAGTATACTCTGAACTAATACCAGTCATAAGCCATCTTCAAGTCATTCTCTTCCAAGTATTGTTTCTGACCCACTTTTTGAATGTATCACTCCTGTAGTCTTTTTGTAATACAGATCACTTCAGGTTAATTTATGTAAGGATTTAAAATTCATTGATGGTTGAGATGAATTGAGCTGAGAATTCTGGGTAGGTATAGTTTTCCTTAGGACAATAAGAATCATGAAGTATATTCGAAATCCAGATTTTGTGCGATTGACTTCTTTTGCTTTTCCATTTGTGAAAATTCATAGAAGTTCAATGCTATTCTTCATAAGAGTGCCAACAAGGAGAGTTTGATGCTGTATGATATTCAGCCAAGTCTAAATTTGTAAAAAATTTGTCACAAGTTATATGTCTGACAGAGTTTTGAAATTTTTCTGGCATTTCCTTTTTTTTTTTTTTTTTTTTTTTTTTTTTTGAGACGGAGTCTCGCTCTGTCGCCCGGGCTGGAGTGCAGTGGCCGGATCTCAGCTCACTGCAAGCTCCGCCTCCCGGGTTTACGCCATTCTCCTGCCTCAGCCTCCCAAGTAACTGGGACTACAGGCGCCCGCCATCTCGCCCGGCTAGTTTTTGTATTTTTTAGTAGAGACGGGGTTTCACCGTGTTCGCCAGGATGGTCTTGATCTTCTGACCTCGTGATCCACCCGTCTCGGCCTCCCAAAGTGCTGGGATTACAGGCTTGAGCCACCGCGCCCGGCCACCTGGCATTTCTTATATATCAATCTTGATTCTGCTCTCATACCTTTTCCAAATCTCTGTGTAGATCTACATTGTCCAAGCTTATCATATTTCATTGTCACCTGTTGCTCAGATTTTCATTTCCTGTTTTTTACCTTTGAAGGTATTTCTACCTGAAATGGGCAACATCATCTGAATGGAATTAATTATAGATGCTCCTTGAATTACGATAGGTTACATCCTTGATAAACCCATCATTAGTTGAAAGTATCATGAGTTGAAAATGCATTTAATGCACCTAACATACTGAACATCATACCTTGGTTTAGCCTACCTCAAATATGCACAGAACATTCACAGTAGTCTACAGTTGGGCGACATCATCTAACTTAAAACTTATAATAATAAAGTGTTGAATATCTCATGTAATTTATTGAGTACTGTACTGAAAGTGAAAAACAGAATGGTTGTATGAGTACTTGAAGTAATGAATGCACTTTGACACCATGATAGAGTTGAAAAATTGTTTTAAGTTGAACTATCTTAAGTTGGAGACTGTCTGTACTTAGCACCTTTCATACATGACCCTGGAACTATTTGTCTTATGAATACTGATTCTAAATTTCAAATGCTTCCCTAATAGGTTCTTGCTTGTCATTCCTTCTGGGTTGCCTTTTTGCGTGTACATCATCAAAATGCGATACTGGAAGAGTTTTTGAAACCTTTGATAGTTCACAATTTTGTTGAAGACAGTACATCTATCTTCTTTGCTCCACAATTGCAAGATATTTTCAATTTCAGATTTGTAAATAATTAGAATGATCAATCCGATGAATTTTTAAAAATGTCTTCATTTTCTGTTTCCTTCCAGTCACCTTTGCATACACCTGCATTCAATACTTGTGCACTTAAGCGTTGTATCAAGGCTGGGTGTGGTGACTTATGCCTATAATCCCAGCACTTTGGGAGGCCAAGGCGGGATTACTTGAGCCTAGGAGTTTAAGACCAGCCAGGGCAACATAAGGAGACCTTGTCTCTACAAAAAATAAAAACTTAGCTGGGTGTAGTGGCGTATGCCTGTTGGCCCAGATACTTGGGAGGCTAAGGTGGGAGGATCACTTGAGCCTGGAAGGTCTGGGCCGCAGTGAGCTGCGATTGTGCCACTGCATTGCAGCCTGGGTGACAGAGTGAGACCCTGTCTCTTAAAAACAAAATTGTCTTAAGTAAAATTTTAGCACACACTTGTAAGGGATCAAAGACTGTCACATTTTCTTTGAGCAGAACAGCATGGTCCATATTCTTAATGTAAAAATACTGTGTGATGAAGTTCTTCCCGCTGAATGAGAATGCCATATTTCCTTTTCGTTTTTAGAAATACGATGTTCTCTTATCGATTAAGTTTGAGAGAATTTGTCTAGAATAACTCATCTGAGGGCTCAGTCTGAGATTTCCCTTACAAACTCATTTTCACTACCATCATTAAGAGTCTAAAGTGTGCTATCCATCTTTGTGTTAATCTTCTGGTTCATCTAATAGTTGTGAAGTGCCTTCCTCTGTTAATTTTCTTCTCCCATTTTGGTCAGAAAATGAAGTCTGAGTTCTTAACTGTATTCAGTGAAAACTAAAAACAGATGAAGGGGATCAGAATATGCCACTCAAGCATAAGGATTATTTTGAGTTGAAGGGAAGTGAGAATCAATAGATGCAGGAAGAGTTCTGTGCCCTCCCCTTATTTGCCTAGTAGTAGCAGAGCATTAATTTCTATCTTTTTTCTTTCCTTTTTTTTTTTTTGAGACGGTGTCTTGCTCTTGGTGTCCAGGCTGGAGTGCAGTGGCATGATCTTGGCTCTCTGCAACCTCCATCTCCCGGGTTCAAGTGATTCTCCTGCCTCAGCCTCCCGAGTAGCTGGAACTACAGGCGTGCATCACCATGCCTGGCTAATTTTGTATTTTTAGTAGAGGAGATTTTGCCATGTTGGCCAGGCTGGTCCCAAGCTCCTGACCTCAGGTGATCTGCCCACCTCGGCCTCCCAAAGTGCTGGGATTACAGGCATGAGCCACCACGCCCAGCCAATTTCCTTCTTGCAACAGGGAGGAAAGAGCAATTCTTTTCCCTTGAGATGGAGAGTCAAGGCAGAGATGAGTTTGTATAAACAAACTTTACTGAAATAACTGTTATCTTCCATTAGTTCTCCCATCTTTTTCTAGCCACTTTCCCATGGTTTATTGTCCCTGATATTCCAAGTTCCCTTTTTTGGGGGAATTAAAACAGTATAAAAGCCCCTACGTCTAACTACTTGTTTGAGTTTCACTTCTTTTTTGTGAACTCCTGTGCATGTAAATACTAATAAAAATTGTATGTTTCTTCTCTTGTGAATCTGTCTTTTCATAGTTTAATTCACAGGCCATGAGGTACTGAACCAAAGATGATAGAGGAATTGTTTTCCCTCCCTGACATAGACTACAAAAATGTCTTCAGTTTTCCATATGTCTTTGAAAGTTGATGCAGTATTTTTGCAAAACTGTAAGAAAACTGGAAAATAAATGAGAAAAATGAAGGCTAATGCATTAGTGATGATTTATTTCACTATTATTCTTTTAGGCAGTCCCATTTTCTTATTTTTTTAGCGTAGTTGGGATTAATTGATGAACAATGGTGAAATAATACCTAGAATGATGGAGTTAACAAAATATTTCAAGATGTAGGAAGAATAAAGTCACTAACATCCCATAACGTATTTTAGATTGATAAAAGGATTCTGTTATAGACCCACATAATAATTATAAGATATAAAGAGTTTTAATCTATTTAAAAGTAGTAAGTAAATTTTCCCCTCTTTGTTTAAAGATCTCTAGGAAACAATGTGAATAATAAAATGTCAGTCTTTCTAAGTAGTAACTGCTGAAGAAAGAAAGTAAAAAGCTAAAATAGCTTCCTTTGGACTCTGATAGTACACTGAACTTCAATGGTTAATTTGGACAGTTAGAGTTCCACCCCTCTCCAAGACACACATTAAACCTACCTGCCTCTTCTACTTCCATAATAGATTTTTTTAGCCTGTTGTACTTTAATACATCTCTAATGAATATAGGCAGTACCTAGAAAGTTATTCCTTGAGGTTTCTTTCTAAAGTTTTTTTGTTGTTACCAGCTTGTTGTTGTTTTTTTTAAACCTTTCTTCCAAGCTTTACCTTCAGAGACCTTTCATAATAAAAAATTATTAATTGGAACCCTGGCACATCAGGTGTTGTATTTAGACTTTTTGGTTAAATGGATTACACCAAAAGTGTATTTCATTTCAGTCATTTTCTTTGCAAACATTCCTGTTTTTCTGGTTTTGTATAACAGGATGAAGACAAAGTGATTTTTGGGATGATGTATGCTTTGCTTCTTTGTATTTGTAAATACAATGCCTTACATGTAATTAATGTTCAATAAATACTTTTTCTTAGTGTTTTTTTTTTTTTAAATCACCTGAATATTCCCCAACAGTTTAAAATTACTGCTTTACTTTTTGGGTTGTTATGTAACTTACACATTTTTGACCAGCCAATATAGTAATTTAGCTTTCTTTTTTAAAAGGGCTTTGACTTGTGTTTCTCTAGTACAGTAGTTCTTTAAATGTGGTCTTGGGCTTGAGACACTTTGAAGGATTCTACCGGGTCCTCCCTTTACCACATACTTTTCTTGTGAAGCTGTATTTTCTTCACTTCAATGGAAGAGTGTAGTGCAACAGGTTGAATGCAGAAGGTTGTAAGAGAATCCAGCTGTCTTTATTAAGACATATTAATGAGGTATGCAAAAATGTAGCAAAAATGTAAAACAATACCACTCTTCTCCAAATTTTTTGTTTTGAGAAATACACTTTTTTTTTGTAAAAATATGTAATGCTTTCATTATTATCATCTTTAAGTAAATGAATGCATATTGAAAAAAATTTCTTAGGTTTGGGGTTTGTGGACTCCCAGGCAAAGATTCCATCCGTAAAGGTTAGTCAACCACACATCTTTTTTTGCTCAGATTTGGGATTTTTTTTTTTTTAACGTTATTAACTGAATGCTGTTCAGTTGATATGCATTTTGACTAGGGCTAGTCACCAAAGCAAAGATGATTAGTCTATGAACTAATTTGCCTCTTGCTTCTAGGCTTCACTCCTGTGCATTCCTTATTTTGTGGGTTACCTTTGGCAAGTCTAAGCTAAGCCTGGAGGGGCTTGGGAGAGGTCTGGGGGTTTTAGGTATAATCCTAATCTCTGTTGTATCTCTTGCTTTGTTTTTTTACTTGCTCTGCTTTTCCTATTCAAGGTTTAAGATTATCTGACTCTCAGCTATACAGGATTGCTGACTGCTGCTAGAAAGGCCCTCATAACCAAAATGCAACACGGAAATAGCTTTCTTACATTCCATGAGAAAAAAAATAGACCTGACAACTTTATTGAATAGAAAAAGGTCAATAAGAAAACTGGCACTACTTTGGTGACACTACATTGTAGTGTCTGTTCATTTGAGAAGTTATACGCGAGAGATGTCTTTCTGTTCTTTGATTTCTTTTTTTTAGTGTTTAAGAGATTATAAAGTATGCTCACAGTTACCATATTCCATCATCAGAACAAATACTTCTTTGGAAAAGGTGGCGTTATCATCATCCATCCTTTACAGATGAAGAAATCAAGTCTTAGAAAAAGTTCATTTTATTCATTGGAATAATACTGGGTGCCAGATACCGTGTATTCATTTTATAAGATATGGTGCCTTGGTTTTCCCTCACTTCACCCTCAGCCTTTTTATCTCAGAATTACATGTTCTCTTCTATTTGGGCTAGACAGTGCAGGCTAGCCTTCCAGGCTGGCAGTGACAACAACTGTTAGAAGTGCTGGCTCCTAAAGCATTTGACCTATTCTGCACCTCACTGCACCTAGAAGCTTTTAGCAGTAGGATAACCTAACCCAGCTCTGTATAGGTTGATGGGAAGTTATTAAAGAATTTGGAATTGGTAAATGACAGAATGAAAGCATTATTTTAGTAAATTGTTAATTTGGGGGCTCTTTATTGAAGAGATGAAAGCAAAAATCTGGATGCGGAGAGACCAAGTACAGATAGTCCCCACCTTAAGATGGTTCAACTTAAGGTTTTTTGACTTTATGATGGTGTGACAGTGGTATACGTTTAGTAGAAACTGTACTTCAAGTTTTGAATTTTTATCTTTTTCTGGGCCAGTGATATGTGGTATGATAGCATATTGTGATACTAGGCAGCAACAGCAAGCTGCAGCTACCAGTCACTCACATGATCATGAGGGTAAACAACTGATAACATACGGTATACTATGTTGTCAGATGATTTTGCCCAACCGCAGGCTAATGTAAAGGTTCTGAGCACGTTTAAGGTAAGTTAGACTAAGCTGTGATGTTCGGTATTTTAGGTGTATTGAATGCATTTTCAACTTACGATATTTTCAACTTACGATGGGTTTAATCAGGACATTACCCCATCATAAGCTAAGGAGCAACTGCATAAAGTGAATCTTATAAAGTAAATCTGTTTCACTTTAGGTGTGAGGTTCTATGGGCATGGCCAAGTATTGAGTGGATGGAGAGGCAAGGGTGGTGTGGGAAATATTTTGAAGGAAGTCTATAGGACTGGGGAATTGACTAGATATAATTAAAAGAGGGAGACATTGAAAGAAAACCTCCAGGGATTCAAGATCGGAAGGATGCCGGGCGCGGTGGCTCAAGCCTGTAATCCCAGCACTTTGGGAGGCCGAGGCGGGCGGATCACAAGGTCAGGAGATCGAGACCACAGTGAAACCCCGTCTCTACTAAAAATACAAAAAATTAGCCGGGCGCGGTGGCGGGCGCCTGTAGTCCCAGCTACTCAGGAGGCTGAGGCAGGAGAATGGCGGGAACCCGGGAGGCGGAGCTTGCAGTGAGCCGAGATCGCGCCACTGCACTCCAGCCTGGGCAACAGCGTGAGACTCCGTCTCAAAAAAAAAAAAAAAAAAAAAAGATCGGAAGGATGGCAGTTTCATTAGTAGAAAAAGGGAAATGCAAAAGTAAAACTAACTTTTATAATTTAAGGTAAGACTCATATAACATAATTTCACCATTTAAAAATGTACAATTCAGTGGCATTTAGTACATTGATAGTGTTGTACAACTGTCAACACTATCTAATTCCATAATATTTTCAGCTCCTCAAAAGGAAACCTATTACCCATTATTCTGGATATTAGATATAAATAGAATCAAACAATGTGTGACTGACTTCTTTTACTTTCAAGGCTTCATGTTGTAGCATGTATCAGTGCTTCATTTTAAAAAATTGCTAAATAATGCTACATTGTATTAATATACCACATTTTATTTACTAGTTGAACATTTGGGTTGTTTCTGCTTTTTTTGGCTTTTATGAATAATGCTGTAGAAATAATTTCTATTTTAAGATATTGCCACAGCTACCCCAACCTTCAGCCAAGCAATACCCTGATTAGTCAGCAGCCATCAACATGGAGGCAGGACCTTCCTCCAGCAGAAAGATTATGACTCACTGAAGGCTCAAATGAGCTTTATCTTTTTTTTAGTAATAAAGTAGTTTTTATTAAGGTATATATGTTGTTTTTTAGAGACAATGCTATTGCACATTTAGACTATACTATAGTTGTAAACCTAACTTTTATATTCACTGAGAAACCAAACAATGCGTGTGACTTGCTTTATTGCAATATTCACTTTATTGTGGTGGTGGTGGTCTGGGACAGAGCCCTCAATATCTCCAAGGTGTGCATGTACTGAATTTGAGGTGTTTTTATTATTTTTAAATATCTAGATAGCAGTTTTCGGTAGTAAAAGAGGAAGGACTGTGACTTAGATGAGATGTCAGGTTGTCTTTCTCCGTCTGTGTTCTTATAAATAAATAAATCCCTGAGGTTGGGCATTTTATAAAGAAAAAAGGCTTATTTGGCTCATGGTTCTGCAAGCTGTACAAGTAGCGTGGTACCAGCATCTGCTTGGCTTCTGGTGAGGGCCTCAGGCTGCATCCATTCGTGGAAAAACAAAGGGGAAGCTGTGTGGGTAGCAATTTATAAGGTGAGAGAGAAGCGAGAGAAAGAGGAGGGAGGTCTCTCAGGCTTTTTTTTTTTTTTTTTTTTTTTTTTTTAAACAACCATTTCTTGTGGGAACTAATAGACTGAGAACTCACTCATTACCGTGAGGACAGCACCAAGCCATTCATGAGGGATTTGTCTCTTCCATCCAAACACGTCTCATTACCCTACCTGCAACATTGGAGATCAAATTTCAACATGAGATTTGAGAGACAAACATTGAAACTATAGCAGAGGTGATTATTTTCTGATCATATAGGCTGCTGTTGAGAATTGATAGGTGAGACTATGGAATTTATTAGATCTGCTGTGGGGAACAGTTTATGTAGGACTGAGGTCTAAACTTTGTGGAAAACCTGTTTTTACATTATTTAAGGAGGAAGTAATCTGGAGAATCTGTAAAGAGTTAAAAAGGAGTAGGTGAGTACACAGGACTGTTGGTGTATAGAAAATTACTGAGCATGATATTTCAAGAAATGGGGTTAAAATAGCTGCGAGATAAACAAGGAAAATGCAAATGAAGAAAAGGTAATTTGATTTGGCTATTGGGAGGGTTTTTGGGATCTTCAGGTGGATACTTGCTTTTAGTAAAGTACTGTAGAGTAGATAATGCTATAGCTGCCCTGCTGTGCTCAGCTCAGTTTTGACTGACAAAGTGGGTAGCAGTAACTAGAGCAGGTGGTTTGCAACCTGGATCAGGTTTGCAGAAGGTTATAGTTGGGTGAAGAGGAAGTGATGAAGAGATTCCCTGTACCCTGTGTGAAAAAGTTTTCGTTCATAGCAAAGCTTTTAATAACTGTACTGATTTAGATTCGTTTGTAGATTTAAGTAGTCTGTTGAAGCATAGCCTTTCTATGTATTAATATTGTATTAAAAGAACTTTGTGTTTACAAAAATGTTAAAATTCTAAAAGGTTGAGTTATCATGATGCTATAATATTTGAGATGTTTGATCTGAATCGGTGTCTGTGAAGCAGGTGATTTCATTGAGAGTTTTGATTTAAGCCATCAAACATCTTTATTAAAATGAAATTAATTTAAGATTATTGGATGTTACTTTTTTAAAAGAATTTACTTGTTTTGAATAAACTCAAGACTTTTATTCTCAGTGTTGAGCTTCAACCTAACTGCTTCATTCATTATATTGTACTTGCAAGGTCCTAGAAAATATTTGGATGTAGCAGGTTGATTACCAAATATTTTATTGCCAATTCAAAAATGAAGTTTTATAATTCAACATGTCTAATTAGAATAATTTTTTTTAGTGAAATAATTAAAAATCTTCCATATCTTTCAGTCTAGGCAGAAATTTACATACCTCTACTAGATGGAAATATTTTCGGTGTTAGGGTTGGAAGGGTTCTTGAAGGGATCTTGAAAGTGAACATTTTCAATCACATAATGCTTAAATTTTTCATATTTTTCTTTGGTGAGCTTTCTCACCTAGAGTTCGTCTTAGTTTTTGATATTTTAACTGCTAATTGTTTTGTTCTTGTATTGAGATGAAGTTTGCCTCCCTGTAATTTGGTATTCCAAATATTCCAGTATTCCTGGTGGAGGCAAATAGTGTCATATCTGAAATATTCAGCCTTAGAAGTGCCTGGGTTTGAATCCTTGCTCCTTTACTAAGTTTTGTTACTTTGGACAAGGTACTTACCCTGTGTAACTAAATTTCCACAGCTGTAAACAGGGGATGATGATAGTGTCTACCTCATAGGAGTTTTTGAGGATTAGATGAAATAATATATGCATTTAATGTTAGCTAATGTTAATAATTGTGTACTAATTACAATTATTTTATAATTATATATTTATCATTATATTGTATAATTTATAGTGATATTTTATATATATAAAATATAGTATATAATATTCTATTATAACATAGTAGAATGTAAGGAATGAAGTAATGTTAAAGCTCAATACTAGCAATTCTCTAGTTTGCTCAAAACAAGTAGATATTACTATTGTTGTTATTGTTACTTGAGCCACACAAAGATCAAGTCACCTTCTTTCCTTCTTTCTCATGACAAACTTTAAAATTTCCGTAAATAGCTTTTACTTCTCCCACCCTATAGTCTCATGTTTTTTAGGACTTTAGTCCTTTCAACTTGACCTAGACAAAGCTCTAGTTCTGAATTCCTTGTAGTGGACATCTGTTATTTTTGCCACCCAGCATCTATTTACCCTTACTTGGTTTTCCTTTGGAAAACCATTCTTTCCTCCAATCTTTATTCTTGTGCTTTTTGATTAAGACTCTCCCTCTGGTACCAGGGAGAGCATGTGATGTAAGCCCAAACCTATCACAATGCCTTAGCATTCCCTTAGTGATTGGCTTAGTGAAGGGCATGTAATTTTAGCCAAGCAAACCAACTCCAATAATAGCTGGGTCTCTTATTGTCCTGGATTTCAGTTTTGAAGAGTGTTAGACTGGAGCTGTTACAGTCATCCTCAATGGATATTATGAGGATAGAATCAATACAGAGGAAGCGAAGCCCAGGAATGGAGAAAGAAACCAGATTCACATGATATTGTTTGAATTATGTCTAGTTATTTTTACAAATGAGCCAATAAATATCCTTTTGCATAAACCAGTTTGAGTTGGGTTTTTGTTACTTATAGTTGAAAGAATCATGACCAATATGTAGTATTTCAAGTGGGGGTGTTGATTAGTATAGAATAGGGTAAAGTGACCTTCTCTCTGATTTAATACTCAAATTCTGTTATTTTGACACTGTGTCACAAATCTGGTATCAGTCCCCACTTAAAATCCCTCAATGGTTTTTCATTGTTCTTAGGATAAGGACAGAATTTCTTAACACAGTCCATAGGTGCTTCATTGTTTAACTCTTAACTCTTGTCTATCTCTGTTGTCTTATCTCTTCCCATGTAACTCCTTGCTTTTTTTTTTTTTTGTCACAGTGGTTTCTTTGCAGCTTTTCATATTTGCTGGCCTGCCTTTTGCCATAGGTCTTTTGCACATGCAGTTCTTTCTTCATGGAATCCTCCCTTCCTTCTCCTGTTTGCCTAGTTAACTCCAACCCTTTCTTCAAATAACAGCTTAATCATCACTTTTTTTTTTTTTTTTTTTTAGCAAAACCAATTTTGATTATACTGGCTATAATTCCAGATTCATAACCTTCATAGCACTTACCATTGTCATTTTACATCCCTTTGTATGAGTGTTTGTCCCTATCTCTAGACTACAGGTTTCATGAATGCAATAACTATGTATTAATTTTTGTTCATTGTTGTATTCCTACCCGACACACAGTACATGTTCAATCAGTACAGCTGTCCCTTAGTATTCATGAGAGATTGGTTCCAGGACCCCAGTGGATAGCAGAATCTGAGGATGCTCAAGTCCCTTATATAACATGGTGTAGTACTTGGATATAACCTATACACACGCTCTCATATACTTTAAATCATCTCTAGATTACTTATGATACCTAATACAAAGTAAATGCTATGTAAATTGTTGTTACATGTTTTTAAATTTGCATTTTTTATTCTGTTGTTACTGTTTATTGGTTTTGTTTCTGAATATTTCAGTCCGTGGTTGGTTGAATCTGTGGATGTGGAACCACGGATAGGGAGGGCCAATTGTATACTTTTGGAATAAATGACCTTCCGTCTTATAGATCTTCTGGTACATCTTCAACAGTACATCTTCAATTTGTATTTTTGTTAATTTTTTTGGAGGGGGGCAAATACAAAACTGTTACTACCATTCGTTCTCTTATTGAGATCTTTTAAAACTTCATTCCATTTATTTATTTATTTAACATATTCCTTCATTTGTTTTTCGATCCAGGGACAGACTGGGTAAAGCCTCATTCTGCTTGTTTACATGTATTACACTCTCTACTCATGTATAAATTTAATCTGCACACAGGATAGGCTTTTTTCAAATTATTGCTGTAAATACTGCCCTTAGTTAAGTCATTCAAGGCATTAGAATACCCTTTTTACCCCTTAACCACAACTCTGTCTTCAATCACTATTATCTGTTGCATCACACACACAGCAAACTACTGAGTGGGATTGGGAATAGGGCAGGAGAGGGAATAGATTCTTACTTTGTACTCTATATACTTCTGTATGTTTGAACCATTTTCAGTAAACATGTTTTATTTTTTTAAAAACAGTGCTAATGAAAATATTTTTACTTTAAGGATTAATGTATATGTTTCTTCCATGATAGGGTATTTCCTAACCCCTGGCTAGTGTGATTGCTTTTATTCAAACTCCTAACCTAGAAACTCTTAACTTTTTGGTTCATAGGCTGCTATGAGAATTTGATGCACTGTCTTATCTTTCCAGAAATTGAGTATTCACAAAATTTTGCTAACTTTTATATTTCTGTGGTGCCCCAAACCTTATCAAGAACCTCTGCTGTACCACTTTTAGTTTTTGTAATTATAGCAACCATATCCTCTTTTATAAGATATTTATGTATTCATCATAATCCCCCTAATAGGTAGCTTTTTGAGATAGGGTCCTTTTCATATCCTATGAAAAAAGTGTTGCGATTTGCACCTTGCATTAGAAAGAAAACAATTAAGGATATTATTTTTCAAATTCTTAATCATTAATATTATTAAGTATTTTATTGTCCTTTCAAAGTCTGATTGAGCTCACTAACTTGGAGAATTGTTTTGGCTTTAAGGAATCCATCTGGATTTATCTTAATTTCAGAGAATTAAAATGCTAATTATTTGATAAGTTACCTTCAGAGAACGAAGTTTTTTGTGTAAGTGAGGAGATGGGCAGGGAAAGCTGGCCTCATTGAGGACCTGGATTTTCCCTGTTCTAGTCCTGATCACCTTGAAGGCCACTTCTTTCAAGACTGAATTCCAACCTTTTCCCTTCTCTTTGCCTGTTCATTGTTAAGATTCTCAAATATGTAATCTTTTAAAAATAACATTTGATATTTTTGGTTTGTTTTAAAAATAAAAACTATGGTGTATCCATATATTCCCTTTTTAAAGATCTTTTCTTTCTTAGAGTGCTTATTATCAGGAGACAACATTCTTCATAAAAATTAGAATCTTTCAGAAACTGAGTGAGATTTATCTTCTGAAGTCTCTTAAGATTCTATAATCATCTAGTGTTTTGTCTCTAGTGTTTTAACTGCTGATCAGGTGTTTTTAATAATGAAGTTTGTGTGGTCCGAATGTGCCCTTTTCAAGAATAAGACTGGTTTTTAACAGTAACAACTAGACTGATTCTGAAAAAGATACTTAGTTTTCTAACACTAAAACATTTGTAAGAAATGCTTGAGGCACAAAAGAAAGTATTGATTTAAATTTCATCTGCTTAAAGATTGTAAATAAAAAATATAAAAGTTAATTTCTTTATAAAATTTCATAGCTAAATCCCTAAATTTTTAAAAATCATTTTAATCATAGGTCTCTCTTTTAATTATTTTATTATTGCTTATGATTTACATTTTCTATCACACAGATAGTGCCAAAGTAGATATCATCATTCACTGCTTTTCTAATCCTGTTACAGTAATTTCCAATTTTCCATAATGGAATCAACAGGCAATGGATAGTAAGGGGATATACAACAGTAGTTTTAACAATTGCTGTTTTTACTCAAAAGATTTCATATGATTGTAAGGTGATGAACATTAAATAAAAATTAATTTTCAAATACTTTCTTGATAGTTGGAAGTGCTTGAGGGATCACAAAATCAGGGTTTGAAATTTAGATTGGTATTCATAGTTAAGAATTCACTTTGTATCCTTTAAGTTCTATTCATTTGAGATTAGAATTCAAAAATGATAGTCCTCCATTTCAGTATGCCATTGGTGACAGAAAGACTAAAGAATTGCTTATAAAATGAAATAGAATATAAACAAAAGCTGATTTAAGTAGAATTACTTAAATGCCTGATTTCTTGGAAAATTTCTGAGAGTAAAAAATGAAAGATCAAACTTTACTGAACCAATAAGCCAGTGTCATCTAAATGATTCCACCGAAACACTCATTTTAAGTATATAAGTAAATTGTTAGTTTTTTATAGATAGAACATTATCTTGAGCTAACTTTATGAGTTAGTTGAAGTTCATTTTTATGTGCAATACTTATTTTGCATATAAATTTTTGCTATTTGAAATGGTTTTCTTTTTTGTACCTGTTTTTTTGTTAAGTTGATCATATCTTGTTTTTTTTGGCGTTGCCAACTTCTTGGTTAGTAATACAATCCCCAATTAAAATATTTTTACGATGGGGAGACAAAAAGAAAGATTAACTTTATAATGTGATTTTTTTGATTATTTCATTGATTATATATCTTGAATTTATGGGATTGGGGAAGATGTAGAAGTTAACTGTTCTGCCGGGCATGGTGGCTCACACCTGTAATGCCAGCACTTTGGGAGGCCAAGGCGGGCAGATCACTTGAGTTCAGGAGTTTGAGACCAGCCTGGCCAACATGGCGAAACCCTGAATGTACCAAAAATACAAAATTATTCGGGCGTGGTGGTGCGCGCCTACAGTCCCAGCTACTCGGGAGGCTGAGGCAGGAGAATCACTTGAACCTGGGAGGCTGAGGTTGCAGTGAGCTGAGATGGTGCCACTGCACTCCAGCCTGATCAACAGAGCAAGACTCCATCTCAGAAAAAAAAGCTAACCATTCACCATGTTCCTCATAATCTCTTTTGTGTTTTAATTACTAGCTATTTATTTATTTATTTATTTATTTATTTATTAGAAAATAAAATACTAAGATACATGTAGAATGAGTGCTTTTTCTTACCTTTGCTTTCTTTTTTTTTGGAGTGAGGGTCTCACTCTGTCACCCAGGCTGGAGTGCAGTGGCCCAGTCTCGGCCTATTGCTGCCTTGACCTCTTGCAGCTGGGACCATGGGCATGTGCCACCACTCCCGGTAATTTTCGTGTATTTTTTGTGGAGATGGGGTTTTGCCACGTTGCCCAGGCTGGTCTTGAACTCCTGAACTCAAGCCATCCTCCCACCTTGGCCTCCCAAAGTGCTGGGATTATAGGCATGAGCCACTATGCCCAGCCTGAATGTTTTTTCTTAATAGAAATGTCATAAAGATACCTTATCTAAATGTTAATTTTTATATGTTGGTACTTTTGAATGGGATACTTATTCTATTAGATTAGTAGTATATAATTTAACAGTGTGTTATGTTTATATGAGGGTAAAATTTTTTTTGGTGTATATTTTAATTAGTTTAGAAATGCTTTTTTTGTATATTTTAATTAGTTTAAGAAATGCTTAGCTGATAGCACATAAATTCCAGTATAATAGAATTGGAATTAGTTCTTTTTTTTTTTTTTTTTTTTGAGACTGAGTCTTGCTCTGTCGCCCAGACTGGAGTGCAGTGGCGCAGTCTCAGCTCACTGCTGCAACCTCTGCCTCCTGGTTAAAGCCATTCTTCTGCTTCAGCCTCCCGAGTAGCTTGGATTGCAGGCACGCTCCAACATGCCCGGCTAATGTTTTAATTTTTAATAGAGACCGGGTTTCAGCATGTTGGCCAGGCTGTTCTTGAACTCCTGACCTCAAGTGATCCTCCTGCCTCGGCCTCCCAAAGTGCTGGAATTATAGGCGTGAGCCACCGTGCCCGGCCTAGAGTTTTTTAAAATGGGATTTATCCCAGAGTTAAAAATAGTTAAACATTATTAAGTGGTTTCTATGTGCCAGGCACTGAGATGTGTTTTATATATATTATCTCATTTAATCTTCATTATAATCCAATGACATAAGTCTATTTTTATTTTATATGTATATGTAAATGGTAAATGTATATATAAAAAGCAGTAAACAAGGCACTAGGTTAACTAACTTGTCCAACATCATATGGGTAGTAAGTGATTGAGTCAGAATTTGAATTTGGCATTCATTCTTCACCATGTTTTACTCTTCATGGTTACTGAATGTTTAAGGTATACAATAGATTTTGAGCTGAATTAAGCCAGAATCTTTTCAGTTGAAATATAGTATAGCCTGAGAGCTAGAATTGAAGATGACTTGGCAGAAAGTTGTGGCCATGCTGGTACTATGACTTGGTTCTCCTGATTTCTAGTGTGGTATTCTTTTTTCAAATGTGCATACACTGTAGTTGTAGTTTGTGAAATTACTTAATTTTTTTCTTATCAGAGAGTAAAGAGGACTATGTCTAGTATATAGCACACCTGTGTTCGTAGTATGTGCTCAGTACTAGATCACATACAGTATTAATATTATTTAATACAGCAACATTACATCAGGTGATATCTATCAATGGATGAAAGTGAAAATTTCAGTTAGTGAAAATACTTAGACCCACATTTCCATTGATTTCTAATCTTTTATAGAAAAAGATATCGTTTAATTTTAGATAAAAACTGAAATCAAACATTTATAAAATAGGAATTATAATTATTTATGTGGGCAGTATCCATAAATGAACGGATTTTATTTTAAGTCAGTTACTTGGAATTCATTTTTCCCCCATACAAACAGTATATTAAATATGGGCATGTAATCTGTACCTGAGTTAGTAGTTGAACTTGAGAGTCTCCTTTTTTTTTTTTTTTTCCTGGCTATTTTATTTTATTTTATTTTTTTGAGAGTCATAGTCTTGCTCTCTCTCTCAGGCTGGAGTACAGTGGTGCAGTCTCAGCTCACTGTAACCTCTGCCTCCTGGATTCAAGCGATTCTCCTGCCTCAGCTTCCCAAGTAGCTGGGACTACAGGCATGTGCCACCACGCCCAGCTAATTTTTATATTTTTTCATAGAGACGGGGTTTGACTCTGTGTTGGCCAGGCTGGTCTCGAACTCCTGCCTCAGGTGATACGCCTGCCTTGTCCTCCCAAAGTGTTGGGATTACAGGCGTGAGCTGCCACGCCCGACCTTTTCTGGCTATCTTAAAGAGCCAACTCTGAGCTGATGCCTTTGACGTCCCCGTTGCATATCTTTGTTGGATATACCACTTCTCTGGCAGCAGATTTAATGTTTCATAGAATTCTGTGCTTTACCAACAAAATTCTGAAGCCAGTAGATACTTATGTGGTCACTTAAAAACATTATATATGAGTCCATCGGATATGTAATTGTGAATCTTAAAAATATTCTGTGTTCCTGGTATTGGTAAGTCCTTAATGTGAAGCAAGAATTATCATGTATTTATCTGAAATAAGCATTATACTGTTGCTAGTGGGACAAGCTACAGCTATTCAAAAACTGAGTTAAAGAGATTTTTAATAGTACAACTTTAGAACTAGGGGATATTAAGTTAAACACAAGATTCACTAGAGTCTCTTGTGATAGTAACTCTGAATAACTGAATTAATAACAATAACTTCTGGAATTAAAGTAATAATTTTTTCCTTTGTGCTATTTCAGTTTACATAATTTGGAAATTGAAAAGTAGGAAAGCTTGCTTTTGTCAGCCTAAGGATAAAGAGGAAAGTGAAGGTTGAATTAGTTGTGTATTCCAGTGTTTTAGATTTCCATTGTTTAATTTTTGACATTTTTTTGCTTTATAACTCAGTTTTATAAAAGCTTGTTTATTTTGTAAAATTTATGCTATTGCGTGTGCATGGAAATTCAAAAAGCAGATTCTCAGTTTGAATAAAGCAATTCAAATAGTTTTTTATTTTCCAAAAAAAATGTGTATTCTAACAGCATTTTTAAAGCCAAATAAATTATTGACATACTAGATTGTAAACTTCCGAAGTCTAGGAATGTGACTTACTCATTTTTGTTTTCCCCTGACCTTAGCACATTACCTTGCATACAGAAGGCCATGAGTAGTTATTTTTTGAATGAATTAATCTATGATGAAATATTTCCAGTGAATTTTCTGTTCCCATTTAGTTGATAAAAAACCAGAAAGATAAAACTAAAATTTATTTAAAATTGTGTTTTCTTACAGAAATAATTACATGTATTTCTGAAATACAAAGAAAAGATAAACAGTTAAAGATTAATGTCACTCAGCATTTGAAAAGTTCGATTTCCAGTAACAATACATTGTAAGGTGATTACTCATTTTTACTAAATAATACTTTAAAAAATTATTTGTAATTTATGAATCATGACATTTCTTCAAGTATTAAGTGCTGAGTATAATAATCATGTTTTTATTAAATTTGGGTTTATTCAGGAATGAACCAGTTATGTAAAATGAACTATATGTGTATATCAAATATATCAAACATAATTGATCTCTGTATAGGAGAAAAGATTAAATATGTATACGTCTAATTTAATGAAGTCCACGCTAATAGTTGGTATCTTTATTTTATAGGAAGGAAAACAGAAATAACTTGCTGCCTTGTCTGGAGTCACATGGTGAGTTTAGAGATTAAAGTTACATCCAATAATTTGTGAATCCCAAGTTTCATGTTTCAATATTTGGTGTTACTTAAAGTGACTCATAAAATTGACTGATGTCATGTGTCAGTACTTAGGTGACAATTTACAGAAAGTCATCTCTGCAGCTTGATGGGCGACAACCCTTTTCAACCAAAAAGTAAGTGTTGCTGCCACGACTAATACTAGTATATGTGACTTTCGTATCACTTTACTTCAGGAGAAAGGATGAAAGTTGGGAGACATTTAAAAAAAAATGCTTAAAATTGTTAAAGCAACAAATGTTCACATAAAAACAAGTAATATAAATAAAAAAGTGAGTAAAATAGAGGTGTTTTCCCCCATTATCAGAAGAAACTACTTTTACCAATTTGATACATATAATCTTACATGTTTCTTCTGTACACAGAGAAAAAGTAAATTGTTTCTTAAAAAGTTGTAAAGCTATTATGCCTTAAAATATTTTTTTCTCAAAAATATATCCTGGGTATATTAACAATGGCAGTGCCCTGTTAAAAAGAACAAGGAAGACCTTTGTATACTATATGAGTTTGCTAGGACTGCCATAACAAAGTACCGCAGACTGGGTGGCTTACACAGTGGAAATTTTTCTCATAATTCTTGAGTCTAGAAGTCCAAGATTAAGGTGTTGGTAGGATTGATTTCTTCTGAGGGCCATATGGGAGGGGTTTGAGGCCTCTCTTCTTGACTTGTAGATGACCGTCTTCTCCTTTTTTTTTTTTTTTTTAAGACGGATTCTCACTCTGTCACCCAGGCTGGAGTACAGTGGCGCGATCTCGACTTATTGCAATCTCCTCCTCCTGGGCTCAAGTGATTCTCCTGCCTTAGCCTCCTGAGTAGCTGGGACTACAGGTGCTCACCACCAATCCTGGCTAAGTTTTTTTGTATTTTTAGTAGAGACTGGGTTTCACCGTGTTGGCCATGCTGGTATTGAACTCCTGACCTCAGGTGATCCGCCTGCCTCGGCCTCCCAAAGTGTTGTGATTATAGGTGTGAGCCACTGTGTGCATCCTCCATCTTCTTCTTATACCTTCTTGTGATCTCCTTTCCTGCTTGTGTCTGTGTCCTAATCTCCTCTTCTATTAAGGACACCAGTCATACTAGATTAGGGCCCACCCTACTAACCTTATTTTAGTTTAATTACTTCTGCAGACCCAGTCTCCAAATATAGTCACATTCTATGGTGGTGAGGGTTAGCACTTAAACATATGAATTTTGAGAAAATGCAGTTCAGCCTATACATGTAACAACTGGATGTAAATGATACTTTTGTTATTACTATACAACGAGTGTCCCTAATTATTTAAAATTATGCATTTTCTGACTTCGCCTAGTCCATATATTATTATATGCTATGTGCCTACTGCCCCTCTAATGTGTGGGGGGAATGTATTCCTATATGACCTTGAACATATAAAATTAACACACATGAAAAAACAGTTTGAGATCATATATGTTAAATCTTGAACTGCATGATATTGATTATCAGTGTAGTTCAGATTTTGAAGGAAAGTAAAATCTAATGGTTTAT
The DNA here is from genome assembly GCF_049350105.2 of Macaca mulatta. Taxonomy (NCBI): domain Eukaryota; kingdom Metazoa; phylum Chordata; class Mammalia; order Primates; family Cercopithecidae; genus Macaca; species Macaca mulatta. The sequence goes on along the minus strand of NC_133412.1, from coordinate 34,009,070 downwards.
TAGGGGAATTATAATTGAACCAAGAGTCAGGAGGGCCAGGGAATTAATATTTTGTTGAATATTCACTTGATGTTAGGTGCTTTATGTGGCATTTTCTTGAATCTATGTGATACTTCTATTAGGTAGATATCATACTTCTATTACAGATGAGGAAAATAGGTTCAAGTAACTTCTCTAGAGTCATATGATTATAAACAGTGGAATACAGGTTTGAATTACTCAATTTGATATCAAGTCTCTGCTGTCTTTGCTGCAGACTGGAGTGATATAGGCTAGAGCTGAGAAGGAAGGATATTCTGGGTAGAAGAAGTGGTGTAAATAATAGCTCTGAAACACACAATAAGGCTGGTGTTTCAAGTATTTAAAAAACACAAATGCTAAGTTATGACTTGCCAATGAAAATTAGTATTTTTAATTATTAGATTTGAAGAACTCTGTATAATTAGTCAAATAGTACAGTTTAGAGAAAAAAAGGTTGCTGATATTGATGGCATTTAGGAAAATGGGAAGGCCTTTTTTTTTTGGTAGGTGGACTACACTACAACATTAGACTAGAAAATGATTTGTGACTTTCTTCCTGTGAGAAATATCTACTTTGCCCTTAATTGAATAAGCCTAATTCGTTTTCCATATTCTATTCTAGCGTCTCTTCCCTGCTGTGTTCTGTGCCTGCCATTATTATTATTATTATTATTATTGTTATTATTTATTTTTTTAAAGACATACTCTCACTCTGTCACCCTGGCTGGAATGCAGTGGCATGATCTCAGCTCACTGCAACCTCCACCTCCTAGGTTCAAGCGATTCTCCTGACTCAGCCTCCCAAGTAGCTGGGATTACAGACTCGGGCCACCACGCCCGGCTAATTTTTCTGTCTTTAGTAGAGATGGAGGTTTCACCATGTTGGCCAGGCTGGTCTCGAACTCCTGACCTCAAGCAATCTGTCTGCCTTGGCTTCCCAAAGTGCCGGGATTACAGGTGTGAGCCGCCTCTCCCATCCCGCCTGGCATTCTTGAATCTGCTTTAGTTTATCCCGTTTATCTCCCACCTGTTGCCTCTTATTCTTAGTTTATCTGCCTTTTGTGAATACATTTTTAAAAAGACAGTGGGTATAATCCTTTTTGTAGAGATAATCATATTCTATGTATATGACTAAAACTCACTTTCACTGAATTTGACTATTCCAGATTTTCTGTCTACTGTAAATAACTACTGTCATCAATGATCTGTTTATCTAAATTTTATTATTTAATATTTTAGAGAGTAAGCTCTGCACTTCTCACTGTTGTTACCACATACTGACTACAAATATCAATTCAGAAATTCCTATTAGGGTTATTAAAGTACATCTTATATTTAATGCTATGTATTACAAAAATGTTTTTATCTTTATTTTCAAAAATGAGGTTTACTTCTCTCCTTTTGAAAATCAGGTAATTCAAAAATGGCAGAACTGTTTATGGAATGTGAAGAAGAGGAGCTGGAACCATGGCAGAAGAAAGTAAAAGAAGTTGAGGATGACGATGATGATGAGCCAATCTTTGTTGGAGAGATATCAAGTTCAAAACCAGCAATTTCAAGTAAGCATTTACTTTTAGTGAAACCAAACTTTATAAGGTATTACTTCTAATAGAAAAACTTGTGAACTGTTTAATAGGTACTTGGTGTTCATGTTCCACTGTAAAGAGTTAGGTGTGAGAGATTGGGTGGGAGGCCAGTAAGAGCTTGAGAATCAGGATGGCGATGTGTTTGGGGACTTGAGGAAGGAGGTAAGAGGTTAAATATCAGATGTCAGAAAAGAGAAATGGACTGAGATTAGCTAGTGACCCTGGAGGTCTTCTGAGATTAGAAATCGTAATTTTTAATGGAGTTAATTAATTAATTTATTTATTTATTTGAGACAGGGTCTAACTCTATTGCGAGACTGGAGTGCAGTGGTGCAATCACGGCTCACTGTAGCCTCAACCTCCTTGGCTCAAGCGATCCTCCCACTTCAGCTTCCCGAGTAGCTGGGACTACAGGCGTGTGTTACCATGCCTGCCTAATTTTTGTATTTTTTGTAGAGACAGGATCTCACCATGCTGCCCAGGCTGCTCTCGAACTCCTGAGCTCAAGTGGTCCACCTGCCTCATCCTTCCAGAGTGCTAAGATTGTAGGTGTGAGTCACTGCACCTGGCCTTAAGTAACGTATTTATCTGTTTATTCTTTTTTATTTTTTTCAAACCCAGGAGAAAAGAAAATAAAATATTTGGAATGCTTTGCTTAAAATTTCAGAATATACTAAGTGAGTTTTTGTTGGTCTCAAATGGGACTTCTCACATCCAGTCCTCACTGTAGTGTCATCTATACATGGCCACAAAATGTATAGGTGATGAATGATTGCACAGTCTCTGGCCTGTGTACCAATAGAAGCTGCAGCTTCTGACCATATCCATCTTCCAGTAACTCCTTTTTATATTCATGAAAGATAACGGCGCTGTCTACAGCCACTCTACTTGGATGATGTAGCGTTTAGTACATTTAAATCCTTAAGGCTTTTGGGCAGAACAACTTGGTACCTTTGTGGCTTATTAGCTTTGAATTAGAGAATTGGTCTTGACATTGTTATAATATTAATGTGCAGATACTGTGACATTTGTTAAAATGTCCACTCAAAAATGTATGACAGTGCAGAGAAATAATGTACAAATTTCAGGGAGAAAGAGAAAATAGATCCTTTTGCATTTCATTTACTTGTTTGAAGCCAGGAGAATTTACCAAAGAATGTTATGTACCCAGTTTACTAGTGTGTGTGTGTTTACTTACCATGGTAGTGCTTCAAAGTGTGATTAAGAGACTAAAATTTTCTGAAAGCCTAGTTCTTGCTTCGCTTACCTCTAAACTCGGATTGGCACCTTTATTCAGTTTTATTAGAGAGACAGTAATTACACCAATCGGATTTTCAGTACCATTTCCTGTGGCACGTTGGTCATCTCTCATGGAATGCTAAGCGGAGTGCCACTTGGATTATAAAATGTATTACGCATGATGGCATTGTTGGTAATAGTGGAACATAATATTCTCTTAATTATTGTTTTATATTGAAATGTTATATTGCAAAATTATTCAAACTCTTACCGAAAACATGACAGTTAAGATTCAAGTTGAATTTATACTGATTGTAGATGACTCTTCATGGTATTCAAGTAGAACGTTGTACATTAGTTTTAAAATAATTCCATCAAGAAGGGGATTGACCCCAATAGAATTTCTTTTCTACAGTGTTAAGGTGAATAATTTAAATGGTTTTATTGTTATTTTATGTGTAAGCCAGAAAATATGTTAACGTATGGAACATGAGTTAAATGTTTGTATAAAACTGCAAGAAAGGAGGTCAAAAACTTGTGATCCGTAGACTACACCCAGTAAAAAGTACGACAGCAATAGTTCTTTCATGGTCTGAGTAAATATTTAATCCTGAATTTCTGAGTGAAAACAGTTTCAAGTTCTTTGAGTAGAACTTTCTGTAATAAGATTTCTGTAGTGTTTAATTACAGAGCACTGCATTGACCTTATCAGAAAACAACCATATTTCTGTTTGAACCATTATTTTATAGAATTACTTAATGGGATCTGGTTCCTTTCTACTGTGAGGAAGATACAAGAAATTTTTATGAGATTTGGTGGGTTCTTTTTTTTTTTTTTTTTTTTGGTGCTTTTTACCTTTTTCTAACCAGCAATTTTAGGCAAATCCTCATGCTTCCAAACCACAATTTGATAAGCTAGAAGTTACAGAGTTTACATGCATGCAAGAATGAGGAACTTTAAATTGATCCTCAAAGTCATGGCAGGCTCAGATTGACTTCTGGTGTAGTGGTAGTTTTGAAACTTCTTAACTAATAAAATGCTATGATAAACTGTTGGTTCACTTTAGTCTGCAATCTCTGATAGTTTTCCTTTTTTAACTCAAAACTAATAGTAGATGATCCAATGAGATTTTCCGTAATGAAACTTCAAGGCTTCTAGAGGAGTGAATGCAGTGTAGAGGTTGGGCAAGGATTTGATTTTGAATCATAGGAACTTGACTGTATGTACAGCCCTGTCATCATGCAAAGAAAGATATACATTTAAATTACAGGTTGTATATAAATATATTTTTGGAAAATTTTTATTAACTATGTGATGTTTCTTCGCAAGCACAATGTTTTGAGTCACATGTAGTCAGATTTGTCATTCCCTTACTTCTGGCTTTTGGATTTTGAGTTACAATGAGAAAGATTGTTCTTAGTCTATAAAACAAAACCTAGTTATCTTGTTTCTTTTGTTTCTTTAGTAGATAAAGATGTATGTATTTAAAATGAACTATATTCTTAAATCAGTGATTAGTTATATACTCTTTCCATAAATCTGTTTAAATGTTTTCAATTGATGATTTCTATTATCTTAATATGTATTTCATTCAAACAATGAATTTTAAAATAAATAAATATAATCTTTTATAGATATTTTGAACAGAGTTAACCCCAGCTCATATTCAAGGGGACTAAAGAATGGTGCACTCAGTCGAGGTACAGTATTATTGTACTATTTTATTTTTAAAGTGAAGTATTTTGACAAAATTGATTATGTACAAATAATTTCAATATATTGTGTTACTTTAAAATACAGGTATTACTGCTGCATTCAAGCCTACAAGTCAACACTACACGAATCCAACATCAAATCCAGTGCCTGCCTCACCAATAAATTTTCATCCTGAGTCTAGATCTTCAGATAGTTCTGTTATTGTTCAGCCTTTTTCTAAACCTGTAAGTGTTTCTAAAACTATACAGCCAGCTCAGGGATCCATTGGATGTTATTTATCAATATCAACAATACCCAGTTAAAATTCTGGACTGTCATAAGTAGTCATCCAGTAGAAGCATAGTTAGCATCAGAAAATGTCACCATATTTTTGGTAACTCTAGCAGTACCCCAAGTAATAACTGAAGGAGCTAACTACCCAATCTGTTAATAACAGGCAGTATGCCTAAATAGGTACAGTAATGAAAACTATACTATCAAAATGTGAATAAAGTTATAATCAGTAATAAATATTGCATAATGACAAATATTTAAGATTGCAAACTGGGCCAGGTATTCTTAATTGGGAAAACAGTCAAGACACCATCATAGCTTTTTATTCTGAAAACATTCCTTTATAGTTCAGTTAGTTAAAAAAAAAAAGGTTTTTTTCCTATTACGAAATACTCCCACTTTTTTTGTTACAAAAAGTAATAGAAAATGGTAATAGTTAACATTCATTGAGCTGTTAGTATGTATAAGGCTTTGTGCTGAATGCCATAGGTAACTTCATTTCATTTAGTTCTTAAACATCCCCGTGAAGTAGACACTATAATTATCCTCATTTTTTAGTTGAGGAAACTGAGGCTTATAGAGGTTGAAAGATTTATTCAAAATCCCAAAGTTGGCAGTTGATGGATCTGGGATTTCAATCCAGCCTAACCCATAGTTTATATGTATATGCACACATACATACATATATGTTGTATATAAATGTACACTTTTTTAGTCATGAAAGAATTGCCTTAGTTGAACAGTTCTTAGACTGTATTTTGCAATCCTCTGGGGTTCCCCAAGACCCTTTCAGAGATTTGAGAGTCAACAGTGTTGTCATTATAATCACAGACTGTTTTCCTTTTCCACTGTGTTGTTATTTGCACTGGTGATGCTGAAGTAATGGTGGGTAAGCTGCTGGTACCTTAGTGTGAATCAAGGTAGTGCCACCAAAGTGTACTTACAGTTTCTGTATTAGTCACCTGCCATGCACTCACAGTAAACTATATTACTCAACTGAGTATTACTCAGTTATCCCCAATTTCCCTGATGAAGTATTAAAATGTTATTAGTTTTGTTAACTCTCTACACTTGAATATGTGTTTTTAAAAATATTCTGTGTGATGACATGGGTAGTATGCATAAAGTACCTCTGTGTCTGAAGTATGATGGTTGTCTTGAGGAAAAGCACTTGTGTGATTGAATTGTGAGGTAAACTACCTGATTTTGTTGTTGTTGTTAATAGAGCACCATTTTTACATGAAAGAATGACTGACATACCATGGTGTATTAGATATTTATTTCTGTGTATCAATATTACCACAAACTTACACAGCTTAAAACAACATATACTCTTTATCTCATGGTCTCACAGTTTCTGTGGGTCAGGAATCAAGCCATGGCTTAGGTGGGTTTTCTGCTTAAGGATCTCACAAGGCTGCATTCAAGATATGGTCCCTGAAGTTGCAGTTTCATCTGAAATTCTATTGGGGAAGTATTTGCTTCCAAGTTCACATGGTTGTTGGTAGCATTCAGTTCCTTAAGGGTTGTTGGAATGAGAATCTCAGTATCTTGTTGGCTTTTGGCTGGCTCCTTGGCAGGTAGGTTTTCCCAATAAGACTGCTTGCTTCCTCAAAGCTAGCAGGTGAGAGTGAGTCCTTAGCAAGATGCCCTTACGGTCTTAGGTAACATAATCATGTACACAAAAATCATATATATCCTGTCACCTTTGTTGTATTCTATTGGTTAAAAGCAAGTCAGAGGTCCTGCACACACTCAAAGGGAGGGAATTATACAGAACATGAATACCAGGACCCGGGGTTTATGGGTAATGACATTTACATGGAGGCCAATTTAGAGTCTGTCTGCCACACACTTACTCAATCTTGATTGTTTGGCAAACATTTCCTCAAACCTCTCACTTCAACAAAAACAATTGATAGTAATATTTCTTGCCAATGGTAAAATTTGAACTTTCAAGCAAAAATTAGAATTTTGGAAAACTCATTTGCCACCGTGATCTTGGCAGCTTTTGAATACCAAGAGTTTTCTGATGAGTGGTGGCGTTCATAAATAATGATTTAAAAAATATTGTGTAATGAACTATGTCACCATTTGGAAGACCTGTATAATTCAGTGAAACCAGTATTTTCCACATAACTGGTATATATATTACAAAAGTATGTATGGGTAAAACATCCATTTAAAAGCTAAGATAGATCAATGATTTTAATGGAACAGGGATACGGTTTCAGATTTCACACTGCAACAAACCTTTAAGAAAGTACCAACTGTTCAGTTTTGGTATAGTATCAAAATAGTATATCCACAGTTAATTAAAACCCTGTTAAAACACTCCCTTTTCCAGTTACATATTCCTATGAGGCAGATTTTAATAATATTCTTCAACCAAAACAACATGTCCTAGTAGATTGAAGGCAGAAGCAGATAAGAGGCTAAAACAATTTTTGATTAAGCTAGATAGTTAAGAGCTTTGCAAAGATGTGAAACAATGCCACTTTTCACTAGCTTTTTTTTGTGTTTGCAAGTCAATTTTCATTAAAATGTTATTTATGTTAATCTGTAATGAGTTTGTTATTTTAAAATGAATAAATAAATGTTATAAAATATTCTCTGTTTTAATTTCTAATATGGAAAATACTGATAGACATAACCAATGTAAACAAAATCTTTTTGGGTTCAACAATTTTAAAGTGCATAAAATGGTTCTGAAGCCAAAGAGTTAGGGCACCACTGTCTCAGAAAAATAGTAGTGAATTTTCCTAAAAATGTATATTCTTTAAATAATAAGAACAAGGGAGACTGCTGAGTCTCTGTCTTGAATCATCCAAGGTTCCACAGGCTATTTCTAATGTTTTAAAAAATGTAATAGGTGGCTGGGCGCAGTGGCTCATGCCTGTAGTCCCAGCACTTTGGGAGGCCAAGATGGGCGGATCACCTGAGGTCAGGTGTTCAAGACCAGCCTGGACAACAGGGCAAAACTCTTATGTGTCTACTAAAAATACAGAAGTTAGCTGGGCGTGGTGGTGGGTGCCTGTAATCCCAGCTACTTGGGAGACTGACGCAGGAGAATCACTTGAACCTGGGAGGCAGAGGTTGCAGTGAGCTGTGATCATGCCACTGCACTCCAGCCTGGGTGACAGAGTGAGACTCCATCTCAAAAAAAAAAAAAAAAGAAAAGAAAAGGAAAGGAAAAAAAAGGTGTTCCTGAAGGTAGCTGGAAGGCTACCCAGAATGTAAAAATTCTTTGCTATTAGTTGGAATCAAATTAACTCAGTGGTTTCTTTCATGCTTCTTATAAGCTATTTGGCATTTGAGGGAAAAAAAATAGAAAAAGAAAACATTGTTTAATAGTTTGTTAGGTAAAAATCTTTCCAACATTTGACCGAGGGAGGGGAAAAAAAAATAAAAGCAAGAGTTTGTACATTTGGTAAAGGAATTAGGAATTAGATTCTTTTCTGACTCAGAATGTTTTGGGCATAGTTTTTAAATGAAAGCACCTCAGTTGATGGTTCCTATACGTGGGTTCTTTTTAAAAATGAGAGGTTTTGCCAGTTGGTCTGGGTGGAACCCAGAAATGATAGCTTCTTAAAAACTCTTCAAGTGTGATTCTACTGTGCAGTTAAAGTTAAGAATGACAGTGGAGTATTCTGGAATGAATTGAGAATCCTGTTTAAGGGACTTTTCTCTGAATTTTGGAAGTTATTTTAATAAATTATAATTAGTAATTTTTTATGTCATATTTTGTGTGTGTGTTTTTACTTTTTCATGGAATGTCGTATCTGAACATCGCTTTCAGGTTGGCAGGGATGGGATATATTATTATTACCTAGAAAGTCAATGTGATATAGCTTAAGTGCTTGGGCTTTGTAATCAGTCAGACCTGGATTCTATTTCCAGCTCCATCAGCAACAAGTGGGGCTGTACTGGGAGCCTTATTAGACCACACCTAACCTTAGTTTACCTATTTATAAAATGGGGAATAATATTAGGTCTTTATTAGTATTGTTGTGATAGCTGCTTAATATGATACATGTACCATGAAGAGCAAGTACATTTAAAACAATTGTGATTATTTCAGTTTGAAAGGTGAATAACTTGAAACTCAGAAGTAACTTTCCCATTTTTTCACAAATATTTGGAGAAAATGTTTACTTTGAAGTGTATGTTTTATTACTGTTAAATCATAGGGCATAATTGATTTAAAAAAAAATACCACATGTTGAGGCCCAAATGCCTACATCTGCCTATTAGGCCTCAAATTCTAGGATTAGTTTGAGTTACATCAATAGCTTGTTTCCATAACTTCTTAACAAACCCGTGTCAATAGAAAAGTTAGTAACAAAGCAAAATTCTTCAAACTTAAATATTCCTTAATTTATAATAAAACATTTATGTTTCTCTTATGAAATAATATGTATTTGGGGACAGAGTTTAGAACAGTGAAAAGAGTATATCAGGACCCTATAGTATATGCAAATACATATTTCTGTTTTTTCACTGAACATTCTACTTGGAACATTTCCTAAAAAAATGTTAATTTGGCCGGATGCGGTGCCTCACACCTGTAATCCCAGCACTTTGGGAGGCTGAGGTGGGCAGATCACAAGGTCAAGAGATGAAGACCATCTTGGCCAACATGGTGAAACCCTGTCTCTACTAAAAATACAAAAATTAGCTGGGCATGGTGGTGTGTGCCTGTAGTCCCAGCTACTTGGGAGACTGAGGCAGGAGAATTGCTTGAACCCAGGAGGTGGAGGTTGCAGTGAGCCGAGATCACGCCACTGCACTCCAGCCTGGCGACAGAGTGAGACTCCGTCACACACACAAAAAAGTTAATTTTTGCACAATAGTTTATCAGTTTAATCATTTCTCCATTGTTAGACATACAGGTTATAATTGCTTTGCTGTTATAACTAATTTTCCCTTAAACATTTTTATTTCATTACCATAAATTCTTAAAAATGGAATAATTAGATAAAAGAGGGTAAACTGGCTGGGCACAGTGGCTCACACCTGTAATCCCAGCACTTTGGGAGGCCAAGGCAGGTGGATCACTGAGGTCAGAAGTTCAAGACCAGCCTGACCAATATGATGAAACCCCGTCTCTACTAAAAATACGAAAATTAGCCAGGTGTGGTGGCGCATGCGCCTGTAGTCCCAGCTACTCAGGAGGCTGAGACAGGAGCATCACTTGAACTCAGGAGGCAGAGGTTGCAGCGAGTGGAGATCAGTCCATTGTACTCCAGCCGGGGCAACAAAAGTGAAACTCTGTTTCACACACACACAAAGGAAGTGAACATTTTAAAGCCTTCAATAGCTACTGCGAAAGCTTTTATGCAGAAAAATTATGCTAAAATATAAGCTCTACTTTGCCAATAATGAATGTTACTACTTTTTAATTCAAACTAATATTAGACAGAGAAAAAATAGTACAAACAGTTCCCATATACCTCTTACCCAGTTTCCCTTTATGTTAACATCACAACTGGGTAATTAACATTAACCCAACTATAGACCTTCCTGGAATTTCATCAGTTTTCCCATTAATGTTTTTTTTCTTGCCCAGTATCCTGTTCAGGATCCCACCTTGCAGTTATTTCTTTTTAATCTCCTTATATTTTCTAGTTATTCATTCTTTCTTTGTCTTCCATAGCCTTGACACTTTTAAGAGTAGTGGCTAATTAATTTATTTTGTAGTAGATATTATGGTAACATGCCAATGCATTAGTTAAATATTGCTATTGTTTTTATTTGCATTTCTTTGGCTAGCAATTTGGAAAAAAGGTATTTCGTATGTGTTGTTCATTAGTATTTGATATCTGAATTCTCTCAGTTTGTGGCCTTTGCCCATATTTCTCCTAAAGTGATAGTCTTTTTGCTTTAATTTTTAATCATTGTTAATCTTGAAACTTTTGCTTGTTATATATTATGACATGTAGAATGGTCCAAAAGTCACTCTGAGAGCTTACTGTCCACAATGAGTATCTTTTAAATGTATTAATAGTACTGGAGTAAATTTGTGTGTGTGTGTGTGTGTGTGTGTGTGTGTGTATGTATCATTATATTTAATGTATAATAATATTGGAGTGTATGTCCCTAAATTATATTGACCATATTTTTCATAATTATGTACACTATATATGTATGCTCATATATGTTATAACTTTATACTGCTTTATACTTGACCACATTATCATGCATCTCATACTTTTCACTCCTCTCTTCTTAAGATCTTCCTTTTAGTTTGGACCACCCTTTCTCCTGATGGAAGGGCTAAAACTTCCTTTGAGTCCCAAGGCCTCCAGGGGCAGGACAGCTGGCCCCAATTATTCCTATAAACAACTTCTGTTCTAAACCGTGTCTGCCTGGCATTCTTATTTGTTCACTCTACTGACCGGTTTGCTTTCATATTTGCCTGATGAGACGGAAGATTCCTGGCCTAGCATGGCTTTCTATGGGATGATGGAAAGGGTGTGGGGCCCATTTTTTCTCCTTCTGATGTGTAGCTTATACATTTCTCCAATAAAGATGATTTCAAAATTCATATTATGTGATATATCCATCCTTAACACTGATGCATAATACTGCAGATTGATTCTGTTTGTTTGCCCTGATATCTCAGTTGTGAGGTTTTTAGAGGCATAGAAGCTTTTAATTTCTTCGGTCATGTAAATATGGTTTTTAGTTTTCTCCTTGCTTATGCCCAAAGATTTTGCTAAGTTCTATTATTTGCCCTTTAATGAGGATACTGCATCTTTAGAAGTCATCTAAAGTGTATCAATCTTATTGATATATAAGTTGATTTATGTTTCTTTTACCTTGAAGAAGTTGAACTAAGAATACGCCCCCCATTTTAGTTTTCTAGTCAGCAGTAAACCAGCTCTAAGTAATAGCTTGCTTTCAGTTTCAGTAGATGATAATTTTGGCAAAGTAGCAATTATCTTTGTGTTTTTAACTTGTTAATAATTGAGTCATCAAAGGATTTCCTTAGAATATTGGGCATACAATTAAGTTTACTTTTGTAAATGTCTATGAAATAAAATTCTTACATAATTATGTAAAATTACATAATATATAATTATATTGAAATAATTATAACTGTTGAATAAACGTATTATTTTTCCTTTGAACTATTTAACAGGGTTATATAACAAACTCATCACGAATTGTGTCTAATAAGTCATCAGAGTTACTCTTTGACTTGACCCAGGATACAGGATTATCACATTACCAAGGGGGACCAACACTTTCTATGGCAGGTTGGTTTTAGTATTTTTTTCATAAAGATTATAAAAAGAAACTTGATAAATATACATATGAGATTGACTTTCTGTTTTGAAGCCCCTACCCTTGTGTGAAGTTTTTCATATATTGTAAGGTGGAACATCACTAGTAGTTCTTGAATACCTTTCTTGGGTAATTTTCTGTAAAATCCTATTTAATAACAGAATATTTTATTTCTTCCTATTAAGTAAGTAACCAACTTTGAACTCATTCTCACTTGGAGCTAACCATAGCTGAGATACACTAAAATAATCTGTGAGTTAGAGAACTTCTCAGGTAGCCTAAATACTCCGTTTAAAAAAGTATTAATTAGTTTCTATGGACACTAGTGTGAAAAATATATGGTTATAGTTGATTTCCTAATTAGTGTCTTTCTGTTCTAATTATTTCAGAGTGATAGTTCAATATGATTATAAAGTGCTATTATAAACTGCCAACAGTAAATAAATAGTGATTTGCACATAGTAAGTACTCATTAATGTACGTTGAAGGATTAATGAACTTTCCCTGTTGAGGAACATTGAAAGTTATTTGATTGTATACTATAACAAAGTTCTTCATTAATCTAAAATAAATTAGTGTACTATAAAAGAATTTTATCTAATTGAAAATTCCCTATAATCAAGGCGGTTATTCTTTGTATATTCGCGATTTGTATCTATTCAAATATGTGACTAAACAGACGTATACATGATTTTTTGGAATTTTTAGATTTACTAACAAATCAGTGCAGAGAATTTACCAAACCCTCTCCTAGTTTCTTTTTAATGGTAATACTAAATGTATTATAAACTTAAACTCCTTTTCCATTTTGATAATCCTTGATTTGATATTCACCTCTCTGGGTGTCACTTACATATTTAGTAACAATCTGGTTTGTGAAATAGCTAAGAACCAAAAGAAACAGGGAGAAAAAAAGTTGTCTTAAAGTCTGGTTTCATAAAGCATATAGACTTTATTCATAGAAAAAGTCTAAATTCTTGAAACTTCTTGGGAATAAAGAGAAATAATGACTCCTATTCTTCCTGTAAGTGTTCTACTTCAGCGAGTGGGACTTTAGCCTGAGCAGTAAGTAGGATGATTTGATCCTCTATTCTTAAGATTTTTGTAGTCTCTGTTAAGTTACCTAACCACTTTGGTTTTCACAAATTGTTAAAAGGGAGATTTTAATTTTTCTTGCAGAATGCATTCATTCTTCACATCTGGAACCATTCATTTGGACATGTAATTTTAATTCTTGCTCTACTTAGGGATTTTTTTAATGCCCAAATCCAAGTGAAATGTGAGAATACATTATAAGCTTTAAAAGACTTGACAACACAGTTATTCTGAATGATAATTATGAATGGTATGTGCCACATGTTCAGTAACATGATTAACAGACTACCATCTAGGGAGATTATGGGGGTTTGGAGAAGACTGGATTTGAGCTAAATCTTGACTGAGAATACGATTTTTACCAGCAGAGAGAGAGCTGTTGCGGGTAGGGAGCAGCATAAGCCAAACACAACAGAGAAATAAGTTAAAGCATCAAAATTTAAAACAAATACAGAGTGATTTTATTTAATCTTGAGATTTCTTGTTTTAAAAATTCTCAAAGCAGTCTATTTCTACTGTCTAGCCTGCTGTATAATCAGATGCTTAATTCAGAATTCCAGCATTCGTTGGTTTTTCAGGTAACTTAAACATCTCACAAGAATGTGAATGTGATTATACAGAATCTTTCCCATGTACCTACAGTATATCTATCAGTAATCGAGTATTTTGAAGATGGAAAAAAATCATTTTTATGTTATCTGAAAAGGATGAAACAGAGAAGCCAAGTAGTGTAGTACTCTTAATTTGCTGTAATGTTTGCCCTTATTAAAAAGCTGACAAGTGAATCTATTATATTTTTCCCCTTTAAGGTAAGTTAAATATAAAATATTTTGTTAGTAATGATAATAGCTGTAATTTATTACTGAGTGCTTTCTGTGTACCAAATGTTTTGTTGGGTGCTTTAAGTACATTATCTTATTTGGTCCTTAAAGCAGCTCTGTAAAATAGGGTATTATAACTTATTTTATAAAAAAGGAAACTGAAGCTTAGAGAAATTAAGCTAAGAATACGTAACTAGAGAGTGACAAGGTGTGGATTTGAACTTATCTTGTCTGACTTAAAAACCTGGAATATTTCAAATATAGTTACCTTACCATTTCTACTTTTAATGTATAGTTGGGAGGACTAAAATATGATGTACAGTTTTAGAATCTCTTTTACAAAGTACAGTTGTGTGTTATTTTCAGAATAAGACTTTTCTGAGCCTTACTATAGCCTGGATATCCTCATTTCTCTTGCGAATGCATTAAATAAAACTAAAATTGTTTAGTCTTAACAAATTGGTTTTCAAATGGGAAAGTGTTTTTAGGAAAGAAATCCTTATATAAACAAAATTTAAATAAATAAAACAAAAAAGAGTTTCTCTGTTAGACATGCTCAATATATTCTCTAAAACAAACCCATTAATTTCTGGGGAACATAGTGTGAAAATCATTATACTTACTACTTCCATGATGTGTCCTTTCCTATAAATGAATGAAGTATTATCATTCAAGATTAGTTGTTTCCACTTTGTACATAGCGATAAATGAGTAATACCACTCAAAGCCATGAGTAGACCACTCTTACCACTCTTCAGTTTGTTAGGTAGGAAAGAACTAAGTTTCCATTAGACATTTTAAGTTGTTAAATAAAAAAAGGCATCTTAAGAGCATCTCTAAATTTTTGAAACAGGTAATTGTTGTTTTTTTTTTTTTTTTACAAACTCTAATGTACTCAATGCACTTAAGCGTCTAAAGATAATTCATTTGTCAGAACTTATTCATAGTATACTTTTTTTTTGGCTTGGAGTATTGGTCTGGCTTCCTTTATGATACCTCTTTATATATTTTTTTATTTGAAGTCATATTTAGAATTTTCTTTCATAGAGGGATTCTTTTTTAAATTATTTAAATGTATGTAGTCCATGAAAATATATGTGCAATTTCTTTACACCCTTGAGTTTGGATCATATCAAGTTTTATCATTATTGTCATGATATGATAATTCAATTATATTACCTTTAATTTAGCTCCAAAGTATTTTTACTCATATGTAAGTAATATTCTAATTTTTAAAAATATATTTCTCACTGTTTAAATTATTGTAGGTATGAATGAAAGTTCATTTTTATCAAAACGTCCTTCTACTTCTGAAGTAAATAATGCTAATCCAAAGAAGCCTAAGCCCAGTGAAAGTGTTTCTGGAGCAAATTCCTCAACTGTATTACCTTCAGTTAAATCCCCTTCAGTGACATCTTCCCAGGCTATGCTAGCAAAAGGTAAATATGAAATCTGGTATGTAAAAAGAAGTTATAGTATTTATACATACATTTTAGAAGTGGCTATAAATTTAAAAAGTATTATTAGTGGTTATTTAAGGTTAAAAAATGATGAATTTTGAGTCATAAAAGTTCTGAATTTATTTTAGGTGCAAATACCTCATCAAATCAATCTAAAAATGGAACACCTTTTCCAAGAGCCTGTCCAAAGTGCAACATTCATTTCAATCTTTTGGATCCTTTGAAAAATCACATGAAGGTGAAACTCTTTCAAAATTTAATCTGTAAAAAGTTTGCACGTTTCTAAAAATACTGATGATTATAGTAATTAATGGTTTGTCCAGAAATAATCTTACTGGTATATCCATTTAAGTAACAATTTACATTCGTAATGATTATATAGATTCCCAAATTCCTTCTAAATCCTCAAATTTTAAAACTTAAATTTGTATATATTATAATGTATGCTTATTGTATTTTAATTTTAAATAAAAATAACGTATTAATCAGATTATTTTATTTATCTGGTCATATTCTTCAAACTTCTTATAAAACAGGCATTTTATTACATGTTTACTTTTGCATATAACTTAAAAATTCTGTTACCTTATTTTTGTGTCCATGTTAACATGTACATGTCAGAATGAAAATCTGAGTTTTATATTTTAATTTTTAATATTCAGGTATAAACTCCAAATGTTGGAGCATTTCATATGAAATAATTGTTTTAAGTCAGTCCAGAATATAGTTCATATAATTGTGTAAATTAATTTGAGCTTTTTATTGGTACAGGAAGCCCTTGAATTTAGGTTTTAAGAAATGTCCAAAGTACTAATGAAGTATGAGATTTAGGTAACACTTAAAGTATTTTAGTAGATACTATAGTATCCTGTGTTTGTGTAGAGATGGTCTGTACTCCCCTTGAGTGCCCAGTATAAATGACAAGAAGGGAGAAAAGAGATCAGAAAAAAGGCAGTGTAGATTATATAAGGAAAAGAAAGAAGGAGAGGGGTGCAACGGCAGAGAAGTAACTTAGGAAAAGTTTCTGCTGTTTCAGAGATTGACACATTTTTATTGAAATTGAGCATTTTACAAAAAAAGTAGAAAAAAGGGAACTTAAAAAATTATAAATACAGTCGTCTTATTCATGTACACAATCATATTTGGTCTGTCCTTACTCTCAGAGTATAGCCCTGGATAACTGCACATTATGCTTTGGTCTTATAGGAGAATTATCCTGTAGAAGTACTTTCAATTTTCCTCTTCTGTGTAATGTTTTGGTGAGATTTCTGATGTTTTTTATGTTTTGCATTATAAATGAAGAAAAAAAAGACTATGCTCTTTATCTCTTTAATTTTTTAAGTAGGTAGCAATACAGTCACATGATTCAAAACTAAAAAGCCTACAGAGATACACATGTGAAGAATCTTACCTCTGTGTCTTTTTTACCTGGTTCCTAGTATGACTCAAAAAAAATAATTTTTTATTAGTTTCTTTTGAATCCTCTATGGTTTTCTTTCTAGACATACAAGTAAACCTGAATGTTCTTATTTTCTATTTTGTACAGAAATTGTAGCATGTTATATATACCTCTGCACCTGGAGAGAATGGCAACATTCTCCAAAATGTGGCTTTTATGTGTTACTTCATGGTTGTAATTACGTATAGTAGAAACAACCAGAACTTCATAGAATTTTCATATTAATATAATAGAACAATATTACATTTTAAATAAGGAAAGTATCTCTATCATTCTAAGAAATTGTATTTTTTACAACTGAACTAAGTTGAAGATAATATGAACAGTGTATGTGTTTGTATCATAAGGAAATCTTGAAAGAATGGTCTCCAAATCTGGGAAGGGAAAGTTTGAATCTGTGGGAACTTTTTACTTTCTAGTTTATATATTTTTATGTATCAACTAAAGTTTTAATGTTATAATAACTTTCATTTTGAAAAGAATGATTTTTAGATTATTTGTGAATGATTTTTTGCACACTAGCATGTAAATAATGTTTTCTTTCAATGGAAAAATATTTAAAATATCAAATATTCTACAATAATAAAAATGTATTTATCTGAGAGCATGTGTCAGACACAGTACTGAGCTTTAAATACATTATTTCATTAATCCTTAGAAAATTCTTTGAGTTTTTTTTTCATTGTCGTATAACCAATTAACTGGCAAAACTCAGTTTCTTTAATGGTAAAGCCCAAGCTTTCACAAATACTTTTTTTTGTAAAGTATAGGGGGTATTCAATATTACATGGAAGCTTGAAAATAGGTATATTATTTTTCCTTTGGGGTATGGAATTTGATATTTATCAGCCAAATATAGCTTATTAATTATATTTATATTTCTGTGTCTTCGCTTCCATTTAGTCCACTTGGTCTGTCCTGGATTGACAAACACCACGTTTCAATCCGCATCTTTCACTACCAGTATTTTCTTTCATACATTGCAATTTTGTTTCAAAGTTGTTGCTGTTGTTTATGATATAGAAGAATCTAGCTTTTATAACTGTATTGTGAGGCCAGGAGTCATGGCTCACACCTGTAATCCCAGCACTTTAGGAGGCCCCGAGGCTGGCAGATCACCTGAGGTCAGGAGTTTGAGACCAGCCTGGCCAACATGGTGAAACCCCATCTCTATTAAAATTACAAAAAATTAGCCAGCCATGTTGACACGCGCCTGTAGTCCCAGCTACTTGGGAGACTGAGGTGGGAGAATCGCTTGAACCTGGGAGGCAGAGGTTGCAGTGAGCTGAGATGGCACCACTGCGCTCCAGCCTGGGCGACAGAGTAAGACTCTGTCTCAAAAATAAAATTAGAATAGAATAGAATAGAATAGAATAGAATAGAATAGAATAGACTAAAAAACTGTGTTGTGAATGTATCCTTTAGCATTTTAAAAAAGTATCCTTTTCTTGGTTTTAATGGTTAGTGCCTTTTAGCCCAAATTCTACTTTGATGTTAGAGTCACAACCCCTGTATGGTTTCCATTTGCCTGCGATATTCTTTGTTTATTCTTTTATTTTCAACTTGTCTGAATTACTTTGTTTTAGGTGTGCCTTTTGCTTTGAGCAAAGTTGACTTTTCTTTTGTGATCCTATATGAAAATCTCTTCTTTTAATAGTGGGTTTAGATTTACCAAAGTGATAGTTTTTTTGGTCTTAGTTCTGTTAATATTTTTCATTAATCCTTTCTTTCTCTTTTTTTAAAAAGACTTTCACAATGTGGTTGCTTTATGTGTGGTTAGCTTGGGTTTCTAAGAGAGTTGTAGTTGTGTTCTCCTGGTTATTTTTCTAATTTTAATGTATAACTCCACTAGTCTTCTATTCCTTTAGCAGTTCTCTACTGTTCTTTTCTATGAGGAAGGATTAAAGTAGCATGAAACTTCCTGTTTTCAACCCACCTGTCTTTCTCTTCTTTTTTGCTACTTGATTTTAGTCAGTATTGTCTGAGCATTTGTTTGCCTTTGCTGTTAAAATGCCTATACCTATATTAGTTTTATTTGGTGGCTCTAACTGATATTCCTTTATGAACTACTACTATATGTGAGGCAATCTATGAACTTTTGAGATTATACTCTTTGTCCTTTTATCCTCTTCCAATTTTTATTCATTGTATTATTTTTCCATTGTCAGGGCACATGACATTACATTTGTGGTTTTTTTTGACCTTGTGTCATACTTGTTTTGATCTTTTTCTACAGTAAATATATCCAGTGTTCATCATCAGTGTTTTTGTCATGGTTTATTTGGTTTTCTGTTTAGCTAAAGTTCATTCTGTAGTAATTTCATTTAGGAGGAGTCTGAAAATGTCTTTCTTTGAGGTCGTTCATGTTCAAAGCAATTTCACTATAGTCCATTCTGGAAAGATAGTTTGATCTAATATAAAGTTAATCGAATCCCACTATCAGGATTTTGTTGGTGTAGCTCCCGTTTTCTAGTATTCAATATTGCTGTTGAGGAATCTGGGACAAGCTGAATTATTTTGCCTTTTATAAGTGGTTTGATCTTTTTGTTTGGCTGTCTATAGCCTTTTGGTTGTCTACATTGTTTTTGTTTTGAAGATGGATAATTTTATAATGATATAACTTGGTGTTGAGAATTTTGGCTGAGTCCTCTCTGGCATACTTCTTGTTCTTTCAACCTGTATATTTGGATTTAGCACAGTTTATTTGCATTGTATTTTTAAATATTTATTCCATACAAATTCATCTCCAATATGAATTTATTTTATCTTCTTTCCCTGGCATATGTCTGAATTTTTTTTTAAATGGACTTTTCTCTTACTAATATGTTTCCTTTATTTTATTTGAAATGTCTGCTCACCACTGTATTCCTTCCTAATTTGTCTTCATGTCTCTGATTTTATTTTTTTTCCTATACTTTCACCCTTGATTTTGCCACTCTTTTTTTTCCTTCTAAATGTCTTGTCTTGGCATCTTTTCTTGCTTTGTGGTCTTCCAAATAGAGACAATTGCTTCATTATGTTTTTAAAATTTGTGGCTACTGTTTTCATCTGCATCTGCTCCATGGCAGCATATTTCTGATGTTTTTGTTAGAATTTTATATTTTTCTGTTATTTGCCTTCTTTTATTATATGGTATTGTTGTTTAGATGTGAGTGCTTATCATGTTTACAACTTGGATTTTCTTGGGCCAGCTGTTGTTATACAAGCTTCTTTTAGGAGAAAGCATAGGTTGCCAGGATAGTCTCACAGCTTGCTAGCTGGTTTAAACAGCTTTTTGCTGGGCAGAAGGCTTCCTGCCATTGTGACTTGTGTGTCTGATTCTTTATGTAGCACTGCCTTTCTGCTTCTCTGTACTGAATCAGGTCTGGGGTACTTCTCCTGCCATCCTTCTCGCCTCAGCTTCTGCACCTGTTTTTGCAAACAAAGGATATACCCTTGTGATTCAGAATATGTGTTTCGCCTTTAAGATGTATATTTTTACTGACTCTTTAAGATCTGTTACCACCGGGTCGCCTTTACTTCTCTGGTTTACTTCTAGCTAAATGCCATCTGCCTGATGTTGGCTGCTTTGATTAGTGCTTTCATATATTATGGAGTCTGTGGATTTTATCTGACCCTTAGTTTCAGTGATAAACCAATGTGTGGAATTTGCTTGTGTGGTTTTTAGATGACTCTCAGGAGGAAAAGGGGAAAATGTTGACTGATGTCAGATGTTCTCATGAGAAGGCCTATTTAACTATAAAAATAGGATCCTTTGCTCAAAAAAATGCACCTAAATTTTTAGGGCACTAACAAAGCAACAGAACATGGTCTGTGTACTGGGAGGAGTAAAGATAAGAATGATACATAGATGATGTCTGGTATTTGTCAAACTATAGTATACGGCATTAAAGTACATATTTAATATTTGCAGAATGTTTAACCCACAAAAATAAGGGATAAATGAGGAATTGCAGTGAAGATCTATTAATAAAACTAAAAGGTACTAGAGCTGAATAAAACATGACCAGTTGATATTGTACCATAGCTCAGCTATGCCCCCCATAGCTTACTCTATCCTCCTATAAAACCTAAAATCTAACTTTGGTTCTCATCTCTTAAGGTGCTTATTTGTTTTTTGGATAAGCAAAGGGTACTTTGCTGTTCTCAATGACTAAATCCTTCACCCTAATTCACTACACGTTGTTGTCCATTTTTGGTTATCAATGGTTTATTATTCAGCTCTTCTACAGAGATAAGAAATGTTTAAAAGGTACTCTGTGAACAAAGTTTATACGTTTATTTTAAAAATCTGATCCTATCCTACTTTTCTGTTAAAAAAAAAATAGAAAAACAGCAAGTAATTTATCATCTATTATGGGTATCATAATTTATAGGTATTTTAGGGTAATCTTTAATGTTCATAGACGTTACATTTTACAAATGTAAATTACATTACAATGTTCATAGACATTACATTTTACAAATGTAATTATAAATTACAATGTAATTTGATAATTTTACATTTGGGACAGAAGATTATCCACATTTCTAATTAGTGAGACTATTCTATATTATGTAATTTTTGTATAATTTTTCCCCAACCAGGCTTTATGAAATTTCTAATTAGGGAGACTATTCTATATTATATAATTTTTGTATATTATAATTTTTCCCCAATCAGGCTTTATGAAATTTTGTATATCACTTGATAATTAAATATATACATCAAGGCATATAAACATTTCCTTTCTATACATCTTGACATGGACATGAGATGAATGATTTTTGGTTAAGGAACAAATTATTATTAAATATTTACATCTAAAAAAGCAAATTGCAAGGGTAAAACTGTTAGAGCTACAGCCGTGTCTTGGTTTTAGGGTTTCTCAAATCTTTTTGAATTCTTATATTAAGATAATAGGTGTTTATTATTTGAATTTTTAGACTGTATATATGCACCACAAATTTTTGGTGACTATTTTTCTAGATATGTTACAAGCATAGTTTTAATGGTCTGGCCTTAGGTGTAAACACACAATCACCTTTTGGTGTATTTTTTTTTAAAGAATAAGTAAGGTTTATATATTTTTTTTCTCTTTCAGTATTGTTGTCCAGACATGATAAATAACTTTTTGGGACTGGCTAAAACAGAATTTTCAAGTACAGTAAATAAAAACACAACTATTGATTCAGAGAAAGGAAAATTGATCATGTTAGTTAATGACTTTTATTATGGAAAACATGAAGGAGATGTCCAGGAAGAACAGAAGACTCATACAACCTTTAAATGCTTCAGTTGCTTGAAAATTCTAAAAAATAATATTAGGTATGTAAATACTTGTTTTTATTTCTATTGAAAATTGAAATGCTGCAAATAAAAATGTTACACTTTTATCTTGTGTTTTCTATGCCATTCTAGGTAAGCGATTTTAACACTTTCTACTGAGAATAGAGGCAGATTCTCTTGTTGAAAAGCTTCTGTTCTTTCTTGTGTTGTGGAGTTTGACTCTTGGGTCCAGTTAGTTGTATTTCTTTCACATAGCTTAAGAAAGGACAGTTTATTTTAACTTAAGACAAAATGAACTTCTTTTTTCTGTTTTAGTAGTGCTCTTTGAATTTTTATTAGACATTTTTTATTTTCTAGTTGCCTTTGAATTTTATATTTCTTCACATTACAAGAAGAACCACTTTATGTTTGTTCAGGTTGAGCTCCTCCATACTAATCTGTGTAATGCTCAAATTTTTCAATTTATATTTACAGTTTTTAGAACATTCATCTTGCAGGAAAAGTTACCTGTTTTGGAGATGTATCAGTTATAGGAAACATGTCTGTTTTGATTTTAAAATTTAACACCTTTAGAAATTAGAGATTTAATTCCCAGTGGAATATATAAATGCTTTAAATACTGGAAATTTGCACTTCTTAATCGTTCAGTTGTAATCTTTGAAACTATTCTATATAAATTAGTAAGAAGAGAAAAGTAATAAGAAATTGAATGATATTATTTGTTGATTATGTAGCCTGATATTCAAAGTGAATAATTGTTAACAGTTAACATTAAATATCTGATATTTATATTAGATAAGGGTTTTTCTGTCACTTTACTATAAAAATTTTCAAATACTAAGCAAAGTTTTGAAAATTTCACATTGGACCCTTGTACACTTAACTACCTTGATTCTACCAGTAACATTTTACTATATTTGCTTTATTATGTATCTCTTCATCCTTCTTAGAGCTATCTGATTTTTTTGGTGCATTTCAAAGTGATCTGCAATATGTTTGTGCATGTGTGTACAAGCATATACATATACGTATGCCTTTTGTGTTCTTGTTAACTGTCATCTGTAATTAGCATTTCAAAGCACCTGTAGTTACTTCTGAGTTCAGCATTTCTTTGTTTTCCTGTGAGTTCTTGGGTCCAAAAAGAAGCATATATTAAAATCCTGAAATACACTGTGATATACACCTATAACAGTTATTAGTGGTTTCTTTATGATAGTGCTTTATAATTTTCAAAGTTTTTTAACTTATTTTATATGAGTTTTCTTATTTACCTCTTATCAAGTTTTAAGGGCCATCAATAGCTAATGGTTGCAGTAGTTTCACAAAAGGGAAAGTGTATTTTGAGATAAAACACTGAAACAGTGTTGCAGTAGAACTCTACCACCTATTTCTGATGTCATGCCAACATCAGGAAATCATGTTAGCAAATAGGGTAAAATGCAAAGCAATGTGGTTCACTGACTTAATTTCTTGTACTGAAATATGAGGTTATAAGTTATTTCAGCAGTATTTTTTTGACCTTTCCTTTAAGATTAGCCCATTTAATATCAAACATGAAAATGAGGCTGGGCATGGTGGTTCATGCCTGTAATCCCAGCACTTTGGGAGGCTGAGGCAGGACGATCGCTTTAGCAAAGGAGTTCGAGACCAGCCTGGGGAACATGGTGAAACCTCATCTCTACAAAAAATACAAAAGTTTGCTCTGCGTGGTCACACGTACCTGTAGTCCCAGCTACTTGGGGAGAACTGAGGTGGGAGGATTGCTTGAGTCTGGGAGATTGAGGCTGCGGTGAGCTGTAATCGTGCCTCTGCACTCCAGCCTGGGCAACAGCCCAGGACAGTCTCAAAAAGAAAATGAAAAATTCATTTTTTTGGTAATTTTTTATGAAGACTAGCTACATATGCCTAGATTTTCATAATATTTACAGATTTTAAGAAAATTGTATCTGATAATATCCAGGAATTGAGTATTTTAAAAAATACCGATCTTTTATTAAATGTAACCTTAATGGTAAACACCTCATGAACAAAGAAGTTAAATGTGTTATATAATATTTTACTTTAACAGTAAAAACTGGGAAGGCAACTTGATATTTATAGAGAATGATGAGAAATTGATAGGTCAACATTTCATTTCTATTCTCTGCCATGTCAACATATTGTGGTATGGTGTTTCTTTCCTATATTGAGTGTCACTAAAAATATTTAGATTTATCTTGTTCTGTGAACGTCCTTGCAAGAGGTTTTGCTATTTCCCTCATTTCTGTTGGTTTGAGAAGTACGAGCTCCTGATGGGAACTCATATAACTGGGAAAAAGCGAATTGGAACCAGGGAACATTTTATGTTACTAGACTTTAAGCGCCGAAAGCTGTGAGCTGAAAGTTTAATGGCTCATTATCTTTACTCTATATGTAAATATTTAACCAATACCAGGATTTTCTGTAAGCATTTATAGAGCTGTTTTTAAAACCAAAGGAGCAAAAGATATTTCAAGGTGTACCATAGCCCATTCTAAAGAGGAGTAGTGCTGTAAATTTGTGAAAAGAGGTGTATATTATAACCTTCATGATGATTGCTATCCAGATTGATGACATTTTCACTTAGTTTCAAGATAATTTCTTTTAGGGATTCAAAGTGAATAATTGTTAACAGTTAACCTAGTCTAAAAATTATTGTTTTTATTGAATAACTTTACTCTCAAATTCAGCAAAAAGCTTTAGTAAGCTCTTTTAAATATATTGCCATTTGTATTGCACCTTCTGCCATTGAAGGTCATAGTTCTTGCTCATAAGAAGCCTTTTAAGGAAGCTGAAGTAGCGGTATGTAAAACTGAAAAATGTATGTTGCCTACAAAGGGCACTGTCTGCAAGTTAAGATGAACAGTCTGTGCTAACAGTAAACCAGTATCATTAAATAAAACAAAAGGTTCTTGTAATTGTAGGCATTAAAACTGCTATTACATGTATTTAGAAACCAAGATACAAGTAAAAATACCAGTAATTTGTCATTTAAGCAGCTGGAATCTACTGCATATTTTCAAGGCCTTAAAAGATTTCCTCCTGACTCTGTAGCTGCCTTTGGTGATAGGGTTTCCTTTCTTTTAGTATTTCATTTTAAAATGTAAATAGGATTTCAAGTATGGATCAGGAACCTGCTCTTTTATCTAAAAAAATTTTAAAAATAATCTGAAATGATTAAGAGTTATATCAAATTGGTGATCTTTCAGATTAATTACATGAATGAATTATTTTAAAGTAAAGATTAAAAAGATGTTTACTTAGCCACTTAAAGAAAGTGATTATTTAAAAGTGTATACTTTCCTAGACAACTTTAAGACTTTTGAGAGTTTGAGTAATAACATCTATATTTTTAAGATTTAGGTTCAGATTATTGTTTGTGAGATATCCTTTTTGTTTTTAAATCTCAAGTTTTGCACCTGTTGACAACCATTTATAGGTTTATGAACCACATGAAACACCATTTGGAACTTGAGAAGCAGAGCAGTGAGAGCTGGGAAAACCATACCACCTGCCAGCACTGCTACCGTCAGTTTCCCACACCATTTCAGTTGCAGTGCCACATTGAAAGTACACATACCCCCCATGAATTTTCTAGTAAGTTACCAAAACATTTAAATATTCCATATTATTGATTTCAACAATATAAATTGTGAGAAAACCTTAAGTCTGTTAGAAAAATGAGAATAAGAAATAGACTTTGGAATTTGAGGGCACAATTGAAAGGCCAAGTTTTAACTGTGATAAACTTTTAAATAGAATTGGTTATTAATATTAAAGTGCCTCTTACAAATGATTCAGTATGGTAATTTCCTTGACATAACCTATGCATTATATGCTGGGGACTAAATTAGAAGCCTAGTATCATAGTTTTAAAATATGAAATAAGTGCTCTTCATTTAAACTTTAATAGGAAAGGGAACTACAGTTGTAGTTAAAAATCACAGGCCGGGTGCAGTGGCTCATGCCTGTAATCCCAGCACTCTGGGAGGCCAATGTGGGCAGATCACTTGAGGCCAGGAGTTCGAGACCAGCCTAGCCAACATGGCAAAACCCCGTCTCTACTAAAAATACAAAAATTAGCCAGGCATGGTGGTGCTGCATGCCTGTAATCCCAGCTACTTGGGAAGCTGAGGCAGGAGAATCACTTGAACCTGGGAAACGGAGGTTGCAGTGAGCCGAGATTGCGCCATTACACTCCAACCTGAGTGACAGAGCAAGACACTGTCTCCAAAAAAAAAAAAAAAGAAAAGAAAATTACAGATGTTGGAGCAAGATAGCTTGGTTTTAAATCCTAGATCTGCCTCTTAATATAGCTACAAGATTTTAGCCAAGTTACTTAATACTTGACTAATGCAGATAATAGAAATACCTTCTTTATAGGGTTGTTAATAGAAGTTGAGTTAATGTAGGTGAGGTGATGTGAGTGCTTAGAACTATTCTTTGCACATAGTTAACAAGCTATTTAACTGTTCACAACTGTCCCTACTGCTACTGTTATTGTTGTTGGTATATATGTATAAAATGAATTTTTATATTAATATCTTAAATATTGTAATACTGTTTTTCTCCCACATTTAGCTATTTGTAAAATCTGTGAATTGTCATTTGAAACAGAACATGTTCTTTTACAACACATGAAGGACAATCATAAACCTGGTGAAATGCCATATGTCTGCCAGGTACACATACATTTTATTGTTTTCTTACATGTTTGGTTTGTTTGTTGTTTCGGTTATAAAATTTAAGCCTATTAGACCAGCGGTCAGCAAACTTATGCATAACTTGGCATAACTTATACATTATATGAGGGGTAGGCAGCAAGCTGGGTTTGGTCCACAGGCTTTTGTTTGCTTACCTCTGTACTGGACAAGGATGAGCCCTGTTGTATGTAGAAAAACAAACATATGGGCTTACTGTGCTATATAGGGAAGAATGTAGGCATACAAGGGAAATACAAAGTGCTGTTAGATACAAAGAACCCTACCAAATGCTTTGGCAGAAGTATTTTTCCAAAGAAGAAGAATTTGAAGGAAGAAGAAAGCAAGGAAAAGATAAATTGCCATTGCCATAAACCTGGAGGTTAACAATCCAAAGGAGAATGCTGTTTCATGTAGCAGAAAAACATTTTATAGGGCAAGAGGTGCCAAAGCTTGAAACTTCAAGTCAAGACAGAAGGTGACAGACAAAAAGATTTGATAAAGAGAAGGAGATCTAGTTGTCTTTTGAGATGTATCCCTTAACTTTGAAAGCTACATTTAATGTCTCAAAGATGGTCTTTTGGTGTTGCCTGAGTGAGATTCTTGGTTGCAAAGGCATCAGAGCTAGATTAGTAGCATATAATGTTCTCCTGACAAATTATCCATCGTTGTTACTTTGTAATTGCATATCAGTTACAAATTTTCAAGTTAAACTAAGCCTTCTTTCTGTTTTTAGGTTTGTAATTATAGATCATCATCATTTTGTGATGTAGAAACTCATTTTAGAACATCCCATGAAAATACGAAGAACTTGCTATGCCCGTTTTGCCTCAAAGTTATTAAAATTGCAACACCATATATGCATCATTATATGAAGCATCAGGTGAGATTTACCAGTTCTTATTTGTTTATGTTGTCTTAGTGAAAAAACTGATTATGACTTGGAGAATCTTTAGATTTGTTCTTCAAGAAAAGCAGAGTTGTTCCAAATGACACTATTAATTTACACTTCATGTTGAATTGCTTGTGAAACTTCCACTTCTTTTCCTTACTTCCTTTCTGGTGATGGTGTGGGTCATAAATTATGAAAATTCTGAAAGATAGCTAGGAATAGGAAGCCTAGGATTGAGAGAAAATAGAAAAAGTGAGTGGAATATCCAAAAGATTGAATATTTCAGGGTCTAAAGGTAGATATGAGAATGATTTTGAAGGGAGTTATCAGGACAAGGGGAAAAATGAGTTTGAACTGAGGAAGAAAAGATTGAGGATTTATAATCTTATTTTTCCTTTTGCTCTTCAAACTTTATTTCCACTTTCTAACCTCTTATCATTATGAGAAGACATGTTGTCATTGACCTGGAGTTGTCTTTTATAGTTGTGTGACCATGGGAATAGTAATGACACTTACTGATCAATGTATGAACTCTGGCAGAGAACCGTATTTAGATCATCACTTGTTCCCTGGATGGCTTCCACCAGTTTTGCTATATAATTTTGGAACTCAATATTAGTGCTTGTACCCCTCCCTTGAATTCTGATATTATGCTTATTGGCTCCTTTCCTGAAGCAATTAAACCATCTTTTATTTGGGCTAAAAATTTTGATGCAGCACTAGTCTTGTTCTTGAGTGCTTGAAAGAACAACAGTGCCTTTGCCAAAATTAGTAGCCAATGGATTTACTGAATCTGATCATGTAATCAAATTTTGCCAACTCACTACAAAGCTCAATGCATTCTCTTATTATTGATAAAATTGACATGCCAATTTATTCAGCATTGGTGCTCACTTTGCTGTCATTTTCAGTTGTTAGTTAATCATGAGATTGACTTGCTGTTTTTAGTTGGAGAAGATCATGAAAGTAGAATTTCCAGATCAATTTGGGATCGTCTGTGTTGTGACTGGGATGCCACACATCCTTGAGAGTTTCTGGCAAGATCTTTTCTAGGGTTTCTCCAACAGTATTCCATCAGGTGTTAATAGATATTTTCCCCCAAATCGTCACTGGTCAATAAATTTATTAAATGCCTGGATTTCTAAAATCAAGCAGTTTCGTTTTTTTTTAAAACAGGACTTCTCAGAGCTTTTAATATGCCAGTGGACATTGTAAATCTCCAAGAAAGGATATAGTATGTGTCATTCCCCAAACTTATTTGACCGTTGACTTCTTTTTTAGCGTAGTATCTATTAATATTTTTTGATGAACAGAGTTTGGGAAACACTATTCTTGATACCCTGTATTTCATCTTTGGACTTTAATTTTGAAAGGGAGAATGAGGTATAAAGCAGTAGCTCTAGTTCATGATGGGGCTTTTAAACATGATATTTCCCAGGTGCTTTGCCAAACTATAGAGTGAAATAGAGATGTGGGAAGAATAATAACTATGGTAGAGATTTGGGGACCTGCTATGTGGGCTGTGGGATTTATAAGCAAGTTGTTACGCCCTGAGTTGTATGTTTTAACTTGCCATGGCTGCCAATTTTCTTTTTTGTTTGGAGTGCCTGGGAGGTAGATAGCCAGCAGTAAAGAGGGGGCAGTCTATTAATAAGAACAGTCATCGGGCATCCTTGAAGGTATTTACAATTTGTGTAATTATTTACAAGGCTGGAAAACCATAGCTGAGTGGGATTATAAACTTGTAGTTGAGATGACATTATTACGAAAGTATTAGACAATCAGAGTAGTTGACTCCATGCCTCATTTTATTGTCTTTGAAGAACTCAGTTGTAAGTTTTTTTTAAAGATTATCTTACTACGTCTTTAGTGATTTTAGAGTTAATAACCCAGTTTGTGTGACTTTTAAGAAATATTGATAGCAATTCCAGATGTGTTAAATACTCTCATTACAGCTTTAATAAAACAAGCAGTTAACATACACTAATTACTTACCTTATGGGAGCAGCTGGTACTTTACATGCATTTTCTTATTTAATCCTCTCAACCACTAGATGTATATTATTATTTCAGTTTTATAGATGAGGAGACAGAGGTTTAGAGAAAGTCACTTGCCTAATGTCACATTGTCTAATAAAGCCAGAGTCAAAATTTGACTTCAGCATCCAAGCTTTTACTGCTCTACCAGAGTTGGATTTCACATTGGCATTAGGTCTAAAGGTAGGAATTACATATAGTAAGAATTACCTATAAATCTCTCAAGTATCCCAAACAATATAGTGTACTTATAAAAGAATTTAATACAGATATTTATTTCTTAATGCTTGGAATAGATCACTGTTTCTTTTGTTGAACATAGTGTTATAAAAAAAGTACTCTATCTTCATCACCCTTAGTGCATTGAAATGCATGCATGCATAAAAGAGTTGTAAAGGCGTGAGTCCAACTGAGGGACTAGTAGATTAATATATTCTACCTCAGGACTCTGGACAAACATTCGTTGAATGAAAAGGCAGATATTTTGAACTAAATTGTACATGCTACTCATGCATTTTCTCTGTTAGTCTCTTTCTTTCTGCCTCACTATTCATTTAAGAAATATTTACTGAGTGCCTTCGTATGTGCCAGGGGTTGCTTTAGGTATCATATAGCAGTGAACAAAAGCAAGTTTGTGCCCTCTGGAATTTACATTATAGTAGAGAAAGATAATGCATTTGTGTATGTGTGTGTTAGAATGTATATGCTGGCAGTAAGTACTGTGGGAGGAAAATGTGGAAGATGAGGAGTGCTAAAGATTGGGGAGGTGGTAGGAGTAGAGTAGAGGTCAAAAAAGGGTGTTGTATAAACGCTGTTCAAACATGGCCCTCTCTGAAAGATATAAAGGAGTAAGCCCTGTGAATTACCTGGGAAAGGTAACGTTATATAGGGTTGAAGTGAGTATATACCTAGGATGCTCAAAGAATAGCAAGGAGGCCAGTGTGGCTGGAGTAGAGTAAATTAATAGGAGGAAGAATAATAGGAGATGAGGTTATAGCAATAGAATGCAGACCAATTCATGTGGAGCTTTGTAAGCCACAGCCAAGACTTTGGAAAGCCACTAGACATTTTTAAGCATGTAAAAGATGTGCCATGTTTTTATTACTGGCAGCTATGGAAAGAAAAGTCCATAAGGAATAAAGGATATTAGGGGGAGAAGATAGAAAGTTTTTACAGCAGTCCAGGTAAGTGGCTTGGGCCAGTATGGTAGCAATGGTTGAATGAGGTAATGAGAAGTGGAAAGATTATGAATGGTTTTGAAGGTAGAGCTGACAGGTTTTACTAATGTGTTTGACAATGGATGTAAGAGAAAGAGATTAAATTTTTTGTCTTGAGCAGTTGCAAGAATGGAATTTTAATATACTGAGATATGAGGAAGACTGAATAAGGAACAGATTTTTTTGGAGGAAGGGGACAGGGATAAAGGAAGGAAATATTGAGTTCAATTTGGTTCAGGTTGATTTGGGAAGCATATTAGACATCAAGCAGTAATGTTAAGTAGGCAGTTGCATAGATGGTATTTAAAAACCATGACACTGGATGATTAACCTACTGAGTGGTTATAGATAGAGAAAAGATTTCTGGGAACGCAACTATAGTGAACTTTTTACCTGCTCTATTGTTTTGCTATGTATTTCTTGGTCTTTCTCTTCTTCCTTGAGCACATATAAGCGAATTTGTTTAAATTGCCTGTACCTATAATGTAATCCGGTGTATCACACTTGTCAAATAGTCTTAAGAGCCCAGGAGGTTGAGGCTGTAGTGAGCCAAGACTGCACCACTGCATTCCAGCCTGGCTGAGAGAGTGAGACCTTGTGTTTAAAAAAAAAAAAAAGTCTTAAGATGCAGCTATTAATAGAATTGTAACACATATTTATATATTGCTTTGAATTTTATAAAGAACTTTCATTTATGAAGTGCTTGCTGTATGCCAGTAACTGTGCTAGGTACTTCCCTATATATTACTTCATTTGATTTTTAGAAATAATTGGTTGTGCAAAAAAACAAAAAACAAACAAAAAAACCACACACACAAAACTTCAGGCCAATATCCTTGATGAACCTCGACGCAAAAATCTTCACCAAAATACTGGCAAACTGAATCCAGCAGCACATCAAAAAGTTTATCCACCATGATCAAGTAGGCTTTATCCCTAGGATGGAAGGTTGGTTCAACATATGCAAATCAATAAATGTGACTCATCACAAACAAAACTAAAGACAAAAACCGCATGGCTATCTCAATAGATGCAGAAAAGGCTTTCGATAAAATTCAGTATCCTTCATGTTAAAAACTCTCAATAAACTAGGTATTGAAGGAACATACCTCAAAACAATAAAAGCCATATATAACAAACTCACAGCCAATAGCATACTGAATGGGCAAAAGCTAGAAGCATTCCCCTTGAAAACCAGCACAAGACAAGGATGCCCTCTCTCACCACTCCTATTCAACATAGTATTGGAAGTTCTGACCAGGGCAGTCAGGCAAGAGAAAGAAATAATGCGTATTCAAATAGGAAGAGAGGAAGTCAAACTATCTTTGTTTGCTAATGACATGATCCTATATCTGGAAAACCCCATCATCTCAGCCCAAAAGCTTCTTAAGCTGATAAGCAACTTCAGCAAAGTCCCAAGATACAAAATCAATGTGCAAAAATCACTAGCTTTTCTATATACCAATAACAGGCAAGCCAAGAGCCAAATCATGAATGAACTCCCATTCACAATTGCCAGAAAAAGAATGAAATACCTAGGAATACAGTTAACAAGGGAAGGGAGTGATCCCTGCCATGACAATTATTATACAAATCACTGTTCAAAGAAATCAGAGATGACACAAACAAATGGAAAAACATTCCATGCTCATGCATAGGAAGAATCAATATCATGAAAATGGCCATACTGCCCAAAGTAATTTATAGATTCAATGCTATTCCCATTAAACTACCATGGACATGCTTCACAGAACTAGGAAAAACCATTTCAAAATTCATACGGAACCAAAAATAGCCGAAATAGCCAAGGCAATCCTAAGCAAAAAGAACAAAGCTGGAGGCATCACACTGCCTGATTTCAAGCTATACTACAGGGCTGTAGTAACCAAAACAGCTTGGTACTGGTATAAGAACAGACCCATAGAACAGTGGAATAGAATAGTGAACCCAGAAATAAAACCACACACCTACAACCATCTGATCTTCAACAAACCTGACAAACACAAGCAATGATTCCCTATTCAATAAATGGTCCTTGGAAAACTGGCTGGCCATAGGCAGAAAATTAAAACTGGACCCTTTCCTTACATCGTATACCAAAATTAACCCAAGATGGATTAAAGACTTAAATGTAAAACCTAAAACTCTAAAAACCCTAGAAGAAACCTAGGCAATACCATTCAGGACATAGGCATGGGCAAAGATTTCATGATGAAGATGCCAAAAGCAATTGCAACAAAAGCAAAAATTGACAAATGGGATCTAATTAAAGAGCTTGTGCACAGCAAAAGTAAGCAGACAGCTTACAGAATGGGAGAACATTTTTGCAAACTATGCATCTGACAAAGGTCTAATATCTAGCATCTATAAGGAACTTAAACAGATTTACAAGAAAGAAACCAACCCCATTAGAAAGTGGGCAAAGGATATGAACAGACACTCTCAAAAGAAGACATACATGTGGCCAACAATGATATGAAAAAAAACTCAACATCACTGATCATTAGAGGAATGCAAATCAAAACCACGGTGAGATACCATCTCACACCCGTCAGAATGGCTATCGTTAAAAGATCAAAACGTAATAGATGCTGGCAAGGTTGTGGAGAAAAGGAGTGCTTTTATACTGTTGCTGGGAGTGTAAATTAACCATTGTGGAAGATAGTGTGGTGATTCCTTGAAGACCTAGAGACAGAAATACCATTCCACACAGCAATCCCATTGCTGCATATATACCCAAAAGAATATAAATCGTTCTGTTAAGACACATGCACACATATGTTCTTTTTAGCACTATTCACAATAGCAAAGACATGCAATCAATCTATATGCCCATCAGTGGTGGACTGGATGAAAAAATGTGGTACATATACACCATGAACTACTGTGCAGCCATAAAAAGGAATGAGATCATGTCCTTTGCAGGGACATGGATGGAGCTGGAGGCCATTATCCTTAGCAAACTAATGCAGGAACAGAAAAACAAATACCACGTTTCTCATTTATAAGTGGGAGCTAAATGATGAGAACACAAGACACATAGAGGGGAACAACACATACTTTGGCCTACCAGAGGGCAGAGGGTGGGAGGAGAGAGAGAATCAGGAAAAATAACTAATGAATACCTGGATGATGAAATAATCTATACAAAAAGCCTCCAGGTTACACGTTTACCTGTGTATCAAACCTGTGTAACAAACCTGTACATCCTGCACATGTTCCCTGAGCTTAAAAGTTAAATAAATAAATAAACAAACAAACAGTTAGTTGTATTTAATGGACATGGTGATGTATCTGGCAGAGATACAGCTTTAGAGAAGGCATTCCTTTATATGTTGTATAATTATGTGTGTGTGTATATGTGTGTGTATATATGTAAAACTACATATAACTACAAAGGAGTGATTTCTCTAAATCCATTACACACATATATATATAAAATATATAAAATATATTAATGAGGGTAAAAGTTGCAGTTGATAATCTATAATAGAAGGAATACTGGATCAGGGGTCTGGTAATGTCACTAACTAGCTATGGGGAAATGCCTTAGAATTTTTTCGGGTCCCATTTCCCATCTGTAGAATAATGACAGGACTGGGTTTGAGGAGGGAGTCAGTCAAGGGGTTCTCAATCAGTAAGTTCAGTTGTTCTGTTTTATGCCTCTTCATCCACATTGTCTAATGTAGTAGCTACTAGCCACATATGGCTTTTTAGATTTAAATTAATTAAAATTAAACAGTATTAAAAATGTACTTCCTTAGTCACAGTAGCTACATTTCAGGTGCTCAATAACCACATGTGGCTAGTGGCTACTGTGTTTGACAGTACAGCTCTAGAATATTTCTTTATCATAGGAGATATTATTGGACAGCATTGGTTTATATAACCATTTCTATAAACTTCTTTGAAATGTCTGGTTAGATTTATTTGGTTTTAGAGAGTTTAACTTATTTTACCAACTTTTCAACCAACTAGAAATAGCAAAAATTAGAAATAATTTACTTTTTCTAGGATGAAAACGTAGTACATCTCATTTTCACAGTATCATGTGTTTACTTCAAGTTTATAATTGAGATTCCTCACCACACTTAATAGAAGTTTTATTAGAACCTATTGATAGAACTTTCATGTACAGTTCCTACATAGTAGCAAACACTTTTGAAACCCAAATACTAATGTAATGACTTTTTAAAAATGAGGCATTTTGGTATTATTTATGATAGGAGATGTTAAACTGCAAGTTTTTACATTATTTAGGTATCATTAAAATTAAGCCAGAGCAGTTTCAGGACACAGGATTTGTAGTTGTTGAAATTATTTTCCCCCCTTTTTCTGTTTTCTTTTCTAAACAGAAAAAAGGAATACATCGTTGTACAAAATGCAGGCTGCAGTTTTTGACATGCAAGGAGAAAATGGATCATAAGACTCAACACCATCGAACATTTATAAAACCTAAACAACTAGAAGGGTTGCCTCCTGGAACAAAAGTGAGTTAAAATATATTGTATTTTAACATTTTGTATGATAATAGAAATTAACTCCTGCCCAGCTTTATCTATTGAATATATTTTTAAATGACTTCAGATTTTTGCTCAGACTTTAATTTTAGGGTTTAATTTTATGCGTAGAAAGAAAAACTTCTAACCATTGTTTTGAGTTCAGTGATAGCTGTTGGGTTAGAGTAGTAGTCCTTTCTAAAAAGTACAACTCAATTAACTTTTCCTGGGTCAGTGGGTTGTTTCAATATTCTATAGGCTTTTTTTGAGCTTTCAGTTGAAAGTATATGTTGACTTTCGTTGCTAAACTATAAGATGCTTGAGATCAGGAATCATGTTTTATTTATCTTTGTGTCCCCAGCATCAGGTATAGTGCCTAGAGTGCCATAGGTTCTCAGATGTTTGTTGCAGTTGTTATTACTGAGTTTACTCTGAGAAGCAAGTTCTGCTGGATAGCGTTGTGTTTTAAGTGAGCAAACACATGTCTGACTGCATACTGATGATTGTAATTTACTTTTCCCTTTTTGCCTTATATACATCTGTTTTCTCTGACTTCTTTATATACAGTCAGCTCTTGAATATTTGCTCCAGTGGAGGGAAACAGAGGCATGGATAATCCAAAGTGAATAATCCCCAAAACATTTATTTTTGGCTTTGGGTACTTACCTTTGAATGTGGGTATGTCTGTTATTTGAATTAACTAAAACAATATAAAGCCATGCTCTGAAGACATGATAGCAAGAGAAGCTATCCAGCATCCTTCCCTGCAATCCATTCATTCCATGTTGGGACTAGACATGCAGAACACTAATGTAAGCAGTGCAGTCCTCTCTCATTTTTTCCCTTAATAATAATAATAATATTAATGATAATGATACTAAATGTTTTTATAGCACCTTAGAATTAGACTTTCAGTGTACTTTTTCATACATTTTATTGTCTAATTCATACCACAATCCACGGAGGTTAATAAGGCAGGTATTACCCCATGTCATAGATGTGAAGAAGCATAGAGAGGATAAGTTCCTTGTTCAAGGTCACGTGGCTAGGAAGGCCTTTTGATTCCTGGTCCAGTGCTATTATATGTTACCCAAGCACATGTATGTCATAGGACTTCCTTATTGACTGTTCCTCAAATACAGGAGGGTATAGTCAAATGATTAATCAGAATGTTGGTAGGCACTGTGTTTTTCATTGTCAACCAACAGATAAAATTAAACGTTTTCTCATTCTGAATACTAAATGATGAACTTTGTATTAGTTTACTTTAAGAAAATTCTAAATCTTATTTAGCCCTCTATGCAGTATAATAACTTGATGTAACTCCTCCTATAACATTTGTAAGCATAAATCTTGGGCACTGAGCCCCTGGAAAGAGGAGATCACATTTACTGTAGATCTGTTTCTTTTATAGTTGTTAAAGGGTAATTTAGGCCTTTCTAGAATTATTTTTCAGGCTTGAGATTTAAATTTTGAGCTCTATGTTTGTGAATTTCTTAAAGTTAAGTCAGGGCATAAAACTAGCTATGGAATGTGCTCTTTGTATATTCATATAATTTGTATTAACTCCTAATTATTCACTGATAACTGTGTTAACATATAACTGATAGCAATACAAGATGTAATATTATAACTTAATATCATTTAATGGTTTGAACATCTAGAATAAATGGGAGACTTACCTGATTATAGTTTATATGTGCTTTTTTCAAAAATCTTGATTTTTAACTATTTTTGGTACCATGATATTTTAATATTAATGTAATGATTAATCTTTTAAAGCAAATCTTCTCTTTATTTTTGTAGGTTACTATTCGAGCTTCAGTTGGACCTCTGCAATCAGGAGCTTCACCTGCACCTTCCATTAGTGCAAGTGCTTCTACCCTTCAGCTTTCACCTCCAAGGACTAAAAATATAACTGCTAAAAATCCTGCAAAATTTAATACAAGTAAACCTAATACAATCAAATCCAACGCAAGTAAACCTAACACAAGTAAGCCTAATGGAAGTAAATCTAAATACAAACCAAAAATCTCTAATATGCAAAAGAAACAAAGCACATTGGCTAGTAGCAATAAAAAAAGTAAAGTCAATACAGCATTGAGGAATTTAAGGTAATCTTTTATTCCTGATATACAATATAATTTAAACTTAAGTATAAAAACTTGTACTTTAGTTAACAGAACATTAATAAGGCTCTTCCTTATTATTTTTGTTTTAAAATATATTTTTATCATTTTTTTATTTCTCCCTAAGGTATCGTCGGGGCATTCACAAGTGCATTGAGTGTTGTTCCGAAATAAAAGATTTTGCAAACCACTTTCCTACGTACGTCCACTGTAGTTTTTGCAGATACAACACTAGCTGTAGCAAAGCCTATGTAAATCATATGATGAGGTAAGATGAATTAAATGTGTAAATTACCAATGAAAATTATAGTTCAGCAAGTTTCTGTTTTGAAAACAAAGTTATCTATTAGAAGCCAAGGAGCCTATTAGAAGCTCCTCTTCAAGGAGTTGAAAGGATCTAACAGTAAGGAACTTTTAGGGTATTGCCTGGTCCTATTTCTCAGCATAGTAACTAGAAATTATGGGACTAAAATTGTAAGAAAAATTAAGCTAATGAAATTGGAATAGGTTTGTTAGAGAAATAGTTTTTCTTTTTCACTTTTTTGAGATGGAGTCTCGCTGTGTTGCCCAGGCTGGAATGCAGTGGCATCATCTCAGCTCACTGACACCTCCGCCTCCCGGGTTCAAGCAGTTCTCCTGCCTCAGCCTCCTGAGTAGCTGGGACAACAGGTGTGTACCACCATGCCTGGCTAATTTTTGGATTTTTAGTAGAGACAGGGTTTCACCATGCTGGCTAGGCTGGTCTCAAGCTCCTGACCTCAAGTGATCTGCCCGCCGTGGCCTCCCAAAGTGCTGGGATTACAGGCATGAGCCATTGCACCCGGCTGGGAAATAGTTTTTCCATGAACGTTTTTATTGCCCTATTGGTGTTTATTTTCCAACAGAATTTTAAATTTTTAAATATATTAACTGGATAAATATTTGTAAAATCATAAGTGTCATCCTCTTTAAAGCAGTCACTTTGAGAGACTTTAAGATTTTCAGTGGAGTCTGTTTCTCTTTCTGTATTCCAACTGTCTTTTTATCCATCTGTCAGGCCATCTATACTTGCATCCATTCAGTGAAAATGAGGCACCGTTCTGGTCATGATGCCACTTTTGGAATTCTTTTTCATTATTTCATTCAACTTAGATTATTTGAGTACTTACCATTTACACTATGTTAGGAAAAGCCTTCAGAGTCTGCATTACTTTCATTTAGATCTCACTGGGGGAATACTTTATTCCTTCAGAATGGGTCTGTATTTTTTTTTAAGTAGGCAAAAATTGTTTAGATATAAATCTGAGAGTTTGCTTATTCAAAGTAAGTTTGTTCAATTTTTTAAAAATTAGGATTAATGTATTATAAGTGACTTTCTTGCGGATTACACATGACTTCTCTGTTACTTGCTGGTCATTATCAACTACTGCTTTCGAGGATTCTCCTACCGTTCTTGGTGGCTTCAGCACTTCTCTCAGTTTTTCCACATCTTGATGATTGGCCTGACCTCATGGTATCTTGCTTCTTTAGTGCCAAAAGTTCACATCAACTTTTAAGGTCATATATTGTCTTTTTTTTTTTTTCTTGAAACTACAGTACCATTTAAATCTCTTCCTATAAACTGTGCATTCCTTTTGGATTTC
The DNA here is from genome assembly GCF_049350105.2 of Macaca mulatta. Taxonomy (NCBI): domain Eukaryota; kingdom Metazoa; phylum Chordata; class Mammalia; order Primates; family Cercopithecidae; genus Macaca; species Macaca mulatta. The sequence goes on along the minus strand of NC_133412.1, from coordinate 33,969,726 downwards.
CATTACCCCATGATGTTCAGGGCTTTGACTCCTTTTTGCAGCCTAGTAGCACCCATCTAATTTTGTGTCAACCTCACTCTCAGGATCATCTGTTCTGATTGCGGCTTTTTGTCCTAGAATCCTTTACATTTTTAGTCATGCTCACTTGGCATAAAGGCCAAGGTAAGATTTGAACCTCTTCCCTTTTGAACTTTTTCTGTGCTCACTTCTAAACTATCAAACGGTCCTTGATTTAATCAACTCTGATTTCAAAAACTTTAATTCTGATTAGGTCTTATTTTTTCTTTTAAAAGACCTCTTTATTTTTACCTTCAACATTTGTTTAATCCTTCTTCAGTACCCTAAAGATTTTATTTTAGTTTCTCAGTTGTTAACCTGGCCTATTAGTCAATTGTAGGTCATCCTTTTTATTTTTCCTAAAATTAACTCTTTCAACCCCACATATTTGTCCTGTTACCTTCAATCAGATATTAATCTTAAAAATCTAACATGTCCCACTTCCCCATTAACTGTCCTTTCTCCCCCAGTTCACCGACCATATTCAGTTAACTTGGATCTTCATCTCTTTTTCTCTATATGGTTCCTTCTGCTTACAAACATTTTCAGGTATTTAAAAAATTTTTTGAAAGAGGACAATTTGTCCCAACTACTTATTTTCCTTATTTCTTGTCTTCCTTTTTACTATTAACATTTGTAAAAGGTGTTTGCTACCAGCTTTATTGTGATTCATTTACCCTTTGAGTATTTCCCCCACCTACCAACTAACATTCCCCTTTTAAAGATTATCTATTATGAACATATCACCATATTTACTCACTGTTTTTCATTCTTACTCCTCTGTGACTTCTTTAGAGTATTTGACATTGGTGTCACTCACTTTTTAAAACTTAATTTGTTTAATTTTCCTGACAGCCATGTGAAATTAATTAATTTAAAAAATTTTATAGAGACTAGCTCATACTTGTGGAGTACATGTGATATTTTGTTACAAGCATACAATATGTAATAAACCCAGAATAATCATCACTTCCAATGTTTATCATTTCTTCATTTCTTCTTTTTATTTTTTTGAGATGGGGTCTCACTCTGTCACCCCAGAGTGCTAGGTGGTGCAGTCAAAGCTCACTGCACCCTCAAACTCCTGGGCTCAAGTGATCCTCTTGCGTTACCCTCCTGAGTAGCTATATAGGTGTGTGCCACCATGCCCATCATTTCTTTGTGATGGGAACATTCAAAATATACTCTTCTAATTATTTTGCAGTATACAGGAAATTTTTGTTCATTGTCATCACACACAGCTCTTAGTGTCATATGGAACTAAAAGCTTCCATTGCCACTCTTAGGGTTTGGTAGGTCTTTTTGTCTTTTTCTCAACTTCACTGGTACCCTTGCTTCCCTCATTGCATTAGGTGCATCCCACTGAATGGCAAACTCTTCTCTGCAGTGTTGATTCTTGTTAGAAGCTTGAGGTTTATATATATAGAAGCCTAATTTTCTCCAAAGCACAAGAACCTTTAATTCCTATCCCATACTAACTCTGTAGCCTCTCAATTGGTCTTTTTCCCTCTGGTCTCATACCTGCCCCAATCCATCCCTGTAAGTTGGTTAATCTTCCATAGAGTATAGTTTCTTCCATATTAATTTTCTTTCTTTTTTCCTTTTTTTTTTTTTTTTTGAGAAAGGATCTCACTCCAACCCAGGCTGGAGTGCAGTGACTCCATCACAGTTCACTGCAGCCTCAACCTTCTGGGCTCAGGTGATCCTCCCACCTCAGCATCTCGAGTAGCTGGGACTTACAGGCATGCACTACCATGCCCAGATCATTTTTCTGTGGAGATGGGATTCCCCCCTGCCGCCCCCGCTGCTGCGCCAGGCCACATGTTTGTTTTCTACAGTGACTTCTGTATTCCTTGTTAGTTCCCAGAATGCCCTGTTCTTTCCTCTCAGTTTACCTTCTTTTTTCAAGTGTCTGATCACCACAACCATTACTTTCTTTGAATAATTGTGTACTATTCATCTATTTTGCCTTTTTTTTTTTTTTTTTTTTTAGAGACAGAGTCTTGCTCTGTCATCTCTCACCCAGGTGATCCACCTGCCTCAGCCTCCCAAAGTTTTGGATTACAGGCGTGAGCCACCGCACCTGGCCCTATTTTGCCTTTTATTGTATTTACTTGTGTTTGCATTATCTTCTTGAAAAGAAGGGGGTCTTTGTATTTATCATACCACCTAGCACATTACAAACTGCAGATGATAGTCATCATTTGTTTTAATTATAAAAGGTCCTAAATAAAATCTCAAAAGAAGGTGTTCAAAAATCTTGAAGCAGTTGAAGTATTGTTGGAGTAAGATCCTTTCAAAGAAAAGCATCATTAAATGTGTAATTTTTAATATTTTTAAGCAGCATTTTTTAGGTTCAGTTGTTTAAATTATTGTGCCTTATTTGCTTATAGCTTTTAGGTAGTAATAGAAATTATCTGAAAAAATGCACATAAATTACTCTATAATACTGCTATTATTCCTCAAAATGATGTATAAGAAGCATTTTTTTTTTTACATAAAAGAGCATTAAGTTAACATACATAAGTAGTATCTCTTTTTTGTAGCAGAGTTTTATTTCAACCAGGTTCATGTATTTCATTATGTACCTACTAGGAAGGTATTTAATAAAATTTGCTAAGAAGTATGGCAAGCTGGGGGTGAAGAATCAAACAAGTCTGGATTTGAATCCAACCTTCACTGTGTATGTGTGGAACTTTGAACAAGTTACTTAATCTGACTCTCAGATTGTGTTTCTTGAAAAGAAAGTTACTGTGATTATTAGAAAAACTGTATTAAAGTGCTTAATAACAATTTGCACTTAGGAGATATTCAAATAATGATAGCTATTAATTTCTAAGTTATCATTATTAGGATTGGGGGAGTCCTTGATTGTAATTTTCACAATTTAGAAGGGGAAATAAATTTACCTAGCTTAATGTGATAACCAAATGACTATGAAAGTACAAAGGAGGTAAAGATGAAATCTTTAAACAAGAAGTAAGGGAAGATTTTCTTAAATTTCACTTAGGCTTTGAGGGATGATATTTAAAATTTCCAAGGAAAAAGAAAGCTGGTATAAAAATTTGTTTCTTATGCAGTAGGTAAGACAGAGTACTGAATTTTAAAAAGATCTACTTGACTTCATTATAAATTTTACATAAATTTATTGACACTAAATGATAATCATAGGACTAGTTAGACTATTATGATAACATCATAACTGGTCTTCTGCCTACAGTTTTCCCTCTTTTTTCCAGTTCCTCCTTTCTTTTACCATAGGCAAATCTGGGCAGGTCATTCTTTGGCCTAAAATCCTTTCCTAACATTGATAGAATGAAGTTCAGATTTTCTGGACAATATAATACCTTTCCATATCAAATTCCTAACTACTTTTCAACTCCTTCAACTCCTTTTATTCTCTTGAAAATCCTTCTGTATCTCCAGTTACTCTTTGCTTTGCCCAGAAGTGAAGCAGTAAGAACCTTCTAACTGCAGTGAACTCCTAATTGTTAGCTGGCTTCTACCTCATTTGTCTGCAGCTTTCCTTCATGCAACCACAAACTCTCTATGTGTCACTATTGATTTTTATCTTGTGTTAATTATTTATGAATATGTATTCATTGATTTAGCAAATATTTATTGGGCATTCATTCTGTGCTGGCCCCTCTCTCCCTCAAACACTCCCCTCAACCAACCATAAGCTCCAGGGCAGGCAGCTTGCCTTTGTTATTGTATCATCAGTTTCTAGTCTAGTGTCTTAAAATTGTTAAGGAAATTGTTCCTTTTATGTTTCTTAGAAAGTAAAGTTGTTATTTATATGGAATCAAGATTATGAAGAAAATACGGTTAAAGGAGGTTTTTGACCTTAGTTTTCTTGAGGTATAATTTATACACAATACAATTCAACTATTTTTAGAGAATTGCTTAATGAGTTTTGATAATTATATACTGTCAGCTAACCAGGTAAGGGATTTTTAAAAATTAGGTTTTAACATTATATTTTTACTATATTGTAATAAAAAACATTTCTTAGATTTATTTCTGTATTGCTGTTACCTTTATGGAGAGCTAATAGGAAGAAGGGTAGTATTTTTTTTTCTTTTTATTTGTGAGCTATGAATTCACTTTTCCCTTCCTATGATACACAAAACTGTAAGTATGGAATTAAATAGAGGTAAATCAAATAGATGGTAGAAATCCCTTTTTATAGATGAGAAACTCTAAAACAGAATTCAGGCAACTAAAAATTTTTAATTATCAACCTTATGATCTGGTATAAGTTGTAGACAGATGTAGAGGCTATCAAAAGACTCTATACTGTAATATTTTCTCTCCTCTTATATTTAATATATAAATAAACCAAAAATAGTCTGCTTGTTGGAAGAGAAAGAATAAAGAGCTTTTAAATCTCATTTAAAAATAACTTATTTTGGTTCAATGTTTCAGTAATCAAACAAAATCTTAGACTTATTTCTCTGAGGAAATATAGTTGTGTATACAAGTTTTTGCATATAATTTCAGGGCTTCCCAACTTCCCAATGTACTCTTCTAACAAAACTGTTTTTGTGATACCATCTTAAATTTGTAAACTCTAATAGTAATTACTCCTAGGTTAAAGAAATGACTATTAGAAATCTGAGGATATTTTCTGGGGATTACAGCTAGTGACACATACAGAGTCTGTGATTGCATGAAGGAAAGCTGCAGATAGATGGGTAGGACAAAAATATATATATATATATATTTTTTTTTCAGCTACATCCATGTCCCTACAAAGAACACGAACTCATTCTTTTTTATGGCTGCATAGCATTCCATGGTGTATATGTGCCACATTTTCTTAATCCAGTCTGTCATGGATGGACATTTGGGTTGGTTCCAAGTCTTTGTTATTGTGAATAGTGCCGCAGTAAACATACGTGTGCATGTGTCTTTATAGCAGCATGATTTATAGTCCTTTGGGTATATACTCAGTAATAGGATGGCTGGCTCAAATAGTATTTCTAGTTCTAGATCCTTGAGGAATCGCCACACTGGGAAGACTACATTTTGAAATACAGTAGTCCCCCTTATCCGCTGGGGTATATATTACAAGACCCCCAGTGAATGCCTGAAACTGTGGATAGTATTAAGCTCTATGTACTTAATACATAGAGATACACTGCCTCTGTAGCCTGCCTCTGTAGTTTTGGCTACGGAGGAGACTGATGCAGAAGGATCACTTGAGCCCAGGAGTTTGATTCCAGCTGGGCAACATAGTGAGATCCATCTCTCAAAAGAAGAAGAAAAAAAGTCTACTAGTAATTACAAGGAACACTGTAAATGTTTGAATTTACAGATGGTAAACAGTGGCATTTAGCTCAAGTTCTGTTTACTTCCCAGATCATTTGGATCCTACTTCCCTCCCCCTACACAAACATGTTAAGATTGGAGAGTAATAAAAAAGAATTATTATTGATAACTGTTCATATTATAGCACACGTGTTATTAACAAAAATTTAGAATTGTTTTCAACTCTTAGTAAATCAAAATATTTAATTTGATGCTCTTTACATATTTAGTTTGATGCTCTTCACATTTTTTTAATTCTCAGTATTTCCTTTTTTAATATGATGGTAAGGTACAGTGCTAACCATCTAAGAATATGCCTAGGAAAATAGTGTCATTAGAATATAATAGGTAAGATGGAATATAAGGTAAAATATTGAATTAAATGGAAGTAACGGGCTTCCATTTTATTACTTACATTATAATCTTTTATTAAAAACTAGAAACTTAAGTATGGACTTGAAATATAAATTAAGACTTACTGTATAATAAAATTCTTACAATCTCTTTTGTTTCTCCAGCTTTCATAGTAACCGTCCAAGCAAAAGATTTTGTATTTTTAAGAAGCATTCAGAAAATCTCAGGTAACTAGTTGATCTTTTTTTACTCTATTGAAAAATTGTAATGACTTAAATTTTTTTAACACAACAGCTTTTTTGAGGTAGAATTAGCATACCATACAATTTACATGTTTATAGGTTTTAGTATATTCACAGAGTTCTGCAGCAATCACCCGTTAGTTTTAGTACTAAAACCCAGTACCTATTAGTGGTCATTCCCATTACTCTCTGGCTCTCCCCATCCCTAAACAACAACTAGTCTACTTTCTGTCTGTGTAATATTTGCCCATTCTGGGCATTTCATATAAAAAATGATACATGATATGGTCCTCTGTGACTGGCTTCTTTCATTTAGCATAATGTTTTCAAGATTCATCTGTGTTGTAGCATGTATCAGTATTTCGTTGTTAAAAATTGCTGCATAATATTCCATTGTAAAGATATATCATAGTTTATTGATTTAGATTGCCTTCATTTTGAGGCCTTATGAATAATACTACTGTGAACATTTGTGTGCATGTTTTTGTATGGACATGTATTTTTATTTCTCTTTAGTATATACTTACAATTGGAATTGCTGGATTATTGATAACTCCATGCTGAGCCTTTGAGGAACTACCAGACTGTTTTCCAAAGTAGCTCCACTGTTTTACATTCCCACCAGCAGTGTTTGAGGGTTCCAGTTTCTCCACATCTTTGCCAACACTTTTTATTATCTCCTTTTGATTATAGTTACCCTAATGGGTATAAAGTGGTATCTCATTGTGGTTTGCTATAACTTTTTTTTAAACCTGATGTTAGGTGCCTAATTTGAAAATATAATTGATTGCTACTGGACATTAGAGAGTGGTGTTCATTGTATTCTTAGACCAGAAGTGTGATGAGCCATTGTTCTCTTGCTGAATTTATTTCAGTGGAAAGGTGGTGTCCAGAGGAAACCTTGATGCTTTTACATTGTAAAATGAGAACAAAAATAAGACTTTGCAACAATATTTGAATATTTAAAAGATAGCTAAGCTATCTAGTAAAGGAATGAACACTTTTTTAGTTTTGAAGTAAATTTCCTTTAACCACTGGAATTCTTGAAATCAGTATATGATTTTTATAATTCTTATATTTTCTTTTGAAAATAAAGAGAATTATACAATTTTATTACTATACAGAAAGAACTGTTGATAAAATTTTCTAAAGGCATTAATAGTTATCTTTGGTTATACTACACACTTAGAATCCACTGAGCACTATTGTTTCATATTCTTGTGATTTCTTGGACTTTGTTTGTTCATTTTATGTTGCCATTGCTCCTTGAAATGTCAGTGTCTTTGTTCCACCAAGCTGATCTGTAGAGATAAGTTTAGCCAATACTTATTTTGATGCTTTGGATTAGTGGAAAATGTAGAAGAGGGGATGGTATGTCTCAGGACCTTTGCATTTATTATTTCCTATGCCTAGTTTGCTTTTCTCCAGATATTGTATGGTTAGCTCTTTTGTCTCCTTTAGGCCTCTACATTGATTGAGTGAGTCTTTCCTTGACTACAAAATTTAAAACTGTATCCTCTTCCCTTTGCTTTATCTCAGCATTCCCTATCTCCTTTTTATGTTTTACTTTTCTCTAGATCATCTAACATACTTTTATTTTACTTACTTATTGCCTCTGTTCTCTCACTACATTGTGTGTGGTTTGGTTTTTTTGTCTATGCCTGGCACATAGTAGGCACTTAGTAAATATTTCTTGAATAAATTAATGTATATATGAAAAATGATGTATGTGGAAAATAGGTCCCATCTGTGATGTTAGACTAGTAGCTCACAGGGAGAGAACATTTCATTCAATTTTTAAAATATATTAGTACTACTTTTAAAATATTTACTGAATCTGGGGAAATAATTAAGGTACATTAGATGTTACCTTTACTAAAAACAGTTACAAGAGTGAATATGGTATTATTGCATGCTAAGAATGAGAGTTTAATTAAATTTTTACCTCATTGTTGTCAAGCTCAGTTGTGTGTTTAGTTTCTCAATGGGGACTATGTGATTTTAAAGATCTGGGATGTTTTTTCACTTAATTTGGGTAGTCTCAAATTGAAAACTGTTCAATTTCTGTGAATGGAGCTTAGCATATTTATAATTCTATATGATACTAATTAATGTAATTACTCTTATTGAAATGGACTATTCATACTGTAACTATTTTTTATGTATCTATCTTGCACATAAAGTAGCAGGTCCTGTAAAGGTAACAGTGATAAAGCAGTGCTGGAATCAACCTTCAGGGAATGTGCAGTAGAGTTTATTGGGTGGGAGTTAAGGTCTGAACATAAATAACTATGAATTTTAATAAGTGCAATGAGAGTTATTTCAGAGAGGAAAAAGATTACAGTTCTTGTAGTGATCTGGATAGGTATTAGGCCTACTTGGCTTTAAAGGATGGGTATTGTTTCTACTGGTAGAAGAGGCACGGGGGCATTCTAGTTCAATAGACTAAATTTTTTTCAAGAGTTCTGTTTTATAATTTAAATTACTTAGGCAACTTAACATCATTTATACATTTAACATAATTGATTTTCTTTTAAATAGCACTTCAAATGCTTGGTGTAACAAACTCCCAAGTGCTTAACTCTTATAAGAAATTAAATATATAGTGGCTAAGTTCTCTGAAGTATTTTACAGGCTTAATATTTTAAAACACCTTTCAGCTAAAAATCACACAAGTCTAAATGCATTTTAAATTAGAATCTTAATGTACTTTATGTCAAGTATATTCAAATACTTCAAATAGCAAATGCTAAACAGTTAGATCCAGTGAGGACAAAAGCTATTCCTGTACCCAAAAATAAAGTATTGATAACTAGGGACTTGTTTCCTAACTTCTTTAAAAATTTATAATAATTACACATTTCATTTAAGAACTACAGCACTCAGGCCAGGCGTGGTGGCTCATGCCTGTAATCCCAGCACTTTGGGAGGCCGAGGAGGGCTGATTACAAGGTCAGAAGTTCGAGACCAGCCTGACCAACATGGTGAAACCCTGTCTCTACTAAAAATACTAAAATTAGCCGGGTGTGGTAGCATGCACCTATGGTCCCAGCTACTCAGGGGGCTGAGGCAGGTGAATCGCTTGAACCCAGGAGGTGGAGGTTGCAGTGAGCTGAGATCACACCACTGCACTCCAGCCTGGGTGACAGAGCGAGACTCCCTAGTTCACAGTGCTGAGATGATGAGGAACTCAAGTTTGCAGACTTTAGTATTTTATTAACTACTTTAGCTAGTTCAGTGTTAAATAAGAATAATACCAACCTTGATGGTTATAGCGAGAATCAGATGAAATAATACATGGGAAAACTCTTGACACATAATGTACAGTTAATGGTGGCTATAACATGATCTGTTTTTAAAGCCTTCCCGTTTTTCTTCTGATTTTATCTCCAACTAAATAAAACACCAGCTTCTAAGTAAGCTCCATTTGAGCATAGACATTACTATTTTTTTGTTCACCATTATATTCACAATACCTAGTAGTACAGTATGTATAAAAATAGCTCCAGTAAATATCAAGTGAATGAATATGCTATCTTCACTTTGCAGATGATGGGAGAACAAATAGAGTGTGACTTGCCTAAGTTACACAAGTTGGTTGTGGAGCCAAGACTGACTCTAGGTCTTCTGACTCCTAACTTTTAACAATTGGTATGACAGGTAAAAGTATAAAATAAATACTTCCTGTAAATAAATGGTAGCATAATTTGGACATGGCTGTGTCATTTTCCAGAGAATAATTTCAGTTTATATCAAATTTATATAATAAAAATGAGAAGTTATAATTATGTATGACACAAAAAGCAAATTATGGAAAAATAATCATCGAAAATATATGGATTTTCGTAAAAAATAAAAATATTTTTTTAATGCTGTTTTCTTTTTTTTTAGGGGCATTACTCTAGTGTGCCTTAATTGTGATTTCCTAAGTGATGTTTCTGGCTTAGATAATATGGCTACACACTTAAGTCAACATAAAACTCATACTTGCCAAGTTGTAATGCAGAAAGGTATGTCATATGTAACCGTGCTACTTTAGATTTTTGATTTTTATTCCAGTATTTTTGGTCATCCACAATATGGTCTCTTTACTAGATCGTTATTCTCACTCATCATATTTCATATGCTGTTGTAAATGTAAAACTTTTCTTCTAATTTCAGTTTCTGTTTGTATCCCAACTTCTGAGCACCTTTCTGAGTAAGTTTATTTTTTATTCAGTGCATTTTACTTTGATGGATTTTAGCACTACTGCATTTTTTAAATGTATCATTAATACGAATGAAAAGTATTAAAGTATTTTGTTTTTGTTTTTTTTTTTAAAGCTGCTTGTTGAAATAGGTTCCTGCTCTATGGAGCTCGTGACCTGGTGCAAGACAAGTTGGAATTTCCTAAGTTCAAAGTTCTGAGATGTTTTCTTACACAAAGGCAGTTGAGCAGCCAAGTTCATGACACTAGCTCTCATTATTCAGCTCTTTTCAGCTTTCAAAGGGGATTAGATTCTTATTCCACCTTATCTTTGTGTCAGGTTGACATATCTTAACATATTTTTTTCTCCAGTTTGCGCTGTCTAAAAATAACATTTGTTGCTATGGTCTTTTCTTTGCTTACAATAATTTTTGTTTTTCTCTGCTGTACTTGCCTTCAGAATAATAGATTCCAAATTATATGGCTGTTTGTCTTTTTGTCTATTTGTCTGCTTTCTTAATTTCTTATACGTCTTAAGTTTTAGGCCAGATAATTGTCTTTTTCCTCATTCGTTGTCTGTCATTGTGCTGTTTTTCTTATTTTTCAGATGCAGAAGCAGCCCAGAGATTTCAAAAAATGTCCAGGGTATACCTGGACAGTGTCCCCCTTCGATGGACACAACTGATGCCTGTTCTCTCTTTCCAAGGAATGTGAATAATTTGACTGTGGGACCTGCTCTTAGGTTGTGGCCTCAAGAAATCAGATCTTGGGGTGACTCCCTTTCTACATGGCTGGCCTCCCATAAGGCTGATGCTGTTTGGCCAGAGATGGCTTTAAGGCCCACCAAATTGAGCATACTTCCCACTGGGGGCTTTGGCTTATGATCTTAAGCTTATGAGTCGATTATGACCAAGAAAAGCCCATCATATCACTGCTTCAGCATCCAAGTTGAAGTTTAGTCATTTTGGCTGCTGCCTTTAAATCTTTCTGTAGCATGAATGCAGTCCAAGGAATATAAAAACTCTAGTTGTTAGGAAACCATGGCTACTTTCATATCCTTGGAACAACAGGTCTCCACAATTATGTTCCAAAATTGCAGTTATTTTTACTGACATATAAAATCTATTAACCAGTATTTATTCTGTAATTTGTTTAACAATACCAATTCTTGCATTTTGATTTTTTAAAAATTAATTTAATTTTAATAGCTTGGTTTTATGTTCTCAAAATTTATCAATGTCTATTTTATGATGTCTATTTTTATATTACATTATTTAAAATTTGTTTAGTGTTTGTTTTAAGAACTCCAAGAGATTTCTTAGAATTCTCTACAGATTTTGTATAGCTGCCTATTTGTAGATTTTAAATTTGGCTGTTACTCAGCCCATTAGACATTATTAGATACTCTGTCCTATTGGGATTATTATTAATATTACCTTAATTGTGAGTTCTTAGGTGTAAAGAATTGGCAGTACTACTTGCAGACGTTAAGAGCCAGTTTTAAAGTTACATATTTGTGGGTCTAGGATGTAATATCTACTTAGCCATTAATGTAGCTCCTTTGGGTAAAGGTAACATGTTAAAAAACATACTTATGGTAACCAGTAATGCATGTATTTCTTTCCTTTATATATTTTAAATTTGTCATGTGTTTATTTTAGTTACATTGAATATAGATCTGAACACTTTTGATACTATTATTCTTTTAATAAAAATTATATTGTTTAAGTGCCTCAGGAATTATTTGCTGATCAATAAAGGGTGTAGATTTTATCTTATAAATAGGAACATTGCTCTAATTGTTATATGGAAGCCTTGTTACTTGGCTGCAGACAGTGCTATATCTCCTTAGTATACCTTGCATTTTTTTTCTTGCAGCACAATGGAAAGGTTACTATACTAATTTCTTAAATTTTAAAGACTAGTAAAGTGCCTTTTGTGATCTTAATAGCCATAAGGATAGGCAGGCCAGTTTAGATGACCAGTTAAAGCCAGTTTAGATGACCACTTATTATATGATGTGTTTCTTGCAATTATCAAAAGAGTTTAATAGTTCTGAATTTCCAAACTAATTTATATTTTAAGTGAAAGGTTTTCCAAAATCTCCACAAGTGGTTTGTTTCTTAGTAGTGGACTTAGTGATATACTAGTTTTTTCTTTTTCCTTATTTGTCTCTAGGAATTTTGGTTATCTACTCTCTCTACCCAGTTTTTAAAAGTTTATCCAGAGACAATAACTTTTTCCATTTTTAACATTAGTTCATTTACAGATACTCACCTTACCTTGGTCATAGGTCGAAAATAGGATAAGCCACATTCTTAATATAGTAATTTAGGAGTACAGTCAATCCTTCATATCCTTGGGTTTTATGTTTACATATGTAGCCAACTATGGATTGAAAGTATTTTGGGGGAAAAACCATAACAAATAACAGTACAACAATAAAAAAATACAAATAAAAACAATACAGTTTAACAGCTGTTTACATAGCATTTACATTGTATAAGTGACCTGAGCATCTGAGGATTTTGTTATTCCTGGTGGAGGTTTGGGGAGGTACGGGGACCTATGGGGTGAGGGCAGTTTCTGTAACCAGTCCCCTACCAACACCAGGGAATGACTGTACTGCTTTGTGGTCTTATATAAAATTTTATTTTTTATAGTATATATCAAGCTCATTTTCTTAAAGTATGAACTCTTAAAGTTCTCTCACCAGTAAATTCATTTTTTAAAAAAATTGGTTCAAATAGATCACTTGGCAGTCAGTACAGAGTTTGCTTATTGTAAGCAACTAGTTGAATTTTCAGTTTGGTGCTAATGAGTTTTAGCTTGAGTCTAATCCCTCCTTATCATCATGTTATTCTGGTTTATTCATCTGGTCAGATAGCCATTTCATGCATATGTGCTTTTTGGTTACTGTTGAATAAAATATGTGATTGGTTCAGTTTGAGTCCATCACCATTCTTAGAAAAATAATTATTAAACTACAGAGGCTCAGATTCTTGCCCTATTTTTGTCACATTGTGGCAAAACACTTTGCTTCTTTGGGTGTCATATATTCAGCAAATATTTATTGAGCATCTACTTTGTGCCCGGCAGTGTCCTAGGTGCTAGAAATATAGACTGTAATCTCTGCTCTTATGGAACTTACACTATAGTTGTGAAAGACAATAAAAAGTAAATAAAACATATAATATGTTAGATGGTGATCAATACTATGGACAAATATGAATCAGAGAAGGGGGATAAAGGAGTATGGGGTAGGAGTTGGAAGACTACCATTTTTATTTTAGTGAGGCCTCACTGAGAGATGACATTTGAGTGAAGACATGAAACAGGCAAAGTCAAACTCAGTCATGAAATTGTTCTTTTCTGTTTCTCCCTTACTTCCATTTTTCCCCTTCTCTGTTTTCTCCCATATCTACCTGGATGGATGAATTATAACAAAATAGAAGTAAAGGTTTGAGTTTTGTAAGTTTATTTTTCTTGACAAAAAGTTGAGAATAGAATGATAATTTCCTCTAACAGATCTGGAGAGTGTAAGAATCTGTGGTAAATACATAATAACTCAAGCTTGCTAAACTAGGCTACTTAACTGGTTACCTATTTTATTGTTGAATCAAATATCCGAAAAGCCACAATTTGAAGAGATTTTAAAAGCTGATTTAGTTCTCTGAGTGACATCCATGTTTGTTCTAAGCAAGTACAATGGGAAAGACATTGATCGCCAAAATATTAGAGTTAAAGGACCCAGCTGCCTCACTAGCTTTATTTAAGGTAAAGTTACTTCAGTTTCTTTTTCTGTGAAATGGGGTTGAAAATATCTTTGTTTTGAAGATCTTAGAAATATGTAAAATGTGTTTTACAGATGTTAATATGTGTATTTTACTTTACTAAATCCCCCTAATTTAATGAACTTTATACTTAGCACCAGTAGCAACTACATGGCTCATTTACAGTATGATATAGATAACTCTCCCATATATTCGTTGTCACTGAACATTGATATCCTACTTTTTATGTGTGCAAGATTCTGTGTCAGGTGTTGGAAATGGAAACATGAATAAAACATGGTTTATAGCACCAAAGCAATTACAGAATAAGGGAATTAGAAATGTAGACACTGAATCCACATTTTTTACAGGGCCTACAGTCAACTGATTTTGTAATCAGTTAAACCATTAATATCATGAATATATTGCATTATGGGATTTTTTGTGAAATGCTATATCAGGAGAGAATCTGGACCTATTCTCAAGGTGAAATATCACTTTATTCTGCCACTCTCAAACCAATAAGTCATTAATTATCTTTCATAAATGTAAGCAGTAAGTAAACTCTTAGGAACAGAATGACAGCCTTTTTCTATAAGTGTTATGTTTTAAAATATTATTTCTGTTAAGAGATACTTACTGTCATTGAATCTGTGACCACTGAAGATATATAAGGATTCATTCCATTATTTTCCTGTGAAATTTTGAACTTACATGGAGGAATTATTGGCTCTGGTCATAATCCTAAATTATAACTCTGTAGTTCTTATGTGTTCAAAATTGTCAGGAGTCTTCATTTCATTTATTTAGCAAGATTTTTTTTTAAAAGCAAACTGATCTATTGAGTTCATTTTGGGCTTGTTTCCTTTAAACTTTTGAAATGGGACTGGGATTGTAGCCCCTAGATTCTCTTATCCTACCATGGACATTAATACCTCAAACCAGATGTTTAGGAACTGTGAAATCGTTCTTCCTTTTCAAAGTAGACTTCCTGGTATGTAATTGCAAATCAGTAGGTAGGACCTGTGCATCAAGATGTGGTGGTTTCTGGCAGTTTGGACTTCTGCCTTTGATATCTGATAAGCAGGGAGAATTTGAGACCCTATGAGATGGAAAAATAAATGAAACTTTAGTGTAGTCTTTCATTTAGGACAAACTGTGCCAATCTGTACCAGTGATTCTGAGGTTACTACCATTTTTTTCAGTCTCTGGTTCCTGAGGGTTGGTGCTTATAGATTATAAATTAAATATCCAGGGTATAATTCAATATTACCAACAAACCAAAATAATAAAACAGAGTCCTAGACTGTCATTAAAATCTTCTGCCTACATTGATGGTCTTATTTTTTTCTTCACATTTTTACACGTGATTATTTTGGTCTTTTTTATTTCTTGTCTCTCTGTCTTTACCTAGTTCTTTCTTCCATCTATCTAAAATGATTTTTCTGCTCTATCTTTGTTATAATAGCTTTAGATGGCCAAATCATACCCTGGTGTTCTAAGATTAGTAGATCATTTCATACGAGAAAAGATAGAATTAGTCCTAAGGAGAGTAGACCAGCAATCAAAATTATGTCTGTTGGGTTGAGGATGAGGTGGAAACATGGGAGTAGAGATATTTAGATGGTATACTAAATTTGTTGTATACTCTCAAGCAGATTCTGAGCAAGAAGATTGATTCGATACTCTACCCATGCCCATGACAATAATAGCTAACATTTCCTGAGCACATACAGTGTGGCAGACACTCTTCTAAGTTTTTTGCATTTATTTACTCATTTAATTCTCACATATTTGTGAGATATGAGCTGTTACTGTCTGATTTTATGGATGAGACATCTGAGATACAGATATGTTAATTAATTTGCCCAGGGTCACACATACCTGTTAAGTGGAGTGCCTCAATTTAAATTCTGTCAGGCTGTCTTCAGAGACTAAACTACTCAGTAGTATCCTCTATTACTTCTCTGCTTCTGCTTGTAGTTTCAGGTGTAAATCCTGCCTTGTTTGTGACTGGCCAAGAAACTGCATAGGACTAAGATTCAGTGTTAAGGTCCTCTTTCTGCAGAAGGGTAGGCAGCAACTGACACAATCATAGGATTGGGACAGTAATCTAGCATACCAGTTTACTGTCCCAATCCTATGTTCTGTTGCTCAAACTTCATCGAAATACTGCCCTAATGATGTTTGGGCAATATAACATTTGAGCAAATAATGGTATAAATTGGTCTTTTAGTAGGATTAATTTGGCAGTGATACTCAGCACGTTTGAGAGTGGAAAACATACAGAGGCAGAGAGATCAGTTAAGGTTTTCGGTTTTCTTGGCATGATCATAAGAAAGCCTGATTCACAGGAGAGGAATGGGCTTGAGGCAGTGCAATGGAAATTTGAAGTAGAACCCACAAATTTAATCTTCATTCTATTGCTTAATGGCTTTATAACTTTAGCTTTTTTAGGCCTCAGATTTTCTCATCTGCAAGATAGGGGCAGTTGAATTATATAATCTCTTAGGACTCAAGTCTAACTCTAATACACTGTAATGTTTCTGAACTGAATTGTCAACTGTTTGAAAAATAATAAATTGTATTAAAAATGGAGGAGTCATTCTCTGGATGTTGATTTTGAAGTTGTAAGAGAAGTGATGGTTGGTGGCCAGGTGTGGTAGCTCACACCTGTAATCCCAGCACTTTGGGAGGCCAAGACAGGTGGATCACTTGTGCTCAAGAGTTTGAGACCAGCCTGGGCAACATGGTGAAACCCCATCTCTACAAGAAAGTATAAAAATTAGCCAAGTGTTGTGGTGTGACTGTAATCCCAGTTACTCAGGAGATGGAGATGAGAGGATCACTGGAGCCTGGGATGTGGAGGTTACAGTGAGCCATGATCGTACCACTGCACTCCAGCTTGGGCAACAGAGTGAGACCTTGTCTCAAAAAATAAACAAATAAATAGAAGTTGTGGTTGGAATTGTGTATAAGGATGAGATACACAAGAGGCAGGTCTGAGTGGTAAATATTTCCATATGAATGTTCTATAAGCACCAAAATTCCAGTATGTCCAAAATTGAATTTATTTTTCTCTCAAAGAATGCTTTCTGCCTCCTCTGAATTCCGTGTCATGAATAATCTCTTACCATCCAGGGCAGGCATTTGAGGGGGTCATATTTGTTCTCCACATTTACCTTTATCTAGTATATACTTACATTCTTTTGGTTTTAACTTGTTCTCATCTCCTTAAACCAACCTTTTCTCCATTGACACTGTTACTGTTTTAACTGAGAAAGTCATTAACTGTCCCTTAACTGGACTCTCAGTTTGTCTTCTACCAATACAGACCTTTGTCCTTCTGATGCACAAATTTGGTCATACTTTCCTATTAGCATTAAAGTTCTTAGCATGAACACTTTAGCATGGCAATCAAGACCTTCCCTGAAGAGGCTTCATCTTTGACTACTTTGCTTTGTGCCTGACATTTCAGTGATATGAGACCACCAATTCTCATATTGTCATCTTGTTTCATACTTCTTTGCTTTTTCATACTTTCTTTGCTTGTTTTATACTTCTTTGCTTTTTCTCTGCCTTGGATCTCCTTACTCTGCTTTGCGAACTCCTGCTCTTTTTGCAAATCCAAGTTCACTGTAGTATCTTCACTGCTTCCTGGCCTCTTTCCCTTTCATAGTGGCTTAATTCTCTGAACAAAGATGTCTCTTCCAAAACTTCATAATGTAAACATTTGCTTCGTTTTGTTTTCTTGACAGTGAACTCCTTGAGAGGAGAGACAGTCTTTTTTAACTTTGCACTGGAACACTTAGTACAATACCGAAATATGTACAGCCTGATAGATGTTTTGCTCAGGCATCCTTTCCAAATATAAATGTATTGATAATTCTCAGAACAAATGATCAGAAATGGTAGAGTAGATGTTTTCCTGTTATGTCTTAGTCTGATGATTACTATATTAAATTTAGTCCCTGAATGTCTCAGTGAATAATCTTTTTATTTTATTCTGCTGTTTTTTGTTTGTTTGTTTTTTGTTTTTTGTTTTTGGGACAGGGTCTTGCTGTTTTGCTCAAGCCAGGGGGTTGGTGTGCAGTGTGCAGTCATGGCTCACTGCAGCCTCAAAGTCCTGGGCTCAAGCAATTCTCCTGCCTCAGCCTCCTGAGACTGAGATGGGACTCAGGTATGTACAACCACGCCTGGCTAATTTTTATTTTTATTTTATTTTATTTTTTTGGTAGAGATGAGGTCTCTCACTATGTTGCCCAGGCTGGTCTCAAACTCCTGGTCTCAAGTGGTCCTCCCATTTTGGCCTCCCAAAGCATTGGGATTACAGGCATGTACCACCATGCCTGGGCTAAGTGGAAGGTCATGATTACTAGCTGACTTTACTACTAGTTGCTTTACAGCCTCTTTTCAACTTTTTTAGTATGCTTACAAATATTCTTAAAGATTACATTTCTAACATTAGCATTGAAATTTTTGGCTTTTAAATGTCATCAGAAAGAAAGAATGTGGCCTAGCTGAAATGAATCTGAATATTTTTCCCCTTACAGTTCTTCCCCTCACCCCATGGTATGTTTATGGTGTGAATGAAACTTCAAAGGAACATACTACTATAAGTGAGCCAGAATGTTAAATTTTGTATGGATTGGCTGGGCGCAGTGGCTCATGCCTGTAATCCCAGCACTTTGGACGGCTGAGGCAGGCGGAACACCTGAGGTCAGGAGTTTGAGACCAGCCTGACCAATATGATGAAACCCTCTGTCTACTAAAAATACAAAAATTAGCCAGGCGTGGTGACATGCTCCTGTAATCCCAGCTTCTTGGGAGGCTGAGATGGGAGAATCGCTTGAACCTGGGAGGTGGAGGTTGCAGTGAGCCAAGATCATGCCATTGCATTCCAACCTGGGCAACAAGAACAAAACTCCGTCTCCATAACAAAACAAAACAAAAATTTTGTATGGATTGCTCCTAAGACGTGCAGAAAAATGCAAATAGGGCTATTTTAGTCTTTAGAGGAAAAAGCTTATCCTGTAGAAATACATCAGAAAGATCTATTTCAGCAGGTTTTCATAGAGGGGAAAAATTATTTACTTGCAATCTTGATCACTAATGATGTTGAAATTGATCACCAGTCAGTCCTTCTGTTCTCTTTGCATTTAAATTTTAAATAGTGTTTGCTATAAATACTACACTATATTTTTCTATTAAAAATTACTGTAACATTCACAGGTGAAAAGTATAATTACCTAATGGTGGGTCATTAGCTCAGAACTTTGAGCTTAGCAAATTTCACTGTCTTCTACCAAAGTAATTGAATGTCTAAAATAATGACTATTTCAGCAGGTATCTTTAGTAAATAAGAATTATAGGTAAGACAATTTTTCTTTTCTAAAAGTATTAATGATGTGTTAGTAATTGTATTAGAATTTATTAATCTTAAAGTATACTTTTATAGTTCAAAATTTTAGTGTGCATTTTAGTGATGCATTTTATAATTTAAAATTTACTGTGTGTTTTTCTAAATATTTTTAAGATTTATTTTTCTGAAGGTGTTCACTAGTTATTACGATTCTGTTCCTTAAAGAGAGTACTAATAAGGTAAAAGGCACAAAACAAGATTGAAATCATAGGCCTCTTAATGCAAGTTATTTCAATAACTTACTGTGTTCTCACCTACCAGTTTCTTGTCAGTACGATAAAGAGTAATAAAAACCTCTGTCACCAACCCCCATCGCAGGGATAGCAAGAGGACTGCGTTTCCTCTGTTGAAATGCCAGCAATAATGAACATACTTAATGGGGCTCGTTTTAATAGCTGCATACAATTAATGTATTATAATAGGCGTATGCTAAAATGATTAGCATGGTAATATTTCTTTTATAAGAATATAAAAGGTCTTACTTTGATAACATTTACAATGATAAGCTGAGGGAGAAAAATCTTTTATGAAATATTTAAACTGTTCTATGACCAATTTGTTTTTCAAACTGAATTTAAAATGACTAAATGCTTAGAAATAAAAATGAGTTAGTTGTAATATACACATTTATTTCAAAACTTCATTAATTTGCTTTTTCATGCTTTTTGCTTTTTTAGACTAATGTTTCACGTTTTCTTACTACTTTATAACTAATTTTATTCTTAAAACTTATTTTCCTTTATACTTCCTTAAACCAGTGAAGTTATACTGTATACTTGATGTGATCTCATCTTTATAAGTATGGTGCGCAATTAAATACTCGAGACAATTACAAAATCTTTAGCCCCCAAAATGATTGACATTTGTGTCTTTTGTCAATTTTTTGTGCAAGTTTTACTCATTTCAGTTGGCTTAACAAGTTGGTTGTAAATTATTGTAGTGCACTGCCAATATAGTGGTTTTACAAAGGACATAATCTATTTTAAGTAGCAGTTTTGCCTAATAACTAAAATATAGATAAGTAATTTCATATAGTTAATTATTAATATTTAGCAAAGTATTAACATTTATAGCCCTAATTTTAAAAACTGTGCCCTCAAAGGATGGATAAAGAAGGAGGGTTTTGCCAAGTCTGTGTCATTCATTAGCCATAAGGGTAGCTTTTAGGATGGCTGACATTTCTATCCTATTAGATATCTTTTTTTGGTCAATGAAATTTAAGATAATATAGTTGTTGCTTATGTTAAATATATTATTCCTTAGGTATAGCTATTAAGCCTTCATAAAATTATGTATCACTTAACTCCTGATTAATGACATTTCACATCAGATAGGTACCCTACTTACACAGATTAAAACTGAGTTTAATATATAATATCACAAATAATATTTAGTCATTTCTGCAGGTTCTAAAACAAAGATCCTTTGGATAAGCTAGCTCCTAGATTAACTTGATTATTTTACAAGATTTTCTGGATGGCATATACCTTTGTTAATGTTTTAATAAGTTATAATTAATATTTTTTGAAATCAATAAGTGTTAATATTTGAGCAGTGCTTATGGAAGTTTTAAAGAGAATATATTCCTCAAAATTCTAATTATTTCTGTGATTTAACTGCCTCCGGAGTAAGTTAATTATAATATATATTTAAGTGGCATTATCATGTTGAATTTCACAATAGATAAAATATTTATCTTTTTTCACTTTTTAAGTCCTGTAATCATAAATACTGATGCATATTACTTATAAAGCATATAACCTGCTTTTAATTTTTAAAGAGTAATTCTTTTTTTGAAGCTGTTTTACTAATATGTATGTCTTTTATTTTAAATTGTACTTAGCAAAGAGAACATTTCTTAAGTGCCCTTGTTTTTAGAGAACAAGGAAATATATGTCTTTATTGATTTAGCACATTTATCGAATCTACTATTTAGTCTCATACGTTTAACTTTTACCTTAAGACATTTACAGAGGTCAATTTACTATTAAAGTATAAAATGTACATTAGTTTCGATCTACATTTTAATTATTTTAGGCTGGCAGAGAAAGAACTGTTTCATATTTTACCATCGTACGTATAAAATAAAATATTCAATACTTATCTTGTTTTCAAGATTAAAAAAAGAAGCTCCCACAAAGGAACAAGAACCTGTGTCTAAGGTAAAGTTTGTTTTACTTTATACCTTAAAGGTTTATACATTGAAAGTATTATTGGTATGATATAAAACTGTTTCAATTTCAGCAAGCATACATCAACAATATTTGGGATGTTGTAAGGAAGAAAAAAATTGAGATTTAAAATTTTTCATTACATATAAAAATGTCTAGCCCTAAGTAAAATTTTAAGGTATTCTTGTTTTGACAAAGACATCTTTTATTTCACTTGCCTGTTATTTAGTTCAACTAGTGAGTAATGGAGATAAATTTATGAATTAAAAATCCCCAAATCAATAAAACGTCAGTCATTTGGCACACTGGAAAAATTAATCTTTCCAGGTTTAAGTTTCTGGGATAATTTTTAACTGTCAAAAGGTTAAACTAATTTTTAAAATAGAAATATTTTGAATGTATGTTAAATATATTTTAGCTATCTTGAACAAGTACTCTGAATGCAAAACTCAGAATTATCATATAAATGTTATTTACCGAACAGTCTAATAGATGAGTGTAGAAATAGTTTTGCTCAACTACTTGCTTTCTTGATGTCAATTTATGTTGTTATTACTTAATGACTGCCTCTTTTTGAGTGTAATGAAGTGAGGTAGATTTGGCATTTATCTTTTGAAGACTTTGTCTTGAATGGTGCATAATATAAGTGAAATCCAGACAGAAGTATCAGCCTTCTTCCAAGCAGCTTTCTTTTGTACCATAGGAAGTTTTTTGTTTAAAAATTTTTTAACTACAAATTTCTTTAACAGATGCAGGGTTTTTTTAAAATCTATTTCTTCTTGAGGGAGTTTTGTTAGTTTTTTTTTTTTGAGGAATTGTTTCGTTTTACCTAATATGTTGAACTCTATAATCTTATGTATTTGTATAATGAGAAAGTTTCTTATAGTATCCCTTATTGTCTTTGTAATCTTTGGAACCTGCAGTGATATCCCCTCATTCCTGATATTGACAATTTGTGTGTTTTTTCTATTCTTACTGTTTATTTTACTTTTAAACATGTTGTAAATACACAGAATGCAGTGTTACAGTTTTTACTTTAGACAGGTTTTTTTAGGGCAATTAAAAACTTTAAAATTAGCTTTATATTTACCTTTATTTTTACCATTTCCTGTGCTCTTCATTTCTTTATGTAGTCTTCATTTCTATTTATCACATTTACATTAAAAATTCTGGCCAGGGATATAATGGAGCAAATGTTTCAGGTGTATACAGGGGTATACAAGCCAATGTTTGCCCCCAAAATAATTATACCAAATTTGTTCCTTGTTTAACTCATCATAATTTAACAGGAAAAAATGCTGTATTCTGTGAATTTAAATATGATCAACTTTTTTAGTATTGTACAAAGGATATATATTTTAGGGGCAGGGGGATTTGGTGAGCAAACGGGATATTCTTGTCTGGTCTAAAAACGACATTAAAATCACATATACTTACCTTATGGACATCAAGATAAATGCAGTTGAGACACTTTGCACACAAAGATGATTATCAAATATTAAGAGATATAATATCAAATGACAAAATACATTATGCTGAAATTGAAAGCATATTGATACAAATAGATTACAGATTGTTATGCAGATTGTCTGTATGTATATTTTGAGCCAAGTGGAAGAAGCCAAGGCTTTACAGTCAGTAAACATGACTATATATAAAGCTACACACTTAATAAAACTCCTATCCCTTTGCTTACAATTGAAGGTAATTTTGAAAGCGTATTTGATGAACATAAAACTTGAGCAAGAGATAATGCATATTCTTCTCAAATTTGAAAATAAATGAAAAAAGTAAACAAATGAGAAGTGCATGAATCACTGGGTGAAGCGTATTGATAATTATGAGGGCAGTGCTTATTAAATAGAAATGAAGATTATAAATGCCCTAATTTCATATTTTATATAGAGAAAAAAAAATTCAGTGAAATGTTTTCAGATTTTGAATTTCTAAACTGGAGAAAAGTTGTTTTGTATAAATACATCTGATTTACAAAAACGAGCCACTAAGTTTGCACTTAAATATTCTGACAATTTAAATTCTGTAGAAATTCTATGTGAAATAGTTTAAAGCAGCATTTGATATCAGTAACATGCAATCAAGTTTGTGTTTGGGTCTTCTAAATCTTCTTAACATATTTTGCTTAGTGCAATCTTAAAGAGATTTGGAAATGGTATTCAAAAATTTTAAACAATTCCAGCCAAAGTGGAATCCTGCAAATGAAGCTTACTGTAAACTGAGGTTAATATAACATTTTTTAATGATTGTCACTTGTTCAAGAGAAATTGTTGTACATGACAGTTTGCTCATTTGAAAACAAAATAAGAAAAGAGTTAGATTTGAAAATGTACTATTGATGCATTTGCTTCCATTAGCCAGGAGAATAAAATAATACTGTTGTTGGCATAAATAAAATTTTTAAATTTAAGCTAATATGAGTTTAATTCTCCGACTTTTAAATTTTTCAATATTTTTCTGACTAACATTCTAGAAAACAATTTTTTTAAGTACACAAAAACAGGCTGGGCACAATGGCACACACCTGTAATCCCATCACTTTGGAGACAGAGGTGGGAGGATTGCTTAAGTCTAGGAGTTAGAGACCAGCCTGGGAAACAAAGTGAGACCCTGTTGCTAAAAACAAAAAACAAAACAAAAACACACTGCACACAAAGCAAAACTTACAGGGGCATTCATTTTTTCTTTTGCCTCAGGCTCCAATATGGCTTGGTATAGCACTGATTGCAAAATAGTTACATCAAAATTTTTGAGACTGTTATGCTGAGCCAGAAAATACCCCATGATTTCTTTTCCTTTTCTATACCTTATTTTATTTTTCTGGAGTTAAAAATATATATCTCTTTTACTTGTTTGTTTAGTTTTCTGTGTACCTAATGCTGTATTTTTTTCTAATGTTGCAATTTCTCTCTCTAATATTTGGAAATAGTTTTTCCAGTATTCACACACATAAAAAAAATTGTTGGGGGGTGAAGGGGTCTGAAGATCTCCTCCCAGACTCCCCACCTCAACTTAAACTAGTTGCTCTCTAAGCCTGTGCTTAGTTTTGTTACGTCAAGATTATCCTTTGCCACTCTATTGTGTTGGATGTCCTGTTTGCTGAACCGTGAATTATTCCTCATTTCTTGCTTACTCATCATTTTGATGAATTGTGTCCTCTACTAGCTTCCTCAGAAGGTGTGCATCTTTTTTTCAGTCCAAAAATATCTAAAAATATATTTATCCGAATGATAATTTGGCTGAAGTACATAAAAACAATTCTCACGCAGTTTTTAAAATGTTGTTTTTACTATCTTCTTATGTCCAGTATTTTTATTAAGTCTAATGCATGTCTTGCTCCAGTTTCTTGGTATTTAGGTTACTTTTTTTCTTTTTGGAAACTTTAGTGATTATCTCTGTCACTGGTGTTTTGAAATTACATGCTATGTTCACCCATCCTTTTTTCATTCATTACATTAGGCATCTGACAAACCTTTGGAGTTTGGAGATTTCTGTTTGGGAGAAGTTTTCTTGTTTTATTTATTTGGTAAATGCTCACTTTTTTTTTCTATGCTCTCTCTTTTTTTTAAGAAACTCCTATTATTCTGATATTGAGCCTCCTGCATCAACTCCTTTTTTTTTTTTTTTTTTTAACTCCTTTAATTATATGTTATTTTCTTTATGGCCTTTCATCTTTTTGTTTTTTTGTTTGAATCTTTTTAAATAATTTTCTAAACTTAATTACTTATTTTAGTTGCCATATTTGTAATTTTGAAGAGCTCTGCAATTTTTTATTTGTTCTTTAGTTCTCTTTTTTACAGTTTTGTTATTATTATTGTTTTTTTTTTTTATTTTTTTTATTTTTTGAGACGGAGTCTCGCTCTATCACCCAGGCTGGAGTGCAGTGGTGCGATCTCAGCTCACTGCAAGCTTCGCCTCCTGGGTTTACGCCATTCTCCTGCCTCAGCCTCCCGAGTAGCTGGGACTACAGGCGCCCGCCACCTCGCCCGGCTAGTTTTTCGTATTTTTTAGTAGAGACGGGGTTTCACCGTGTTAGCCAGGATGGTCTCGATCTTCTGACCTCGTGATCCGCCCATCTCGGCCTCCCAAAGTGCTGGGATTACAGGCTTGAGCCACCGCACCTGGCCAGTTTTGTTATTATTTAATAGATATAATAACATATACCTCTTTGGGGATATTAAATATTTTATATACACTGTTTTCTTTTGTTCCCAGCAATGTATCTGATGTCTCCAAGCCCCTTTCTTTATTCCTTTTTATTTTGGTATTTTTCATGTTAAGGTGTATCTTTTGTTATGTGGTGATCCTTGCCCGCCCCTACGTAATTAAAGAATGAGGCTAAAATAATCATTGAAAACCATAAGTGTTTGAATGGGGACAGGGCTCTCTTGCATAGCCATTCAGGTTGAAGACTGCAGAACTCCTGCAGATATTATTTACGTATATCCTTTGTAGTCTCAAAAATTACTAATGTTTACCATAT
This sequence comes from Macaca mulatta, assembly GCF_049350105.2. NCBI lineage: Eukaryota > Metazoa > Chordata > Mammalia > Primates > Cercopithecidae > Macaca > Macaca mulatta. The sequence goes on along the minus strand of NC_133412.1, from coordinate 33,943,710 downwards.
TAGAAATTGAAATAATAGTATTTTAAAACTATTGTCAAAAATAAAAATAATAAATATATGTCAACATACATAACATTTTTTCTGAAAAATAACTATTTTCCAAAACAACAGAAATTTAGTGAGAAAGAATGGCTTTATTTTACACTTTTGCATGTTTCTTTAATGTCAGGCTTTGTAGAAAAAAATTGTATTCTCATGTTTCTGAATCCAATCTGTTGTGATACATTCTTTTGGTTGAAATGTATGAGGAATACCCGGCCTCACCCAGTACTTTAATAATATTTTCCAATAATTGAGATTATTTTCCTTTGATACTACACCAAAAGTAGACAAGTGGAAGTTTTCTTGCTTGTTACACTGTGGAATCTAACTCCGTATCACTGACCTTTTTTGCTTTGTTACATCAAAATCTGTTTGTCTGTTTTACAATTTGAATGGATCTTTTATCCATGCCTAATTTTGTAATATCATGCATTGGTCATTTGGAACATATTGGCTCACTAAGTGCCCTAGATCTTCCAAATGTTGAAATATTTCATTATATAATATCAAGTACTCACAGTAAATATCAGCATTAATCTAATCAGTGATAGATAGGAGTTTTTGCTTGATTTTGTTACTGGAAACGAATGCTGTCAGTTGTTTTCCTTGATACGACAGGCTCACTTCGTTGATTTTTCAAAAAGAAAAAGTCCACTGAAACTCAAGTCTAAATATTCATAATTTGACAGTCATTCTTTAAAATAAAAATGGTGTTCTATGAAAAAAATGTAGGTAAGTACAACTCACGACTCAATCACAGACCCAAATATTTTCAGTAGGCAACAGTTGTATCTTATGTGTACTTTGCATTTTGTCACACAAAATATTAAAAAGATATGAGCTCAAAGATTGAGATTTAGTAAAATTATTACTTTTTAAAATTTGTGTCGGTGTGGTGTGAAGAACACTATGTGTATGGTGGTGAAGGATGCAATGACTACTGGTACAGGTTGGGTTTGGTGCTCCTGCCTTGAGTTATATTAATTTGCCACCATTTTTACACACTACTGTTTTTATGCCAAAGTTGTGACTTCACATGCCTCCTGAAAGTGGCTTGGAATCCCCAGGTGTCCATATATCTTACTTTGGGAACGGATGATATGAATTACAGTTTGTTGCCTTCTGGATTTGTGCACTGTACAGTATGCACAATCTGCATGAGAATTACGTAGACTTCAGTGTGGGAAAATTAGGTGCTGAGCTAACTGATTCTTTGTTGAGGAGGATGGTCTCAAAATCATTATGGAGAGGCCAGGTGTGGTGGCTCATGCCTGTAATCCCAACACTTTGGGAAGCTGATGCAGGAGGATCCCTTGGGGCTAGGAGTTTGAGAGTAGCCTGGGCAACACTGGAGACTTCGTCTCTATTTAAAAAAAACTTTTTAACTAACCAGTCATAGTGAGCACATAATGTGTAGTCCTAGCTACTCAGGAGACTGAGGTGGGAGGATTGCTTGAACTCAGGAGTTCGAGGTTGCAGTTGAGCTATGATCATGCCACTACATTCCAGCCTTGGTGATAGAGTGAGACCCTGTCTCTTAAAAAAAAAAAAAAAAAATCATTCTGGAAAATTTTTTCTTTGGGGTTGATCATTTTCTTCAGAGAGAAATCTAGCTTCTAGCTGAGGGTGCTAGGTTGGGGAGTGAGTTCTCTGGCTGTTGGCATTCTGGAAGCCAGGCATGGAGAAGAATTGTTAAGTATGTGGACTTCTACGAAATCTTTGCGTTTTCTCAGTATCTCCTGCGTGCCTTTTGCTGTTCCTGGTGTTCATAAGTCTAGACTATCTCCAGTTCAGAAAGTTAACTTTTAGGCCTGGCACGGTGGCTGACCCCTGTAATCCCAGCACTTTGGGAGGCCAAGGCAGGCGGATCATTTGAGGTCAGGAGTTCACAACCAGCCTGACCAACGTGGTGAAACCCTATCTCTACTAAAAATAAAAAAATTAGCTGGGCATGGTGGAATATGCCTGTAATCCCAGCACTTTGGGAGGCCGAGGTGGGTGGATCACCTGAGGTCAGGAGTTGGGGACCAGTCTGGCCAACATGGTGAAACTCCATGCCTACTAAAAATACAAAAATTAGCCAGGCATGGTGGTGGGTGCCTGTAATCCCAGCTACTGGAGGGGCTGAGACAGGAGAATCGCTTGAACTTTGAAGGTGGAGGTTGCAGTGAGCTAAGATCGCACCATTGCACTCCAGCCTGGGTGACAAGCAAGACTCTGTCAAAAAAAAAAAAAAGGAAGGAAGTAAGTTAAGAAGGATGCTAACTTTTAGCCTCTTTGGTAAGGGAAGGTATAGGTACCTGTTGTGTAAGCTTCGGGGAAGGAGCATTTAGATTTCCCAGCAATGCTTTGTTTTTACTTTTTGTGTGCTAAATAGTATACTGACCACCTGCAAATACCAGATATTTTTGGTTCTCTGGGCAAATTGATTCTCTTCTCCTTGCACTCCTCCACTGCAGACATTCATTGTAACTTCCTCCATACTGCTAAGTCAGTACCAACTCTTCCAGTGACTTTCCTATTTCTAAAAAGTTGGTGAAATCTGTTTAGCAATTAGTATACTTTGATGTTTTCTTCATCTTTATGAGTAAAAATATTTTATTTCTTTGCCCTCATTTTAGCAGGGTTTTGAGAGGGTGAGTAGATGAATGTGTGTGATAAATACACCATTATCAATTTTATAGGCTTGAGTTGATCTACCATAGTGGTTAAGAGGTAGATGTAGATTTGAATCTTTACTACTAATTGTGGTATTGCCTTGGTTCTTTGCCAGTTATTGTGGTATTGCCTTGGGTTCCCACTCAGTCTTATTTCTCATGTATAAAAATAGTGTTTATAAAATCTAATATGTAAATTAAATGAGATAGTGAATGTAAAGTTCTTAATACACTGCTTCATGCATCATATGTACTGCATAGCTGGTAATTGTTACAAGCTGTTAGGTTGGCCTATGGCTTACTGAGGTTTTACTCTTTTCTTTCTTCCCTGTAAAACATTTGAAATAAGTAGAATATTTCTTCCTTAGTGGACTGTTTCATATTTTTGGTTTGACAATGGAAGGGTTACCGTGACTCACTATGAAATCATAAATTCAAAAATGTTTTATCTAAATATCTGTGCTTAATATATTTATATAAAATACTATGGAGGCATCTTGTTATTCAAATTCAAGTTGTGTTTTACTAGTTTTCTGTTTAAGTAATTGTAATTATGACCCACATTTGAAATAGCAGTTAAGAAAAGCAGATATTGACATGGGTGGGTAACTGCTTTTTTACCTTGAATCAGAAACTTTTGGTACACTGAAACTTTTATAAGTTTAAAAACATTTTTAAAACCGCATATAATTATGATAATTATTCTAATTATATTTTATATTTAATAAATTATTTTTCTATTTCTGTGTTATATTAAGTTGCACACTTAAGTTTCTTTTATCCAGAAAGTTTAGCATAATAAAAATAGTTTTCTTTAAGATTAACTGTGAATGTAAAAGAAAAGTATTATTAATTATTTCAGGAAATTGGAAGACCTAACATGGCTGAAAGAGAAACAGAAACATCGAATTCTGAAAGGTAAATATAAGGAAAAAATGAGTTTCTTAAAATTCAAGTATACGAAATAACACTTGAGCTGCATTATTTCACAGTTAACTGGCAAAGGACTATTTAAATTTTTGTATATAGTGCTATTTTCTATAATGGCTCTTAATTAAAATAAAACTTAAAAACTTTAATCCAACAAAAATATTCTCTATATCCTTTGTTTTTAAATATTTTAAACATATAGAGTATATTTTGTGTTGTTAAATTTTTGAAAAACTACTTACTAGCAAGTAAAATGTTGGCAGATTTTCTTTGCCCCTATTAAATGAATACATTTACAAGATGCTACGTGTTACTGGACAGGAACAGTTATTGCAAATAGATAATCTTAAGATTTTTTAAAGTATTTTCCAAAAGCTATAAGACTGCTTATGTGGTAGGATTTCAATAGTTTCAAAATTCAGGGATTGGCTTTTAAAATTTTCATACTTTGGTAGAATGTTAAAGAACACACGATGTTTCACAGTCTTTTAGCAGAAGAGAATCTGAACATTCCAATTAGAACTTTATTCCAAAGAAGGGTAATTTTATTTTGTCTTTTAAGTAATTTCACCCATTTATATCTGTATGCTATATATTTTACAGTAGGTTGCCTGTTAGTCTGTTGAGATTAATCTTTTGTCCCTAAAAGCAAATTATTAATTAAGTTCCTATGGAGGTGTTTCTTATACTTCATTAGTAAAGTGATCTCGCCCTTTCTTCACCTGGCATTTTTTGTAAGTTCTCAGGGGACTGTTAACAAAAAATCAACTAAAGAGTTAGAAAATGCGGACTAGTCATCTCTGTATTATGGAACGTTTTCTGTAAATTGTAGTTAGTCCATTATGATCTGAACAAAAATAAGAATTATACAAATTTGAAATGAGGAAAAAAAATAATAGTTTTTCTATATGTAATTAGCCAGTTAAGATCCAAAAAATGAGTTAAGAATGATTGAAATTAATGAGAATACTGATTAAAGTAGCCTGGTGTAAAAATCAGAATCTTTCTAATCTACCACTAACATATGATTACAAAATATAGTGGACAAACTTGCCCAATCATAATGTAACAAAAATGATACAACTGATTGATCACAGCCAGTTGCAGAGTTCTTTGTTCTTTTTCCACTCCCACCGCTTCGCTTGACTAGCCTTAAAAATATCTATATCTATATATAGAGAGAGAAATGGGGAGGATCCAAATCAAGAAAAGCAAAATTTTACCATGATAAAAAATAATATATTAACTGCATGATAGACTATTTTACAAATTAAATTATGAATTGAATAAACATTTATGGGATTTGTTTTGGAAACTGACAAACTTAAAAAAAGATTTATATTTTTCTACTTAGCAATACCATAATGTATTTAATCATTCCTTTCTTGTTGGATAAGATATTAGGTTTTTGGCTGGGCACCGTGGCTCATGCCTGTAATCCCAGCACTTTGGGAGGCCGAGGCGGGTGGATCACAAGGTCAGGCGTTCGAGACCAGCCTGACCAATGTGGTGAAACCCCATCTCTACTAAAAATACAAAAATTAGCCGGGCTTGGTGGCATGCGCCTGTAATCCCAGCTACTCGGGAGACTGAGGCAGAAGAATCACTTGAACCCAGGAGGCAGAGGTTGCAGTGAGCCGAGATCATGCCACTGCACTCCACCCTGGGCGACACAGTGAGACTCTGTCTCAAAAAAAAAAATTAGATTTTTAATATTCACTATTTTAAACATTGTTTTAATGAGCTTCCTTGATAAATATCTTTTACATTTTTAAAGTATGAAATTTATGGGGAAGAGTTGTAGAATATAGGTGATTTGTTTAGTTCTAAAGTATATTGTTAATCAGTAATTGTTAAAACTGGGTGCTATTGGTTTAGGAATAGTCTAAAGACAAATCAGTAGAACAAAACAAATAGCAGAGAAATAGCCTTATATAAATAACAATTTAGTAAATAATAAATTGCCTTTTGGAAATGTTGCTAGGATATTTGTGCAATTCATTGGGAATACGTCTAAATGTCAGATTGATTAAATGTAAGAAATAAGGTATATGTAATCATTAAATTTATTTTTGTAAAATAAGCATCCTTAGATCTAGATAATGCATTGGTGATCTTCTTAGAAATCTTGTTTCTCGTATTTTATGGTTCACTAGATAGTTTCTGTTAACACATCAGGGCCAGAATAAACACACAGAAGCACACACATATAAATATATATGTGTACAAACATGTCCACACACTTAGATGTGTATGTATGTTATATATTTACATACAGTTTTTCAGGCATGTGTTTATGTTTTTAAAATTAGGCTATTAAAAATTAGAGAATATGTTTGAATGATTATCTGATTTTATGTATGGAAAAACATCCTAAACATAAGAGGCTATTTAAATCATAAAGGAGGCTGGACATGGTGACTCACACCTGTAATCCCAACACTTTGGGAGCCAAGGCAAGAGGATTGCTTGAGCCTAGGAAACCAGCCTGGGCAACATGGAAAGACCTTGTCTCTGTGAAAAATAAAAACATTAGCTGGGCTTGGTGGTGTGTGCCTATATTCCTAGCTACTTGGGAGCCTGAGGTAGGAGGATCACTTGAGTCCAGGAGGTCAAAGCTGCAGTGAGACATTTGCACCACTGTGTTCCAGTCTGGGTGACAGAACAAGACCCCGTCTCAAAAAAGAAAAAAATCATACAAAAATATAGATTTTTTCCAAATATATTTTTTTATTTTAGGTACTTTTGCAAGTTAATAAAAATTCTTAAATTTAAACTAGAAACAGGCAAGAGATATGGACAGATGAACATAATGACAGCCAGGACTAAGACTAGTTGATAGACATCTTTTAGTATGTGACTCCAGAGTTTCTCAGAATCTTGCCTAAGAAAATGGCCTCCTGCTAAATTATACTGGCACAGCAAGGATGGGGAACTTGGACTTGTTTTCCTTTTTGATGTGCAAATGTACCTTGACTTTTTATTTTTTAGAGCATGTCTTTATTTTGATAGTGTTCAAAAACATTGCTTTATGAAGAAATACATAATAAATTACTTTATTTTTCAGTAAACAGGATAAAGCTGCTTCTTCAGAAGAAAAAAATGGATGTAATGCAAATTCATTTGAAGGCTCATCAGCAACAAAAAGTGAAGAAAGCCTAACAGTTTCAGATAAGGAAAATGAAACCTGTCTTGCAGACCAGGAAACTGGCTGCAAAAACATCTTCAGTTGTGATTCAAATATTGGTGCAGATAAAGTGGAAAAGAAAACACAAATACAACATGTTTGTCAGGAAATGGAGTTGAAGATGCGCCAAAGTTCAGAAAACATAATCTTATCTGCTCAGATTAAGGATCACAACTCCAGTGAAGCCAGATTTTCTTCAAAGAATATTAAGGATTTGCGGTTAACATCAGATAATGTTAGCATTGATCAGTTTTTGAGAAAAAGAGATGAACCTGAATCTGTTAGTTCTGATGTTAGTGAGCAAGGCAGTATTCATTTGGAACCTCTGACTCCATCAGAGGTACTTGAGTATGAAGCCACAGAGATTCTTCAGAAAGGTAGTGGTGATCCTTCAGCCAAGACTGATGAAGTAGTGTCTGATCAAACAGATGACATTCCTGGAGGAAATAACCCCAGCACAACAGAGGCAACAGTAGACCTGGCAGATGAAAAAGAAAGAAGTTGAAGTCATTTTAAGTTTCAGTGTACCAACGATAAGGGCATTTGGAACAGTGCTATCAGGTGAGCTCAGTGGTGCTTTTGTAGGTTCAGAAATGGAAATATGTAAGGGAGGTCACACATACACTTTACCTGTATGTTCAACCTATGTTATCAAATCAATTTGCCAATAATAGCATGATTAGTAGGGATTCCCAAGAAGTTATTAAAAACATGAACAAGATTTTAATGATAGTTACAGTTGCAGTGGAAAGGTCTCGTTTAATGGTTTTCAAGGAAATGGGATTTGGTTGCTGACATGAATTGATGATATTAGTTATATTTATAAAGCCTTTCAAACTTCCATCAGTCCTAAGCTAAAAATCCTTATTACTTATACATCCTTTTCAGTGAACTGAGAGGAAAAAATTTGGAAACCATGTACTTTTTGGGAGTAACTGATTTAAAATAATGGCTGATTGGCATTGTTAATGAAGGCTTAATTTTTTAGGATGATGCTGGTAAATGGAGCATGCTTAGAGTACGAAATTGACCTAATGAGAATTTGGATGAACATAAACTTAATTTTGGATTTAATATAACATTCCAGTCTGTCAGACGCATGTAAACAGAATATTTGAATCTTTGTACCTCCATACAAGTGTTAGCCTGCTAGGCTGTAAGCTTACCTTAATTAAACTTTCAGTGAAAGTGGAATTATTAAGATATAAATTTATATTTGTGCTTTTTGTCAGTGTGTAAGCTGTGTAGAAATTCTTCGATGTATTAGTTGTATTAATGTAAAGTAGACACCCATTGTTGAAACTCCTGTAGCTATTATGCTTTTAATATTGTTTTAATGATCTGCTTTAGAAATAGGCCCATAAAAATGGTCTGGAAGCCAAACCAAAGTATGGTATAATGTAGATATTGTAAAACAGTAAACTGAAAACATATCCTGGCATGTATTCAGCCATGTTTAAGTGACTTTTCTGTAATTGTAAAATAAAAACTTCAAATGGGACCTAAAACAGTGATGTAAAAAACTGGCTTTGGAGATTTAGCCTAATTTATCTATAAGATGGCTGCTACATTGATTTCTCAGTTTTTTTATCATCTAGAATATAATAGATATAGAAATGAATAATATGAAGAACAGTAGTTTGCTTTGAAGTACTAATAAACTTTTATTTAAAATGCTTCATTTTTACTTCTTAAAATGTGCTTCGGATTCTTAAATTTTGTTTCACTGAATGTTCAATGTTTTAAATGGCGATTAAAACTCTGCTGTATATAGTAGTTTTTGAGTAAATATTTGCAATAAAAATCTATCCCCGAATAATTCTATTTTTCCAATCACTGCTTGATTCAGATTACCTTTGGTTCCTTTAGAAATTATCTACTTGTTTAAGAAATTTAATATCAGTGTTAGTGGTGAGGATTCCATTCTACGTTCTTTAACTGCTGATGCATTATTTTAAATTAGGACTTAAAGTACAGGGGACAATATTGCTAATATTTATTTATTTTATTTTATTTTATTTTTGAGACGGAGTCTTGCTCTGTGCAGTGGCCGGATCTCAGCTCACTGCAAGCTCCGCCTCCCGGGTTTATGCCATTCTCCTGCCTCAGCCTCCGGAGTAGCTGGGTCTATAGGCGCCCGCCACCTCGCCCGGCTAGTTTTTTGTATATTTTAGTAGAGATGGGGTTTCACCGTGTTAGCCAGGATGGTCTTGATCTCCTGACCTCGTGATCCGCCCGTCTCAGCCTCCCAAAGTGCTAGGATTACAGGCTTGAGCCACCGAGCCCGGCCAATATTGCTAATATTTATGAGAATAGATTTGCTTTATAAATTCTTTTACTTGCAGATAAATAGAATTTAATATCTGCTTTTTTATCTGCTCAACAATTTAAAGAGGCTAAATAGGCAAAATATATTATGAATTATTTTGAGTATTTTGAGGAGGAGAGCTAATATTTTTATCTTTCCTGCTCCCAAGGAAAGATAGAGAGGGAGCCATTGGCTGTCATCCTTCACCTTGTTAAAATGTAATTCTGTATCATGGAAGATTTTTGGAAAATATGAATCTTAGAAGAGCAGAGTGTAGGGAAAAGGCCTGTCTCTATAAGGACCACTTTGTGAGTCTCATTCAGTGTGTTGCCACATTATCACATTTACCACAAAACTCTAGAGCACTATGCCAAAATAAGCCTCTAAGTGCTCAAAATAAGTCTATAATCCCTTTGGAGCTTTGCTACTCCGGCCCCCATATACCTTTCGAGTTGTGGTATTCAAAGTAGCAGGTCAATGAACTGTTTGTACCTATATACTATGAGAAAAGGAACCTATACTAGACTGTAACTGCTTCATTGAGAAAGCCTGGCAATGGAAAAAAAAAATAGTTGAATTAAGAATTGTACTTGGAACCATAGCTGGTTTACATTCTCTCTCAATCTCCTTATCTCCAGTCAGGAACAACCAATCCAGGTATGCAAACCAAACCTTTGGTAGCAGTGCTTTAGAACAGTGGTTAGGAAACTTCCTCTACAGGGCCAGACAGTAAATAATTGTGGGCCATGTAGTACAGTTACCCAACTCTGCCTTGTATCATGAAAGCCAGTGTAGATGATATGTAAATTTGAAACTGTGTTCCAGTAAAACTTTATTTACAAAAATAGGATGTTGACTGGATTTGGCCCATGGACTATAGTTTGCCTACCCCTGCTTTGTAGTGCTTAAACTCCTTTGATAGAAATATGAAAGCCAGTGATGCACTCTAGTGACTGTTTGCCTAAGAACCATCAAGACGCCTTAGTATGTTATAGTTCGCTGTTAAAACAATAGGATTATGCTGGATTATAAGTGCAGTTTAATAATATCAAGAAGCTTTACTTTATAGGACGCACTGTTAATTTATATTGAAAATCTGAATACCATATTCACATATGCACTTCTTGTTACTACAAGACTACTCTTTGTATTAACTTTAATGAAATAGGAAGTTTGTATGCACTATAAGAGGATTGCAAGTGTTTTATTTTTACTAGAGTATTATAACACTAAGACTTGTTTACTCAGCTAAGAAGCAAAACACTTGATTTACCTATTTCTAAACATAAGAGGAAAAACAATTATCTTTTAAGTACAGTTATGTGCCACATAATGACGTACCCCATGTATGATGGTGGTCCAATAAGATTATAATGAAGCTGAAAAAATACTCTTGCCTGGTGACATCTTGATGATGCTGACCCCACATAGGCCTAGGCTAATGCGTGTGTGTCTTAGTTTTTAGCAAAAAAGTTTAAAAAGTAAAAACAAACTGTTTAATAGTAAAAAAAAGTTATAGAATAGGATATAAAGAAAGAAAGTATTTTTGTAGAGCTGTCAAATGTTTGTGTTGTTAGCAAAACATTAATAGAAAAGAGTCAAGTAAAAGGCCAGGCACAGTGGCTCATGCCTGTGGTCCTAGCACTTTGGGAGGCCAAGAGGGGCAGATCGCTTAAGCCCAGGAGTTTGAGACTAGCCAGGAAAACGTGGTGAAATTGCACCTCTGCAAAAAATAATAATAATAATAAAAGAAATTAGTCTTTGGGAGGCTGAGACGGGTGGATCACGAGGTCAGGAGATCGAGACCAACCTGGCTAACACGGTGAAACCCCGTCTCTACTAAAAATACAAAAAATTAGCCGGGTATGGTGGTGGATGCCTGTAGTTGCAGCTACGTGGGAGGCTGAGGCAGGAGAATGGCATGAACCCGGGAGGCGGAGCTTGCAGTGAGCCGAGATCGCGCCACTGCACTCCAGCCTGGGCGACAGAGCAAGACTCCGTCTCAAAAAAAAAAAAAAAACAAAATTAGGCATGGTAGCAGTTGCCTGTAGTCCCAGCTACCCAGGAGGCTGAGGTGGGAGGATCACTTGAGCCTAGGAGTTCAAGGCTACAGTGAGCTGTAATCGAGCCACTATACTCCAGCCTGAAGGACAGAGCAAGACCCTGTGTCAGGAGTCAAGTAAAAAAAATTTTAAATATATAAAGTAAAAAAGTTATTGTATGTTAGGGTTTGTTATTGAAGAAACATTTTTAAATTTAGACCAAGTGTACAGTATTGATAAAGTCTACAGTAGTGTACAGTAATGTCCTAGGACTTCACAGTCAACATTCACTGACTCATCCGGAGCAACTTCCAGACCTGCAAGCTCCGTTGATAGTAAGTACTCACAGGCGTACAATTTTTTATCTTTATACTATATTTTTACTGCACATTTTCTATGTTTAGATACACAAACACCATCGTGTTACACTTGCTTACAGTATTTAGTACAGTAACATGCTGCCCAGGTTTGCAAGCTAGGAGCAATAGACTATGCCATATAGCCTAGGTGTATAGTAGGCAGTACCATCTAGGTTTGTGTAAGACCACTCCATGATGTTCACACAACGCTGAAACTGCCTAACAATGCACTTCTCAGAATAGATCCCTCTCATTAAGCGATGCATAACTATTTTTTTGACTGAGGCACATCTGCAGATCAATGTAGACAAAATGAATAAACAGATTTTTGAAAGCCATGACAATATTTAATTTTCAACTTAAAAGCTTCAAATTAAAAGATACACTCAGATCATTTGTGAGGAACGAAACACATCTGTAGCAACAACTATAACATCTTTAAGAAATGAGATATGTTGGGTGAAATTGCTTTTTATAGTTAGCTCTAGCGAACTTTTAATTGCTTGTTAAAAGTCTTGTAAAATTGCCTTCATTTTTAACAAATATTTTCCACATAATTTGGACTTCATTGATGGCACAGTGTGCCATTATTATGAAGATTATTGGGCCACACTTTAAGGGAAGCTGTAGCTGCAGAAGTTAATGACTTGAAAGACAGTTGATCACAGAAGTTACCTTGGGTTTTGGTTTCTGGAAAATGCCCCAGGTACATCTAGGATCATTAGACTTAACCAAAAACAGAATAGAAAAATTGACTGTATTGCTGATCCACTCCAACACCTTTTTTAAAATGACTTTTCTCCCCTGAATATTAAAGTAAGGCATGCTGTTTGTGGAGATTTGGAGAAGTATAAAGTATGATTTTAAACTTTTTTTTTCAGATGGAGTTTTTGCTCTTGTTGTCCAGGCTGGAGTGCAGTGGCGCGATCTCGGCTCACCGCAACCTCCGCCTCCCGGATTCAAGCAATTCTCCTGCCTCAGCCTCCTGAGTAGCTGGGATTACAGGCATGTGCCACCACGCCCGGCTAATTTTGTAGTTTTAGTAGAGACGGGGTTTCTCTATGTTGGTCAGGCTGGTCTCGAAGTCCTGACCTCTGGTGATCCACCTGCGTCAGCTTCCAAAGTGCTGGGATTACAGGCGTGAGCCACCGCGCCAGACCGGTTTTAAACTTTTAATGTATTTCATCTTTATCCGGTACCTTAAAGACATTTTTTTTTTCTTGAGATGGAGTCTCGCTCTGTTGCCCAGGCTGGGGTGCAGTGATGCAATCTCAGCTCACTGCAACCTCTGTCCCTCAGGTTCAAGCAATTCTCGTGTCTCAGCCTCCCAAGTAGCTGGGATTACAAGTGCCTGCCACCACACCCAGCTAATTTTTCTGTTTTTGGTAGAGATGGGGGTTTCGCCACGTTGGCCAGACTAGTTTTGAACTCCTGATCTCAAGTGATCCACCTGCCTTGGCCTCCCAAAGTGCTGGGATTACAGGCGTGAGCCACCATGCCTGGCCTCCACTTCCTTGAAAACATTTTAATTCTCTGTGTTAGGGGTTAGCAGACTATGACCCACAGTTGACTACCTATTTTTATAATCAAAATATTAGAACAGCCATACTATTTAATTACATATTGTCTGTTGTTACTTTTGCACTACAACAGTACAGTTATATGAGACAGAGACCATAGGGCTCACAAGCCTAAGTTATGTACAATCTGGCACTTTAAGGAAAAGTTTGGCCCTTACTTTATATTTTCATATAGTCCATATCATACTTTTATAACCATTCTTTAATTTTCATTATTGTAAACATTACAGTGGAACTTAGTTTATAAATTTGGTCCACATTTCTTACTATTACCTGTTCTAGAATTACAAGTTTGCAATTTTTTGAAGATTATTCAGTTTTTAAATTAAGAGACTTTCTCTGTCGCCCAGGCTGGAATTCAGTGGCATGATCTCAGCTCACTGCAACTTCCACCTCCCGGGTTCTAGCAATTCTTCTGCCTCAGCCTCCTGAGTAGCTGGGACTACAGGCGCACGCTGCCAGGACTCGCTAATTTTTTGTATCTTAGTAGAGATGGGGTTTCACTGTGTTGCCCAGGCTGGTCTTGAACTCCTGAGCTCTGGCAGTCCACCCGCCTTGGCCTCCCAAAGTGCTAGGATTACAGGCATGAGCCACCATGCCCGCCCTTTTTTTTTTTTTTTTTTTTTTTTTGAGACAGAGTTTCGCTCTTGTCGCCCAGGCTGGAGTGCAATGGCACGATCTCGGCTCACTGCAACCTCCACCTCCCGGATTCAAGCAATTCTCCTGCCTCAGCCTCCTGAGTAGCTGGGATTACAGGCGCCTGCCACCATGCCTGGCTAATTTTTGTATGAGATGGTGTTTCACCATGTTGACCAGGCTGGTCCTGAACTCCTGACCTCAGGTAATCCACCTGCCTTGGACTTCCAAAGTGCTAGGATTACAGGCGTGAGCCACCACGCCCGGCCAAAATATCCATCATTATATTAACATAATCTTTATAGAAAAATAGTAAAATAATACTTAAGTTTGTAAGGTAGAAATGGAAAATTCTCTTACCACAATATTAGCGGAAAGCTTCTTGTCCTGGCATAAACTTCAAAGACTTGATGTTTTCATCTAGATTTTTTTTCTTCAACTCTTCAGTTTTATTTATTAATTTTTAAAAACCTAATGTGATTTTCATTCCTACAATTCACCAAATATTTCTAGTGTGTGTGGCCGTGTAACTAGTTCCTGGCCAGTGCATTGTGAGTGAAAGTGGCTTCTGGTTTGGAGCATATAATTGTTGATGTGAAACTCTTCAGAATTTTTTTTCCTTTGTCGTGGTGCCTTGTCATATTTGAGATGGTGACTGCTCCATCAGGCTGGGTTACTGAGGGACTACTATGAACAGAGCCTCCCTGTTTATTCAGATGGGCGTGTGAGAGAGAATGAGTATTTTTGTTTTAAGCCTCTATAGTTAGGGAATTTTTGTTTCTGCAACATAACCTGGCCTATCTTGATCAATACAGTCGTGAATCCTGGAAGTGTAGTGCTACCGTGAAAAAAATAAAATCCAACTTAACTATTACAGTGGCTTAGGTGACAGATGGTGTGGCTACATGAGGTGATCCAAATTCTGATGTGAAAGATTTGGTAAACTATTTCCTGTAATACTTGGAAGACAAATAATATTCTTAATAAACTTGTATGTCTATCAGAAGACTACTTCGGATAACAGAATGTTAACAGCATGTTTTGATTTCTGTATTAGCTGCATTTGACAAGATTATTATTTTTTTTTTGGATGAAGTCTCGCTCTGTCGCTCAGGCTGGAGTGCAGTGGTGTGATCTCGGCTCACTGCAACCTCTGCCTCCTGGGTTCAAGTGATTCTCCTGCCCCAGTCTCCTGAGTAGCTGGGATTACAGGTATCCATCACCACACCCAGCTAACTTTTGTTTTTTGGCTTTTTTTGTATTTTTAGTAGAGATGGGGTTTCACCATGTTGGCCAGGCTGGTCTCAAACTCCTGACCTCAGGTGATCCATCCACCTGGGCCTCCCAAAGTGCTGGGATTGCAGGTGTGCGCCACCACGCCCGGCCTGACAATGTATTTTAAGAAAGAAATTAACTCAGAAAAGGTAGGATTGCAAATGAGAACAAAAGAGAACACAGGAACTCTAGAAATTCAGATATATGCAAGGCTGGAGAGGCAACAACTTCTTACCTCCAACCATTAAAAGAAGGCCTTTAAGCAACAAAACTTAATTAAATAAAGAATATGGCCATTACAGTAATTGTTAAAACTTTTAACTAAATTAAAGAGAGGTCCCACAGTGTTTCTATATGGGAACTCCTAACAGCATATTTTGGGAAATTTATATATTTTCTGAATTTCAAGACAAATCAGTCAAGAAATTGTTGAGACAGAGAAAAGTATTGTAACTCTCCTCTTAGAATTAAAGCTTAATAATCAACTTAGAGCCATTATCCTTTGAAGGAATTCATTGAAGTCACGCCCAAAAGCAAGAGCAGGGAATGCTGACATGTGGAGTTCAAGGGTAAGGTCAACATTTCCCAGAACCAGAACAGAAGCACTTAGAAGGAAAGTGGTCACAATTGAATCACTCAGTGATTGCCATTGCCATATTGTAAGTCTGTGTTCTTGCCTCATCTGCTGCTGAGGGTTAGTCATTCTTGTAAATGTAATAAATATCCATGGGTTTATGTAGATAGTATACTTTATACAAATCCTATCAATGGTGTTCCAAGAAATAGCACAACATAGGAGCAAAATAAGCCCTTCAATTGGCAATTTTGACTGTGCTTCTGTGTAATGCATTAACCTTGCCAAGAGATCCAAATGTTACGTATTTCAAATACTACCAGATCAATTTTTTGGCACTTTCAGTGTTTAAGTATTTGCCAAAGTCTACTGTTCTTTGCAAATACTTTAACAAGAAATGCAAAGAAAAGAAGACATGAATGTTATGGAACATTTTAAAAAGAAATCAGAAATGGATCTAAACTATAAATCAGCAAAAGCAGTATCAATTTCAACAGCAAGACCAAAATCAGGGCAGACAAAATACTTTCATCATTAAAAAAAGTAAGAGGTTTTTGAACTGGACTAATATCAATGCCAAATAAAAGAAATTTTTATATCTGAAACATTTGTAACCAAATAAAGATAAAGACGATTGGGTAGGGCAATTAATGCCTTATGCGCTTTAAATTTTTCTTTTTTGAATAACTTTTAAACAAATATTTGTAGTCTTCCAGTTTTTAAAATGATTTTTTATTTCACATTTATGTTACTGTTTCCTTCATTTCTGTTGTCAATGTATCAGGTAGAAATAATGATATTAAAATATATCATCTTGTCACAGTATATTGGCTCATAGTAATAAACCACATTTTAATTTTTTAGCAAAAAATTTCTGAAACAGTATAACTACTACAGAAAAATGATTCCATATTTATTAAGGTCACTCACAATTATTAAAAACTACATTAAGTATAATGTTATAAAAACTGCAGAATGATGATTCTGTATAATTTAGGAATTCCTGAGAATTTTCAGAAATTTTGATTCCGCATTCTCACATCCCAAATATTAGTATGTCAGAAATTGGGAAATACTAATGACCAATATGTCTTTTCAATGAGACAAAATGGCTTAAGAAGCAGGTACTAAAGGGTCAGACTTCCACCAATACCTGATGGTCTCAAGGTACTCCAGTTAAGTGTGGGGAGGAGCTGGGGGAGACCTACTTTAAAAATTGTGGTTGCCTCTGGGCTCACTGCTGACTCGAATCATATAAACAAAAAACAAAATTTTTGAGAGAATTGTACCATTAAAGGAACCATGGGCCTGGATTAAAAGTTTATGACTGTTTGAGACCCATGAGCCCCCAACTTTCTACAGGAAGCAGCAGAGTGAGAAAGCTCCTTGGGCCCCAAAGAGGACATATTCCTTAATGTCTGCCTCAAATGCGGCCAAGAAGAATAAAACTAAGAGATGGGACTTCCTAGATGATAGGATCAAGAGCCTTGGACATGAATACATTGGGGATTACCTCCTGAGAAACAGAATCAGGCTTGAATCAGGAATTTGTGCACCCCCATTGCAGAGGAAATCGTAGCAGAGAATTGCTTTGGCCCACTAACTGATTTTATGTCTCCCATCTTTCCCTTTCTGAATAGAAGTGTTTATTACAGTTTTTCTATCTCTTTTTCAATCTTGTATGTGTAGGGTATGAACAACTTTTTAGTTCATTGATTAACAGATCAAGAGGAGACTAGGGCACGCCATCTACTGATTTAGAAACTACAAGGAGATAGTGGACTTTGAGTTTGATGCCACTGATGCCAATAGGACTTTCGATGCCACTTTTGATGCCATTTGATGGCAATGGGACTTTGGAGTTACCTCTCTTCAGAATAGAGAATGTTTTGGCTGTGAGTCATAGGGCTATCTGCCATATAATAGTGGTTCTCCCTAGAGAACCAGACACAGCAGGATTACACATTCCTCATGGTTGAGTGGGACCATCTGTCTGGTTTTGGATTGTGAACTTTGGCAAATATGACATGTCACTTCTAAACTGAAGCATTAAATTACTGATTTGAGACCCTCTAGATTTTTGCCTCTCCTCTGATTTGTTTGCTGATGATGTCTGAGATGGTTGCTCTGTTATCTGAGTTACTGTAATGAACAGAAAAATCACTGAACTTTTAGAATGAATGAGAACTTTGTCAACAGATTCAAATGTTTATAGCTGTGTTTTCAAGAACTTTTGTTTTGAGATTATATTATATGCAGACAAGTTTAGTTTATTTTTTCTGGTGAATTGAACCTTATTTTTTTCTGGTGAGTTGAGCCTTAGATTGATAGCAGATTAAGTCTATCAGTCAGGATAGGTTAGAATGACATTGTAATAATCCCCCAAATCTCAATGACTAAAACCAACAAAAATTTATTTCTCATTCATTCTAAAATTTTTCATGCTGGTGCCTAAGGACCCATCTCAGATTTTCTAACCTTTTTGATCTATCTCAGCAGCTCCTATCTTTTACTGATGCAAGCTGTCCTCTGGCATAGTAATTTTACCGTATTAGTCCCTGTAGAGATTTTTCAAACATTATCTTATTGCATAATTTAAAAAAATAGTTTTAGGACTTTCACTTCTCGCCAATTTGGAGTAATAAGGACTGGATTTACCCTACCACCCGAACAAAAAACAACCTGAAACAATGGTGTTAAAGTTAGTAACATCAGGATTGAAGGATAGTGATCCATGAGAGACAGAAAACAAGTGAAGTGAGCTCTATGATTACCTCAGCTTACTGCTTTGAGTTTCTGAGTCATAGCACAGGAAATAGGAACTGAGGCAAAGTCAAGAGAGACCTTGAGTTGAGGAGGAAGAACTGAGGGCCCTGAGAGTTCTTAGGACCGAGTTACAGAGAGCAGAGAGCTGCATGGAGAGATGTGCAGTATTCAGCAGAGCACTATGTTGTGTGTCAGGTAACTACCAAAGGCTGGGAAAAGAACAATCAGAGGTGTAGGAGAAACAATGCTTGGCAGTTTAAACAGGACCAGAAACAGTGCATTCCCACTAGCCACAATGAAAAACCTTATAATTTATGGGGCATGGGTGGAGAACTCAAGAAGGTTTGCCTCAGTAGTATGGGAATAATTAACCCTAGACTGAGTACTGCCCTGTACCCAACAAACAAAGGATAAAAACAAACCTGCAAAGGTCAAGTAATTTCTAAGTATACTATGTCCCAGAATAAAACTCAAGGTATACAGAAATACAAAAATATTGAATATCCACAAAGGTAAAATTAACCATATCTGACATCCAATCAAAGATTAGCAGGCCTACACAAAGGCAGGAAAACATGACCATAATGAGGAAAATCACTAGTCAGAATGAACAGATATGAGAATTAGTAGGGGGTACATTAGAATAATTAATATAACTGCTGTATCTTCCAAAAGTCAAGAAGTGACCTGGCACGGTGTCTCACACCTGTAATTCCAGCACTTTGGGAAGCCAGTGAGGGAAGATCACTTGAGCCCAGGAGTTCAAGACCAGCCTGGGCAACATGGTGAGACCCCATCTCTCCAAAAAAAAAGAAAAAGCATAGCTTGGTAGTGTGCACCTGTGGTCTCAGCTATTTGGGAGGCTGAGGTGGGAGGATTGCTTGAGGCTGAGAGGTCAAGGTTGCAGTGAGACATGATTGTACCGCTGCGTTCCAGCGTGGCTTGTAGAGTAAGACCCTGTCTCCAAAAAAAAAAAAAAAAAAAAAAAAAGTTAAATTATTTTTAAAAGACCCAAATTGAACTTTCAGGGATAAGAGCTACAATTTCTGGGATAAAAATTATGCTGATTAGATTAATGGCAGATTAGACATAGCAGAAGAAAAGATCAGTGAGTTTGAAGACATAGAAATAGAAATTATCCAAGATGAAATAGAGAGGAAAAAAGGAGTTAAAAAATTTATTTAAAAAAGGAAAAAGCATCAGTGAGCTATTGGACACCTTCAAGAGTTATAATATTTTCCAAACCTAAAAATGATCAACTCACAGATCCAAGAAGCTCAGTGAACCCCAAGCACAAGACACATGAAGAAAACTACACAAAGGCAACATAACTTGCTCAAAACAAGTAATAAAATTTTAAAAGCAATCAGATAAAAAAAGACATGTACATTTTGAGGAAAAAAGATATGGATGTCTTCAGATTTCCTTAAAAGTACTGAGAGAAAAAAAATGTTAACCTAGAACTGTATTCCCAGCAAAAATGTCTTTCAAAAACAAAGGTGCAGTTACTCGGGAGGCTGAGGTGGGATGATTGCTTAAAGCAATTAGTTCGAAGCTGTAAAGAGCTATGATCTTGTCTGTGGAGAGCCACTG
Source organism: Macaca mulatta (assembly GCF_049350105.2). NCBI lineage: Eukaryota > Metazoa > Chordata > Mammalia > Primates > Cercopithecidae > Macaca > Macaca mulatta. Next base: position 33,923,761 of record NC_133412.1, on the reverse strand, counting down.
CACTCCAGGCTGGGCAACATAGCAATATCTTGCCCCTTAAAAAAACTTTTTTTTTTAATTAAACAAAGTCAAATACTTTTTCAGAATTTTTCATCACAGACCTGCACTACAAGAAATGCCAAAAGAAGCCCTGTGGACAGAAGGTATATATCTGAGAACAAATTATTTACCTGTATTTAAATTTTCCATGGCCTTACAGATTTTTCTTTCTCTCCTTGATCTATCAGTTACTGAGAGAAATGTTTTAAAATCCCTCACTGTGGTGGTAGATTTGTCCATTTATAGCTGTGATTTCATGCACTTTTGTTTTAATTTGAGATTATATTATATGCAGACAAGTAATTTTTCTGGTGAATTAAGCCTTATTAATAGTGACAATGCAGAACGTTTATTTTGTTTGAAACAGTCATACAAGCTTTCTTTGGTTAGTATTTGCATGATATATATTTTCCACTGCTATACTTTCAACCTTTCTGTAGTATATACATACATTTTAAAAATACAATCAGATAATCTTTGTCTTTTAATTACAGCATTTAGTCCACTATGTTTATGGTAATGATAAATTGTGAACATTCTGTTTATTCTGCATTCTATTTTTATTTTTATTTTATTTTTTTGCTTTCTTTTGAAGTATCACTTTTCTCATCTTATTTTAATATTCTACTGGTTTTGGAGTTATATACAGACAGTCCTTGACTTACGATGTTTGACTTAGTATTTTTCAACTTTACAATGGTGCAAAAACAATACACATTCAGCAGAAACCGTGCTTGTGAGTACCCATAGAACCATTCTGTTTTTCATTTTCAATACAGTATTCAATAAATTACATGAGATATTTAACACTTTATTATAAAACAAATGTTAGATGATTTTTCCCAACTCTAGGCTAATATAAGCATTTTGAGCATGTTTAAAGTAGGCGAGGCTAAGCTATGATGTTCGGTAGGTTACGTATATTAAATGCATTTTCAAATTATGATATTTTTACCTTTCAATGGGTCTGTTATGACCCAACTCCATCATAAGTCCAGAAGCATCTGTACTTTATAGTGTTATTTAAAATTTTATTTTAATCTTTTAGTGGGTGCTTTCCAGGAATTTATACCATGTATTCTAAATTTATTAAAGTCTATAGTTAATCATATTTACCCTTTTCCCAAACAGGAACCCAAAAATACTTAAATTCCACTTGAGACCATATACTCCTTTCTAAAAGGTGGCCTCTGCTACTCAGTTCTAGCCCAAGACTGCCCAACAAAAATGCAGGCTCAGAATGGGATATTATATCTTTTGATTTTTAAGTGTTGTCCAGAAATGTGTGAGCAAAACAAAAATATGTTAACAGTTCACTAGTTATAAGCCGCTTTTAGGCCTAAGAAAGAGAATATTTCATGATGGCTTTACTCAGTAGTGGCTGCTACTGTTATCTACTCCTTGTCACATGTGGGGTGCTTTCTCCCCTGTTAAATAAGAGAAGTAAAAACTTCTAACAGCTTCAGTTTGTCTCTTCAGAAAATTATACCATGTATCCTTAACTTATTAATGTCTAAAGTTAATCAATTATTTTCAACCTCATCCCAAACAAGGAGGTATAAACACTTCAATTCCAATCTCCCATGGAGGAGTAGACGCCCCTTCTAAGGTGGCAGCGGTGAGTCAATTTAAGTCCACCGTTGACAACCAGGAATGTAAGCCCAGTGCTTGGTACAAAATATCCTGTTTTGTTTTGCCTTTGTCTTGATTAATATTTTGTTGGCCAAACAAATTGTTTACAAACCAGAAATGGCTGGCAAGCAGCCAGTTTTTAGCCTTTGCTAGAAACAAGTAGAGTTAATCACGATATCCATCTATGTACTCATTCATTCACTCAGTAAATGTTTGTTGAGCCCTTACAACTGTCCTACAATTGTGCTTTTTTTTTTTTCATTATTATACTTTAAGTTCTAGGGTACATGTGCACAATGTGCAGGTTTGTTACATATGTATACATGTGCCATGTTGGTGTGCTGCACCCATTAACTCATCATTTACATTAGGTATATCTCCTATTGCTATCCCTCCCCTCCCACCTCCCCACAATAGGCCCTGGTGTATGATGTTCCCCTTCCTGTGTCCAAGTGATCTCATTGTTCAATTCCCACCTATGAGTGAAAACATGCAGTGATTGGTTTTCTGTTCTTGTGAAAGTTTGCTGAGAATGATGGTTTCCAGCTGCATCCAAGTCCCTACAAAGGACATGAACTCATCCTTTTTTATGGCTGCATAGTATTCCATGGTGTATATGTGCCACATTTTCTTAATCCAGTCTGTCACTGATGGACATTTGGGTTGATTCCAAGCCTTTGCTATTGTGAATAGTGCTGCAATAAATACACGTGTGCATATGTCTTTATAGCAGCATGATTTATAATCCTTTGGTTGAGTACCCAGTAATGGGATGGCTGGATCAAATGGTATTTCTAGTTCTAGATCCTTGAGGAATCGCCACACTGTCTTCCACAGTGGTTGAACTAGTTTACAGTCCCACCAACAGTGTAAAAGTGTTCCTATTTCTCCACATCCTCTCCAGCACCTGTTGTTTCCTGACATTTTAATGATCACCATTCTAACTGGTGTGAGATGGTATCTCATTGTGGTTTTGATTTGCATTTCTCTGATGGCCAGTGATGATGAGCATTTTTTCATGTGTCTATTGGCTGTATGAATGTCTTCTTTTGAGAAATGTCTGTTCATATCCTTTGTCCACTTTTTGATGGGGTTGTATGTTTTTTTCTTGTAAATTTGTTTGAGTTCTTTGTGGATTCTGGATATTAGCCCTCTGTCAGATGAGTAGGTTGCAAAAATTTTCTCCCATTCTGTAGGTTGCCTGTTCACTCTGATGGTAGTTTCTTTTGCTGTGCAGAAGCTCTTTAGTTTAATTAGATCCCATTTATCAATGTTGGCTTTTGTTGTCATTGCTTTTGGTGTTTTAGCCATGAAGTTCTTTCCCATGCCTATGTCCTGAATGGTATTACCTAGGTTTTCTTCTAGGGTTTTTATGGAATTAGGTCTAACATTTAAGTCTCTAATCCATCTTGAATTAATTTTCGTATAAGGAGTAAGGAAAGGATCCAGTTTCAGCTTTCTACTTATGGCTAGCCAGTTTTCCCAGCACGATTCATTAAATAGGGAATCCTTTCCCCATTTCTTGTTTTTGTCAGGTTTGTCAAAGATCAGATTGTTGTAGATGTGTGGTATTATTTGTGAGGGCTCTGTTCTGTTCCATTGGTCTATATCTCTGTTTTGGTACCAGTACCATGCCGTTTTGGTTATTGTAGCCTTGTAGTATAGTTTGAAGTCAGGTAGTGTGATGCCTCCAGCTTTGTTCTTTTGGCTTAGGACTGTCTTGGCAATATGGGGTCTTTTTTGGTTCCATATGAACTTTAAAGCAGTTTTTTCCAATTCTGTGAAGAAACTCATTTGTAGCTTAATGGGGATGGCATTGAATCTATCAATTACCTTGGGCAGTATGGACATTTTCACAATATTGATTCTTCCTATCCATGAGCATGGTATGTTCTTCCATTTGTTTGTGTCCTCTTTTGTTTCACTGAGCAGTGGTTTGTAGTTCTCCTTGAAGAGGTCCTTTACATCCCTCGTAAGTTGGATTCCTAGGTATTTTATTCTCTTTGAAGCTATTGTGAATGGGAGTTCATTCATGATTTGGCTCTCTGTTTGTCTGTTACTGGTGTATAAGAATGCTTGTGATTTTTGCACATTAATTTTGTATCCTGAGACTTCGCTGAAGTTGCTTATCAGCTTAAGGAGATTTTGGGCTGAGATGATGGGGTTTTTCTAAATATACAATCATGTCGTCTGCAAACAGAGACAATTTGACTTCTTCTTTTCCTAACTGAATACCCTTGATTTCTTTCTCTACCCTGATTGTCTATAGCCAGAACTTCCAACACTATGTTGAATAGGAATGGTGAGAGAGGGCATCCCTGTCTTGTGCCAGTTTTCAAAGGGAATGCTTCCAGTTTTTGCCCATTCAGTATGATATTGGCTGTGGGTTTGTCATAAATAGCTCTTATTATTTTGAGATACATTCCATCAATACTGAATTTACTGAGAGTTTTTAGCATGAAGGGCTGTTGAATTTTGTCAAAGGCCTTTTCTGCATCTATTGAGATAATCATGTGGTTTTTGTCTTTGGTTCTGTTTATATGCTGGATTCCGTTTATTGATTTGCATATGTTGAACCAGCCTTGTATCCCAGGATGAAGCTCACTTGATCATGGTGGATAAGTTTTTTGATGTGCTGCTGGATTCAGTTTGCCAGCAATTTATTGAGGATTTTGTCATCGATGTTCATCAGGGATATTGGTCTAAAATTCTCTTTTTTTGATGTGTTTCTGCCAGGCTTTGGTATCAGGATGATGTTGGCCTCATAAAATGAGTTAGGGAGGATTCCCACTTTTTCTATTGATTGGAATAGTTTCAGAAGGAATGGTACCAGCTCCTCCTTGTACCTCTGGTAGAATTTGGCTGTGAATCCGTCTGGTCCTGGAGTGTTTTTGATTGGTAGGCTATTAATCATTGCCTTAATTTCAGAGCCTGCTATTGGTCTATTCGGTGATTCAACTTCTTCCTGGTTTATTCTTGGGAGAGTGTAAGTGTCCAGAAAATTATCCATTTCTTCTAGCTTTTCTAGTTTATTTGCATAGAGGTGTTTATAGTATTCTCTGATGGTAGTTTGTATTTCTGTGGGGTCAGTGCTGATATCCCCTTTATCATTTTTTATTGTGTCTATTTGATTCTTCTCTCTTTTCTTCTTTATTAATCTTGCTAGCAGTCTATCAATTTTGATGATCTTTTCAAAAAACCAACTCCTGGATTCATTGATTTTTTTGGAGGGTTTTTTGTGTCTCTGTCCTTCAGTTCTGCTCTTATGTTAGTTATTTCTTGCCTTCTGCTAGCTTTTGAATGTGTTTGCTCTTGCTTCTCTAGTTCTTTTAATTGTGATGTTAGGGTGTCAATTTTAGATCTTTCCTGCTTTCTCTTGTGGGCATTTAGTGCTATAAGTTTCCCTCCACACTGCTTTAAATGTGTCCCAGAGATTCTGGTGTGTTGTATCTTTGTTCTCATTGGTTTCAAAGAATGTGTTTATTTCTGCCTTCATTTCATTGTGTACCCAGTAGTCATTCAGGAGCAGGTTGTTCAATTTCCATGTAGTTGAGTGGTTTTGATTGGGCTTCTTAGTCCTGAGTTCTAGTTTGATTGCACTGTGGTCTGAGAGACAGTTTGTTATAATTGCTGTTCTTTTACATTTGTTGAGGAGTGCTTTACTTCCAATTATGTGGTCAATTTTTGAATAAGTGCTATGTGGTGCTGAGAAGAATGTATATTCTGTTGATTTGAGGTGGAGAGTTCTGTAGATGTCTATTCAGTCCACTTGGTGCAGAATTGAGTTCAATTCCTGGATATCTTTGTTAACTTTCTGTCTCGTTGATCTGTCTAATGTTGACAGTGAGGTGTTAAAGTCTCCCATTATTGTATGGGAGTCTAAGTCTCTTTGTAAGTCTCTAAGGACTTGCTTTATGAATCTGGGTACTCCTGTATTGGGTGCATATATATTTAGGATAGTTAGCTTTTCCTGATGAATTGATCCCTTTACCATTATGTAATGGCCTTCTTTGTCTCTTTTGATCTTTGATGGTTTAAAGTCTGTTTTATCAGAGACTAGGATTGCAACCCCTGCTTTTTTTTGTTTTCCATTTGCTTGGTAGATCTTCCTCCATCCCTTTATTTTGAGCCTGTGTGTGTCTCTGCACATGAGATGGGTCTCCTGAATACAGCATACTGATGGGTCTTGGCTCTTTATCCAATTTGCCGGTCTGTGTCTTTTAATTGGACCATTTACTCCATTTACATTTAAAGTTAATATTATTATGTGTGAACTTGATCCTGTTATTATGATATTAGCTGGTTATTTTGCTCGTTAGTTGATGCAGTTTCTTCCTAGCACTGATGGACTTTACATTTTAGCATGTTTTTGCAATGACTGGTACCAGTTGTTCCTTTCCATGTTTAGTGCTTCCTTCAGGGTCTCTTGTAAGGCAGGCCTGGTGGTGACAAAATCTCTCAGCATTTGCTTGTCTGTAAAGGATTTTATTTCTCCTTCACTTATGAAACTTAGTTTGGCTGGATATGAAATTCTGGGTTGATAATTCTTTTCTTTAAGAATGTTGAATATTGGCTCTCACTCTCTTCTGGCTTGTAGAATTTCTGCCGAGAGATCTGCTGTTAGTCTGATGGGCTTCTCTTTGTGGGTAACCCGACCTTTCTCTCTGGCTGCCCTTACCATTTTTTCCTTCATTTCAACTTTGGTGAATCTGACAATTATGTGTCTTGGAGTTGCTCTTCTTGAGGAGTATCTTTGTGGTGTTCTCTGTATTTCCTGAATTTGAATGTTGGCCTGCCTTACTAGGTTGGGGAAGTTCTCCTGGATGATATCCTGTAGAGTGTTTTCCAGCTTGGTTCCATTTTCCCCTTCACTTTCAGGCACACCAGTCAGACATAGATTTGGTCTTTTCACATAATCCCATATTTCTTGGAGGCTTTGTTAATTTCTTTTTAGTCTTTTTTCTCTATACTTCTCACTTCATTTCATTCATTTGATCTTCAATCACTGATACTGTTTCTTCCAGCTGATTGAGTCGGTTACTGAAGCTTGTGCATTTGTCACACAGTTCTCGTGTCATGGTTTTCATCTCTATCAGTTCTTTTAAGGTCTTCTCTGCATTGATTATTCTAGTTATCCATTCATCCATTCTTTTTTCAAGGTTTTTAGTTTCTTTGCGCTGGTTATGTAGTTTCTCCTTTAGCTCTGAGAAGTTTGATGGACTGAAGCCTTCCTCTCTCAACTCATCAAAGTCATTCTCCATCCAGCTTTGTTCTGTTGCTGGCGATGAGCTGCGTTTCTTTGGAAGGGGAGATGCACTCTGATTTTTTAAATTTCCAGCTTTTCTGCACTGCTTTTTCCCCATCTTTATGGTTTTACCTGCCTTTGGTCTTTGATGATGGTGACATACTGATGGGGTTTTGGTGTAGGTGTCCTTTCTGTTTGTTAGTTTTCCTTCTAACAGTCAGGACCCTCAGCTGCAGGTCTGTTGGAGTTTGCTTGAGTTTCACTCCAGACCCTGTTTGGCTGGGTATCAGCAGTGGAGGCTGTAGAAGATAGAATATTGCTGAACAGCGAGTGTTGCTGTCTGATTCTTGCTCTGGAAGCTTCGTCTCAGGGGTGTACCCAGCCATGTGAGGTGTGAGGTGTTGGTCTGCACCTAGTGGGGGATGTCTCCCAGTTAGGCTACTCAGGGGTCAGGGACCCACCTGAGCAGGCAGTCTGTCCATTCTCAGATCTCAACTTCCCTGCTGGGAGATCCACTGCTCTCTTCAAAGCTGTCAGACAGGGACTTTTACATTTGCAGAGGTTTCTGCTGCTTTTTGTTTAGCTATGCCCTGTCCCTAGAGGTGGAGTCTACAGAGGCAGGCAGGCCTCCTTGAGCTGCAGTGGGCTCCACCCAATTCGAGCTTCCCAGCAGCTTTGTTACCTACTTAAGCCTCAGCAATGGCGGGTGCCCCTCCCCCAGCCTGGCTGCCGCCTTGCAGTTAGATCTCAGACTGCTGTGCTAGCAATGAGGGAGGCTCCATGGGCATGGGACCCTCTGGGCCAGGTGTGGGATATAATCTCCTGGTGTCCCATTTGCTAAGACCCTTGGTAAAGCGCAGTATTAGGGTGGGAGTTACCCAATTTTCCAGGTGTTGTGTTTCTCAAATTCCCTTGGCTAGGAAAAGGAATTCCCTTTCCCCTTGAGCTTCCCAGGTGAGGCGATGCCTCACACTGGGAGCTGTAGGCTGCAGGTGTTCCTATTTGGCCATCATGGGCACCCCCCCCCCCACAATTGTGCTTTAATCCTTTGTTTTGTTTTAACTACTTGATGAAGAGTGCCCCCAAATGCTTGACAGAACTAATTCTCTTTAGAGGAACCTGCCTTCATTCCAAGACTTAAAGAATTTCCCATGAGGAAAATTAGCATATCATAGTCAGGTTCTCTCAGATTTACCATAATATTTACCATTTTCTTGTTCCCTACCTCTTAAATTTCATTTCTTCTATCTGGATTGACTCTCCCTGCTGAAGTACATCCCTTTATAATGTTCTTCAGTGGGAGTTTTCAGATTGCAGATTTTCAGCCTTTGCTTGTTTGAAAATGTCTTTAAGTCCTCACTGTGGAAAGAAATTTTCTGAGTATAGAATTGTGGATTGAACAGTGATTTTCTTTCAGCATATTGAAATGCCATTTATTTTCTTCTTACTTCTATATCAATTGCTAAGAAGAGAACTGTCCATTTAATTGTGCTTCTTTCTCTCAGGCTGCATTTAAGATCTTTTGGTCTTCTGTGTTCTGTAGATGCATAGTGATATGTTTAGGTATGGATTTCTGTTTATTATTCTGTTTGATTTATTAAAGCTTTTGAATCTGTGAAATGGTGACTTTTTGGAACATTCCCAGGCACTATCTATTCCAATATTGCTTCTGCTCCACTCTTTCTTTTTAAAACTGATAAAGTTCATGTTAGACTTTTTTACTGTATCCCCTATGACTCCTAACATTTTTTTCCTATTAACTCTGGGATATATTCTGCATACCTTAATTGTTTTAATATGCTCTCTTTGTATTGAATCTGCTGTTAACTGTATCCATAAAATTTTAAAATTTTCAGTTATTACATTTTTCATTGTAGACATTCTCTTTTTTTCCTTCAACTCTACTTGTAATTTACCCATTTTCACGCTTGCCTTTTATTTACTAAAGCGTATTAAGCAAAATTATTTTATGTCTGAATATTCCAGTGTCTAAACTTTTCTCAGGTCTGATTCTGCTATCTGTGGTTTCTGTTTGTTCTAACCTGTGGGATCTTATTTCCTTAATGTTTGGTGATTTGTATTCTGTCCTAATGTCTTAATTGTCCTCACATGGTAATTCTTAGCAGCCTGGAATAAAGAAAGTTTCCTCCAAAGAGGATTAGATTGTGTCAAGCATCTGAAGATCTGGAAGTACTATTAGTCCACTACCACTTTATATTTATTATCTGAGGTTTTGGAGACTACCAAAATAATATAAAATTAGGCTGCAAACCTGCTCAAAGACTAGATTGTGAATACAGATTATCAGGAGAAATCCTGCCTATCTCCAGCGTGCTAAAGTTGGAGACAGATAATTTTTCTTACAGTCCTAATGGTTGTGTTAGCAGAAGGAGGGCCTTGAGTGTAAGTTGTCCAGGTTTTTGGCGTTTTAAACAAAGAATTAGACAAAACCCACGAACAAAGTAACAAAAGAATGAAACACAGGAATTAAGCATCGAAAGCAGGAATTTATTAGAGAAAGCACTCCACAGGGTGGGAGTGGGCTCAAACAAGCAGCTCACGGGCCCCGTTACAAAGTTTTCCGGGTTTTAAATACTCCTGTTGAGGTTCCTACTGTTACCCGTTATCTGGATGAAGGATTTGGTTTGTGGCTAAAGGCTGAGGTGAATGGGTGCCCCACGCAGATGAAGGGATGGTCCCTGCTTGGCCCCAAGGCCAATCCAAGGCACTCTGCCTTTCCATCTGAGACATGGAGGAAGGGGAGGGTGGCAGGGACAGTAGCCTTTGATCCTTTGCTACTCAGGTGGTTGTAGGGAGATGGAATTTATCCTTTGGTTTAGCTTTAGGAAGTTGGCCTGAATTGGCCTTAGAGTCCTTGCCTCCAGACTCAGGTGTTTTCTCTCTTAGAAAGTTAGCATAAATTGACCTCAGATTCCATGCCCCCAAATCTTGGTGTTTTTCCTTGATTCAGCACGAAATGGCCTTCAGTTCCCTGCCTTCAGACCCTATTCTCCTACCTCAGTTGGGGAAATGTGTAAGTATTTCTAATTCACCCTTATACTAAAGGGTAGATCCTTGTGGTTGCAGCATTGTGTGAAGTTCTCCTCGTAGATATAAATTGTATTTTCCATCTTCTGTTGACAAGGCTGTGAAAACCCGTGCTCACGTTCATCCAGTTCAGCAAACGTTCTCAAGGAAGAAGTCATCTCTCTGGGTTCTGCCTTCAATTCGTTTTTCTCCAGAGTGTTTTTTTTCTCTCTTTCCAGATTAAAGACCTATTTAAGAAAACTTTAAAAAATTTTTGGTTATTTTCAGTGAATTTTTTTTTCCTAGCTCTACTTAATAATTTTTATTGGGTGGTTTGGCGTTGTCATCTGCAGATTCATTTTAAGTGGTATTTTTTTTTCCTTTGCCTCTTTCTGTGCTCCCCCTTCCCTGTCTAGCAGTTCTGTGGTTTCTCCCCTCTAGTTGTCTAGGACTCTGCTCCAAAATTATGCCTCAGTGGCTAGAAACTCCTGCCTCAAAGTGGCAGCTGGCTCAGCCTCTGAGGCCGTATGTAGCTTTGCTCATATTTCTGTGCAGTTTTCTCTTATGCCACTCCCAACCATGAAGTTAGACAGGTTTACATAAGCAGTAACCTCAGGCAGTGATCACAACTGTTTTCACACAGAGAGCCCAGCTGTACAATGGTTCCATGCCACGTACATAGTGCTTTCGTTACATCAAAGGAGTAAAAACTCCCAGTGGCCCCTGGCTGCTTCCTGGACCTAGACATCTGCAGGGCTGCAGCGCTAGCCCCAGCTTACTACGTTGCCGCCTTCTGTTTCTGACCCAAATAAATGCTTATTTTGTATCTGAGTGTACATGAATCTGTCTTTTTCTTGTTAATTGAATCTATAATTCACATTTGTAGAGCAGGAAGAGCGTTCAGAGTGTTGAATTTACAGCACTCTTGACCTAAATTGTCCCCTTCACACATTTTTCTCAGTTTATTTTGTTGTTCTTTTTCTAGCTGCTTCATTTGGATGCTTAGTTCCTTTTGAATTATTCTTATTTTCTAAAAATGAGTTTAAGGTGAATATTTTGTATAGCTAACATTTACTAACTATTTGCCATATGGCAGGCACCAAGCTAAAATTACTTCACATTGATTATTTGCTGTAATCTTCCCAAAAGCCTTTTGAAGTAGAAACTATTAGTATCTCAGTTTATAAATGAGAAAATTGAGATACACAGTGAATAAGAAATTAAGTGTAACCAAATAGGTACTCTGACTCCCAAAAGCCTGGACTCTTGACTAGCATTAGATACCTACCTATCACAGCCAGTTAAGTGATGCATACATAGATATAAAGAACAACTTAATAGACATTTTTCATTTCTCACTTTCCTTCCTCCTACCCAATATATCTAAAGTACAATGTATTTTTTGTTTGTTTGTTTGTTTGTTTTTTGTTTTTTGAGATGGAGTCTTGCACTGTTGCCCAGGCTGGAGTGCAGTGGTGTGATCGGCTCACTGCAGCCTCCGCCTCCCAGGTTTAAACGATTCTGCTGCCTCAACCTCCCGAGTAGCTGGGATTACAGGAGCCTGCCACCACGCCCGTCTAAGTTTTGTATTTTTAGTAGAGATGGGGTTTTACTATGTTGCCCAGGCTGTTCTCGAAGTCCTGACCTCAGGTGATACGCCCGCCTCAGCCTCCCGAAGTGTTGGGATTACCAGCGTGAGCCACGGTGCCCAGCCAATGCACCCATATTTTGAACTGTTACGCAATTATCTATTCAAAAATAAATTTAAAATACCTATTTGAAGCCACTAAATTTGTAGGAATTTGTCATGCAGCACAGAAAACAAATACAAACTATTTCTGATTTTTAGCTATTATGAGCTGCTCTGAACATCACATACAAGTCTGTGTATGGACATAAGCTCTGATTTGCCTTTGTTAAGTAGGAATAGGATGACTGGGTGGCAGGGTGAGTATGCTTTTAATTCTTTAGGAAACTGCTAAACTGTTTTCCAAAGGGGCTTTTTGTTATATTTTCATCAGCATTGTATGAGAGTTCCAGTTGTTTCCAAATTGTCACTAACACTTGGTATGGTCAGTCTCTTTAATTTTGTCCATTCTAATGGGTGTGTAGAGGTAAACCAGAGAATATGCTTTCCATAATTTTAGTCTTTGACATATATTAAGATTGTCTTTATGGCTGAGTATATGGTGAGTTTTGGTAAACGTTTTATGTGCACTTGAAACAAATATATATTCTGCGGTTGTTGGGTACAATATTCTACATATGTCTGGTAGGTCAATTTTCTTAACTTTGTTATTCAAAACTTTTATATCCTAACTGATTTTGTTTGACTACTTGTTGTATCAATTACTGGATACCGTGAATTAAAATCTTCCACTCTGAATTCATTTCTCTTTTCAGGTCTTCAGTTTTTGCTATATTTCAGCCACTGATAGTTTTTCTTTTTGAGAGTATCACATAAATGAAATTGTTACCGGAAAGGCATCCCGATCCAGACCCCAAGGGAGGGTTCTTGGATCTCGTGCAAGGAAGAATTCAGGGTGAATCTGCAGTGCAAGGCAAAAGCAAGTTTATTAAGAAAGTAAAGTGGTTAAAGTACCACTACTCCTTAGACAGAGTAGGGCATTCCTGAAAGTAAGAGGAGGAATGCGTCCGCCCTAGGTATGATAGTTGTTTATATATAGGATAAAAAAAATCATAGGGAGATGTGCTCAGCTACAAGGGTTTGTGATAAAGGATTAATTTTCTTAATTACTGTATTTTACAATAATCGATATTACCATTAAAGCAAAACTAGGAATGCTTCTCTTCTCAAGATATTGGGATATCAGGACACTCCCAAGTCTGGATCTGTTTAGTAAACATTATCAGTCTGTTCCCTTAACCATAAACATCTAGAGGTTAGGAATACCTTACTTTCTGGGAATGTAGCCCAGCTAGTCCCAGCCTCAGTTTCCCAGCCCTCACTCAAGATAGAGTCACCCTGGTTTGAACGCCTCTGAAAGAATGACACTTTATGTAACACTTTGAGACTTTGATTCAGCATAAAGTCTATGAGATTCGTACAAGTTGTTGCATGTATCAATAGTTCATTCCTTTTTATTACTGAGTAGTAATCCATTCTATAAATAATACATTTATTCATTCACCATTAAAGGACATCTCAGTTGTTTCCTGTTTGATTATGAATAGAGTTGGTATAAACATTCATGTACATATTTTTGTGTGACCATACGTCTTAATTTCTGTTGTAAATACCCAGGAGTAGGGTTGCTGGGTCAAATGGTAAGTGTATGTTTAACTTACAAGAAACCAGCAAGCAGTTTTCCAGAGTAGCTGCACAATTTGCATATTCACTTTTCACTTAGAATCAGTATTTTACTTCAACTGGAATGTAGAAGCCTCACCCACATATGTTCTTTTATCCTGCATGCTTTGTTATAATTGTCATACATATTACATTTATATTCATTAAAACCCATTGGATAATGTTATGAGTTTTGCTTTCAGTCATCAAATATATTTTAAAGAACTCAAGAGGAGAATAGTCTATTATAGTTACTTAGGTAGCCGCCATTTTCGTTGCTTGTCCTTTATGCATAATATGCCAAGTTTCCTTCAGGTATTATTTCCTTTTGGCTGAAGACCTTTCTTTATAATTATTTTAGAGCAGATCTGATGACAACAAATTATCTTAGTTGTCCTTTTTCTAATGATGTCTTTATTTCATCTTAATTCTTAAATAATTTTAATAGTCTATAGAATTTTAGGCGGACAGATTTTTTTCTTTGTTTCTGCACTTTAAAAATGTGCCATTTCGTTTGAGTCTCTCTGGTTTCTGGTGAGAAGTCAGTAGTCATGTGAGTCAATGTTCGTTTCTATAATAAAGCATTGTTTTTCTTTGCTACCTTCAAATTTTTTTTCTTTGTCTTTAGTTTTCAGCAATTTGATTATGGTGTTGTCAAAGTCAAATAAAATGATAGAGATGAATCTCCAAAGAAAATGTTTTATTTGGAAAAACGTAATTACAGTTCAGGGCATATACACAGACCTGGGTGGTCTTTGGTATCTTCAAAGAGCAAAAAAAAGGTTGGGGGTTTTATTAGAGAAATGGTATGTATTGTTTTGTAAGAAAACTCATGGGCATTAGGAAAGTTTTTGGGGGCTCATAAGCTCTGATTGGTGAGTAATGATGGGTAGGTAAAACTAGGCTTAAAGTCATGGCAGTTCATCTTAGCAGCTACTAGGTAAAAATAGTCTTAAGGTTATAACAGGTCATTTTGGCAGTTGGCTTAGGAGACAATCCCTGGGTAGGCACTTATGCCCTAAGTGCTTTTCTTTTCTTCCTGTGGTCTCTTGACTCTAATTTAATTGGGCGTGATAACTCCAATTCGTATAATCAATTCTCATAGTGTTTGGTTGTGGATTTGTTTGGGATTTTTCCTGTTTGAGATTCACTGAATTCTTGAATCTGTAGGTTTATATCTTTTGTAAAATATGGGAGGGTTTTTTTTTTTTTTGCCATTATTTATCCTCCCCCTTTTTTATTGTGGTAAAATATACAGAAAATAAAATTTACCACTTTGACATTTTTAGTGTATAATTCAGTGGCATTTTTTATATAAACAATGTTATGCAACCATCACCACTATTTTGAGAAATTTTTCATCATCCCAATCAGAAACTCTCTGTTGAGCAATAACTCCCCATTCCCCCTGCCCCTAGTACCTGGTAATTTCAATTCTATTAATCCTTTCTGTCTTAATGACTTTGTGTATTCTAGATACCTTATATAAGTGGAATCATATAATATGCGTTTGTCCTCATGTCTGAATTACTTCACTTAGCATACATTTTTCAACTTCATGTTGTAGCATGTATCGGAATTCATTCTTTTTGTGGTTGAGTGATATTCCATTGTACATATATATCAAATTTTGTTTGTGCATTCTGCTTGTCCATCTTTTAATGGACACTTCAGTTGTTTCCACCTGTTGGCTATTGGGCATAATGCTGCCAGGAATATTTGTGTACAAGTATCTGTTTGAGTCCCAGTTTTCCATTCTTTGGGGTATATACTTAGCAGTGGAATTGTTGAGTCATACGGTAATTCTATATTTAACATTTTGAAGACTGCCAAACTTCCCATAGTGGCCGCACCATTTTACATTCCCACCAGCAATGTACAAGGGTTCTGTCTTGGGTGAGTGACGACTATCTGGGTTGGTGGCATGGAGGTAAAAGGATTTACCAAGACAGTTGTAGGTAAAGAAAGGCAGATTGGTTAAAGAAAGTATAAAAGTACGTTGCCAGGGAGCTATGGGTGGAATCAGCAGAAGAATAGTTGACTGCGAGGAAACAAGACTTGCTGGGATTTCATAGATTGATTCTTATGCTGAAGAGTGCTACAGGCCATACTGATAATGCTAAGGTTGCACTGAGCTAACTTGCAGATGTCTGGTGATAGTTGGACCCAGGAGGGCTCTGTGTCCTGGACCCATGAAGAAAGGCAGACTTGAAGCTTATCTGCTTTCTCTTTTTGCTTTGCCTTGGTCCAGCCAGCCTGACTCCTTTTCCCCAATTAGGAATCTATAGGTTCCAATTCCTCCAAATCCTTGCCAACACATGCTAATTTCAGGAATTCTGGGAGTAGCCATTCTAGTGGATGCGAAATGATATTAGCCATTATTCCTTTCTCCTCTCTGTCAGTCTCTGATAACACAAATATTAGATCTTTGGTACTGTCCCACAGGCTCCTTATGTTCTGTACTTTAAGAAATATTTTCTCTGTTTTCAGATCAGGTAATTTCTGTTAACCTATCTTTGAATTCACTGGTTTTTTTTTTTTTGTCATCTCCATTCTGCTATTAAGACTATCTAGTGATTTTTTTAAAAAAAATTAGCGATTATATATTTTTTTCAGTTCCAAATTTTTCATTTGGTTCTTTACGTCTTCAGTTTCTTTGCTGAGACTTTATATCTTTTTATTCAATTTAAGAGTATATGTCCTTACTTCCTGGAGCACTTTTATACTAATAATAGCTGCTTTAGCATTTTGGTCAGATAATTCCAACATTTGTGTCAAATCAGCATTGGTGTATGTTGATCATCTTTTTCTCATGTGAGCTCAGATTCGCCTAGTTCTTCATATACTAAGTAGTTTTGGATTGTATCCTGGGAATTTCAAACATTATGTTAAGGGACTCTAGGTTTATTTAAATCCTGTGGAGAGTATTGATATATTTGTTTTAGTAGGCAATTGACTTTATTGGGTTCTGGCTGCAAGTTCCAACCAGTTTCTGTGGGTTGTGGTTTCAATGTCAGTTTCATTGTCAAAGCCTTCAGTTTTATTCAAATCTGTCACACATACATGCTACTCAGTGGCCATTTTGAAACCTGGCATGTGGTTTATCTCTTAGTTTAGTTCAGTCTTTTTGGTATGTTGTTTATGATCAGAACCACACGTGCATCCCTCAGAAGTGATACCAGAAATTCATAAACAACATTATCTGGTGATTTCCCAAAGATCCTCCCTTTAAGTACTTTCCCCAGTAACTTCCAGTCCCCTAAGCCTCTTTTTTGATCTTCCATCTGTAATACTGTGGCTTTACTTACCCCCACCCTGCCCTACATTTCCCATGTCTGCACTCATATCCAGGTACAAGTGGAGGGAAGTTAGAATTTAAAGAGCAATGATGTTCACCTCATTCTCTTGAGAGTATAGCTCCTCTGACTGGAAAGTAACCCTCTCCCTCTCAGAATTTTGGTGTTCTTGTAGCTACCGGGAGATCTCTATCTTCTTTGATCCTGAGTAGAAGTAGAAGTCTTCTCTGGAAGCTTTCTCTAGCAATTTAGCCGTTGCTTAAATCCACACTGGGAAATACTAAAGGGGGTGAAAAGGGTCTATTCACTACCAGTTAGGTCTACTTCACTTAAAATGTTGTTCTTCAGTCTTCATACTATTATCTTGTATTCACAGCCCTTCCACATTGTTATATGCATTCTGTCCAGATTTAATAGCCACATTCAGTGGGAGAGTCAAAGTGGAGTGTGCTTATTCCATCTTACCCAGAACTGCAACTCCTAAAATAATTTTATAATTAACATCAATAGTAAGGGAGACTATGCATAAAACAAATAAACAAAACCTAACAAATTTGACATGTAAGCACTCTCACTGCCAGGCCAACATGTTGTTTAAAACTGTCCATAGAAATTGAATCTAAGTAAAATTTCAGGTAGAAGCAAGCTTTATAATTCCACCAAACCAAGAGCAAGTCAAGAATGCCTTCTATGCTACCCTGACTTCTTATTTTCAGGATGCAGAAGAGCTGCTCTGGCTAGCTTAAGAAAAATAACTTACTAATCAAGTATTATAAGAAGACACAAATACCTAAATCAGAAATGAAAGTGGGGACACAACTATTGACCTTTCAGAAGTAAAAAGGATTATAAGAGAATACTCGAAACAATTGTATGACCAAAAAAAGATAACCTTGATGACATGGACAAATTTCTAGAAACGAATTACCAAAACTGACTCAAGAAGAAATAGAAAATCTGAATAGAGCTATAACAAATAAAGAGAGTGAAACGTTAATCAAAAACTTCCCAATGAAGATAATTCCAGGATCAGATGTCTTCATCAGTGAATTATATCAAACATTTAAAGAAAAGTTAACACCAATCCTCAATTAAAAAAAAAAATAGATGAGAACACTTCCTAACTTATTTTTGATGCCAGCGTTATCCTGATACCAAAATCAGATAAAGACCTCACAAGAAAAGAAAGTTACAGAGCAACATCCCTAAGTAATATAGATGTAAAAATTCTCAACAAAATACTAGCAAGTCAAATCCAACAACATATTAAAAGATTATATACCATGACCAAATAGGATTTATCCCAGGAATCCAAGGGTGTTTTGACATGAGAAAATCAATGTAATATACCACATTAATAGAATGTAAAAATACCACATGTTCATCTCAATTGATGCAGAAAAAAATACTTGACAAAATCCAACACCTTTTCATGATAAAAACTGAGAAAACTCACTTTGGGAGGCCGAAGCAGGCAGATCACGAGGTCAGGAGATCGAGACCATCCTGGCTAACACACTGAAACCCCGTCACTGCTAAAAATGCAAAAAATTAGCCAGACGTGGTGGTGGGCGCCTGTCGTCCCAGCTACTTGGGAGTCTGAGGCAGGAGAATGGCGTAAACTTAGGAGGCGGAGCTTGCAGTGAGCGGAGATCACACCACTGTACTCCAGCCTGGGCAACAGAGTGAGACTCCATCTAACAAAAAAACAAAAACAAAAACTCAGAAAACTAGATGAAAGGGAACTTCTCAACACAAGAAAGGGCAATTATGAAAAATTCTTAGCAGAAATCATACTCAATGGTGCAAGACTAAAAGCCTTTTCCCCAAGATCAGGAACAATACAAATATGCCTGCTTTCACCACAGCAATTTGACATTGTATTGGAAGTTTTAGCCAAAACAGATAGGTCGGTCGGTAGGTAGGTAGGTAGATAGATAGATAGATACATAGATAGATAGACAGACAGACAGGTGAAAGATAAAATGGCATCCAGATTAAAAAGGAAAAAGTAAAACTATTCACAGATGATATGATCTTATATGTAGAAAATCCCAAATAATCCACAAGAAAGCTACGGGAGCTAATAAATTCAGTAATCTGTAAGATACAAGATCAACATGCAAAAATCAGTTGGGTTTCTGTATACCACCAATGAATAATCCAAAAAGGAAACTAAGAAAATAATTGATATGGTTTGGCTCTGTGTGCCCACCCAAATCTCATGTTGAATTGTGATGCCAAATGTTGGAGATGGGGCATGGTGGGAGGTGATTGAATCATGGGGATGGTTTCTAATGGTTTAACATCATTCCCCTAGTGTTGTCTCATGATAGAGTTCTCATGAGATCTGATTATTTAAAAGTGTGTAGCACCGCCATCTGCTTGTGCTCTTCCTCCTGTACCAGCCATGTAGGATGTTCTTCCTTCCCCTTTACCTTCTACCATGATTGTAAGTTTCCTGAGGCCTCCCAAGTCAAGCTTCTGTACACAGTCTATGAAACTGTGAGTCAATTAAACCTCTTTTCTTTATATATTACCCAGTCTCAGGTAGTTCTTTATAGCAATGTGAAAACAGACTAATACAACAAACAATCTACTTACAATAGCATCTGAGAATAAAATACCTGGGAATAAATTTAACCAAGAGGTGAAAGACTTGTACACTGAAAACTGCAAAAAAAATGCTGACAGAAATTAAAGAGGAACTAATTAAATGGTAAGACATACTGAGTTCATGGATTAGAAGACTTTACTATTTTTAAGATGGCAATACCCAAAGCAATCTACAGATTCAATGCTATCCCTATCAAAACTCCAATAGCCTTTCTTTTTTCAGGAATGGAAAAGCCAATCTTCAAACTTTTATAAAATTGTAAGGGGCCCCAAATAGACAAAACAGAATAACAAAGTTGGAGGGCACACACTTCTTGATTTCAAAACTTACTACAAAGCTACGGTAATCAAAACAGTGTGGTGCTGGCACAAGGACTGACATATAGATAAATGGAACAGAATTGAAAATCCAGAAATAAACCATATATGTATGGCAGATTATTTTTTCATTTTTTTGTTGCTAAATATACATAACATAAAACTTACTCTTAACCATTTTCAGGGTACAATTCAGTGGTATTAAGTACATTCATATTGTTGTGTGACAATTGCCACCATTCATCTCCAGAATTCTTGCATCTAGTAAAACTGAGACTCTATACCCATTAAGTAATAACTATACATTGCCCACTTTCCCTATCCCCTGGCAATCACAATTCTGCTTTCTACCTCTTTAATTTTGACTATTCTAATACCTCATACAAGTGGAATGATGTAGTATTTGTCTTTTTTGTGACTGGGTTATTTCATAGTGTCTTAGCATAATGTCCTCAAGGTTTATTCATGTTGTAGGATATGTCAGAATTTACTTCCTTTTCAAAGCTGAATAATACTCCATTTTGTATACCTATTCATCTGTCAATGGGCACTTGGGTTGTTTCCATATTTTAGCTATTGTGAATAATGCTGCTATGAACATGAGTGTACAAATATCTCTTCAAGACCCTGGTTTTAATTTTTGCATATAGGAAACAGTCAAGCTTTATAAAAATAAACCCAGTGCTCAGGCTATAGTCTGGACAGAGGAATTGCTGTGGTTAGGACCCAGGCTTCCCAATGTTGAGACTTTAAGGGTTAAAACTAGGACAACTATTGACATAGAACATCATAACACATAATAGACATTCAATGAAGGGCTGAATGAATGACTTAACTTGAGAAAGGCAATAGGATAGGCTGAAAGTAGCAGCTTGATGATGAATGTTCTGGCTTTCAGAAGCATGGTTACTGATGCCAAGTTGTTACTGACAGATTAGGATGAATTTAAAACCTAATTCTGGAGGCTACCTGAAGCCACTAGCAGAAAACAATCAGTCCTTTCCTAGGACAGATGGTGGGAACCTTTACCTACTAAAACATTATTGTCAGACTAAACGCAAGGCTTCTAAAACTCCTTCCAGATTACAGCATCAATAAATAAAAAGATAAAGACCTATGAATTTCTGGATTCAACCAACAATTAAATTTCTGTAGTAGTTAAACACACTGTTTCTAGTACTTGATCTTATCCTAAATGCCAAAAATGTTTTCAGGATGAGGAAGATGAAGTAGCATGGGTTTAAAACTTGGTTTTAGTTGTTGTTATTAGGCCAATTTATAGACAGTGCTTTTCTAGAAAAAGAAAAACTTTTATATTTTCAGAACTTTATTACTTCACTTCACTAATGTGTTAAGTAATTATACTGAACCATATCAACATTTCTTGAAGTATATACCACACCTTGGTTCTAAGGCATGCAAACAGAAATTCTGTATAAATAAGAATTACCTGGAAAATAAATAAATATCATTACATCTGGATTAGGCAACAATAGTGAGTTTCTGTATTTCAGAATTTCTCAGCATGAATCTACAACTGGGATGTATAGCATAAGGCTTTCTATAAGGTTATTTGACTTTTTATTTTTGAGAGAGATTTCTCGAGTAGAGCTCCTCAAAACAGATTTTGATAAATATTATTCTGCATGATTATCTTTTTTAGGAGATGGGAAACTGTGGCCCATGTGTCCAATCTATCTCTGCCTGTTTTTGTACAGCCTGCAAGCTAAGAGGAGTTTTTACATTTTTTAATGGTTTGGAAAAAACAGCATATCTTATGATGCCTGAAGCTTATATAAAATTTAAGTTTCAGTGATGAATACAAATGTATTAGAATACAACTATGCTTATTTGCTCACATAATGCATATGGCTGCTTTTACACTACAATGGTAGAGTTGAGTAGTTGCAACAGAAATCATATGTGTCACTCTTATTAATTCACACTGCTGCTTAGTACACTATAAGTCACAGTGATGTAGTTATAATTGGATAGAATTCCAAGTGTGTACCACCATACCACAATATTTTTTTTTACTAGTCTTACAAATCATGCCATAACAAAGGAAGGGAATAGTAGACTCTAAATGTCATGTTTTAAAGATGCAGTGAAGTGTGGATTATTTTGTTGTCAAATTAGATGGCAAGGTATTTTATTTATCATGGAATAACATTAGAGCTGTGCTATAAAAATATAGTGTACATCTGCTTACCAGACTAAACACTTGTGATATTCCCAACTCTCAGGAATACAATGGTCAGAAAAATTAAAAAATTAAAAACTGAACATTTTATTATAACATAAATTATTTACCAAGAAACAGCGAAGGAGACTGCAACCAAAGTGAGTTTCCAAATGGCTCATTTGTTAGTCACATGAAGAAAGCCATTTACCATTGGTAGGTTAATAAGATTGTTTGATTGCAAGAGAGAAAAAAATGTGTCTAGAGAAAATTATTTAACACTATTAGGCTTATGGTGAGAAGAGTTACTTGAAGAGAAGAAACATCGGTAACCAACTAAAGAATAAGCAAATGATTTCGAGTTGTTTTCCTTGACTAAATGAGCCCACAGATCATATTGATACTGAGCAAGTGTTTATTCCTAGAGACAATGCCAAATTTGAAGTGAAATAAATATTAGACTCTTTATATAGAGAAACTACAGGTAAGATATATTTTCAGAGAAGTTGGGAAAACACTAATTCAGTAAAATCTGAAGTGGAATCTACCAAGATGTGTTATAATTGATGATGCTAAAAACATCTGGAGCAGGGAAAGTCTTTGGTTGACAAATTTACAAAGGTGTAAAAGTGTAACTTGATTAAAACCTTGGTTTTTCATTGTATTACTCATCCGTAGGTATTTTGAGGAAAATATTTGAATCTATCATGTGATATTGAAGCAGTAGAACAACAGTGAACTTCATTTGCTCTTGTGGACTTTATTACTTCCAAGAATTTTTGTCTGAAGTATAACTTGAATACTTAGATTTTCTCCATGAAACAGTAGTTTTCTGGCTTAGCAGTGGTAAAGTTTTACTGTGATTTTTTGAGCACAGGGCTGAGATTGCAATTTTTCTGAACAATAAGAACCACCTCAACCAGTATATCAAACACTGAATGGCTTTAGAAATTACCTTTTGCAGCAAACTTAATAGCTATTTAATAAATTCAACCCAAAATCACAAAGCAAGACAATGGTTAGATGTGAAACATACTGAATTAGTCATTTTGACAATAAATTTTTGAATCATAAAAAATGACAAGTAGCTTTATATACTTCCCATGCTAGCAAAAATTAAAACAAGAAACAAGATCTTCAATACTATACAGTTTGCAGTGGATATATTTTCCAAGCTCAAACTACCTTTCTAGTAGAGTTTTTGGGACTTTGATGCAAGTGCAAAGGGCATTTCCATATTTTAAAATTAATTTAACAGTGAAATTGAGGAGGTTCCACCTAACCCTTTAACTAGAAAGTGATTAACCTGCAATGTAATGACATGCTAAAATGAGATTCTATAAATGCCTTCCAATTGATGAATATGTTCAATAAAAGTCATATGAGTGGCTCAATATTAGTATTTTATAGTAGTTACTGTGTATAAAAAGATATTTTTCATGATGAAATACATAAACTCTCATTACAAATTAGCATTAACATATAAACATTTGCAAATGATTTTTATGATAGGGAACACTAACTATGAATCCCAATTTAGCAAAAATATTATCCCTGCCATTAAAAAAAAATTCAGTTCTTCTCACTAGTAGACCACTATAACAAAAATTTGTACTCAAGTTTTATTATATTTTGATTTTCATCAATTAAAAATTTGTGGAAGTTTGTTTTCCTTCTTGTTATATAAAAATCTATACAGTATCTTCAATTTTGCATCTTGGCCCACAGAGTCCAAAATATTTACTATCATTTTTTAAGAGTCAGGGTCTCTGTCTGTCACTGAGACTTCAGTCTATTGGTGCGGTCATAACTCACTGCAGCCTTGAACTCTTGGGCTTAAGTGATCCTTCTCACCTCAGCCCCCTGAGTAGCTGGGACTACAGGCACATGCAATTGTTTCTATGTTTTGTAGAGATTGGGAGTTGGAGGGTCTCACTTTGTTGCCCAGTCTGGTCTCGAACTCCTGGCTTCACATGATCCTCCCACTCAGCCTCCCAAAGCGTGGGATTATAGGTGTGAGCCACCACATCTGGCCACTATCACACCTCCTGACCCATAAAAAAGCCTTTATAAAAAAGGCTTGCTGAATTATTAAACAGACTATTGAATTAGAATAGGAAGCCCAGAGCAAAAACATGCATAGATGGATGAACCTTAATTTAGGAAAAGGTGGTACCGCAGTTTAGAGGGGAAAGAAAATTCTATTCAGATGAAAAAAACATAAACTTTACCCTACCTCACATCATCATGAAAACAATTCAGGGTGGGTTATAAATCTAAGCATGAAAAACTAAATAATAAAACTTTGACAGAGAATATAAAATTGTCCTTATGACTTTGAAATATAGAAAAGTTTCTTGAACAGAATATAAAAATTATTAACCATAACAGAAAATTGATAAATTTTACTATATTATAATTAAGATATAATTATCAAAATATACTATGAAGAGAATAAAGAGTCAAGTGACAGTGTGATATAGTTTGGATGTTTGTCCCCTCCAAATATCATGCTGAATTCTGATACCCAATGTTAAAGGTGAGTCCTAGTGGGAGGTGTTTGGGTCATGTGGGACGTTTCCTCATGAATGGCTTGATGCCCTCCCCATAGTAATGAGTGTGTTCTTACTCTGTTAGTTCACATGGAATCTGGCTGTTTAAAAGAATCTAAGACCTCCCTCTTCTCTTTCTTATTCTTTCTGGTCATGTGACACACCTCACTCTTCCAGCATGATTGTAAGCTTCCTGAGGCCTTCAGCAGAAGCAGCCGCCAGCACCACACTTCCTATACAGCCTACAGAATCATGAGTCGAAATAAACTTTTCTTTATAAATTACCCCCCTCAGGTATTCCTTTACAGCAATGAAAACAGCCTAATACACAGTGCTTTAGATTTAAATAGACAAATCTGTGACAGCAAAAGTTTCAGTAAGTGGCCCTTGTAGGTATCAAGTTCCATTTCAAAAGGATAGCAGTCACAAAGCTCAAGGTTTACAGAAAAGAGAGCTAACAATCTTACCTTTCCTAGTTGGTAGAATTTATAATAAATCTAGAATACAAATTCTCAAATATGAAACTTAATTTATCAAATGAACAATGACTTGTTCTTATTGCTATTAAGCAGTACTTTGAAAAGAACACAGTAGATGGTACTAGAACTAAGATGTTCAGACATTTTACAAATAAATTATTTTTCATTCATATTATACCAACCACAACATTTTAAAGGCACTAGTTCTATTAGATACAAAATTAAACCTGATTAAATTGAAAAGAAAACACATTACAAAGCAATTATCCATGTGGCTGTCATTTAAAGCACTGGCTCCACTGAAATAATCATTAGAATAGTAAATAAACCTCAACAAAACCAGTGTGCTATTTTACATTAGTAAATGCGTTAGCTTTATTGTAGCTAGTGGGCAAAACAATTTGATGAAACTCCTGGAGGATGACACATTTCACAGTGAGATATTTTTCCGTCCTTTTTCTGATAAAAATAGGAACCATTAGCAGTTTAAATGTGGCCAGTTTAGGTCAATAAAAACTATGAATATAAATTTTTTAAGTTAGTATTTCAAATTCAGTAATAGAATCCAGCAGACAGATGTTAATGTGCCTCAATCAAATGATCTTATGGCTTTTATATATAATTGCTGATCTGATGACTAGAGTATTAGTCATAACAATTTTTCTCATGTAACCTAATCCTTCATTTTAAAAAGAGCTTTTAAAACTTGGCCAGCGCTGTGGCTCACGCCTGTAATCATAGCATTTCGGAGGCTGAGGCAGGATCATCTGAGGTCACGAGTTTGAGAACGGCCTGGCCAACATGGTGAAGCCCCATCTCTACTAAAAATACAAAAATTAGCTGGGTGTGGTGGTGGTGCATACTTGTAATCCCAGCTACTCGGCAGGCTGAGGCAGGAGAATCACTTGAACCTGGGAGGTGGAGGTTGCAGTGAGCTGAGATCGCGCCATTGCACTCCAGCCTGGGCAACAAGAGCTAAACTCCATCTCCCAAAAAAAAAAAATATTTTAAAAAAATGTTCTTCACACAGGGCAATTTTGGAACTTATCCCACTGTCTTTACTTCATACTATGTTACTATTTTTTACCTAATATTTAATTCATTTAGTCATTCAATAAACAAATTATTGTTTGTTTTGGAGGATTCCAAGAAAACTTTTGTCAGATATTAGAAGACAGAAGACCCATAAATATTCACAACATATTTATTATGTACCAAGAACTATACTAAGAATTTTGTATGCATTATCTCTAAATTTTATTTGGAAAAACTATTGTGATCATTTACGGACGAAGAAAGTAAGCCTTAGGTATGTTAACTCAAAAACATCTAATGCTGAGGTCCAAGATGAATGTTCTTTCACAGGCAGTTGAAACCAAAGTCTAAATTGAGAAAAATTTTGCTTACCTATTAAGGAAGACATGTCTTATATATTAAGACTTCACCGATAGAAAAAACAAACAGTGGCTAAAAATATGATAACTTCATTATGACAAGGAATCTAAAACCAATTGAATGAAATCAGTTAAAATAGCTGATCACTAAAATTTAAGAGTGAGCCTAAAATCATATATTAATCTAATGAAAACATTAAACTATGTTAACTGTTCCCATTAATGATAGATATAGTATGTCTGTTTGTTCAAGATTTGTTTTTTATCCTTAGACAAGATTTTAGAATTATAGTCCTAACATTTTGTTATATGTTTTCTTAGTTATTTACTACTTTTTTAATCCTATGGTAATGGAAGTTTTTCAAATATCCATTTCTAATGAGTTATAAAACCTATTGGTATTTGTATATTCATCTAGTATTTAGCCATTTTGATACATTTTGTCAGTTCTTGGAGTTCTTCACTGAGTGTTCCAAGCATGTCATCTGCAAATGGAGATATTTTCCCCCTTTTCAATATTTATATTGAGTATTTTAGTTTTTTTATTTCATTAGCTGGAACCTCCCAAAAAAAGGGTCAAATATACAGTAGACATTTACCATTTGGAGAAAAGCCTATTCAACATCTGAACCATTTCTTTGTTGAGGAATTTTTTTGCCCTGTGAATCGGTTAAACCTCTCACTATATGAGCAGAAAAAGTCAAATGCTTTACCTTCCCAACCTCCTTTGAGCTAGGATATTGGCAATTGAATTAGAGTCAGCTAGTCAGATGTGCCTGCTAAGGAGTCTAAGATAATAAACCCAAGATGCAGATACAATGAAGAATTAAATTTTTGACAGTGGCACAGCATTCTTCCAGGGAGTAACACTGCCTGTGCCACCATCTGCAATTGGATAGACAATGCTTCTCTTCAATCTGTGGAATGTGTCCTCAGTCTCAGAGCAGCAGTGTCTCTCCACACTGATTCTGTCTCATGAATTCTATGTAATTCTGGCTGGCTGAACTCCCCTTTTTCCTGTCAGTTTTCCATGCCTGGTTCTTCAGCCTCTCTGGCAATTCCATGAGCCATGTGGAATATTCTTTAAAAAAAAAATCGAGGTGAAATTACATAAAATTAATTATTTTCAAGTGAAGAATTCAGTGGAATTGATTCTATTCGCATGTTGTTCAACTGCCGCCTCTATGGTATCTCCAATACTCCGAAGTAAAACCCTCTTACCAATGAAGCAGTTTTTCTGCACTGTCCACTTCCCCTGGTTTCTGCAAACCACCAGTATGTATTCTGTCTCTACAGATTTACCTATTCTGGATATTTTATTATAAATACTTATTTTTAATTATAAATATATAATAGTTGTACATATTTATGGGGTACATGGAGTACATGTGATTTTTTGATATAGACATATAATGTGTAATGATCAAATCAGGATAATTGGATTATCCAACACCTCAAGCATTTATTTCTTTTGGTTAGTAACATTCCAATTCCACTTTTAGTTATTTTGAAATATACAATAAATTATTGTTAATTATAGTTGCCCTACAAATCTTATTCCTTCTGTCTAACTGTATTTTTGGACCCATTAACCATCCCTAGTATAGTCACCCTACTGATCTATCAACACTAGGTCTTATTAGGTCTTATTTCCTCCATGATACTGTATGTTTGTACCCATTATTCAACCTCTTTTCATTCCCCCACACCTTCCTGGCCTCTGGTAACCAATCTACTCTCTGTCTTCATGACAACTACTTTTTTAGCTTTCACATATGAAGGAAAACATGCGCTATTTGTGTTTCTGTGCTTGGCTTATTACACTTAACATAATGACCTTCAGTTCCATCTATGTTGCTGCAAATGACAGGATTTCATTTTAAGGCTGGATAATATTCCATTGTGTATATATACTACATTTTCTTTATGTATTCATCCACTGATAGGCACTTAGGTTGATTCCATATTTTGGCTATTGTGAATAGCGCTGCAATAATCATGGGAGTGCAGATATCTATTTGATTTATTTATTTCCTTTCTTTTGGATATACACTCAGTAGTGGAATTGCCAGATCATCTGATAGTTCTATTTTAAGTTTTCTGAGGAAGCTTCATACAGCTTTCTACAGTGGCTATACTAATTTACATTCCCACCAACAATGTACAGGTGTTACCCTTTTTCCATATCCTCCTCGTTAGCGTTGATTATTCCCTGTGTTTTTCATAAAAGCCATTTTAACTATGGTGAGATGGTATCTCCTTGTGATTTTGATTTACGTTTCTCTGATTCGTGATGCTGGGAATTTTTTCATAAACTTATTGGCCATTTATGTCTTTTGAGAAATGTCAGTCCTTTTACCCATTTTAATCATATTATCTGGGAGTTTTTGCTATTGAGTTGTTTGAGCTCCTTATATATTCCCTTGTCAGACAGGTAGTTTGCAAATATTTTCTCCCACTCTGTAGGTTGTCTCTTACTTTGTTGATTATTATCTTTGTTGTCCAGAAGCTTGTTAGCTTGATGTGATCCCATTTGTCCATTTTTGCCTTGGTTGTCTCTAGCATATTTGAGATAAGGTAGTGCGATGCTTCCAGCTTTGTTCTTTTCAATCAGGATTGCTTTGGCTACTTGGGGTCTTTGGTGGTTCCATATAAATTGTAGGATTTTTTTTTTCCATTTCTGTGAAGAATGACATTGGTATTTTGATAGAGATTTCATTGACTATGTAAATCGCTTTGGGCGGTATGGACATTTAAACAAATACTGTTTCTTTCAACCCATGAACGTGGATTATCTTTCGATTTTTTTCAGTGTCTTCTTCAATTTCTTTCAGCAATGTTTCATAGTTTTAATTGTAGCGGTCTTTCATTTCTTTAAGTTTATTCCTAGGTATTTTACTTTTTTGTAGTTATTGTGAATGGGATCACTCTCTTAGTTGCTTTTTCAGATTGTTTGCTGCTGGCAAATAGAAATGCTACTGATATTTCTAAGTTGATTTTTGCATACTGTAGCTTTACTGAATTTATCAGTTCTAACAGATTTTTTGTTTTGTTTTGTTTTGTTTTTTGGTGGAAACTTTAAGCTTTTCTAAGATGTCATCTGCAAACAGGACTCATTTGTCGTCTTCCTTTACAATTTACATGCCCTTTATTTCTTTCTCTGATTGATTGGTCTGGCTAGGGCTTCTAGTACTATGTTGAATAAAAGTGGTGAAAATAGGCATCCTTGTCTTGTTCCAGATCTTCGAGGAAAGGCTTTCAGTTTTTCCTTTTTTAGTATACTAGCTGTGGATTTTTAGTATATGGCTTTATCATGCTGAGGTATGTTACTTCTGTACTCAGGTTGTTTTTATCATGAAGTATGTTAAATTCTATCAAAGGCTTTTTTAGAATGTATTGAAATGATTATATGGGCTTTGTCCTTTATTCTTTTGATGTGATGTATTACAGTTACTGATTTGTCTATTTTAAACTATCTTCGCATTTCTGAAATGAATCTCATTGATTACACTGAATGATTGTTTTAATGTGTTGTTAAATTTGGTTTGCTGGTATTTTGTTGAGTATTTTTGCAACTACATTGATCAGTGATACTGGTACAGTTTTCTTTGTCTGGCTTTAGTGTCAGGGTGATGCTTGCCTCATAGAATGAGTTTGGAAGAATTCCTTCCTTTTTGGTTTTTTATTTTTTTAAAGAATTTGGGTAGAATTGTTATTAATTCCTCTTTAGATGTTTTGCATAATTAAGCAGTGAAGCTATCAGGTCCTGGGCTTTTCTTTCATGGGATTTTTTTTTATTATGTCTTCTATCTTGTTATTTATTATTGGCCTATTCAGGTTTTGGATTTCTTCATGGTTCGGTCTTTATAGATTGTATGTGTTTAGAAGTGTATCCATTTCTTCTGGGTTTTCCAATTTATTGGCATATAGTTGCTCAAAATAGACTTTACTAATCCTTTGAACTTCTGTGGTATCCAGTTGTCATGTCTCCTTTTTCAAATCTGATTTCATTTATTTGGATCATCTCACCTTTTTTTGTTTTTAGTTTGGTTAAAGGTTTGTCAATTTTGTTTATCTTTCCAAAAAAAAAAAAACCACACAACTTTTTGTTTTATTGACTTTCTGTCTCAATTGTATTATTTTTGCTTTGATCTTTATTATTTATTCGGTTCTATTAATGTTGGGTTTGGTTTCCTCTTGTTTTCCAGTTCTTTAAGCTGCATTGTTAGGTTTTTGAAGTTTTTCTACTTTTTTGATGTAGGCATTTGTTATAAACTTCCCTCAGTACTACTTTTGCTGTATGCTATAGGTTTTGGTATGTTGTTTTTCCATTCTCATTTGTTTCACAAATTTTTACATCTTCTTTCTTAATTCCTCCATTGACCCAATGGTCATTTATGAGCATATTCTTTAATTTCCATGTGTTTGTATAGTGTTTAAAGTTCCTTTCGTTATTGGTTTCTAGTTGTATTCCATTGTGATTAGAAAATATATTTGATATAATTTCACTTATTTGGAGTTGAGACTTTTTATGGCCTAACGTGTGGTCTATACTTGAAAATGTTTCATGTTTGAAAAGAATTTGTATTCTGCAGCAGTTGGGTGAAAGGTTCTGCAAATTTCTATTAGGTCCATTTGGTCTAAAGTGCGGGTTATATCTGACGTTTCTTTGTTGATTTTTTGTCTAGATGATCTGTGCAATACTTAAAGTGAGATGTTGAAGTCTCTTACTATTGTCGTAGTGGGGGTCTATTTTTTTTACTATAATATTTACTTTGTATATCTGGGTGCTCCAGTGTTGGGTGCATATATATTTATAATTGTTATAGCTTCTTGTTGAATTGACCCCTTTATATGATGACTTTCTTTGACTCTTTTTACCTCTTTAATTTTAGTTTACTTTATCTGATATAAGTATAGCTACTCCTGGTCTTTTTTGCTTCCATTTGCATGGAACACTTCTTTGCACCAATTTATTTTCAGCCTATATGTATCTTTATAGGTGAAGCAAGTTTCTTATAGGCAGCATACGGTTCAGTCTTGTTTTTTAATTCATTCAGCCACTCCGTGTCCTTTGATTGGAGAATTTTGTTCATTTACATTTATTCAGTGTTGTTGGTAGTTAAGGTCTTACTCTTGCCATTTTGTTATATGATTTATGGTTGTTTTGTTGGTCCTCCCTTCCTTCCTTCCTGTCTTCCTTTGTGTAAAAGTGATTTTCTCTGGTAATATGTTTTAATTTCTTGCTTTTAATTTTTTGTGTATCTATTATAAGTTTTTGTTTTGTCATTATTATGAGGCTTGCAAATAACATCTTTAACCAATTACTTTAAACTGATAACAACTTAACTCTGATTAGAAAGAAAACACAAAATTACAAACAAAAAGAAAACTAAAAAAATTTTCACTTTAACTTCAGTTCTTTCATTTTTTGTCTTTTTGTTGTCTCTATATATTTTTATATTGTCTATCTCTTAAAAAGTTGCTGTAGTTATTATTTTTGATAGATTTCTCTTTATGTTTTCCTACTAAAGATAAGTGGTTTATACACTGCAATTACAGTGTTAGGGTATTCTGTATTTGTCTGTGTATTTACTATTACCAGTGAGTTTTAACCTTTAGGTGATTTCTTGTTGCTCATTAACATTCTTTTTTTTTTTTTTTTTCCAGATTGAAGAACTCTTTTTTATCATGTCTTGTAAAACAGGTCTGGTGTTGACAAAAATCCCTCAGCTCTTTTTTGTTTGGGAATGTCTTAATTTCTTCTTCATGTTTGAATGATAATTTTGCTGAACATATTCTAGGTGGGAAGTTTTTTTTCCTTCAGTACTTCAATATGTCATGCCACTTCCTCCTTAACTGTAAGATTTTCACTAAGAAGCATACTGCTAGATGAATTTAAGACACTGATGCATTCTTCACTTTGCCAATTGCATTTTTCAGCTCCAGAATTTCTGCTTAATTCTTTTTGATCATTTCAATCTGTTTGTTAAATTTATCTGATAGAATTCCGAATTCCTTCTTTGTGTTATCTTGAGTATCTTTGAGTTTCCTCAACACAGCTATTTTGAATTCTCTGTCTGAAAGATTACTCTGTTTCTCCAGGATTGATCCCTGGTACCTTATTTAGTTCATTTGGTGAGGTCATGTTTTCGTGGATGGTGTTGATGCTAGTAGATGTTCTTCAGTGTCTTGGCATTAAAGAATTAGGTATTTATTGTAGTCTTCACTATCTGGGCTTGTTTGTACCTGTCCTTCTTGGGAAGGGTTTCCAGATATTTGAAAGGACTTGGATGTTGTGATCTAAGCTGTATCTGCTGTAGGGAACACCCCAAGTCCAGCAACACTGTGGTTCTTGCAGACTCATAGGGGTCCCACCTTGATAGTTTGGACAAGATTTTGTGGATTACCAGATAGACTCTTGTTCCCTTCCCTTACTTTCTCCCAAACAAATGGAGTCTCTCTCTGTTCTGAGCCACCTAAAGCTGGGGTGGAATGACATAAACACCTCTGTGACCAGTACAACTATGACTGCACTAAGTCAGACCTGAAGCCAGCACAGGACTAGGTTTTGCCCAAGCCCTGCTATAACCACTCCCTGACTACTGTCTATGTTTTCTCAAGGCCCTGGGGCTCTACAATCAGCAGGTAGCAAAGCCATCCTGGCTGTGTCCTTTCCTTCAGGGTAGCAAGTTCCCCCAGGCCCCAGGTGGGTCAAGCAGTGCAGTCCAGGAGTCAGGGACTAGAGTAAAAGTCCTTAGAAGTCTACCTGGTCTTCTACTGTACTGCAGCTGAGCTGAGTCTCAAACTGCAAGAAGCAGTCCTCCTCACTCTTCCTTCCCTTTTCCAAAAGCAGATGATATGGTTTGGGTCTATGTCCCTGCCCAAATCTCATGTCAAATTGTAATCCCCAATGTTGGAGATGGGTCCTGGTGGGAGGTGACTGGATTATGGGGGTGGATTTCCCCTTTGGTGCTATTCTTGTGATAGTGAGTGACTTATTGCAAAATCTGGTTGTTTAAAAGAGTGTGGCACCACCCACCTCAGTCTCTTCCTCCTGCTGCAGCCATGTAAGATGTGCCTGCTTCCCCTTTGCCTTCTGCCATAATTGAAAGAGTCCTGAGGCTTCCACAGCCATGTTTCCTGTAGAGCCTGTGGAACTGTAAGCCAATTAAACCTCTTCTCTTTATAAATTACCCAATCTCAGGCATTTCTTTATAGCAAGCAAGAACAGACTAAAACAGTAGAGGAGCCTCCCTTCATGGCCACCACCACCACCACAGGTTGCAGGGAGTACTGCTAGACTACTGCTGATGTTTCCTTAAGGCCCAAGGGCTCTTTAGTCAGATTGTGGTGAATGCTGTTTGGCCTGGGACTCACCCTTCAGGGCAATGGGCTCCCCTCTGGCCCAGGGAAGGACCAGAGATGCTGTACAAGAGTCAAGTCCTAGAACTGGGGACCCTAGGGGCTTGCTTGGTGATTAATACTGCTAGGACTGGGTCCTTCTCTTCAAAGCAACGGGTTCCCTTCTGTCACAGGGTGTGTCTAGAAATGTCATCTGGGAGCTAGGGCCTGGAATGAGGGCCTCAACCACTCTAACCAGTGCCCTATCCTACTGTGGTTCAGCTGGTATCTAAGATGCAAGACAAAGTTCTCCCTGCTCTTCTCTCTCCTCTCTTCAAGCAGAAGGAAGGGATATCTTTTGGAGCCATGAACTGTGCAGCCTGGGGTTAAGGAAGAGGTGATGCCAGCACTCTCTTAGCTGCTGCAGCTGGTGTTTCAGTAGGTTGTATGCCCCTCAAGTCCACTGTCTCTGGGCCCAGTTCAGCACTAGGACTTGCCTGAGAGTTGCAGTCCTTATGGCTTAGACTACCTTTCAAGTTTATTTAGAGACCCATAGCACTTTCGCCCATGGTGGCAAGGTTTGCAGGAACTCAAGTTCTTACTACTGGGATTGGCAATTCCTCCTTGGCTAGGGCTGGTTTAAATGTTCCCTATGTGGGCAGGCATCAGCTGAGTTTGGTCACATTTTTCTTTCTACTCTAACAGTACAGCACTGAGTTTATTGCCTCAAAGTTGGTGAGTTCTCCCTTCCCCAGCACCCAGAGAAGCTCTACACAGCACTCCACTGCCACTGCAAGGGGGTGGGGAGTGGGTGGTGTCAGCGATTCAAGACTGTTTTTTCTACCTCTTCAGTGCCTCTTGGTGATAGGAAATTAAAAACAGGTACTGTGAGTGTTCACCTGATTTTTGGTTCTTATAAAGTTTTTTTGTTTGTTTGTTTGTTTTGGTTTTGGTTTTGGTTTTTTTGTGCCTGTGTGTAGATGTTAAATTGGTGTCCTTGCAGGAGGGACAATCAGTAAACTTTCTATTCCACCATCTTTCTCTGCTTCTCTATTTATTTTTTGGTTTCTATGAAAACATATTTTTGCATTGATAGTTGTTCAATTTAGTGTTCCTGTGGTGGAACAATTGTTCAATTGTTGGAGGGCTCTATTTGGCCATCTTTCTCTGCCTTTCCTGGGGATTTTATATGTATTTTATATATATTTTTTTTTCTGTGTGTGTGTGTGTGTGTTTGTGTGTAATCCTGGTTTGTGACATGTTTCGTGTCTGGTTTCTTTTACATAATATTCTGAAGATTCACCTACTTTATAGCATGTATCAGTACTTCCTCCTTTTTATGGCTGAATAATATTCTGTTGTGTTTATGTACCATATTTTATTTATGTACTTATTTGTTGATGGACACTTGGGTTGTTTCCACCTCTGGCTGTTGTGAATAGTGCTGCTGTGAGCATGAGTGTAAGTGTACTTGTTAGATTACATTTTCGATTACTGTTTCAAATACTCTGGGTTAAATACACTTATTATTGAAATTGTGGAGTAGTATGGTGATTCTATACTTGACTTTTTGAGGAACCACCACCAAACTATTTTCCACAGTGACCAGGCCATTTTACTTTACCACCGGCAATGCGCAAGATTTCTAATTCCTCTACATCCTTAACAGCATTGGTCATATTCCTTATTACTATTCTTATTGCCATCATAGAGGACATGATGTGGAATCTCATTGTGGTTTTGATTCACATTCTCCTAATGATGGACATATTCTTATGTTATTGTTCATCATTTCTATATCTTCTTTGAATAAATATCTTTTTAAAAATTTTGCCATTTAAAAGGTTGGATTGTCTATCCTTTTTGTTGTTAAGTTGCGAGCACTTTTACATATCATGGATCCTAGTCTCTTGTCAGATGTATGATTTGCAAATATTATCTCCCACTTTGTAGATTGCTTTTTCACTTTATGATAATGTCCTTTGATTTACAAAAATTTTAATTTTGATAAATTCCAACTTATCTATTTTTTCTTTTTTGCTTGTGTTTTCAGTGTCACTTGTAAGAATATACTGCCAAATCCAAGGCCATGAATATTTATTATGTTTTCTTCTAATAGTTTAAAAGTCTTAGATTTTATATTTATGTCATTGATCCAATATCCTATTGTCCCAGTATAATTTGTTGGAGACACTATTCTTTTCTCATTAAATGGTCTTGGCATCCTTACCAAAAATCAGTCAGTCAGTGACACCACAGGCACAGGCAAAAAAGGAAATATAAAGGCAAATTGGACTATATCAAAATTTAACATTTCTTGCATCAATAGACAGTATCAACAGAATAAAAAGGCAACAAGAATGGGAGAAAATACTTGAAAATCATATATCTAATAAAGTATTAACACCCAGAATATATAATGAACTCCTACAACTCAACAACAACAATAAACAATCTGATTCAAAATGGGCAAAGGACTTGAGTAGACATTTCTCCAAAGAAAATATACAAATGTCCAACAAGCACATAAAAACTCAACATCACTGATCATTGGGGAAGTCCAAATCAAAATTACCTGGTACTATCTCACACATATTAGCATAGAAAATATTTAAAAACATAACCACAAAATAACAAGTATTGGTGAGAATTTGGGGAAATTGAAATACATGCACTATTGGTGGGAATGTAAAATTGTAGTGGTCCGACAGGTTCTTTTTGCCCCCTGCCCAGCTAGATCCAATTTACCAACAGTGAAATTGTGATAGAGAAGGAGTTTAATAAATGCAGAGACAGCTAAGCAGAAGACCAGAGTTTATAACTCAAATCAGTCTTTCCAAAAATTCAGAGACCAGGGTTTTTTAAGGGTAGTTTGGTTAAAGGGGCGTAGGAGATAAAGAATACTGATTGGTTGGGTCGGGGATGAAATCATAGGGGATTGAAGTGGGTTCTTACTGCTGTCATTAGTTCTTGCGTGGAATTGCAAAACTAGTTGAACCAGTTTATTTGTCTTGGTGGCACAAGCTTGTCCATCACAATGCAGGGTCTGAAAAGTATCTTGAGCAGCAGTCTTAGGTTTTATAATAATGAGGTTATCCTAAGAGCAACTGGGGAGGTTAGGAATCTTGTGGCCTCTGGCTGCATGACTCCTGAGTCATAATTCCTAATCTTGTGGCTAATTTGTTAGTTTTAGGGCTGTTTTCGTCTCTGTTTCAGTTAAACTATAAAATAAATTCCTCCCATAGTTAGCTCGTCCTATGTCTAGGAATGAACAAGGGCAGCTTAGAGTTTAAAAGCGAGATGAAATCACTTAGGTCAGATTTTTTTCATTGTCGTAACTTTTCTATGTCAGATTTTTCTCACTGTCATTTTTATAAAAGTGGTTTCAAAATGGTACACCTTTTGTGGAAAACAGTGTGGTAGTTCCTTACAAAACTAAAAATAGAATTATATCCAACAATTCTTATAGCTAGGTATGTACTCAAATGAATTAAAAGCAGAGTCTTGAAATCTTGAAGAGATATTAATACACCTATGTTCATAGCAGCATTATTCATGATAGCTAAAATGTGAAAGCAACAAAGTGTCCATCAATAGATCAATGGATAAGCAAAATGTGCTATATGTAATAAGAAAAGAATTGTGAGCATGACATGAGCAAGGTGGCAGAATAGTAGGTCCCAGCCCCTTCCTCCTCATAGAAACACTGATTTAATAACCACCTATGGTGAAAATACCTTTACAAGAGCTCATGCATCCAGGTGATAGGTTCCAGCACCCTGGTGGATCACAGAAATGAGAAGACATTTAAAAGAGTGAGGACAGTGGCTTAACTTTACCCATGTTATCCTCCCTCAAGTTGGCATGAGAGATCTCAGCCCTGCTTTTCTCCGGTAGAGAATAAAAGAGTGTAAAGGGAGTGTTAAACCTTCCCAGCCTTTTAGGATGCCACCCAAGAAGCCTGTTTCTTTCACACTTCACCCAGAACACTGAGAGAATAGGCATGGCTAGATCACATAGGAGTATCTATGAACAAAGTAAAGGAGCAGGGGCTCTCAAAAATTTGCACATGGATCTCAACAGCTAACCTGTGGATCTCAACAGCTAACCTGTGGCCTGCAGTAGCAGGTCCACCTGCTCATGAATCCTTGCAGTGTGCCTGCTTGTCTTTCCACAATCCCTGGCAGTTGGCCTGATGGCAGACACTGCCAATCAGCCCATCTAGAATCTCTGATCAGGGTGACTAGTAAAAGGCTTTCCCTGCCAAAGCCAGTCTGTAAAGATGCAATATAGTCACTGCTTTTTCAAATGCACAGATACCAACCTGAGGCAAGAATCATAAAGAATCAGGGAAACAATGGCACTGAAGGAACAAAATAAACTTCCAGTAGCAGACCCTAAAGAAATAGAGTTTGACTAACTTCCTTAAAAAGAACTCAAAATAATCATCTCAATGTAGTTAATTGAGCTACAAGAGAACACAGATGGACAACTAAACAAAATAAAGAAAATAATACATAAACAAAATTAGAAGTTCAACAAAGAAATAGAAACCATAAAAAGAACCAAATGGAAATTCTTGAGCTGAAGAATATGACAACTGAACTAAAAAACTCGATAGAGAGATTTAACATCAGACCTGATCAAGCAGAAAAATCGATTACTTGAAGATAGGTTAAACTATAAACTAAATTCCTCCCATAGTTAGCTTGTACTATGCCTAGGACATTTGCAATTGAGTCAGAAAAGCAAGAAGGAAAAGAATGAAAAACAGCAAAGAGAGCCTATGGGACTTATGGGACACCAGCAAGGGAATCAATATATGCATAAGGGAGTTTCCAAAGGAGAAGATAAAGAGATAGTAAGCTTATTTAAAGAAATAGTCACTGAGGGCCAGATGTGGTGGCTAACACCTGTAATCCCATCACTTTGAGAGGCCAAAGTAGGTGGATTGCTTGAGCCCAGGAGTTCATGGCAACATGGCAAAACCCCATCTTAACAAACAAAAACCAACTAGAAGTTTGCCAGTTTTGATGGTGTATATCTATAGTCCCAGCTACTTGGGAGGCTGAGGTGGGCAGATTGCTTGATCCCAGGAGGGCAAGGCTGCAATGAGCCATGATTGCATCACTGTACTCCAGTCTGGACAAAAGAGTAAGACCCTTTTTCTGAAAAAACAAAAATTATTGAAAATTTCCCAAATTTGTGAAAGAAAATGAACATCCAGGTTCATGAAACCCAAAAGACCCAAAATATGTTGAACCTAAAGGAATTTACACAAACAATATAATTAAATTGTCAAACATAAAATACAAAGAAATAATTTTGAAAGCAGCAAGAGAAAGAAAATGATGACTTGTTGCATACATGTAACCCTGCAAAAGGCTGTGAGAGGATTTCTCAGCAGAAACCTTGTAGGACAGAAAAAAGTGGGATGATATATTCAAAGTGCTGGAGGGGAAAAAAACAACAAAGAAATCTTGCAACCAAGAATACTATACCCAGTAATAGTATCCTTTAAAAATGAAGGCGTGACAGGGCATGGTGGCTCACACCTGTAATCTCAGCACCTTGCTAGAGGCCAAGGCAGGCAGATTGCCTGAGTTCAGGAGTTCAAGATCAGTCTGGCCAACATGATGAAACCATGTCTCTACTAAAAATACAAAAAAATTAGCTAGGCATAGTGGCATGCGCCTGTAATCCAGGCTACTCAGTAGGCTGAGGCAAGGGAATTGCTTGAACCAGGGAAGTGGAGGTTGCATTGCAGTTAGCCGAGATCGCGCCATTGCACTCCAGCCTGGGTGACACAGCAAGACTCCATTGAAAAAAAAACAAAATGAAGGAGTGAGAAAAACTTTCTCAGATAAACACAAACTTAGGGAGTTCTTCATCACTAGACTACCTTACAAGAAGTGCTAAAGAAAGATAGTTCTTCAAGTTGAAATGAAAAGGTACTCAGCGGCAATACAGATATGAAAATATACATCTCCCTGCTAAAGATAAATATATAGATAAATACATAAAATATAATAATAGCACATTAATCATTTCTGATCCTACTATTAAAATTCAAAGACAAAAGTAATAAGAATAAATACAACCACAAATGTATTGATGGATACACAATACAAAATAAAATAAATTTTGACATCAATAATATAAGGTTGAGGGGAGGGAAAGAACAGTGTCAGATTTTTGTATACATACAAAAGTTAAGTTGAAGTTAAGTTGAAGTTAAGTTGTTATCAGCGTAAAACAGACAGCTATAACTGTAAGTTGTTTTATGCAAGCTGTATAGTAACCACAAACCTATAGTACATACAAAAATGGTAAACAATAAAAGAATCAAAGAATACCACTACCAAAAAAACATCATATCTATAAGGAAGACAACAAGAGAGGAAGAGAGGAATAAAAGAAGTACAAAACAGAAAACAATTAACAAAATGGCAGCAGTAAATCCTTACCTATTAATAATTACATTAAATGCAAATGGACTAAACTGAATCAAAAGAGAGTGGCTGAATGGATTAAAAAACAAGATCCAACCATATGCTGTGGGAAGAAACTCTCTCTAGCTTTAAGGACATGCATAGGCTGAAAGTGAAGGGGTGGACAAAGTTGTTTCATGTGTCAACCTAAATAGCAGAAAGAGACTCTCTTTAAAAATGATATTTATTGGCCAGGTGCGGTGGCTCACGTCTGTATTCCCAGTACTTTGGGAGGCCTAGGCAGGTGGATCACGAGGTCAGGAGATCAAGATCATCCTGGCTAACAGGGTGAAACCCTGTCTCTACTAAAAATAAAAAAAAAAAAAGTCAGCGGGGCATGGTGGTGGGTGCCTGTAGTCCCAGCTACTTCAGAGGCTGAGGCAGGAGAAAGTCGTGAACCCCGGAGGCGGAGCTTGCAGTGAACTGATATCGCGCCACTGCACTCCAGTCTGGCCACAGAACAAGACGCCGTCTCAAAATAAAAAAAAAAGATATTTATTTGGAAATGGGTATTGCAATGGAAATATGTGTGCCATAGTAACCTATATGTATATTCAGGAGGTTAAGGAAGACAAAGGTTTTTAAAGGAAAAATGATGAGGATTATATAAGTTTTTGAATCAATTATTTTTGGCTATGAGGATCAATAATAAGGGTGGTATCAGTTTGATGTTGGACAAACAGTTACTGGGCATATGTCCTTGTAGGAGTGTTTTTTGTATAAGATTGTGATGGCTTTTGTGCAAGGCTGCAATTTTTATAGTCCTTTATGCCAATTCCTATTATCGGTGATTTATGCATGAAAACCCTCCTTTTATGGCCTTCCCTGGCTCCATTTGTCAGGCTTTTTTTTTCTTGTTTTTGTTTTGTTTTGTTTTGTTTGTTTGTTTTTTGTTTTTTTTTGTTTTTGAGACAGAGTTTCACTCTTGTTGCCCAGACTGGAGTGCAATGGTGCAATCTCGGCTCACTGCAACCTCTACCACCCAGGTTCGAGTGATTTTTCTGCCTCAGCCTCCGGAGTAGCTGGGATTACAGGCGCCTGCCACCATACCTGGCTAATTTTTTGTATTTTTATTAGAGATGGGGTTTCACCCTGTTGGCCAAGCTGGTCTCAAACTCCTGACCTCAGGTGATCCGCCTGCCTTGGCCTCCCAAAGTTCTGGGATTACAGACATGAGCCACTACGCCCATCCTTGTCAGAGTTTCTAACATGAGTATCTCCATTTTGATTCTGGCAACTTTTCAAAGTACCCCACTAATCCCCCACCTTTTCTTTGGAGACAGGGTCTCACTCTGTCACCTAGGTTAGAGTACAGTGGTGTGATCATAACTCACTGTAACCTTGAACTCATGAGCTCTAGTGATCTTCCATTTCAGCTCCCTAAGTAGCTAGAACTACAGATGGGCACCACCAGACTTGGCTAATTTGTTTTACTTTTTTGTTGAGATGGATTCTGCTATGTTGCCCGGGCTGGTCTCAAACTCCTGGGCTCAAGTGATCCTCCTGCCTCAGCCTTCTGAAGAGCTGGGATTATAGATGTGAGCTACTATGTCCAGTCTTCCTTCTTATCAGTATCTTTCACTAAAAGCATTGCTGATTAATCATCCTGTGGTTAGGTTTTTGTTGTCTCTTGATGCCAAGATAGACTTGTCCCAATTTGTTGCTCTGGTCCCATGTTTTAGGTAGTAGTTGGCAACTATGAGTCAGTGTCAATGCTCTTTAAGCCATATTTAAGCAACAAGGGAGGTTTGGAGGAAGTGACTCTAAGGCTAAGTTTACATGGAGTTCATTGTTAAGTTCAATTTTTGTCTGTTCCATAGGCATTGCTACCATCTCAAAGTACAGGGCCAGCATTATTGTGTTAGAAGTTGTACATCTGCAGATATTGAACAAGTATTGGTAGTTTTTAGCCATGAATGTAGGCTTAAAGGCAACCAATTGAATAAAGGAAATGACCATAGGGAACTAGGTGGGATCTGATATAACCATGTGGCCTGTTTTCTTATTTTGTATATATGGGCCTCAATTTCCTCAGAGGAATTTGTCCAGGTAAAGCGTGTAGTATCCATAGTATATACATTTTCTTATTTAACCAATAGATAATATAGAGCAATTTTACCATCTAGTAGTCCATGATTGGGTTGAATTAGAGCAGAAAGTGAGCAATAGTTGCATTAGGAATGTTGCTAAAGTTACCCACTAAGGGGACTAAGGGATCTCAGTTCAGGTTCTATCAAATTACCAGTGCAATGTACTGTCTGGAAAATTTCAATTACACTGTTTTCCTGCTGAGTGCAAAAGGTAGGCATTAAGAGGGTAAGAGTCTCATAATATAGAGTCCTGTTCTGATGTCTTGGGAAAAGCTGTTTACAGTATGAAGCCATCAACTTATTATCCTGGTTTGCAGCTTGAGTGTCTTTGGTTATGGCAATGGTTTGGTGAGCTTATCTGTGTGGCTCATACATCAGGCAAAAATTTGTCCTTTAAAATTCACCTAAGTTCAGCTCATAGGGCTTCAGGAACAGAGCAATTCCCATTTTTTAGTGGTCCCATAGAAAAGAGTTGAATTGGAGAAACCTAGAATAATTCAGGATCTAGTCTGGTCTACAGGTAGATAATAAAAACTTGAAAACAATGCATAGGGCTACAATCTAATAAATGGAGTATTACAGCTTTTCTTTAGAAATACAACTTTTCTCTCTATAGTCATCCCAATTTTTATTAAAGCTAATCAGTAAAAAATTATTTATAAAGTATATTTAATTTTATCACATTTTCGTATGATCATTTACATAAGTGCAGTAAGAATAGTGGTTGACCGCAGAGAAATCTCAGATTTATAAATCTCTCAAGATTGGGAAGCCAAACTAAGGCAGACTTTAGATTTCTTCTACAGTCTTAAGGTTCCTGGGCCTGCCAGGAAGTGACAATTTTTACTCACTATAAAGCTAAAAACTCTTGGAGCTAGGGATTCTATGCACATTCTCAAATATATATTCCAGCCAAAGCCTTGAAAATACAACCATTTGTTCCAATTGTGTCCTGTTATAAAGAGAGTAGATTCTTACTGAACTTGTGTAAACAATTATCCTTCCATAAAGATAACAGTACTCGTGAATACTTTCTGAATTTTGGAGGGATCAAGTAGAGTGCAAAAGTAAATGTTTTCACTTTTGTTTATAAAAGTACACTTTACCAAATTACTATAAACTATAGATAATTTAAGAGAAAACATTCCTTTAAATCTGGAAAACAAAATAGTTAAGTAAATAATAAAAAATTTTCAAATAAAAGTCTTAAAACATTGTCTTAATCAGTTATTTTATTTCATGTAATTAATTTTCATTTGGCTTTGAATTGATTAGTAGTTTTGCAAATTTTCCAGTTTTTTTATTAGGGTTCTGGAAAATTTATATTTAGTCCATTGATCTTAAAGTTT
This sequence comes from Macaca mulatta, assembly GCF_049350105.2. Classification (NCBI taxonomy): domain Eukaryota; kingdom Metazoa; phylum Chordata; class Mammalia; order Primates; family Cercopithecidae; genus Macaca; species Macaca mulatta. Next base: position 33,880,397 of record NC_133412.1, on the reverse strand, counting down.
AGAAAAATGTATTTAGGAATACTTGCAATGACTCTTATTACAAATGCTTTTAGAGAAGATTCAAAATTGTGGATGACAGAGATTTAGAATAGCCATGATTAAAAATCTGATGGAAGTTTATTCTAATCAGCAGTTGACAATAAAATTTGGTTATTTTTGTGGCATACAACATAACCAGAATTATGACTGATGATATATTAGAATTCTAAGAGTTCTATATAATTTTGGAACATTCATATAAATAACATACCTATAAATATAACTGAAAGAAGATCTAGCGTCACTTATCATTTGACAATGCTTCCCATACAATTTACCAAATAAGCCTAATTATTACAAGATGACACATCTGTCTATTGAGGCTCTCCAGGGGCCTAGGTTAATTCTAGGTCAAAAACACTTAATTTAGAATTTTGTTACAAAGGCAGCTCATCAAAGATGTGAAAGGTTTAAAACAGCGATCAAAACAGAATCACAGGTCACTGTGGCCCATAATCATGTCATCACTATGATACTATAATCATTCATTTGAGCAGAGTGATCAAAAGACTTCAAAAGCAATATAGAAAAGTCACTTGGATGTAAAAAAATGCCTTAACCCTTTCAAAATTCAGTTTTCCTAAGTAATAAAAACAAACTAGTTTTTGTTTTAAACCCAGGGAATTACTGATAAAACATAAAATCTTTTTTTTTTTGGACAGTTTTCAAAAATGTGAACAAAAATATTTTTCCATGTGATTGTTTCTCCTTATGGGAAGCTATTTAGGTAACCCGGAAGTCAAATCTAATAAAAGACACTTAAATTTAATCAGATACAGGAAGAGCATGTGCCCAAGGTTATGAGTGTATATCAAATCACGGAGGAAGGTAAACCAGAAAATTAATACCTTGAGCATGGAAATACGTGATTCTTGTAAAAGCATGGGAAATTTTCTGAGTATGTGAAACAATTCAGACATATCTGGAAAAGCCAAGAGTACAGAATCAAGTTATACTAGTGCAAACATTGCTCTAAAAATGTAAAGCTGCAGTTCAGAAGATGGTTGAAAATTTAAAGAAACATTTCAGAATTAAAAATCAAAACCTCTCCTAATTTTTTACTAAGAGCAGATTAATACCTCAGGAAAACCTTGTGCTACCATAGAAGACCAAATTTGTAATTTTGTATCACTGTGTATTTATAGCATGCACACATAAGTCAAAATTAATCTTTAGAAAGACTCACAATTTCCTTTTAATTATAGCCAGTACACACAAATGTTTTTCTTTTCTTTCTTTTTTTTCTTTTTTTTTTTTTTTTTTTTTTTTTTTTGAGATGCAGTATTGCTCTTGTTGTTCAGGCTGGAGTGCAATGGTGTGATCTCGGCTCACCACAACCTCCACCTCCCAGGTTCAAGCAATTCTCCTGCCTCAGCCTCCTGAGTAGCTGGGATTACAGGCATGTGCCACCACGCCCAGCTAATTTTTCTTGTATTTTTAGTAGAGCTGGGGTTTATCCATGTTGGTCAGGCTAATCTCAAACTCCTGACCTCAGGTGATCCTCCCACCTAAGCCTTCCAAAGTGCTGGGATTACAGGCGTGAGCCACGGCGCCCAGCCCAAATGTTTTTCATAAATTCATTCTTCACAAACTTTCCATGACTTACACCAACCTTCCATGACATGCTTAGACTATTAGTTTTGTTCCCTATTTCTTCTTTGTTAAATAACCAGGCATTTTACTTTAGGACAGAAAATTTACCACACAAGGTTCTTTTTAATAAAAAAAATTCCCTTAAATTTTTAAGAATTATTTTTAAAAATGTTTGTGGATACACAGTAGGTATATATATTTATGGCATCCATGAGATGTTTTGATAACTTTCTTTACATCTCTCTCTCTTTCTTACTGGTTATTTTCTATCTTTATATTTCCTTCCTTAATTTTACTTTTTGAAACAACTAGCCTCTAAATGACATTTTTTTAATGACTTACAATTTTTCTCATCAGAAATATGTTCATTTCTGTATAGTTTGTATGCAAAATTATATATGTTAATTAGAATGTTTAACTCTTAGTAACCTTAATTTCTAGTGATAACCTAGGAAACAACAAATTTTGAACTGTCTGTTGCATGTTGGTGTTTTGTAGAGAAGAAACATTTTATAATTTTTAGAAAGAAGTTTTTCCATAACATAATTTTTATGCACATTGATAGGCTCAACTATATTTAGTCTTTTTATAAAATTTATGAAGCAAAGTAAAATCTTATGTTCAGCAATATATGTTTCATTATTTTATCTTCTTGGGAAATTATCCAGACATTTAATGAGTATTGGTAAATTTAATATAACATAACTTTAAGATTTCAAATTATATAAAAGTTTGTTTATAAACATTTATCTCATTTACATTTACCTAATTAATTTTTATCAATTATACCTAGATTACTTATGAAAACTGAAATATTAGACAAAATTAGCTATTATTTCAGGTTATTTTTCTGCTAATGATTTTTACAGCCTGTGAATATTAGGTGTTCACCCAAGTAAGAAATTTGCAAGAGTATTTTGCCAATAAATTAGAAGATACAGCTATTTTCATTATACCAACAGTAATAAATTATTCTTATTTATTACAGTAATTATAAATTATTGTAGAATAATTATTAAAGTAATTATAAACAAAGATCATTCTGTTTTCAGGCTGGTTTTGTAGTATTTAACCTTTGTATCAAACCCTGATACCTTAAAACATCTAGCAAAGACAAATATAAAACTGACTAGTAAGTCCAAGCAAAAATATATGCTAACAATTTTGAATTACATTTTTATTTTTTTAACCAAGAGTTTCAAAACCAACTTACTTATTAAAGGCCTACTTACGTCACATAAACTAAAGGCATTTGGGTTAATTATTAGATATTTTAACAGTTTATATGAGTACTCGCTTATCTAAGCCAGTTTGAATGGAATTCCTTAAGGGATTTTTGGTCAACTATGCCAAATTCTACCATGTAGACACAACATACAACATAATACATGTGCATATATATAGACATATCTAAACATATATATACACACATAGATCTTTTGCCTTTCATTTTAGAATTTTAGTTACGAGTCAGTAAAACATATTAATACATAGTATAAACTCATGAGTTTTAAAAGGCAGTTGAATCTAAATAATATTTCTGACAAAATGGGACTGGTTCACTTGACTAAATTTTATTTTCCCTGATAGGTAGTCTAACGAAGGCTGTGGGCCAAAACTTTGGATAAACCAATTAAAAAAAAAATTTTTTTTTACTCTCCCCATTTTTCAGTTTCAAATGAGTTTAAGGGTTATATTTTTTAAATGTTTACATTTTAGGTGGGATGATCCAAATTGTGTGAGAAAAACAAAATCTCCAAGTAGTCTTGAATTTTAGTAACAAATTTGTCTTTTATTTGTTGGTTTTGTTTGCTTGACTAGTCAATTGTGCAAGGAAGTACTGGAGGAAAAGTTATTTGCAGTTTTTTTTCCCCAGATTTTTCTGGTTCATGCATAGCAGACAATGAAATTCTCATGCCAGGCAGAGATATCTTAGATTATGGCTCTGAATTTAAGATTTTGACCCCTTTGATCTGACAGCCTAACTTTGATAAACATTTATCTATTTATTTCCTTTTAGAATGTCAATCTTTCAATTAATTCTTCTATCAACTTAAGTGATTGTCATCCAGACAAACCTAAATATATATTTCCAAAAGGTATCTAGATTGTTGGTTACCATAGAGCTGTTGTATTTAACCTTTGTATCAAACCCCGACACCATAAAACATCAAGCCCTTTAAACCTAGAAAGAATCTTAACTGGAATTCCATAAGCAGTGAGCTTATCTTAATACCAAAAGAAAAGTCAGCAGATTCAAAGTAGGCAGATAAAAATAGAGATAGACACAGAACTTAGAAGGTTCTACATGTTAATGCTACAGTTGGTGGCAGTTTCTAATTTAGTTATAAGAAAAACAAGGTTGGGGAGTTTGAATGATCTCCTTTAATGGCCATAAATTATCCTTGGTGTAATTTCTGTCCATTGATTTAAAATGTATACCAGGCTGGACCATAAGTCTTGAATTTATAGCTGTTTGAGGTCCTAGAGGTTTGGCATGATTTAGAATTTCAGGGATCCCATTCCATTCCTTTTTGTTCTGTTTGCTTTATTTTATTTTATTTTTTATTTCCATAGGTTATTGGTGGAACAGGTGGTGTTTGGTTACATGAGTAAGTTCTTTAGTGGTGATTTGTGAGATTTTGGTGCACCCATCACCTGAGCAGTATACACTGCACCCTTTGTGTAGTCTTTTATCCCTCACCCACTTCCCACCCTTTCCCTCTGAGTCCCCAAAGTCCATTGTGTCATTCTTATGCCTTTGCATCCTCATAGCTTAACTCCCACTTATGAGTGAGAACATACAATGTTTGGTTTTCCATTCCCGAGTTACTTCACTTAGAATTATAGTCTCCACTCTCATCCAGGTCACTGCGAATGCCATTAATTTATTCCTTTTTATGATATATCACATATATATGTGAGAGAGATATATATATATCTCACAGTTTCTTTATCCACTCATAGATTGATGGGCATTTGGGTTGATTCCACAGTTTTGCAATTGTGAGTTGTGCTGCTATAAACATGCATGTGCAAGTATCTTTTGTGTATAATGACTTCCTTTCCTCTGGGTAGATAGCCAGTAGTGGGATTGCTGGATCAAATGGCAGTTCTACTTTTAGTTCTTTAAGGAGTCTCCACACTATTTTCCATAGTGGTTTTACCAGTTTACATTCCCACCAGCAGTGGTGAAGTGTTCCTTGTTCACTGCACCCATGCCAACATGTACTATTTTTTAATTTTTCGATTATGGCCATTCTTGCAGGTGTAAGGTGGTATTGCATTGTGGTTTTGATTTGCATTTCCCTGATCATTAGTGATGCTGAGCCTTTTTTCATGTTTGCTGGCCATTTGTATATCTTCTTTTGAGAATTGTCTATTCATGTCCTTTAACCACTTTTTGATGAGACTTTTTTTTTTCCTTGCTGATTTGTTTGAGTTTGTTGTAGGTTATGGATATTAGTCCTCTGACAGATGTACAGATTATGAAGATTTTCTCCTACTATGTGGGTTGTCTGTTTACTCTGCCGACTGTTCCTTTTGCTCTGCAAAAGCTCTTTAGTTTAATTCCCTGCTATTTATCTTTGTTTTTATCACACTTGCTTTTGGGTTCTTGGTCATGAAATGCTTGCCTAAGCCAATGTCTAGAAGGGTTTTTCCAATGTTCTAGAATTTTTATAGTTTCAGGTCTTAGATTTAAGTCTTTAGTTCACTTTGAGTTGATTTTTATATAAGGTGAGAGATGAGAATCCAGTTTCATTCTCCTACACGTGGAGATTATTCAATTATCCAGCTAGCCAATTATCCCAGCACCATTTGTTGAAAAGGGTGTCCTTTTCCCACTTTGTTTTTGTTTGCTTTGTCGAAGATCAGTTGGCTATAAGTGTTTGGGTTTATTTCTGGATTCTCTATTCTGTTCCATTCGTCTATGTGACTATTTTTATACCAGTACCATGTTGTTTTGGTGACTATGGCCTTATAGTATAGTTTAAAATCAGGCAATGTGATGCCTCCAGATTTGTTCTTTTTGCTTAGTCTGGTTTTGGCTATGCAGGCTCTTTTGGTTCCATATGAATTTTAGAATTTTTTTTGATTCTGTGAAGAATGATGGTGGTTTGATAAGAATTGCATTGAATTTATAGATTGCTTTTGGCAGTATGGCCATTTTTGCAAAACTAATTCTACCCATCCACAAGCATATGATGTGTTTCCATTTGTTTGTGCTGTCTAGGATTTATTTCAGCAGTGTTTTGTAGTTTTCCTTGTAGAGGTCTTTTACCTCATTGGTTAGGTATATTCTTAAGTATTTTAATTTTTTTTTGTTTTGCAGCTATTGTAAAAGGGGTTGATTTCTTGATTGATTCTCAGCTTGGTTGTTGTTGGTGTATAGAGAGCTACTGATTTGTGTACATTATTTTCGTATCTGGAAACTTCGCTGAATTCTTGTATCAGTTCTAAGAGCTTTCTGGAGGAGTCTTTAGGGTTTTCTAGGTAAACAGTCATATCATCAGCAAATAACAACCGCTTGACTTCCTCTTTACTGATTTGAATGCCTTTATTTCTTTCTCTTGTCTGATTGCTCTGGCTAGGACTTCCAGTATTATGTTGAAGAGGAGCCGAGAGAGTGGGCATCCTTGTCTCATTCCAGTTCTCAGAGCGAATGCTTTCAACTTTTCCCCATTCAGTATTATGTTGACTGTGGGTTTGTTAAAGATGGCTTTTATTACATTGAGGTATGTCCCTTGTATTTCTGATTTTGTTGACGGTTTTAATCATAAAGCGATGCTGGATTTTGTTGAATGCTTTTTCTGCATCTATTGAGATGATCATGTGATTTTTGTTTTTAATTCTGTTTATGTGGTGTATTACATTCATTGACTTGTGTATGTTAGACCATCCCTGCATCCCTGGTATGACACCCACTTGATCATGGTGGATTGTTTATGGTATACTGTTGGATTTGGTTAGCTAGTATTTTTGTTAAGGATTTTACCATCTGTGTTCATTATGGATATTGGTCCATAGTTTCCTTTTTTGGTTATGTCCTTTCCTGGTTTTGGTGTTAGGGTGATACTGGCTTCATAGAATGATTTAGGGAGGGTTCCCTCTCTATCTTGTGGAATAGTATCGATAGAATTGGTACCAATTCTTTCAACATCTGGTAGAATTCTGTTATTAATCCGTCTACTCCCGGACTTTTTTTTGGTAATTTTAAAATTATTTCAGGCTCACTGCTTGTTACTGGTTTGTTCAGAGTATCTAATTCTTCCTGATTTAAACTAGGAGGGTTGTATCCTTCCAGGAATTTATCCATCTCTTCTAGGTTTATCTAGTTTGTGCGCATAAAGGTGTTAAGAGTAGCCTTCAGTCATCTTTTGTATTTCTGTGGTGTCAGTTGTAATATCTTCTGTTTTGTTTCTTATCGAGCTTATTTTGATTTATCTCTCTTCTTTTCTTGGTTAATCTTGCTAATGGTCTGTCAATTTTATTTATCTTTTCAAAGAACTAGGATTTTGTTTCATTTATCATTGTATTTTTTTGTTTGTTTCAATGTTACTTAGTTCTGCTCTCATCTTGGTTATTTCCTTTCTTCTGCTGGATTTGGGTTTGGTTTGTTCCTGTATCTCTAGTTCCTTGAGGTGTGACCTTAGATTGTCTGTTTGTGCTCTTTCACGCTTTTTGATGTAGGCATTTAGGCTTATGAAGTTTCTTCTTAGCACTGCCTTTACTGTATCCCAGAGGTGTTGATATGTTGTGTCACTATAGTTGTTAAGTTGGAAGAATTTTTTAATTTCCATCTTAATTTCATTTTTGGCCCAATGATCATTGAGGAGCGGGTTATTTAATTTCCACGTATTTCCGTGGCTTTGCAGGTTCCTTTTGGAGTTGATTTCCAGTTTTATTCCACTGTGGTCTGAGAGAGTGCTTGATATAATTTCAATTTTCTTAAATTTATTGATGCTTATTTTGTGGCCTATCATATGGTCTATCTTGAATAAAGTTCCATGTGCTGTTGAATAGAATGTATATTCTGTGGTTGTTGGATGGAATGTTCTATTTATATCTGTTAAGTCCATTTGTTCCAGGGTATACTTTAAATTCATTGTTTCTTTGTTGACTTTCTGTCTTGATAACCTGTCTAGTGCTGTCAGTGGAGTATTGACATCCCCTTCTATTATTGTGTTGCTATCTCTTTTCTTCTTAGGTCTATTAGTAATTGTTTTATAAATTTGGGAACTCCAGTATTAGGTGCATATATGTTAGGATTGTGATATTTTCCTGTTGGACAAGGCCTTTTATCATTATACAGTGTCCCTCTTTGTCCTTTTTAACTGCTGCTGCTTTCAAGTTTGTTTGGTCTGATATAACAATAGCTACTCCTGCTCACTTTTGGTGTCCATTTGTATGAAATGTCTTTTTCCACCCTTGTACCTTAAGTTTATGTGAGTCCTTATGTGTTAGGTGAGCCTCTTGGAGGCAGCAGATAGTTAGTTGGTGAATTCTTATCCTTTCTGCAATTCCGTATCTTTTAAGTGGAGCATTTAGGCCATTTACATTCAATGTTAGTATTTAGATATGAGATACCATTCCATTCATCATGCTGTTTGTTGCCTATATATCTTGGTTTTTTGTTTTTTGATTTTGTTTTCTACATTGTATTTTTATTTTATAGGTCCTGTGAGGTTTATGCTTTAAAGAGGTTCTGTTTTGATGTGTTTCCAGGATTTGCTTCAAGATTTAGAGTTCCTTTTAGCAGTTCTTGTAGTGGTGGCTTGGTAGTGGTAAATTCTTTCAGCATTTGTTTGTCTGAAAAAGACCATATCTTTCCTTCATATATGAAGCTTAGTTTCACTGGATACGAAACTCTTGGCTGATAATTGTTTTGAGGAGGCTGAAGATAGGGCCCCAATCCTTTCTAGCTTGTAGGGTTTCTGCTGAGAAATCTGCTGTTAATGAGATAGGTCTTCCTTTATAGGTTACCTGGTGCTTTTGTTTCAGTTCTTAAGATTTGTTCCTTCGTCTTAACTATAGATAAACTGATGTCAGTGTGCCTAGGTAATGATCTTTTTTTCAAAAAATTTCCCAGAGATTCTTTGTGCTTCTTGTATTTGGATGTCTAGGTCTCTAACAAGGCTGGTAGAGTTTTCCTCAATTATTGCCCCAAATACGTTTTCCAAAATTTTAGATTTCCATTCTTCCTCAGGAATGCCAACTATTCTTAGGTTTGGTCATTTAATATAATCCCAGACTTCCTGGAGACTTTCTTCATATTTTCTTATTTTTTTCTTTGTCTTTGTTGGATTGGGTTAATTCAAAGACCTTGTCTTCAAGCTCTGAATTTCTTTCTTCTACTTGTTTGATTCTATTACAGAGACTTTTCAGAGCATTTTGCATTTCTGTAAGTGTGTCCACTGTTTGCTGAAGTTTTTATTGTTTTTTATTTATACTATTTCACTGAATATTTTTCCCTTCACTTCTCAATTTTTTTAAATTTCCTTACGTTGGACTTCGCCTTTCTCTGGTACCTCCCTGATTCGCTTAATAACTAACCTCCTGAATTCTGTTTCAGGTAAATCAGGGATTTCTTCTTGGTTTGGATCTAGTGCTGGTGAGCTAGTATGATTTTTGGAGGGTGTTAAAGAACCTTGTTTTGTCATAGTACTAGAGTTGGTTTTCTAGTTCCTTCTCATTTGGGTAGGCTGTGTCAGAGGGAAAATCTAGGGCTGAAGGCTGTTGTTCAGAATCTTTTGTGCCACAGGGTGTTCCCTTGATGTAGTAGTCTCCCTCTTTTCCTATGGATGTGGCATCCTGAGAGCCAAGCTGTAGTAATTGTTATCTCTCTTCTGAATCTAGCTACCCAGCAAGTCTACCAGGCTCTGGGCTGGTACTGGGGGATGTCTGCACAGAGTTCTGTGATGTGAACCATCTGTGACTCTCTTAGCCATGGATACCAGCACCTGTTTTGGTGGAGGTGGCAGGGAAGTGAAATGGTCTCTGTGAGGGTTCTTAGCTTTGGTTTAATACACTATTTTTATGCTGGTTGGCCTCCTGCAAGGAGGTGGTGCTTTCCAGAGAGTATCCGCTGTGGTAGTATGGAGAGGAACAGGTGGTGGATGGGGCCCTGGAACTCCCAGGAGTATATGCCCTTTGTCTTCAGTTACCAGGGTAGGTAGGGAAGGCCATTGGTTGGGGGCAGGGTTAGGCATGTCTGAGCTCAGACTCTCCTTGGGCAGGTCTTGCTGTGGCTGCTGTGGGGATTGGGGGTGAGGTTCCCAGGTCAATGGCGTTATGTTCCTAGGAAGTTTATGTTTGTCTCTCCTGTGTCATGCAGGTTGTCAGGGAAGTGGGGGAAAGCCAGTAGTCACAGGCCTCACCCAGCTTCTATGCAATCCAAAGGGCTGGTTTCACCCCCACCGTGCCCCACAACCCCAGTAGCACTGAGTCTGTTTCTAGGCAGTGGGCAAGCAGGGCTGAGAACTTGCCCCAGGCTACCTGCCTCCCAGCTGTGAAAACAAGTATGGCTTTCCTTCTTCCCCTGCCTGTGAAGTCTGCACACCGGATTCATGCCCTCCCCCGAGTTCTGGCCAGGAGACTTCTCAATCAGTTCAAATTGTTGCAAAGTTCAGCTGGAGATTTCCTTCTCCCTGTGGCCTTTCCAAGTGCCTCTGGCCACCCTAACGAAGGACAACTGTGAGACCAGGCAGAAATAGTTTGCTAGGGTACCCAGAGAGCTCACAGGGCTTTTCCTGCTGTTTCCTCTTCCCCTGTATAATGCTTGGCTCTCTCATTTGACTCAGCTCAAGGTAAGATGAGAATCTTCTCCCATAATCTAGACCTTCAGTTTCCTTAGGGTGGTGTGTGTTCAGAAGCGGACAATCTCCCTTTCCCACTTCCACAGTTTGGGCACTCAGTATTGGGGGTGTCTCCCAGGTCCTGCAGGAGCAATCTGCTTCCTTCAGAAGGTCTGTGGGTCCTCCCCGGTTTCCTGATTTATTCCTGCTGTCATTGAAGAGAGAGGCGACTTCCTCCTTGGAGACTTTAGATTCCACTGCTCAGTCTGGAAAAGCCCATTCCATTTCCTACTAATCTCTTGAGGGCAATGACAATCCTGAAAACCCCATAAAGGAAAGTCAGGAGTTTGGACCAGTGTTTTAGATGGTGGCCACTGCCCTCATGACGTTTAATTAGCCATCTTGCACCCACCATTTAGAATGGTTATTTTTGCTTGCAAAAGATAATCAGAAGAAAGCCGGGGAAAAAAGTTAAAAAGCCAAATTATTTATAAACATGCATAACCAAACCAAAATAACAGTGCTCAGAAAAATTTTAAGCTAGGCATGCAGAACAAACAAAGTATTAGACATATAGAAAGAATCAAAAGTGAATTCACCAGAAAAGGCATGCCTTACACACAGAAGATAAATTCTATAGAAACCAGAGTACACTAACTAGAAGCACACATGGCTTTATACCAGAAAGGGTTTGCCAAAAACAAACAAATTTTTTTTTTATTATTTAAGTTCTAGGGTACATGTGCACAACGTGCAGGTTTGTTACATAGGTACACATGTGCCATGTTGGTTTGCTGCACCCATCAACTCGTCATTTACATTACGTATTTCTCCTAATGCTATCCCTTCCCCAGCTGCTGACCCCTGACAAGCCCTGGTGTGTGATGTTCCCCACTCTGTGTCCAGGTGTTCTCATTGTTCAACTCCCACCTATGAGTGAGAACACGTGGTGTTTGGTTTTCTGTCCTTATAATAGTTTGCTGAGAATGATGGTTTCCAGCTTCATCCATGTCCCTGCAAAGGACATGAACTCATTCTTTTTTATGGCTGCATAATATTCAATGGTGTATATGTGCCACATTTTCTTAATCCAGTCTATCATTGATGAACATTTGGCTTGGTTCCAAGTCTTTGTTATTGTGAATAGTGCTGCAATAAACATATGTGTACATGTGTGTTTATAGTAACATGATTTATAATTCTTTGGGTATATACTCAGTAATGGGATCGCTGGGTCAAATGGTATTTCTAGTTCTAGATCCTTAAAAAATTGCCATGCTGTCTTCCAGAGTGGTTGAACTAATTTACACTCCTACCAACAGTGTAAAAGCATACCTATTTCTCCACAACTTCTCCAGCATCTGTTGTTTCCTGACTTTTTAATGATCACCATTCTAACTGGCATGAGATGGTATCTCCTTGTGGTTTTGATTTGCATTTCTCTGATGACTGGTGATGATGAGCATTTTTTCATGTGTCTATTGGCTGCATAAATGTCTTCTTTCAAGAAGCGTCTGTTTGTATGCTTTGCCCACTTTTTGATGGGGTTGTTTTCTTCTTGTAAATTTAAGTTCTTTGTAGATTCTGGATATTAGTCCTTTGTCAGACGGGTAGATTGCAAAATTTTTCTCTCGTTATGTAGGTTGCCTGTTCACTCTGATGGTAGTTTCTTTTGCTGTGCAGAAGCTCTTTAGTTATATTAGATCCCATTTGTCTATTTAGGCTTTTGTTGCCATTGCTTTTGGTGTTTTAGTCATGAAGTCCTTGCCCATGCCTATGTCCTGAATAGTATTACCTAGGTTTTCTTCTAGGATTTTTATGGTTTTAGGTCTAACATTTAAGTCTCTAATCCATCTTGAATTAATTTTTGTATAAGGTGTAAGGAAGGGATCCAGTTCCAGCTTTCTATGTATGGCTAGCCAGTTTTGCCAGCACCATTTATTAAATAGGGAATCTTTTCCCCATTGCTTGTTTTTGTCAGGTTTGTCAAAGATCAGATGGTTGTACATGTGTGGTGTTATTTCTGAGGCCTCTGTTCTGTTCCATTGGTCTATATCTCTGTTTTGGTCCAGTACCATGCTGTTTGGGTTACTGTAGCCTTGTAGTATAGTTTGAAGTCAGGTAGCATGATGCCTCCAGCTTTGTTCTTCTTGCTAAGGATTGTCTTCGCAATGCAGTCTCTTTTCATATGAACTTTAAAGTAGTTTTTTCTAATTCTGTGAAGAAAGTATGTGGTAGCTTGATGGGGATAGCATTGAATCTATAAATAACCTTGGGCAGTATGGCCATTTTCACAATATTGATTCTTCCTATCCATGAGCATGGAATGTTTTTCAATTTGTTTTTGTCCTCTCTTATTTTCTTGAGCAGTGGTTTGTAGTTCTCTTTGAAGAGGTCCTTCACATTCCTTGTAAGTTGGATTCCTAGGTATTTTATTCTCTTTGTAGCAATTGTGAAATGGGAGTTCACTCATAATTTGGCTGTCTGTTATTGGTGTATAGGAATGCTTGTTATTTTTGCACCTTGATTTTGTATCCTGAGACTTTGCTGAAGTTGCTTATCAGCTTAAGGAGATTTTGGGCTGAGACAGTGGGATTTTCTGAATATACAATCATGTTATTTGCAAGCAGGGACAGTTTGACTTCCACTTTTCTTAATTGAATACCCTTTATTTGTTTCCCTTGCCTGATTGCCCTGGCCACAACTTCCCACACTATGTTGAATAAGAGTGGTGAGAGGGCATCTTTGTCTTGTGCCAGTTTTCAAAGGGAATTTTTCCAGTTTTTGCCCATTCAGTATGATATTGGCTGTGGGTTTGTCATAAATAGCTCTTATAATTTTGAGATACATTCCATCAATACCTAGTTTATTGAGAGTTTTTAGCATGAAGGGCTGTTGAATTTTGTCAAAGGCCTTTTCTGCATCTATTGAAATAATCATGTGTTTTTTGTCATTGGTTCTGTTTATATGATGGATTACGTTTATTGATTTGTGTATGTTGAACCAGCCTTTCATCCTAGGGATGAAGCAAACTTGATTGTGGTGCATAAGCTTTTTGATGTGCTGCTGGATTTGGTTTGCCAGTATTTTATTGAGGATTTTCACATCGATGTTCATCAGGAATATTGGTCTAAAATTCTCTTTTTTGTTGTGTCTCTGCCAGGCTTTGGTATCAGGATGATGCTGGTCTCATAAAATGAGTTAGGGAGGATTCCCTCTTTTTCTATTGATTGGAATAGTTTCAGAAGGAATGGTACCAGCTCCTCTTTGTACCTCTGGTAGAATTTGACAGTGAATCCGTCTGGTCCTGGATTTTTTTAGTTGGTAGGCTATTAATTATTGCCTCAATTTCAGAACCTGTTACTGGTCTATTCAGAGATTCAACTTCTTGCTGGTTTAGTCTTGGGAGGGTGTATGTGTCCAGGAATTTATCCATTTCTTCTAGATTTTCTAGTTTATTTGTATAGAGGTATTTATAGTATTCTCTGATGGTGATTTGTATTTCTGTGGGATTGGTGGTGATAGCCCCTTAATCATTTTTTATTGTGTCTACTTTGATTCTTCTCTCTTTTCTTTTTTATTAATCTTGCTAGCAGTCTATCAATTTTGTTGATCTTTCAAAAAACCAGTTCCTGGATTCAATGATATCTTGAAGGGTTTTTTGTGTCTGTATCTCCTTCAGTTCTGCTCTGATCTTAGTTGTTTCTTGCCTTCTGCTAGCTTTTGAATTCATTTGCTCTTGCTTCTCTAGTTCTTTTAATTGTGATATTAGGGCATTGATTTTAGATCTTTCCTGCTTTCTCTTGTGGGCATTAAGTGCTATAAATTTCCAGCTACATACTGTTTTAAATGTGTCCCAGAGATTTTGGTACATTGTGTCTTCGTTCTCATTGGTTTCGAAGAACTTCTTTATTTCTGCCTTCATTTCGTTATTTACCAAGTAGTCACTCAGGAGCAGGTTATTCAGTTGCCATGTAGTTGTGTGGTTTTGAATGAGTTTCTTAATCCTGAGTTCTAATTTGATTGTGCTGTGGTCTGAGAGACAGTTTGTTGTGATTTCTGTTCCTTTATATTTGCTGAGGAGTGCTTTACTTCCAATTATGTGGCCAATTTTAGAATAAGTGTGATGTGGTGCTGAGAAGAATGTATATTCTGTTGATTTGGGGTGGAGAGTTCTGTAGATGTCTATTAGGTCTGCTTGGTGCAGAGCTGAGTTCAAGTCCTGGATATCCTTGTTAACCTTCTGTCTCATTGATCTGTCTAACATTGACAGTGAGGTGTTAAAGTCTCCCATTATTATTGTATGGGAGTCTAAGTCTCTTTGTAGGTCTCTAAGGACTTGCTTTATGAATCTGGGTTCTCCTGCATTGGGTGCATATATATTTAGGATAGTTAGCTCTTGTTGTTGAATTGATCCCTTTACCATTATGTAATGGCCTTCTTTGTCTCTTTTGATCTTTGTTGGTTTAAAGTCTGCTTTATCAGAGACCAGGATTGCAGCCCCTGCTTTTTTTTTCTTTCCATTTGCTTGGTAGATCTTCCTCTATCTCTTTATTTTGAGACTATGTATGTCTCTGCATGTGAGTTGGGTCTCCTGAATACAGCACAATGATGGGTCTTGACTCTTTATTCAATTTGCCAGTCTGTGTCTTTTAATTGGGGCAGTTAGCCCATTTACATTTAAGGTTAATATTGTTATGTGTTAATTTGATCCTGTCATTATGATGTTAGCTGGTTATTTTGCCCGTTAATTGATACAGGTTTTTCATAGCATCAATGGTCTTTACAACTTGGCATGTTTTTGAAGTAGCTGGTACCAGTTGTTCCTTTCCATGTTTAGTGCTTCCTTCAGGAGCTATTGTAGGGCAGGTCTGGTTGTGACAAAATCTCTCAGCATTTGCTTGTCTGTAAAGGATTTTATTTCTCCTTCAGTTATGAAGCTTAGTTTGGCTGGATATGAAATTCTGGGTTGAAAATTATTTTCCTTAAGAATGTTGAATATTGGCCCCCTTACTCTCTTCTGGCTTGTAAGATTTCTGCCTAGAGATTTGCTGTTAGTCTGATGGACTTCCCTTTGTGGGTAGCCCAACCTTTCTCTCTGGCTGCCCTTAACATTTTTTCCTTCCTTTCAACCTTGGTGAAACTGACAATTATGTATCTTGGGGTTGCTCTTCTCAAGGAGTATCTTTGTGGTGTTCTCTGTATTTCCTGAATTTGAATGTTGGCCTGCCTTGCTAGGTTGGGAAAATTCTCCTGGATAATATCCTGAAGAGTGTTTTCCAACTTGGTTCCATTCTCCCCATCACTTTCAAGTACACCAGTCAAACATAGATTTGGTCTTTTCACATAGTCCTGTATTTCTTGGAGGCTTTGTTCATTTGTTTTCACTCTTTTTTTCTCTAAACTTGTCTTCTCACTTTATTTCATTAATTTGATCTTCATTCACTGGTATCCTTTCTTCTGCTTGATCAAATCTGCTATTGAAGCTTGTGCCTGCATCGCGAAGTTCTCGTGCCATGATTTTCAGCTCTATCAGGTCCTTTAAGGTCTTCTCTACACTGTTTATTCTAGTTAGCCATTCGTCTAACCTTTTTTCAAGGTTTTTAGCTTCCTTGTGATGGGTTAGAACATGCTTCTTTAGCTCAGAGAAGTTTGTTTTTACCGACCTTCTGAAGCCTACTTCTGTTGACTCATCAAAGTCATTCTCCATTACAGCTTTGTTCCGTTGCTGGTGAGGAGCTGCAATCCTTTGGGGAAGAAGAGGCACTTTGGTTTCTAGAATTTTCAGCTTTTCTGCTTTGGTTTCTCCCCATCTTTGTGATTTTATCCACCTTTGGTCCTTGATGTTCGTGACCTACAGATGGGGTTTTGTTGTGGATGTCCTTTTTGTTAATGTTGATGCTATTCCTTTCTGTCTGTTAGTTTTCCTTCTAACAGTCAAGTCCCCCAGCTGCAGGTCTGTTGGAGTTTGCTAGAGGTCTACTCCAGACCCTGTTTGCCTGGGTATCACCAGTGGAGACTGCAGAACAGCAAATATTGCAGAACAGCAAATATTGCTACCTGATCCTTCCTCTGGAAACTTTGTCCCAGAGGGGCACCCACCTGTATGAGGTGTCTGTCAGCCCCTACTGGGAGGTGTCTCTCAGTTAGGCTAGACAGGGGTCAAGGACCCAATTGAGGAGGCAGTCTGTCCGTTCTCAGAGCTAAATCACTGTGCTGGGAGAACCACTGCTCTCTTCAGAGCTGTCAGACAGGGACGTTTAAGTCTGCAGGAGTTTCTGCTGTCTTTTGTTCAGCTATGCCCTGCCCACAGAAGTGGAGTCTATAGAGGCAGTAGGCATTGCTGAGTTGCAGTGGGCTCTGCCCAGTTCAAGCTTCCTGGCCACTTTGTTTACCTACTCAAGCCTCAGCAATGGCAGACACCCCTCCCCTGGCCAGGCTTCAGCCTTGCAGGTCAGTCTCAGACTGCTGTGCTAGCAGTGAGCAAAGCTCCATGGGCATGGGACCCACTGAACCAGGCACGAGAGAGAATCTCCTGGTCTGCCAGTTGCTAAGACCACAGGAAAAGTACAGTATTTGGGTGGCAGTGTCTCATTTTTCCAGGTAGAGTCTGTCACGGCTTCCCTTGGCTAGAAAAGGGAAATACCCTGCCCCCTTACGCTTCCTGGGTGATGCAATGCCCCACCCTGCTTCACTTCACTCTCCATGGGCTGCACCCACTGTGCAGCCAGTCCCAGTGAGATGAACCAGGTACCTCAGTTGAAAATGCCAAAATCACCTGTCTTCTGTGTCAATCATGGTGGGAACTGCAGACCAGAACTGTTCCTATTCGGCTCTCTTGAAATGGATCCCCCAACAATTTTACAGTTCTAAGAGGAATACAAGTTTCTTTCTTTATAGCAAGCTTATAAGCAAATCAGATCCTGAATAAAGTAAAAAAGAACCCACCAGAGGAAAGAATCTAAGAATTCAAGAGATTCACCAAAGCCAAAGAGGTAACTCACGGAAGTGGAGAATGCCAAGGGCTCAGTATTGCACTTGATTCCAAGGGCCATTGATCTGTCTGTAATGAGGTTGCTTTCTTTCTGCTTAGTGAACACCAAATTAGATCAACCTATATAACAGACAGAGAGAAACTTTCTAAAAGCAAATGATGTTTATTTGTGAACGGGCATTGCAATGGAAATACAGGTTGGTGCAAAAGTAATTGCAGTTTTGGACCATGAATTTTAAATCATTATAACTAGGCTCAATCACATCTTTATTAATCAAAATAGGAACCATTATAATCAATACATTTTTTGCCAATAAGAAATAAGTTTGTTTATTCCTATAGCATAAAAATCCATGCTTCAGGATTTGACAAACTCTTGGAAAGCTTTTTCTGCCTCCTGCTGGTTGTGGAAGCATTGTCTCTGGAAAAAGTTGTCCAGATGCATGAAGAAGTGGTAGTTGGTTGGTGAGAGTTGGGTGCATACGGCAGATGAGCTAAAACTTCATAGTCCAATTTGTTCAACTTTTGAAGCATTGGTTGTGTGATGTGCAGTCGGGCATTGTTGTGGAGAGGAATTTGGCCCTTTCTGTTGACCAATGCTGGCTGCTGATGTTTCTGTTTTTGGCACAGCTCATCGATTTGCTGAGTATTTCTGAGATATAATAGTTTCTCTGGGATTCAGAAAGTTGTAATGGGCCAGGTTCGGTGGCTCACGCATATAATCCCAGCACTTTGGGAGGCTATGGTGGGTGGATCATTTGAGGTTAGGAGTTCCAGTCCAGGCAGACCGACATGGTGAAATCCCATCTCCACTAAAAATATAAAATTAGCCAGGTGTGGTGGCATATGTCTGTAATTTCAGCTACTCAGGAGGCTGAGACTGGAGAACTGCTTGAACCCAGGAGGTGGAGGCGTGAGCTGAGATCACGCCCTTGCACTCCAACCTAGGCAACAAGAGCAAAACTCCATCTAAAAAAAAAGAAGAAAGGAAGGAAAAAAGGAAAGAAGGAAAAGAAAGAAAGAAGGAAAAGAAAGAAAGAAAGCTGATCAGACTGGCAGGAGACCACCAAACAATGACCATAACCTTTTTTGGTGCAAGTTTGGCTTTGGGAAATGATGTGGAGCTTCTTCTCAGTTCAACCACTGAACTGGTTGTCATCAGTTGTCATATAAAATACACATCACAGTCTGATCAAGAAATGATTCATTGTTGTTGCATAGAATAAAAGAGGACAACACTTCAAAATGACAATTTTTAAAAATTTTCACTCAGCTCCTGAGGCACCCACTTATTAAGCTTTTTCACCTTTCCAATTTGCTTCTAATGCCAGATTATCATCGAATGGTAAGCATTGATTTCTTTGACAAACTTCTTGTATAGTTGTAAGAGGATCAGCTTTGATGATTGCTCTCAATTGGTACTTGTCAACTTCCGATGGCTGGCCACTGTGCTCCTCATCTTTAAGGCTCTTGTCTCCTTTGCAAAAGTTATTGAATCACCCCTGCATTGTACAGTTCATTAAGAGTTCCTGGGCCCAATGCTATTGATATTGTGGGTTATCTCCACTGCTTTACGACACATTTTGAACTTGAATAAGAAAATCACTAGAATTTGCTTTTGTCTAACATCATTTCTATAGTCTAAAATAAATATAAAATAAACAGAAAGTAATACCTCATTAGCACAAAAACATAAAGAAATGCACATTAAAGTGATGTGTAACATAACCACATTTATTTAAGAATATGTTCCAATATCAAATGGAGAATTTAAACAATGCAAAAATGACTGTGTACATATTCAGGGAGGTTAAGGAAGACAAAGGTTTTTTTTTTTTTTTTTTAATGACAGAATTACATAAGTTTTTGGAATCAATTATTCTTGGCTACAAGGACCAATAACAAGGGTGACACTAGTTTGAGATTGGACAGGCAGTTGCTGGGTAGATGTCCTTGTAAAAGAATTTGTGTGTGTGTATGGTTGCAGTGGCTTTTGTGCAAGTTTGTAATTTTTGCAGTGTTTTATAAAAGTTCTTATCAGGGATTTGTGCATAAGAACCCTCCCTTTGAGGCCTTCTCTGGCTCCATTTGCCAGGATTTTAAACATGAGTGACTCCATTTTTAATCTTGCAACTTTCACATATGTAAATGATAACCAAAAGAGAGCAGGCATGGATACAATTATTTAAGATAAAATAGACTTTCAGACAAAAGCTGTAACAAGGGAAAAAGAAGGAGATTATATAATGATAAAAGGGTCAGTTCAACAGGAAGATATAACAAATATAGGTGTCTGACATCAGAATACCTACATATATAAAGCAAATACTGACAAATCTAGAAAGGGAAATAGACAGTAGTACAATAATAGTGTAGACATTAAAACTCCACTTTCAATAACAGATATTGCATCCAGATAGATTATCATAAAGAAAATGTCAACTTAAACAATACTAAGACCAACTATTCTTAATAGACATACAGAACATTCCATATAACAACAATAGAGTACAGATTCTTCTCAAGTACATATGGAACATTCTTCAGGATAAATCACAATATGTCACAAAATAAGTCTTAATGTAAGCAGATAGAAATAATTCTAAGTATTTTTTCTAAGCACCATGGGTTGAAACTAGGAATCAATAACAAAAGAAAATGGGAGATTCACACTTCATGCAAGTTAAACAACACATTTCTGAACAACCATTGGATCAAAGAAAAAACCAAAAGGAAAATTTAGTAATATCTCAAGGCAAAGGAAAACAAAAACACAGCACACCCAAACTTATGAGATACACAAAAGCAGTATTAAGAGGAAAGTTGATCCCTAATAAACAACCTAATATTTTACTTCAAGGAACTAGGAAAAAAATAAATCAAGTTCAAAGGAAAGAAGGAAGGAAATAATAAAGATTAGAGCAGAAATGAATATAATAGGGAAGAGACAATACAAAAATTGTCAATACTAAGAATTGATTTTGAACAGAAAAATATTGATAAGCCCTTAGCTAGACTAACACATAAAAAAGAAAAGTTGAAAACAGAATCAGAAATGAAAGAGAAGATATTTCTGGATGTGACAGAAACAAGATAACGTAAGAGATTTAAGGGACTATTATGAACAATTATAGGAGAACTAAATTGGACAACTTAGAAAATTATGAATAAATACTTCAAAATGCCTACCAAAATGCAATCAGGAAGAAATAAGTAACCAGAACAGACTAATAACAAATAAAGAGATTTAATCAGTAATCAAAAACACCCCAATAAAACAAGCACAGCACCAGATGGCTTCACAGTTGAATTCTACCAAATACTTAAAGAATGAATACCAATCCTTTGTAAACTCTTCCAAAAAATAGAAGAGTAAACACTTCCAAACTAATTTTATGAGGCCAGCATTAACGTGATACTAAAGCTAGTCAAAGACATCACAAGAAAAAAACCACAGGCCAATATCCCTGATGAACATAGATGCAAAAGCCCCCAAAATATTAGAAAACTGAATTCAACAGTACCTTGAAAGGATCATACAGCTTGACTAAGTGGTATTCATTCCTAGAATGCAAGGATGGTTAACATATATGAATCAGTCATTGTGATATACCACATTGTGATATACCATTAACAAAACAGAAGATTAAAAAATCAGATGATCATCTCAGAAGGTACAGAAATTTTTTTGACAAAATTTAACACTCCTTCATGTTAAAAAAAAATTCAACAAATTAGATACAGAAAGAAACTTACCCTGAATAAAGAAGGCCATATACAAAAATCCCACAGCTAATATCATACTCATTGGTAAAAAACTAAAAACATTTTCGTCTAAGATCCTGAACAAGACAAGGATGCCCACTCTTGCCACTTATATTCAACATAGTTCTAGAAGTCCTAGCCAAAGCAGTCAGGAAGTAGAAAGTTATAAAATGCATCCAAATTGGAAAGGAAGAAGTTAAATGCTCTGTTTGTGGAAGACGTGATTTTATATGTAGTAAGTCTAAGATTATACCAACCACTCAATCCAAACCTGTTAGAAATCATAAATGAATTTAGTAAAAGTTTCAGGATACAAAATCAACATAAAAAATTAGTTGCATTTCTATATATGAACAACAAATGGTCTGAAAAGGATTAAGAAAGCAATCCCATTTAATAAGCTCAAATATTTAGAAATAAACTTTCACGGAGATGAAAGACTTGTACACTGAAAACCATAAAACCTTGAGGAAAATAATTAAAGCAAACCAATGAAAAGATACCCCCTGTTCATAGATTGGAGGAATTAATATTGTTAAAATATTCATACTACTCAAAGCAATATAATGCAATCCCTATCAAAATCCCAATGACATTTTTTACAGAAATACAAAAAAATTCATAAATTCTATGGAACCACAGTAATCTCTAAGTAGTCACATCTATTTTGATCAAGGAGAACAAAGTTGGAGGCATCACACTTCCTGATTTCACAATACATTATAAAGCTATAGTATTCAAAACAAGATAGTACTGAAATTAAAATGCACATGTCTTAGGCCACTGGAACATAATAGAACAGAAATAAACCCTTACACGTACAGTCAATTGATCTCCCACAAAGATGCCAAAAATACACATGGATAAAGGATAGTCCCTTCAATAAATGACACTGAGAAAACTAGATGTCTACATATAAAAGAATGAAATTGGAACTTTATATTACACAATACAGAACAATTTACTAATAATGGATTGAAGACTTAAATGTAAGACCTGAAACTGTAAAACTCCTAGAAGAAAACATAGGGAAAAAACTTATTGATATTGGCTTTGGTAATGATTTCAGGGATATAACCACCAAAAGCACAGGCAACAAAATAAAAAAACAAGCAGGATTACATCAAACAAAAAAGCTTCTGCATAGCAAAGAAAAAAAAATTCCACAAAAGAAAAAGGCAGCCTATGAAAAGGCGGAAAATATTTGCAAATCATGTATTTGATAAATGGTTAATATCCAAAATATCCAAAATATATATAGAATTCCTATAACTCAATAGCAAGGAAAAAGTCCACAAATAACCCAATTTAAAAATGGGCCAAGAAACTAAACAGACATTTCTCCAAGAAGATATACAAGTGGCTACCAAATATATGAAAATGTGCTCAACGTCACTAATTATCAGGAAAATGCAAATCAAAACCACAATGAGATATCACCTTACACTTGTTATGATGGCTGTTAGCAAAGAAACAAAAGATCACAAATGTTGGTAAAAATGCGGAGAAAAAGGAACCATTGTACACCGTTGGTGGGAATGTAAACTTGTAGCCATTATGAAAAACAATAGTTTTCTCAAAAATTAAAAAAATTACTATTTGATCCAGCAATCTCACTTATGGGGGTATATCCAAATTGAAGTCAGAATCTTGAATAAATATCCACAATCCCATGTTCATTCCAGCATTATCATAATAGACAAAATATGAAAGCAACCTAGATGTCCATGGATGGATAAAGGACAAAGAAAATGTGGTACTATACATATAACGGAATATTACTCAGGCTTTATAAAAGAGTAAAATCCTGCCATTTGAAACAAAATGGATGAACATGGAGGACATTATACCAAATAAAATAAGCCAGACACAGAGAACAAGTACTACATGATTCCACTTACATGAGGAATCTAAAATAGTCACAGGAACAGAGAAGAATGGTGGTTTATGGGGGATAGGGAACGAGGAATATGGGGAAGTATTGGTCAAAGGGTACAAAGCATCACTTATGCAGGATGAGTAAGTCCTAGAGATCTAGTAAAACAAAACCAATAGGAGTAAGTGTATTATATATATGTATACACACACACATATAAAACAAAACCAATATATTACACTTCTATTTGTTTTGTTTTATATATATGTGTGGATATATATATACACACATGTATAAAATAAAAAATATACAATTTATATATACATTATATAAAATATGCAGTTGGCTCATATGATTATGAAGGCAACAATCTACAGTCTATGAGCTGGAAACCCAAGAGCTGATGATATAGTTCAGTCCCATCCAAGTACAAAGGAACAAGAACCAGGAAAGCTGATGGTATAATTTTTAGTCTAGGTCCTGAAACCAGCATAATAGTCCCATAGACTATTCTTTTGGATAAACATAGAAACTGACTTTTCTGGTCTTAAAGCTTGAAACTTTTTGTTTTATCTGAGTTCCTTCCTCAGGAAAGGACCTTCAGGCTTCTCAAAAAAAAAAAAAAAAAAAAGTGTCAAGGAAGTGAAATTAACCAGATCACCACATCCAGAGGATGAGACTTTGGACCCCCTCATTCATCATGATTGCTTCCTTGCCCCTCCCTAGTTCCTGTTTTCTTACACATTGTTACATTTCTTCCCTGCTATATAAACCCCTGGTTTTAGTTGGTCAGGGAGATGGATTTGAGACTGAGCTCCTATCTCTTTGGCTATAGTACTGGATTAAAGCCTTCTTCCTTGGCAATACTTGTTGTCTCAATGATTGGCTTTCTGTGCAGTGAGCTGCAGGACCTAGACCAAACCCCTGGTGTTTCAGTAATAGTCCAAGTCCAAAGTCTGAGCCAAAGATTGGTGTACCAGCTTGAAAACAGGCAGCGAGAAAGATTTCTTTCTTACTCAGCCTTTTATTCTATTTATGACTTCAATGGATTGGATGAGGCTCACCCACATTAGGGAGGACAATCTAGTTTATTCAGTCTACTGAACAAATGTTATTCTAATCCAGAAACACCCTTACAGACAACGTCAGAAATAAGGTTTAACTTAAAAGTGTCTTGGCACCTTGTGGCCCCGTCAAGTTCACACATAAAATTAACCATCATAACTGGTTCTTACCTGCAGCCAAGGCTGAGAACCATTACTCTGGGCACTGGAAAGAATGGCATTTAAATCCTGGAACTTTCTTCAAAGAATTAACAGTATTCTAAATGTTCAGATGCTTCTCAAAGGAAGTAGACATCCAAGATTAAAGAATGATTAAGTAAGTCAGACTGGGACAGATAAATTGGAGGAAGTGGTATTTCAGCAAAAGTTTGTTTTACATAGATCTAGAAACATACTCACTTTTTCCACAGCACTCCATACAAGGGGGCAGATTCTAAACACAAAAGTAGGAGTTTTTATCTCTTTTAAGCAACAAACTACTTTAAAATTCTAATTCAGGTTTGTTGCATTGAACTAAAAAGATGACTTTAATTTTCTACCATGATTTGAAAACTTGCCATTCATTTACTAAATATTTAAAAACTTTTCAGTATGTTTCCTCTTGTACTCTTATAAACCTTTTATGAGTTGGGTAAAAGTCAGTGTAGGATTCATGAATAAGTAAGTACAAAGTCTGGATTGATGCAAATTCAATGATCATCACTATTTTGTTTTGTCATTTGGCAGCAGGGATAATCTTAACATCTAAACATAATTATCATTGAATTTGTGATACTTTATTCTACAACCCCAATTTTCACAATACAGAATTTGAATTTGTTTATCCTCTGGCAGTATTAATATAGGAACCAAAGCCAAACTGTGGAATATGAATCCTCTTTCCTCTTGGCAAAGTGTAGTTGCATTCTCTCTTTAGGGAAACATCTTTTCCACAGCAACTGGGAAAAGGTACATGAAGAAATTAGAAGGGCATATGATCTTATCTCAGTCAAGGGCCTTTCTGGCTTTGTTCTGGTTACAATCAAGTTTCACAAACTCAGTCAACACTCCAGGCAAGACAGAAAACAATCTCAGAACAAACAAACCCGTGAGTTCTGAATTCTATTTCCTTATTCTGTGTGACTTTGTTAACATTGGGAATGTTATCAAAGCTCTCTGAGCCTCTGTATATTAATTTATTTAATAGGTAATGATAATATATACTTCATAGGCTTGTCATAAATATTAAATGACATAACCTATTTAAAATCAATAGCACAGCTTTAGAGATATATTCAATAGATGCTGGTTCCCTGTGTCTACTAGTTTTCTATACCACTTTTCCTCTTCCCCTGTAAAATGTAACTGGACTTCACTTATCTGTCTAAACCTATAGTTCTGATAATGCAACATAATAATCTGAGGCTGAGGCAGATCTCAAATGAAAGGAAGAAAATAATCCAAGTGAAATTTCAATATTTGATGGAAGTGAGTCTGAGGTGTACAGTGAGTCCAGATAAATGGAAAAATCCTTAAAATTCTAGTAAAGTGAGCATACCAAAATGACTTCTTCAAACTGGATTGTCAGTGTATTGCATCAGTTCTAGAGGTACTGGGAGAGAAAGATTTCCTTTATAAGTAACTGAAGCTAATTTACAAATATTCTTAAAGGCCATATGACCAAATCACCTGATGTTGATTTATCCTTTCTGCCTGTTTTCCTTATCTGGGATCCATTCACATGAGTATGTTCAAATTTGACTATGATAACCATTCCCTACAGGTATCTATTGCCGTGAAGTTTTTCTGATTTTAGTCTATACTTCCCACATTGGTACCCGGGTACTATTATCTAAAACAAAATCAAAACCCAAAAACTTGTGCAACAGTTTAAATTCATGCCTTTGTCTCACTTTCTCCCACAAATCTATTAAAATTATAGTAAAGGGATAAAATGACAATAGATGGATGTGCCCCTTCCTAATCAAAACCCCTTCCTACCTCTCCAAAGGTAATCACTATACTGACTTTTTTAAAAAATTGTGTTAAAATACATATAAAATTTATCATCGTAATCACTTTAAAGTATACAGTTCAGTAGTAAGTTCATTCACATTGCTGTACAACCAATCTCCAGAATACTTTCCACTTGCAAAACTGAAAAATTATACCCACTAACAGCAAGTACCCATTCATCCCTCTCTCCAGCCCCTGGTAACCACCATTCTACTACTCTAAATATTTCACATAAGTGGAATCATAGAATACTTGTTCTTTGTTTTTTAACTGGCTTATTTCACTTAGCATAATGTCCTCAATGTTTATCTAAGTTGTAGCAAGTGTCAGAATTTTACTCTTTTTTAAGGTTGAATAATATTCTATTGTATTTATATAAGATACTTTATTTGTTCATCTGTTGATGGATACTTGAGTTGCTTCCACCTTTTGGCTATTGCAAATAATGGTGCTATGAACATAGGTATGCAAATATCTTTTTGAGACTCTTCTTTCAATATTGGAGGGTATATACCCAGAAGTAAGATTACCAGACTATATGGTAGTTCTATTTTTTAAGTTTCTGAGGAATCATCATATTGTTTCCCACTGTAGTCGCACCATTTTTACATTCTCATCAGCAAGGCACAAGGGTTCCAATTTTGCCATATCCTCTCCAGCACTTGTTATTTTCTATTTTTTTGATAATAGTCATCCTTTGGGTGAGAGGTGGTATCAGTTTATTTTGATTCACATTTCTCTAATAACTCATGATGTTGAATGTCTTTGTATGTGTTTGTTGGCCATTTGTATATTTCTTTGAGAAATGTCTACTGAAGTCCTTTGTCCATTTTTTTAACGGACTGGGGTTTTTGGTGGTGTTGTTAGGTTGTAGAAGTTCTTTATATATTCTGGATACTAATCCCTTATTGGATATATACTTTGCTAATATTTTCTCCCATTCTGTAGGCTGTCTTTTCATTGTTGTGTCCTTTGATGCACAGAAGTTTTAAATTTTGATGTAGTACAGTTTGTCTATTTTTACTTTTTTTTTGCCTATGCTTTTGGTGTTACAGCAGTTTTACTTGTAATAGACTAAAACTGGAAACAATCCAAATGTCTTTCAACAGCTGAATGGATAAATATATTGTGGTATATCCAAACAATAGAATATTACCCAGCAATAAAATAAACCAAACTTTTGATACATGCAGCATTGTGGTTGGATCTTAATATAATTAATCTGAGTCAGACAAATATAAAATTCTAGAAACGCACATTAATCTGTAGTCATAGATGGTCAGATGGCTTCACAGATGCATTTCAATGCTTATCAGATGCTATGCCTTAAACATGTGCAGCTTATTGCTTGTCAAATTATAACTAAAAAAATGTTAAAAAGAATTATCTCTTTGGTATTTCTACAGAATTTTGTTTTAAATCTCTATTACAGTGTTACCTTTGAAGTTAGAAACTTTAGAGTTAGAATGTCTGGAATGGAGTCCCATTTCCATTAATTATAAAGCATGTTACTTTAGGGAAGTTAAAATCAGTTTTATAATCTATAAAATGGATATAACTAAAGTGCTTCTCTCAGAATATTGTTCAGATGATTGAATGTAACAACTTGGCCTATTGCCTATCAATTGGTGAGTGCTCAAAAATATCCATTGCTGTTATCACTAATGCCACATGGTGACCACTTAATGACAGAGTTTGTGTTTTATCCATCCTTATATTCCTGCTGTGTAACTGTTGAACAAAAGTACACTCTCAATTACAGCTACGTAGGAGGAATAAATTCTGATGTTCTGTACCACTGTAAGATACCATAACACACAATAATATATAGTTTAAAATACCTAGAAGGAGGATATTGAATATTTCCAACAAAAAGAAGTGATAAATGTTTGAGATATGAATATGGTAATTACCCTAATCTGATCTCTATATATTGCATCATTGAAACATCACAATGTACCTATGAATATGTACAATACGACTTGTCATTTAAAATAATAAGAAATTGAATGGGTTAAACCGGCTTATTATTGCAAACTTCCAAAGTATATTTAACCATTCCTTAGCATTTGAGCATCTGGAGCATTTCCAGTTAATTTTTTTAATGTTCAAATGTATGTAGCTATAATATGTTGGCACAGTAATCATACAAACCCTCCCCTACCCCCATTTCAACTTACTTCTTGGGATATATTCTCAGGAATACTATTCTCACAACAAAGAGCATGATGAAAATATTGGATTGTAGTGGCTATTTTCTTTTGTCTAGGATGTTTTCCCATTTCCTGTCTTCTTGTTCACCATCCCCTTTTCTTCAGGAAATGCACAAAGAGGAGTGTGGTCCAGGGAGTGGTCATTTGTAGTGCTCACCTTCCCTGGCTGGGCTCCTCATTGTCCTATATTCCCCTGGGAAATGAGTGGTTTGTGAGGGTTGGGGTAAGGGCATGTAACCTGAGTCTGTCCAATCAGTGTCCATGTTGGAGATGGAAAGATCCAGTCCTCTGTTTCTCTTGGATCTTGAGATATAGGATTCAGGCCTTAGATGGCCAACAGCTCAGTCTTCAATGGTGTGAGCAACTCTGGGGTCCTTCAAAATTACAGAGGAATGCAATTTTTACTTACTTCAGAAAGCCTTGACCAATATGATTTATTTTGTGATTTTTTTCTCTAAATCTTCCTCAATTGGCTGTCCCGAAGGATTACTCATTTGCAATGTCACTAGCAGTGTATGAGTCAACCAACATCCCCATTGCCCCACACACATGGTTTTAGAATTTTTTTTAATTGCCTTTACTAATTTAATAGGTATGAAGGTCATCTAAGTTTAGAATTCTGGAACTATAGCCCATCTTGTCACATATTGCTTTTCTCAGACTCCTTAAGAAATGCAACACAGAGCACTCTGTAGCCCAATGCATAATCTACACTGCAATCTGAAGTTTCTCATTCAACCTTTGTCTGCTTTGCAACCCTGATGAGCTTGCCTTAACATTAACTCAATGACCCATGTTGCCCTTTTCACCGAAATCCTGAAACCAACACTGAGGTAGTCCTGGAGTCTGGCTGTGGCTCTGCCCAACATTCCTGAGCTTTCTCCACCCCTTGCTACTACTGGTCACAGTGGAGAGATACATAGAGGACAACAGGCAAGGAAGAGAGCCAAAGAAGATTTTCATTATTTCCTCACCCTTTCCACCAAAGATATTATCTCCTGGTCCTGAAATAGTAGTGAGTGAAGCATTGTTATCACATAGCTACCATTTATTATTTAGTGCTTATTAGGAGTTGGATTTTATGTTTTTTATTTTATTTTACTTTTTGAGATGGAGTCTTATTCTATCACCCAGGCTGGAGTGCAGTGGTTCCATCTCGGCTCATTGCAGCCTCCACCTCCTGTGTTGAAGCGATTCTCCTGCCTCAGCCTCCAGAGCAGCTGGGATTACAGGCACCCGCCACCATGCCAGGCTGATTTTTGTATTTTTAGTAGAGATGGGGTTTCACCATGTTGGCCAGGCTGGTCTGGAACTCCTAACCTCAGGTGATCCGCCTGCCTCTGCCAAAGTGCTGGGATTACAGGCGTGAGCTACCATGCCCAGACGGGTCTTATGTTTAAATACAGTCATTTTAACCCTCATAACAATTCCAGGTTGGTGTTGCTATCCTAGTGAACAGATAATGAAACTAAGTTTAGGGGAGGTTAAACTTCACATGTTAGTAAAGAACAGAGCCAAGATTTGATCCCAGATACCTGACCTTCCTGACACAAAGCATGCTGCTTTTCAGAGACAGCCCCATTCTGAGGCAGGATGCTTGGCAGTGCCCCTCTCCCCATGACAGGTACAGAAAGGTGATACACACTTTACTAACATGCTTTTTAATAAGAAAAATACTGCTGTCACCAAAAATAAATAAATTGTATTCACAACTTTGGGATCAAGGTAACTATCCTGAATGCCTTTTGTTGCTGTAGGAAAATCGATCAAAAGAAAAGGAAGGCATCAGTGCACATGAATTTTTTTTTTTTTTTTTTTTTTTTTTTTTTGAGACAGTGTCACTCTGTCGCCCAGGCTGGAGTGCTGGGGCGAGATCTCAGCTCACCGCAAGCTCTGCCTCCTGGGTTCACGCCATTCTCCTGCCTCAGCCTCCCGAGTAGCTGGGACTACAGGTGCCCGCCACCATGCCCATCTAATTTTTTGTATTTTTAGTAGAGACAGAGTTTCACTGTGTTAGCCAGGATGGTCTCGATCTCCTGACCTCATGATCCACCCACCTTGGCCTCCCGACAGTACACATGATCTTAATAGATTTTAAATGTTCTTTATGATCCTTGAGCCACCAAATCTACACCAAAATGCTTTCACGTTCTAAAGTGACTAGTGAAATTATTTTGTGCAGCCAATTTAAAATATGTTAGTTATATTCCTATTCCAAATGTGCTCCATTTGTAATTTATGATATGTTGTGATCCTTCGTATGAGCAATATATGTATAAGAATTAATTTGGAACTCGTAATCTAAGTTTTCTGTTTTAGGATACAGTGGAGGGCAATAGTTGTATATTTTGTGAGTACATAAATACACAATTATGAACTTTTTCCTAAGTCAAAATATTAATGCTATATCGAAATTTCTAGTATCTCATATAGTAATACCCCTATTTCTCCCTTTCAGCTGCTCCTTGACACTCTCCTGAGATACCAGACAATAAAAAATGTAGATTTTAAAAAGTGACCATCACCTTATACTTTATAATAAGGCACAATTCTGTGCTGTTCTTATTCTATTAAAGACAATAACTACAATATATAAATATGGTAAGTAAGTGACAAAAATTCAATGGTTTCTAAT
The DNA here is from genome assembly GCF_049350105.2 of Macaca mulatta. Taxonomy (NCBI): domain Eukaryota; kingdom Metazoa; phylum Chordata; class Mammalia; order Primates; family Cercopithecidae; genus Macaca; species Macaca mulatta. The sequence goes on along the minus strand of NC_133412.1, from coordinate 33,849,428 downwards.
TACTGTGAAAAACTTTGATTAGTTTTTCTTCCATGATTAAGTGTCAGACTTCTCTAAATCTTTTAAAAATATATACATTATTCTCTGTTCTTGTTTCCATCATTTCGCTTGAGATTTTTCAGAGCACTTTTGCTGTCAGTCTTGTGCCATTTTAAAATAAGATCTTTCACTACCTGTATCCAGTGTCAAAAAGTCCCTGGGTATAACTCCTATTAATAATTGAGAGTCCTGGTGGCTTTCTTTCTCTGCTTGTTAGTATTCAGCTAACTTATCTCTGCCAAAGAGAGTTAATAACAAGCTGGCTATTATACATTTTAAATGAGCTATGCATATTAAAAGGATTATTAAAATGTTACATGAGACATAAACTCAAAGGTAGAAACAATCATACATGAAGAGCAAGAACATTCTAATACTACACTCTGAATAAACAGGAAAGACATGGCAGAGGTTCACTGGTTTGCTGACACTAACAGCAATGAAGTCAGGAAAAGAGCTGGTACCTCACTAAAAATAACCTTGGGGGCCACCCACGAGCAGGTTTGCAAATAACTAACACTTGAGTTACACCACCACTTGGCCTAACCTGAATGATATTGATCCATGTGACATTTAATAATAGTGTAATTATACAGCTTTTTAACCTTTTCAAATGCAGCTCCAATTTGAGATAAGAAAAATGACAAATCTACATATTTTTTCTTCTATGAAATTTGCATAAAGCTGAATAGTTGTATCTGTTAATAAATATTTATAATGACAGAATAGAATGTTTCATTAGGAACAAGACTGAGTGCCATTTTACTGATTCACTTACTTCTTTTGTATATCCATGTCATACCTTTTTTTGCCTTTGTAATTTTACACTTTATTCTAAACTATACATCAAATTTACTCAGGGATTTGAGGATCAGTTAGTTTCCTCACTTGCAAAATCAAAGGAGAGTAAGATAGATTATTTGTATTCAAACTGTTTTTAACATGTTTTTCAACATATGCAAAAGATGAGCTAGAGCCGGTAAGGCTGACAGTGGGTAGATAGGGACTTTCTCCCAGGTAAAATGCTGATTTTCCTTCCTTTCCACCCTACAAGAACTCTAGGGAATCTAGTTAAAAACAAAGCAAAGCAAAAATACTTACAAGAACTAAGAAGTAAGGTTAGCAAGGTCACAGGATACAAGATTAATATAACAATCCAACAATAAAATTAATAAAACATTTTCTTTCACAGTAGTAGTATTCAAAAGAATAAAATACTTAGGAATAAAGTTAATGAAACAAGGAGAAGACCTTTATACTGAAAACTATAAAACATTATTGAGAGAAATGAAAGATCTAAATAGTGATATATGTGTTTGTGGATTGAAAGAGTTAAGATGATAGTACTCCCCAAATTAAACAATCAGATCTATAAAATTCTTATCAAAATCCCAGTAGGTTTTCTGTAGATGTTGACCAACATATCCTAAAATTTAGATTATAATCTAGATTAAAAAACACCTAAAATAGTTTAAAAGAATTCCAAAGAAAAAGACTGGAGGACTACACCACCTGGTTTCAAAACTTACTATAAAATTCCAGAAATTAACACAGTGTGGCATTGGCATAAAGATAGATATATAAATTAATGTAAAAACAACAGAATTCAGAAATAAATGCACATGTATATGGTAAGTTGATTTTTGACAAAGATTCCAAAACAATTCAATGTAGAGGAAGAACAATCTTTTTTTTAAAAAAATGGAGGTGGAGTAATTATATCTATGGATGTATCTATCAATTTATCTAAAAGAACATAGGCCCTTGCCTCACACAATAGACAAAAATTAGCTCTAAATGAAACATAGACCTAGGTGTAAAACTACAACTATAAACTTCTAGAGAAAAACATAGGTAAAAAATTCTGTAACCTTAGGTTAGTCAAATATTCATTAGATATAACACTAAAAGCACAATCCATTTTTAAAATAATAACTTGGACTTCATTACTATTAAAAACGTTTCCTTTTTAAAAGTGGTAAGAAAACCACAGGCTGGGAAAAATATTTGCAAATGATATATCTAAAAATTGACACATATTCAGAATATATAAAGAAAACCTACAACTCAATAAGACAAACATCTAACCAGGCATGTGGCTCAAGCCTGTAATCCCAGAACTCTGGGAGACTGAGGTGGGTGGATACCCTGAGGTCAGGCATTCGAGACCAGCCTGGCCAACATGGTAAAACCCCATCTCTACTAAAAATACAAAAAAAAATTAGCCAGGCATGGTGGCGCATGCCTGTTGTCACAGCTACTTCGGGAGGCTGAGGCAGGAGAATCACTTGAACCTGGGAGGCAGAGGTGGCAGTGAGCTGAGATCACGCCACTGCACTGTAGCCTGGGCAACAGAGCAAAACTTCGTTTGAAAAAAAAAAAAAAAAAGACAACACAAAATAACCAAATGATTTTAATAGATATGCAAATGATTAATAAGCATGTGAAAAATGCTCAAGACTTCTGGTTTCTGGTCTAACATGTGTAAAGAACTTGGAAGTTATCACTTCCATCCTCACAATAAGAAAGCTGAACAAATTGAAAATCAACAGCTCTTCTTAGATCCCTCGGGTAATTGAGGCCACAGGGCAAACTGCTGCCCCCAAAATGGCAGAGACAGGTAAATACAGAGAATCACAGCATACTGGGAACAGAAGTTGCTAGTGGAGACAATACTATGGATAATGGACTAACTTTTGGATATTGAGCCTTGGACTAGTTGGAGAGAACAACTCCTGGACATCCAGCTTTAGGGATCATCAGTTTTACCTCTAGGAGTCATATAAGGTCTTCAGGGTAAAGAACAGAGAAAAATCTCCTCATGCTCTGGTAGGGGAGATAAAGATGGGGAATAATCATTTTGAAATACATGCAGAGCACTCTGTTCTCCTTAACAAAGACTTGTTCTCAAGGGATCGATCTTAATAGTGCCTAGCTGGTTTGAGTTTTGCTAGACCCTAAATGACTCTGGAGAAGGAAAATACCCAACTTCAGCCTCCTCAAGGCTTTGATGTGGGAGAAAGGATTACAACTGAAACAACTATAAGACTCAGACACTATATGAGAAGGAGTCTCTAGGGAAACCCAAAGACAACAGAGAAAAACAAGGACACTAGGGGAAATTTTATTTTTTCACACCTACTGCAACAGCAGTAGTAAACACAGTCTAAATATGATTTAGATAAATGTAAAGCCTCACATGAAAGGTCTGTTTACCACAGTGCTATTTACCTGATACAGTATATTTGACTTTCAACAAAAAATTACAAAGCATGCTAAAGGCAAAAAACAAACAAAAAACCCATAGTCTAAAGAGACAAGCAAACCAAATTCAGATACAGCAGATTTTGAAATTATCAGAAAATTAAAAATAACCATGATTAATATGCTGAGGTGCTAAAAGGTCTAATGAAAAGGTGAGCAACAAGAAAGAATCGATGGATAATATAAGCAGAGAGCTGGACATGCTAAAAAAGAATAAAAGGAAATGCCAGGAAAGAAACCACTTGTAACAGGAATGAAGACTGCCAGTAGACTAGATACAGTAGAGGAAAGAATCATTGAACTTGAAGATATGTCAATAAAAACTTTCTATACCAAAAAGCCAAGAAGAAAAAAGAATTTTTAAAAATGGAACAGAATACCCAAGAACCACAAGACAATTACAAAGAGTATAAATATATGTAACAGAGTTGCCAAAAGGAGAAGAAAGAGAAAGGAACAGAAGAAATATTTGAAGTAATGATGATGAAAATTTTTCAAAATTTTCAAAACCACAGATCTAGAAAGCTAGGATAACATTGAGCAGGGTAAATACCAAAAAAGCACACCTCCATAAAATAATCAAACTGCAGAAAACTAAAGAGGAAGAGAAAATCTAGAAACAAGCCAGAGGAGAGAAAAACACCTATAGAGGAACAAAAATAAAAATGACATTGGATTTCTCTTGAGAAACCATGCAAGCAAGAACAGCATGGGGTGAAATATTTAAAGAATTGAAAGAAAAAAAAAACTACCTAGAATTTTGTACCCAGTGAAATTATCCTCCGAAAGTGAAAGAAAAATAAAGACTTTCTCAGAAGAAAAAAATTGCAGTAGACCTACCTTGCAAGAAGCATTACAAGAAGTTCTTCAGAGAGGAGGAAAATGATATAGGATCTGCTTAGATCTACATAAGCAAAAGGGAGCATCAGGGAGGAAGTGTAAGTAACATAAAATATTTTATTTTTCATATTAATGGATATAATACATTGTTCAAAATAACAACGAAGCAATATATCTGATGATTACAGCTTATGGACAAATGAATGACAGCTGTATTATAGGGATGGGAGGCCCTCCTCTTTCCTTTCCCTCAGGCTGCTGGATGGGGACATGATGAGGAGCCATTTAGATCATATGGACAGGGATGAAACGATGAGTAGAAGGAGCCTGGGTCCCTAACGTTACGGATTACCATATGATCTCTAGATGTTATTTGAAGGTCCCCATTAGAATTAGCTGAGCCTCTAACTACATACAAGAGTCTAGGACCGGTAGAGAAGTGTGGGAGGAATCCCGAGTATGCAGGGTTAAAGGGGGATCAGAGAATGAAGGTAGCTCAGGTGCACGGTTCTCATCAGTAGGTTGTCAATAAAAGGGTAATGAGAGAGAGATGAGAACTTGAAGAGACAATAAAGGACACAATTTGCTGCTTTCTGAATCCCTGATGAATCTGAGTCAGTTAAGGTATAAATGCTTCAAAAATAAATACTATGATTGGCAAGAATGGACTCTTGTTAAGTGCTTTCTAATAGTAGAATTTGCATTTATTATAAACCTACTGCATTGATGTTGCACTTTTACCAAAATTAAAGCCATTAAGTCAAATAATCCTAGTTTGATTAAGAATAAGAGATGTATTAATCAGCTACTGTAAGAACATTATCACATTATTTAAAGAAAACTAAAAAAACATTATGACGAGATCATGTGCCAAACTTAATGAACATAGGCAGGAAAATTTGGGTTGCTTAAAGATTTTTAAAAACAAATTTGTGTGGAGATTTTTGCAGCATAGATATGGATATAGATAGAGATAGATATATGAAAGATATATGAAACAAAGTCGTTAGCAATGTTTAGGTCTGGTTTATGGGATTAGGTAATATGTTTTCTTTTAGTATTTTTTACATTTTTGATCATTTTTTAAAAGAGGAAAAATAAATATTTTAAATTTAAAAGTCCTCCATCTTGAGAGGCCAAGGTGGGCGGATCATGAGGTCAGGAGATCGAGACTATCCTGGCTAACACGGTGAAACCCCGTCTCTACTAAAAATACAAAAATTAGCCAGGCGTGGTGGCAGGCGCCTGTAGTCCCAGCTACTGGGGAGACTGAGGCAGGAGAATCACTTGAACTCACAAGGCAGTGGTTGCAGTGAGCTGAGATCACACCACTGCACTCCAGCCTGGGCGACCAACAGAGTGAGACTTAATCTCAAAAAAAAAAAAAAAAAAAAAAAAAAAGCCTCTGTCTCCCTAAATGTTAGTTGAAGGGAAACAGGTAGAAATAGTGGATATAAGGAAAGTGTACACTTGAAGTGCTTTCGCTTTTGTAAAGGAAGAGAAGAGACACTTCCAAAGGCATGCGCGTTCTTCAGCTGTGAATGGGCCTTTGTCTGTGGTCATCTCTATCAGTCCTGCCAAGGACAGGGATTTTCCATGTGAGTCTAAGAGGATTAAAACGGTAAACAAGAGTGACTGTGACAAGCTAAGATGTGCCTTTAGGATAACCAAAGGTCAGAAAAGGATTAAGTAAACTGACCCAGTTGGAGAAGGTTGAGAAATACCCTATCAAGGAGAACCTGACATTCTGAGGACAAGAGTGTTTGCTCGGGCAGAGCTGAGGAGAATGACACTCAGGGTGTGATCCTGGGGACAGCCTCAGATCAGAGAAGTGGAGTCTGGAGTAGGAAAACTGGAGATTTTTCTGTGAGGAGAACCCAGGGAGGCTGCTGGCTGAGCTGGCGAGAATGTGGAGAAGCAAAGCAAAGACAAGACCCTGCTCCTGAGGTCTGGAGGTTGAAGAGAAAAGGAGTGTGGGTGAAGTAGTAATCTCAGAGACTGAGGCTAAGAGAAGTCTCTGGACTGAATAAAGGCACTGCCACTAGAGAAGAACCAGAAGGTCCCAGAGTGCGTTATATCAAAATACCGGGGAATTGTTCTTAACATTTGCTTCAATTGTGTAGCTGTATAATGCACACACCTTAACTTCCCCGTTCTGTAAGTAGCAATACCTGCGTATCAACACCACAGTGCACCCTGTTGGGAAAAGAAGCATTGTTGGTGATCAGAGAGTGAGGAAAGGAAGGATACTGACTTCAGTAGAGGGAATGCCATTTCACAAAATACAGCTAAGGATGTTATGCACGCAAAGTTGTCTTTTAATTATCACAGTAATCCTGTGCAGTCAGTAATATTATCCCTGCTCACAGACCTGCAGAGAAAAGAGTTGACTAATGTGGTCAAGCTGCCCATCAAGCTTAAGTCTGGTTTGAGCCCAAGCGCTCACTTCCCACCTTACCATGCCCGTGAGCACTCTCTGATCTGACTCAGAAATGAAGAGTTAAATTCAGGTGAGTCAAAATAGATCATTCAAGTGGAGAATAATCTGTGTGGCATCCTTATTGCTAAAATGCATGATAAACTTTCAGTATTTTACCTAATTTCCTAAAGATTCCAAAGAGATACTTAATTCTCAAGACCCAAAAAAGCCAGAAGCATTCCATTCTCCAAATGAAAAAATTGCATGTAATATTTTTTAAACGGAGCATCATTATATTTGTGGCATTATGGAAATAGATATAATCAGGTGCATAAGCTGTATGCACAGTGTCCACATAATGTCTCAGACACACTAATCTGAGAGGTTGAAGAAATCAAATATTGTTAAATATTATTCAGAGATGTACAAAGGTAGCTCTCAGGAAGCCATCAGTAGGTTTATACCAAGTCCATGTTTTCCTTTTCTATTTTTGTATTAGAGAATAGCTGTTGATAATCAAGAAAGATTATTTTTTTCCAGGGTTAGGGAGGGAGCAGAGGAAGCAACCAATTACACTAAATCAGAAGTATCATTTCAGGGGGTTGTAATAACTGATAGGATGGTGAGTGTTTTATTTAAAGTTCCAACAAATAATTTTAAGGAGAATGTTTCATTAATTCACTTAGTCATTCGGTCTTCATTCTTTCCTGCCAGTGCCAGTACTGGTAAGTGTGAGAGAAAAATGAGTAGGACATGATCCTTTCCTCACAGTGAGGCAATAGACACACAGGAGTTAACTACAATGAAATATGATGGGCTTTGCAAGGACAGATGAGCAAAAGGTTGTGGGAGCCAGAAGAAGGGAAGCATCTATTGCACCAAGACCTATGTGACTGTTAAGGCTCCCCAAAGGCAGAGGCCAGGCCCCAGACCCTGGAGTGGCTGCCAACATCGCAGCTGCAGAGCCGCGGTTACACCATTGTAGCAACAGCCAGAAAGCAAGATGCAGCCAGGCCCAGCAACCCCAGGGTTGTGGTTAACAGGTGTTGAAGCAAGTGTGAAGGAAGTGTGAGATCAAACCACAGCTGGGTTTGGAGAGGTAAACCTCTCTTAAATGCATAAAGAAATAACCTAAGCAGGCAATGTGGTCACCTGACTGAAGTTTAAGTTCGTCTTCAAATTTATCAGGATCCAGGGTTTTTCCCATTGTTTTTCTAAGCTTTGACACTTACCTGGGTTACAGCTCTGAGTTGGAAAAGGACAGAAATGTTGAGAATCAAATGCCTGGAAGTGAAAGATGAACCTCTGTAAGAAAGTGACCAGAGTGTTCATTAGCACTTTGTTTGGAACTTTCTCACCTGCTAAGTCCTCATCTGCTTCTTCCCTTAAAAATTGCAATGCTTCATTCATTCATTCATTTGTTAATTAAGCATATATGGAGCACCTACTGTGGACTAAACATTGATGATTCATAGATGATTAAATGCCATCTCTCCTCTCTGGGAGTTCATCTTAATGGGAAAGCAACACTCAATCCCGATACAAGGCAATAAATGTGTAAAACATATCCTGGAAACACGATGGAGGAACCGATTGATCTGCCCAAGAAAGACGTCACAGGAGAGAATGTCTTTGAGCTTGGGTGTAAAAGACATGTAGGGATTTTCAAATAGGGTGGCAAAGAGCTTTTTTTTAATTTAATTTTTATTTTGGAGAAAGGGTCGCCCTCTAACATCTACATTGGAGTGCAGTGGCACAATCATGGCTCACTGTGGCCTTGATTTCCCAGTCTCAGATGATTCTCCCACCTCAGCCTCCCAAGTAGCTGGGACTACAGGGACATATACCACTGCACCTTGCTAATTTTTTATATTTTTTTTTGTAGAGATGTGACTTTGCCATGTTGCCCAGGGTGGTCTCAAACTTCTGAACTCAAGTGATCCGCCCGCCTTGGCCTCTCAAAGTGCTGGGATTATAGGCATGAACCACCATGCCTGGCACAAAGAGTTTTTAAAGAGAGAAAACAGCCTGAGCTAAGTCACAAAGGCCCAGAATTGCATGGAGTATTCAAGAAAAGGGGCCAGCATTAGGTCAGGATTGGAGTGGCAGGAGATGTGCTGGAAAGGCAGATTCGGACTACCCTTATAGAAAAGAAGAAACAAACAATTATCTTAAAAGCTTTAGCCCGTCCCAACTTGTGGGTTCAGAGACAGTGGAGTTGCCTGTAGTTGACTCTAGCTTGACTTTAACCTGTTGTTTACTAGCCGAATTTCTAAGACACAGTTTTGAAACAGGCAAAGTACATGTAGAATGTCCCATTGTCCCCTTTCTGCTTCATCCCTCTAAAGAGCACTCTTTGTCTCCAGACTTCTTTCTAGCTTCTTTTATTCTGTGATCTAACAGAGTCTGGCAGCTGGAGGCTCCCTTCCTCTTGCCTTTACTCCAGGCTCAACTGAATCTGATAAACATATTAAAAAAAAAAAAAAACATAGTAGCTTCACTGTGCTCCTTCTCAAAACAATACATCTGACTCTCAGTAGAAGTGTTCAATATTTTACATAAACTAATTTTTGGATCTAGCAAGTATGTACCTGTGTGTTTGCATATGTGGCTGTGAAGATTTTGAGAAGAAAGGAGAGCAGATACTATTTGGTCTGCTGATGTCATCATCTGGATTCACACGTCACTGAGAGTGAGGAGCTGACCACCTCTAAGCTCTACCTTCTTACAGGTTGGTGTGGCCATGGTCCTAGCACCCATAGTCTGATGGTTGAATGGGGCTTCAATGTACAAGGTTAATATGTTTCAAATATTTATAATAATCCCTATTAAAGATGTAGTAAATTACCCTACCAAAAAACAACAAATTTCATTCACGATGTCCCACTCTATCTTGAAGAATCCATAGGCTTCCTACTTTGAGAATAATCAGTGTGTAATGGGCTGCTTTGAACAAACTAAAGTGAGAAAACACAAATAGAGCTCTACATTTTATGATAGTTGTGTTGTCAATATTGGTCAATGGCCTACAAACATAAATATCACCATCATGATCTATGAAACCAAAGGTGCCTCCTGGCCCCCTAATACAGTCATGTGTCACTTAACAATGGGGATACATTCTGAGAAATGCATCACTAGGCGATTTTGTTGTTGCGCAAACATCATAGAGTGTACAGTAATTAAGCAAACCTAAATGGCATAGCCTCCTTCCTACACACCTAGGCTGTGTGATATGGCCGATCGCTCCTAGGCTACAAGTCTGTACAGCATGTTACTGTACTGAATACCGTAGGCAATTGTAACACAATGGTAAATGTTTGTCTATCTAAACATCTGTAAACATAGGAAAGGTACAGTAAAAATAGAGTATGAAAGATTAAAAATGGCACGCCTGTATAGGGCATTTACCATGAATGGAGGTTGTGGGACTGGAGGTTGCTCTTAGTTAGTGAGTGGTGAGTGAATGTGGAGGTCTAGGACTCTACTGTACACTACTGTAGACTTCATAAACATTGTACACATAGAAGCTACACTGATTTTTTTCTTTCTTCAATAGTAAGTTAACCTTAACATACTGTAACTTTTTTATTTTAGAAACTTTTTTAACTCTTTGATTATTTTGTAATACTTAAAATACAAACACATTGTACAGATGTACATTTCCTTTCTTTATATCCTATTCTATCAGCTTTTTTCTATTTAATGTTTTTTTTCACTTTCCAAACTTTTTTGTTAAAAACAAAGACACACACACACATTATCGTAGGCCTACAAAGGGTCAGGATTATCAGTTCTACTGTCTTCCACCTCCACATCTTATGGTCTTCAGGGTCATTAACATGCATGGAGCTGTCATCTCCTATGATCATAATGTCTTTTTCTGGAATACCTGCTGAAGGACCTGCCTGAGACTGTTGTGCAGTTCCTTTTTTTTTCATAAGTAGAAAGAGTATACTCTAAGACAATAATTTAAAAGTATAGCATAGTAAATACACAAACCAGTAACACAGTTGTTTTTTATCAAGTATTATGTCTGCACCACATAATTGTATGTGTTATTCTTTTTCACCTGCCAGTGCAGTAGGTTTGTTTACACTCACATCACCACAAACACGTGATTAATGTGTTGCACTAAGAAGTTACCATGGCTACAACATCACTAGGCAATAGGAATTTTTCAGCTCCATTATAATCTTATGGGACCACCATCATATATGCAGTCTGGCATCAACCAAAACATTGTCATGTGGCGTATGACTGTATTCTTTACTTACTCTAAATAGTAACTCACATATGGTCTATTACAAGAGATACAGATTTCTAATATATTCTCCATCTTCTACTGAGGTTCTAGAGGATTTGGGGATGAAGTGAGTGTTTACTATGATTGGTATGGCTAGAGGAATATATGTCTTTTAGTGCAAGCAGAACCCTGTACTATGATAGTTAAGCAAGAGCCATGTGCCTTTCCGTGTGTATAGTCTGAAACTTTTACAGTCTCTAGGGGCAGTATTGGGAGCAAGAGGAAGAGATGATACTAATAAGCTCTGATCTTGCAGATGCAGAATTCTGGGACAAGAACTGACTATAAAAGGCTTTGCCAACTGGGGATCCAGGACTGGCACTCAAATTAAAAAGTGAGAGCCTCTCTTTTTCTCTTTTTTGTGTGAACCTTTTCCTCTCTACAAAGTAAACGAGGCCTAAGGTACTCTTTTCCCAGTTCTACTGTGGGTGTTCAGCTTCATGAGCAAAGGGAGATGAAGGATTTGGTTTAAACCAACATCTTAAGCAGGTCAGTTGGGAACTCTTCTACACCTCCTGGGAAAGCTAAATATGGTAACATTCTCCCCAGGCCCTCACAGGGACTATGTCACAAAGCAGAGCTGGGTATATTGTATAGGCCTTCATAACGAGCATCACAATGCGGGGTTTGCCAAAGGTGCTGAGCTGCCTCCATGCAGTACTGGGAAACAATTGTTGGAGGGGAGTCGAGAATTTTGAGCATTATTCTCTTCTCCTGAGCTGAACTCTTCATCTTATTTGACAGTGGCTGTGTGCAACACAGGTTAACCCATTGCCTTGGGTAAATGAAAATCCAAACTGAGGGTCTGCAGAAGCGTTTTCCATCTGTGACTCAGGCAGGGCTTTTGCATATTAGCACAGAGCTCAACGAGCAGCAAGAGGGTTGCTTGTGCGTGGGTTATGTTTGCTGTGTTCCAAAACTAAGACAAAATCTGGCCTCAGATCCCTGAGGTCTAACTAATCCAGTAATGAGCTGAGACAGCTTGATAGGTGTTTCCACCCAATTCCCAGACTGTTCTGTTCTGGGAAGCTATTTTCTAAGTTGAATATGGGGTAAATGTAATGGGCCCTGCTCAAAAATGACAAATCTCATTGTAAAATCATCTACAAATGAGTTGAGCTGGTGATGCCTTAAAACACTCCTCTGTTTCTAAAGTTACATTAAAGAGTCTTATTGTCAAGAAAACATGATAGGTTTATCAAATACCCTGTAGAATACCGTACTCGAAGTGCCTGCTTTATCTTATGCAATTTTTCTATTTAATCTGAGCTGTATGTATGCTACTGCAGCTTCAAAACATCTGGGCACAGCAATTTTTTCTATCCTGCACCTGCAAAGGGTAAGTACACACATAAACAAAAAAGAAATTAAATCTTCCGCAGAGCTGGGGGAAAAAAAAAAAGAACCCAACCAGCCATGAAGCTCAAGGGAGCAGTATGACAAGTGCTGAGCTGTAAACAAGCTTGAGAGGGATTTAATTCTTATGACAAGTGCCAGTGGTGGCATCTCACATGGACTCAGCATATGCACACATTTCAGAGAGGAGCCACACAGGATTTCATGCAAATAGAAAAGAAGGAAAAAAAAAAAAGAAAAAAGAAAAAGCTCTCAGTGCATCAGCTTCTTCTCATCTATAAATAGCCAAGCAAATCAGGATGAGCTAGTGTTGTAATTATCTTGATTTTCAGAATTTTTTGCCACTCAGAAGAGATTTTTACAGTCTCCTCCCTGCTCTTTATAATTATAGCTGCTGTTCCAACCTCTGCTAAGGGTTGGTGGTTGCAATGTGATATTTGCCAGGTGGCTGCTCTGCAGCAGAGAAAATTACCAAGTTTCCTTGGTTTGTCCGGTTTTGTCTTGTAAGATCCAATTCAAAACTTCAGAAGGCAGCCATTCATCATCTTCTGACAGCCATTTCTTCACTTATCCTTGTAACTTCTAGACTGTGGCACCGTGGGTTCTTCCTGCACTTGAGTAAATGACATGACTAAGATACCAGAGTAGCTGTGCTTCACTTTGCACAGAATCACAGACACCAATGTCGGGAAAGGATTAGAAACCAAGCCTTGTGACAGCCCAGAAGCTGGATTCCTTCCAAACGTGGAATGCCATGTTTGCTGATTTGTATTTTCTTTGTGTGTTCAAGAACTACACTGCAGAGTGCAAAAGGAGGGTAGAGAATGATGATTGAAAACAGGCCGGTGGGATGGGAGATCCTGCTCGTTGCCTACCTAGTACCCTTCTCCTTGTCTCTCATATCAAGAGTGGGCAAACTGCAATCCACAAGCTAAATCTAGCCTTCTGGCTGCTTTGATAAATAAAGTTTAATTGGAATGCAGCCTCACATGTATTGCCTATGGCTGCTTTCATGCTACAAGGGCAGAATTGAGTAGTTGCAACAGATGCTGTATGTTCTGCCAGGCCTAATATATTTACTATCTGGTCTTTTATAGAACAAGTGTGCCAACCTCTGTCTTATATTCACAGAATTCCATTTTGATGGTGGCAGCCCTGTGCCAATTTTTTAAAAGTCACTTTCTTATAGCTGGAGGTAACCACATGATCCAGTTCTGCCTAATGAGATGCAAGAGAAAATGAACTTGGGGGAGGCCTCCAGGAAAACTATTGTTTGTCATATAAAGCTGGCACTGGCCACTGTCCTTCTCCTTTCTCTTTCTTTTTCTTCCTTGTGGAGTGGCTATGCTAACACTTTTTGGGGCATGGTTCCCACTTCTGGTGCCTGGTGGAAATGGTGGCTTTCTTGTGACTGTGAGGATGAAAGTAACATCCCAAGGACATAAGTGGGAATGTGGGTTCTTAATGGCTTCCTTGAGTAGTTGCTTTAGTCCTGGACTGGTTAACCCTAGAAAGATTAGCCCATTGGCTGACCCACCTACAAGGGTTTCTATACATTGTAAACAAATGGAATCCCAACTGAAAACTAGGCTGGTCTTGATGGTATGAGTCAGAGAAAACGGATGTCAGAGAATGTAAGAAGCTGCCCTCCCTGTCCTACTTCTATGGAAACATTCTAGGTAAGATTAAAATCCCCAAGTCCTGTAATGAAATTTCTATCTTCAGTGTTAGATGGTCACTTGAATCTTTTTTTCTTTTTTGAGATGGAGTCTTGCTCTGTCGCCCAGGCTGGAATGCGGGGACCGGATCTCAGCTCACTGCAAGCTCCGCCTCCCGGGTCCACGCCATTCTCCTGCCTCAGCCTCCCGAGTAGCTGGGACTACAGGCGCCCGCCACCTCGCCCGGCTAGTTTTTTGTATTTTTTTGGTAGAGACGGGGTTTCACCGTGTTAGCCAGGCTGGTCTCGATGTCCTGACCTCGTGATCCACCCGTCTCGGCCTCCCAAAGTGCTGGGATTACAGGCTTGAGCCACCGCACCCGGCTTGAATCATTTTTTAACGAACAATTCAAACTTTCAATGCAAATTGTCTGTACTGTAAGAAGAAAGTTCCCTGAATTTCTTTCCTAAAAGTTATCTACTTTTGTGGCATATGCCTCCTTAAATCTATTAGCTATTTTCAGTGGTCAATAGCAGCATTATGGAATGGTGATAACTCCTTTTAACTTAGATAAAAATGATTGTATTTAGGATATGAGAATAGGTAGAATCAGGTGAATACTCTTAACTCTGTACATGAAAACTTTATGTTCATTCAGTTTCTGAAGAGTTAAAAACCATTTCTGCACAATTTCCACAGTTCTTCCCACAGTCATTGTCTTTTCCCTGCCCTCTTCTTCTTTCTTCCCTCCCCTGAATTCCCATGCTTGATGCTTTAGGACATGGGGTTAGTGAGAGATTAGAGAAGGCTGGAGAGTGAGGAGTTCATAAAATAATCTGTGCAATTTCTTCCCCTCACTTTATCATACAGTGATCAAACTGAATCCATTAATTGATTTTTCGCAAAATATGATCATTGCAGTAACGAAATTGGCCCAGGCCAAAACAGCAGCTTTAATGGGGACACAGCCGAAACCACCCTGCTGCTCCCCACTGCTTTCTTCCCTGAGCCTCAGTAGAACAGCAAAGATTCTGAAAGAAAACTTTAAGTGCATGTTGAAATACCTAATCTTTTCTCATGAAATCCAAAGAAAATATGCAGTGTCTATGGAAAATAATTCCTCCTTAGGGTCCAAAAATGTCTGCAGTGAATATGACCTCACCGTGTATGAGATCTATGTTGATTTTTAAGATAGGAATTTTACTTCATTTTTAAATAACAAAATCTTTAAAAATAATTTCATTTGGACATTTGTATGACTGCATCTGTCTCACAGACATCCTTTAAGAAAGCATAAAATATGCTTTGTTGAGGGTAAGTTTAAATATTATTTGGTTATTATTTCTATCTTGGTTTGATTGCTTTATACCAAAAAGGCCAGTAGTTGGTTCCGCTCTTGATGATTTTGTCTACAAATTATTATAGACTTTTGGCTACCATGCTTGTGAAGTTTCGAAGTCAAGCAAATGTGGTTAAATTATAAAAAAGTGATCAGAATGTATAAGGCAGTTGGTGTTTTAAATAATCATATTTCCGCAATTCAAAGGAATCATTTTCTCTTCTTTTCTATCTTATGAATGACAGCAGATCCACCACACTCCCTCAACAGAAAAATGGTTCTAAAATGTAAGCACAGCCAATGATGGCTCAGCCTCCTCTCCACGTATCTGTGAAATGACAAAGCGGTCTGGAAATATTCCTGATTTTTTTTTTAATTAAAAACCCTAGAGTTTAAGGGTTCTGAGTCAGGATGTAAATAAACTGTTTACTTTAAATAAAATCTGGGAATTTAGGACGGTTGTGGTGGCTCACGCCTGTAATCCCAGTACTTTGGGAGGCCGAGACGGGTGGATCACGAGGTCAGGAGATCGAGACCATCCTGGCTAACATGGTGAAACCCCATCTCTACTAAAAATATATTAAAAATTAGCCGGGCATGGTGGTGGGCACCTGTAGTCCCAGCTACTTAGGAGGCTGATTCAGGAGAATTGCTGAACCCAGGAGGCAGAGCTCGCAATGAGCCAAGAACGCGCCACTGCACTCCAGCCTGGACAACAGAGTGAGATTCTATCAAATAAATAAATAAATAAATAAATAAATAAAATAAAATAAAATAAATAAAATCTGGGAATTTAGAAGGGCATGAGAACTTGTATCACTTGTGTAGGCAGAATTCCAAAATGGCCCTGAAGATTCCACCCTTTGGTGTGCATGCCCTGTATAATCCTTCCCTTTGTGTGCAGGCAGAACCTGTGAATATGATGGGATGAATCATATGGGTGAATAAGCAATGGACTTTTCGTTAATCAAAAGGGAGGTTTGTGGGTGGGCCCTAGAGAGTGGAAGTGTGAGAAGGCCTGTGAGGGAACCACGTAGCTGAGACCTGAGGGCAGCCTCTAGGAGCTGAGGGCAACCCCAGCTGTTTCTCGACCAGCAGGAATCAGGGACCTCAGTCCTACAACTGCAAGGAAATGAACTCTGCCAGCAACCCGAATGAGCCTGGAAGAAGACCTTAAGCTCCAGATGAGACCCCAGACCCAGCCAATACCCAGATTTCTGTCCAGTGAGATTGATCAGAGGACCCAGCTAACCTGTGCCAGGATTCCTAACCCATAGAAACTGTGAGATAATATATTTGTGTTGTTGTAAGCTGCTAAGGTTGTGGTGATTTGTTATGCAGCAGTAGAAATCTAATAAAATCACACATCCAAAGCCTATCTTTGATAACACTTACAGCCAGGGAGCTCATATTCTATTTGTAGGAAAGAGATATCTCTCTCTAGAACTTTTCTTTTCTTTCTTTTTTTTTTTTTTTTGAGACAGAGTCTCGCTTAGTCGGCCAGGCTGGAGTGCAATGGCGCGATATCGGCTCACTGCAAGCTCCGCCTCCCGGGTTCACGCCATTCTCCTCAGCCTCCTGAGTAGCTGGGACTACAGGCACCTGCCGCCTCGCCCGGCTAATTTTTTGCATTTTTAGTAGAGACGGGGTTTCACCGTGTTAGCCAGGATGGTCTCGATATCCTGACCTCGTGATCCGCCCGCCTCGGCCTCCCAAAGTGCTGGGATTACAGGCGTGAGCCACTGCGCCCGGCCTAGAACTTTTCTTCTGGGGTTGACGGTCTGTTGGATGAGTGTTGTACTTGGCAAGGAACCCATAAAAGTTCATAAGAATGACTTGATTGACAGTAAAATTCATCCATTCATTCATTTTAAAAAGATTTGAGTGCCTGCTCTATGCTAGGCATGCTTCCAGGTATTATTTTATATGATGATGCTCAGTTTTTTCTGTTTTCCCCTCTAGATACTATTTCCACTCTTCTGTGTCTCGCGATGCTTAATTTTGTAGACTACTCTGTAGGGCTTCCATGTATTATGGATGAAACATGAAATAAACTAACAGGAAGATTAAAGTATAGAAAGAGAATGAATAAGTCAGGACATGTATTTCCCTGAGTTTTTCCCTATGGGAGAACCTTGAATTAGCTGCCTTTCTCCATCTTGTTGTCTATCTCTGAGTGGCCCCCTCCCCTTGTCCCTGTTCCTGGATGGTAAGGTCTCCCCATGTCACTAGTCCTGGTGTACTGCCCTCTCCCTGCTGGTATACCAAAACCTTTGCCATACCTTTATAAGAAGTTTCTTTATCAAACTCTCTCTATTTCTTTGATGCTCTTTCCTACCAGTACCTTGAGGATACAACAGCAAACATCCCCCCTGAATACTGGGTATTTGGAGCCATTGGATCGGGGGATTGGATTCTAGTTTCAGTTCATTTTCCATCTATCTACAGGAACATGGTCTTTCAGGAACACTGTTTCCTTATCTGTACAATGATAGAAGAATTTAAAGTATCTCTAAGGTTTCTATCAGGTCTCATAATCTATAAATTGGTAGGTGGGTTATAAAACTTACATTATGTGATGTTCGGAGCAAATATAATTTCTTTACTGGTGACTGATCTGGACTTCCTCATAAATATAAACCCTTCCATTGGAGACTATATTCAAGCCAATGCAATGAAATAATGTAACTTTCCCTTTAGAATACAAGATAAAAATGTCCAGTCTCTTGAACTTCTTAGTTCAGTTTTTAGTGCCTTCTCCAGCTTCCCTCCAGGATGGTGTCTCGGCTCTGGTGGGTGGGCACCAGCTTATGTTTTGTGACCTCCTAAGGAAAGGAGTTTCTCTTCTTTGACTTGCCTGTATCCTTAGGCTCCTCTGATTTCCAAGGCATTATTCCCTGTCTGCCTCCTTGCAGCGTGTTCTGTAGACTTTCATAAGGTCTAGGGCAGAGATTGGCAAACTTTTTCCATAAAGGGCCACAGACAGTAAATGTTTTAGGCTTTGTGGATCATATGGTCTTTGTTACAACTACCCAACTCTGCAGCTGAAATGCAGCCAAAGATAATATGTAAACAAATGAGTGTTTCTTTATAAAAATAGGCCACTGGGTTGGATCTGACCCGTGGGCTGTAGTTTGCCGACTCCCTGTCTACATGCTCCTTGGCTTTCTCGACTTCCCTTGGCTGTCAGTCCTGTAGACCCCGGCCCCTGAATCCTCACCAGGCAGGGCTCCAACTAGGTCCATCTGGCTCCCTAAGCCAGAGGAGTCCACTCCAAGCCGGTTAAGCCTTCAAGAATCTGAAACTCAGAACCAGCTCACACAGTAACAAAAGCAAGCTCCAGTCTTTCCTATGTACTTCTCCCAGCTTCATGCATATACGCCTCAGTTTACCTGAGTGTTTTCATAACCATTCTGTCCTAATGCTTTGCCCCAAGAAAAGAGTAAAAACAAAAACTCTGGAGGCCACTGTTTCTTGTTCCCTTTTTCTATCTCCTAGTGTCAGAAGGGTCCGATTTCCACTCCTGACCTTTATTCTTTTTCTGCCATATTCTTACTCTTACCATAGAATGATAAACTTCTTGGTCTAGATGTGGAAGGAATATATATATTGAGTGCCTTCTCTGTGATATGAGAGAACAATTTGTGTTCTTCATATGTGCACTCTTAGTTTTTAGTATGTTCAAGGGGAAATGAAGGAATTTTGAAAATCCTGTTTTGAGAAAATAGTCTGGTTTTAGGACTAATACCGTTCTACAGAAATCTATTTTGAATATCAAAAGCTGCATATCAACTCTCTCACTTTCTCTGCATGCCTTTTGGCATCTGACACCACTAAACTTACACAAATGCTTCTAGTGGACTAGGGGGAAAGTCTTGTATTCAGGAAAGCAAATGAGAAATGCACATTAATATTTTTTCTAAGTAGTACCCCTATTACAAGTGAAAAGCAAAATGAGGCAGCTATATAAGATACACTGGAAAAGCATCCTCTTTCTAAACAGTTATACTTTATCTTTTATACAAATCAGGACTGATCATGCAACTTACTTAACAGAGGTGGCTCCAAATGACTGGGCTGTTCCTTAACCAGTATTACTTTCAAAACCCAAAGTTTCCCTACACAAAGATGTCAGAAACATATGCTGGTTGCTCTCTAAAGCACTTCTGAAAGAGATAAAGTGTGGAGCAAGGGGAAGAACTTAATCTCAGGGTTTTACAGGACCACATTCCCATCTCTACTTTGTTCCTCAATAGCTATGAAATTGTGGAACTAGTTCTTTACTCTTTCTGAGTCTCATGTTTCTTATTTTAAAAGTTAGCATTAAAATATGTACTTTAAATACAACTGCCTAGAATAAAACCTGATAAATAGTGGATACTCAAAAAAAAAAAAAAAAAGGACTTTGATACCTATGGCCATTATTATCAGAAATTTAAAATATCTTTAACTTAGTGACATTACTGGATAGTCACAACTCTCTTTCATAAATTCTGTGTATCTGTAAAGGGTCCTTAGTGAGTTGAATTGAAGTTGGACTGAATTGGACAGTGCCTAGATAAGTCCTCACTATCTTTGTGTTTCTTCACTCCTTATCGGTGACCTCCAGCAGAAGAAATCAATAATAGGTTGGCTGGTACTGGATATAAGTACAATTTGTGATATGAAACACATATATTGCCTTTATATTTTTAAAATCATAATTCTTCATTGGCAAAGCATACACATACTAATGGAATGTACTATTTTAATTGACTAGACTGATGTGTAGACCCTGTAGTTCATGTCAAGAAGGGAGTGGGTTTCAGATTTGTATAAGCAATTCAATCCTTTTAATAGTGTACTTCATTTGTCTCATTTTCAACAAACAGGAAACCCGCCACCCCTTCCTTTTTTCATTCTCAATAATACTTAATGAGAAATGCATTATCAAATTAGGTTAAAAAAAAAAAAAACAAGTTCCAAACCATTTAAAAGTTAGTACCCATTGTTACATTGCCCATAACAAATCCATAGCAGAAAATAATTAGATTAAGTATCAAACTCACTGTTGCTGTCTTACTCCATTGATTGCTATTCTCTGTGGAGAGGCAGACTCAATGTTATTGCCTGTAGATTGTTTTATAGATTTTTTTAAAAATACATTTTAGTTTCCTAATTCCCATGAGAGAGTTCGAATGGCCACAGCTGATGGATTTATCAAAGGGTAGCTGCAGACATCTGCACTGTGTTTCCTGATGTTTTTGATGTTCTCTGTGATTATTTAAATGTAATGCAACTGACCCATAGCCCAATCAGTTTAACTTTACATTGAGAGTTTACTGGAGATAGTGGAGGTGGGGAAAAGGGTGAACTTCATGATGAAAACTCATGTGTAGAGGTAAAAGATGTCTTGAGGAAGTAGACCAGAAAGAAAAAAAAACAATTACACCCTCAAAGGCTGCCCAGGTAAGACCCCATTATAAGAACTGAAGAACTGTGGAAAACTGGAAATGAACATGAGAAACGGATAATGGTTCCATGGTCCACCCTGTGCCTATTCTCTTTCCTTTGTCCATTCAGCATTTTCTCTCATGCTTTGTGCCCTCTCCTGCTGCCTATACCTGGCCCAGGGGCACCTCCTCTAAACCTCCCCTTCCTTTCTGCCATTTCCTTAATCTTCATTAGAAAGTACTGGATCCCTGGCCTGGGTAATGGAATTACTAACGTTATAATCTGATACCAAATATAAATGTGTTGGTGTCTGCAAGGCACTGTCTTTAAATTGTACAATGAGGGTTTGGGTAACCTGGGACTTGTCTGACTGTAATGGAGAGAAGATAAATTGTGGAAGCAGGATAGTTGGAGAGATCATTGAATGCAGGAAGCTGCTCCAACAGATCAGATTTCCTCAACTCATACCTGCTTAATCTAAGGAATGAGCCAGCTCTGGACATGCACGTCAGAACATTCCATTTTAGTTTGATGAGGATAAAAGCGCATGACTGAGGGAAGATGGCAGAGCGAGAGGGCCCAAAGGTGATGACAGCTGTGGCAGGAGGAGCCCACTAAGGGAAAATCAAGAGGTCAGAGGTGCTAAGAAGGCATCACTTCCAACACTGTGCCTGCTGCTACTGTGTTTATAGAGTGGTGAAGATAGAATTCAATAAAAAGGAGGGGAAGTGGCAGGGTGATTGACACAAGTTGTATTTTTCCTATATTGTTAAGAGTAGGGGCCAGATGGTGAAAACTCTGAATGTATGCCAAGGATCTTGGGTTTCATTTTATGGGTGGTGAGGCTGTGGAATTCCTAACACTCTTGTGCTATAAAGCATGGAGGTTAGTCTTGGGCCAACATGGTGCTCTGCACTCCACTTTCTCCCTTTAGGTCTGCTTCCCCTCAGGTGCCAGGAGCTGAATTCATACACACACACTTCTCCCTCATGGCTCCCTGTTGCCATGGAGTCTGTGCATAGGCTTTCATTTATTTCATTGTATTTTATTTTCATTTCATGTTTTTCCTTCAATCATGATCCCCACACCCATTCTTTGCTTCCCATAGAGGCATCTACTCTGATGGACTTGGCAGATGTCCTCAGATATTTATATATCCTTGTAATTTATGCTGTGCTCTTTGTTTGGTATGTGTTTGTGTTTTAAACACATACTAATTATATTGGAATGTAATTTTTTTTTCATTCAACAGTATGTTTTATGGCCTATCCTGTGGCTGTATGTCTATTTAATTTATTGCTTTCTATTCATGTCTAATAGCCCACAGAATCTGTTCACATTCTCTGATTTATTCCCCTAAAGTTGAGCAAGAGGTTCATTGCCTTCTAGAACAAGCACAATAACAATCAACATCTTCTTTACATTCTTTTATGGCTCTGTGCAGGAATCAAGAACTGGGGTTGCAGGTACGAGGTGTATGAAGAATTGGTTTCCCCAATTGCTGGCAGAATGCTCTCTAGAGAATAGCTAGCCCAGTTTACACTCCCACTAAAAATACATGAGAGTACCATACCCTTTCATCCCCACCAACATACTATATTTTCTAACTTTGTAGTTTTTGACAAACTTATGTTTGTCAAGTGGCATCTCATTTTTACTATATATTCTTCTCCACTAATGTGATTGAATGTCTCTTCAATGATTTGGTAACTGTTCCAATTTCCTTTTATGTGAATTTCTCATTTATCATTTGTCCCTATTTTTCTGCTGTGTTTCCTTTCTATTTCTTATTTATTTGCAGGTATTCTTCATGTATTCAGATATTAACCCCTTGGCTTCTTTAATTGTTGCATATATCTTTTCCCAGGGTGTCACCTGGTAATATTATCCATAGTGTTCTTCATCAAACAGAAATACTCAACTTTGATAAAGTCAGATCCATAAGATTTTTTTGTCTTTACCTTATGATACAAACATTTTAGCTCTTGCTTATGTTCCCCCTAACTCCCTAGTGAACAGACTCCTTTTTTCATTTTCTTCTACTGGCTGTATCATTTTACTCTTTTGTATAGTTAGGACTCACTGATCCGAAGTTCACTTTTGTGTATGGTGTAAGGTAGGGATCCAGATTTGTTTTTCTCCAAATAGTCATTCTGTCTGATGTGAAATGGTATCTCATTGTGGTTTTGATTTGTATTTCTCTGATGACTAGTGATGTTGAGCATTTTTTCATATGTGTGTTGGCTCCATGTATGTCTTCTTTTGATAAGTGTCTGTTCATGTCCTTCACACACTTTTTAATGGGATTATTTGGTTTTGGCTTGTTGAGTCATTTAAATTCCTTACAGATTCTGAATAGACCTTGGTTGGATGCATGGTTTGCAAATATTTTCTGCCATTCTATAGACTGTCAGTTTACTCTGTTGATAGTTTCCTTTGCTGTGCAAAAGCTCTTTAGTTTAATTAGGTCCCACTTGCCAATTTGTGGTTTTGTTGCAATTGGTTTTGAGGACTTATTCATAAATTCTTTGCCAAGGCTGATGTCCAGAAGGTTATTTCCTAGGTTTTCTTCTAGGATTTTTATAGTTTGAGGTCATATATTTAAATCTTTAATCCATCTTGAGTTAATTTCTGTATATGGTGAAAGGTAGGGATCCAGTTTCATTCTTCTGCATGTGGCTAGCCAGTTATTCCAGCATCATTTATTAAATAGGGAATTCTTTCCCCATTGCTTATTTTTGCTGAGTTTAGATGGTTATTTAGATTGCTTATTTTTGCCTACTTTAGATGGCTTAGATGGTTATAGGAGTGCAGCTTTATTTCTAATTTCTCTATTGTGTTCCATTGGTCTGTGTGTCTGTTTTTGTACCAGCACCATGCTGTTTTGGTTACTGTAGACTTGTAGTATAGTTTGAAATCAATTAACATGATGCCTTTGGCTTTGTTTTTTGCTTTTTTGCTTAGGATTGCTTTGGCTTTGGGTCTCCTTTTTGATGCCATATGAATTTTAGAATAGTTTCTCATAATTCTATGAAAAATTATGTTGGTAGTTTGATAGTAGTAGTGTTGAATCTATAGATTGTTTTGGACAGTATGGCCATTTTAATGATATTGATTGTTCTAATTCATGAGCATAGAATGTTTTTCCATTTGTTTGTAGTCATTTCTGATTTCTTTCAGCAGTGTTTTGTAATTCTTCTTGTAGAGATCTTTCACTTCCTTGGTTAGATGTATTCCTAGGTATTTTTTGTGTGCATGGCTATTGTAAAAGGGATTGTGTCCTTGACTTGGCTCTCAATTTAAATGTTACTGGTGTATGGAAATGCTACTGATTTTTGTACATTGCTTTTGTGTCCTACAACTTTACTAAAGTTGTTTTTCAGGTTTAGGAGCCTTTTGGCAGTCTTTAGAGTTTTCTAGGTATAGAATCATATCATCAGTGAAGAGAGATAATTTGAATTCTTCTTTTCCTGTTTTCATGCATTTTATTTCTTTCTCTTGCTTGATTACTCTGACTAGGATTTCCATGACTGTGTTGAATAGGAGCAGTGGAGTGGGATTGGGCATCTTTGTCTTGTTCTTGTTCTCAAGGAGAGTGGTTCCAGCTTTTGCCCATTCAGTATGGTGTTGGATGTGAGTTTGTCATAGATGGCTCTTACTCTTTTGAGGCATGTTCTTCAATGCTTAGTTTGTTGAAAGTTCTTAGTCACTAAGGGATGTGGAATTTTAGCAAAATCTTTCTCTGCATCTATTGAGAAATAATATGAGTTTTGTTTTTAATTCTGTTTATGTGGTGAATCAGATTTACCGATTTGAGTATGTTGAACCAACCTTGCATCCCAGGAATAAAGCCTACTTGATTATAGTGAATTATCTTTTTGATGTGCTGTTTGATTTGATTTGCTAATATTTTGTTGAGGACTACTAGGTTCCTCAACATAGGTTGTATCTATGTCCGTTAGGGATACTAGCCTGTAGTTTTCTTTTTTCATTGTGTCTTTGCTAGATTTTGGTATCAAAGTGATGCTAGCTTTGTAGAATAAGTTAGGGAGGAGTCTCTTCTTCTTGATTTTTTAAAATAGTTTCAGTAGAATTGGTACCAGCTCTTCTCCGTACAACTGGTAGAATTGGATATGAATCTCTCTGGCCCAGGGCTTTTTTGGTTGGCAGTTTTTTTTGTTTTCTGTTTTTTTTATGATGGATTCAATTGTGGAACTCTATATCGATCTGTTTGGGATTTCAGTTTCTTCCTGATTCAATCTTGGCAGGTTGTGTGTTTCTGTTTCCTCTAGATTTTCTAGTTTATGTGCATAGAAGTGTTAATAATAGTCTTTGGGATCTTTTGTATTTCTGTGGGTTTGATTGTAATGTCACCTTTGTTGTTTTTTATTGTGTTTACTTGGATCTTCTCTCTTTTTTGTTAATCTAGCTAGCATTCTATTGATCTTGTTTATTCTTCGAAAAGACAAACTCTTAGTTTTGTTAATTCTTTGAATGAATTTTTTGATATCAGTGTCCTTCAGTTCTGCTCTGATTTTAGCTTTTTTAAAAATTTTCTGCTAGCTTTAGGGATTAATTTGCTCCAGTTTTTCTAGTTCCTCTAGATGTGATGTTAGATTGTTAATTTGAGATCTAACTTCTTGATGTGGGTGTTTAATGTGAAAAGCTTTCCTCTTAACACTGCTTTTGCTGCATCCCAGAGATTTTAATATGTTGTGTCTCTGTTTTCACTTACTTAAAAGAATTTTTGCCTTAATGTTGTTATTCACCCAAAAGTCATTCAGGAGCAAGTTGTTTAATTTCCATGTAATTGTGTGGCCTTTGAGGGATCTTCTTGGTATTGATTTCTATTTTTATTCCACTGTGGTCCAAGGTAAATTGGTATGATTTCAATTTTTAAAAATTTATTGAGGTTGGTTTATGACCAAGCATGTGGTTGATCTTAAATTATGTTCCATGTACAGATAAGAATGTATATTCTATGATTGATGGCTGAAGTAGTTTGTAGATGTCCATTAGGTACAATTGGCCAAATTGATGAAATTTAAGTCCAGAATTTCTTTGTTAATTTTATGCCTTGATGATCTAACACTTTGAGTGGGATGTTGAAGTCCCTCACTATTATTGTGTGGATATCTAAGTTTTTTCATAGGTCTAGAAGTACTTGTTTTGTGAATCTGAGTGCTCCAATATTCAATGCATATATATTTAGGATAATTAAATCTTTTTGTTGAATTGAACCTTTTTTCATTATGTAATGTGTTTCTTTTTCCTTTTTTACTGTTGTAGATTTCAAGTCTATCTGATACAAGAATAGCAAACCATGTTCTTTTTTTTTTCCTTTTTTTTTTCTGTTTGTGTGATAGATCTTTCTCCAATCCTTTCCTCTGTGCCCATGGATATCATTAAGTGTAAAATGGGTCTTTTGAAGATAGTAGATGGTTGGGTCTTGCTGTTTTTTTTGTTTTTTGTTTTTTGTTTTAATTTAACTTGCCACTCTGTGCCTTTCTGATGGGCAGTTAGACCATTTACATTCAAGGTTGGTATTGTTATGTGAGGTTTTCATCCTATTGTGAAGTTGTTAGCTGGTTGCTTTGCAGTATCTATTGTATAGTTGCTTTATAGGGTTTGTGGACTATGTACTTAAGTGTGTTTTTGTGGTAGCAGTTACAGTTCTTCAGTTTCCATGTTTAAAACCTCCTTGAGGATCTCTTGTTAGGATGGTCTAGTGGTAAAAGTTTACCTTAGTAGCTGCTAGTCTGGAAAAAATTTTATTTCTCCTTCGCTTATGAAGCTTAGTTTGATGGGATATAAAATTCTTGGTTGCAATTTCCTTTCTTTAAGAATGCTGAATAGGCCCCCAATCTCTGCTGACTTGTGTAAGGTTTCTTCTACTAAGAAGTCTGTTGTTACCCTGATGAGGCTCCCTTTGTAGGTGATCTGACCTGTTTCTCTAGCTACCCTTAGGATTTTTTCCTTAGTGTCAACTTGGGGCAGTCTTGTCACTTTATGCCTACATGATGTTTGTTTTGTATTGTATCTTGCTGATACTATATGTATTTCTTGTACCTGGATGTCTATCCTTCTAGCAAGATTAGGGAAATTTTCTTGGATTATTCTCTCAAATATGTTTTCCAGGTTGTTTACATTTTCTCCTTCTCAGGAATGCCAATAATTTGTACATTTTATCACTTTACATAATCCTACATTTCTCAAAGACTTGGACTTGTTTATTTTTTAAAATTCTTTTTTTTCTGAATGGATTAGTTTGAAAGATTGACCTTCAAGCTCTGAAATTATTTCTTCTTGGTTTAGTCTATTGATAAAGTTTTCAATTGTATTGAGAAATTCCTTATGTGAATTTTTTAAGTTCAGAAGCTCTGATTGATTTTTTAAAGATGTTTGTCTCTTCATTTCCTGGATTGTTTAGAAGTTTCTTTGTGTAGATTTTCAAACTTGTCTTGAAATTTATTGAGCTTCCTTGAAATCCATGCTGTGAATTCTTTATCTGTCATTTCTGAGTTTCCATTTTGGTTAGTGACCATTGCTGGAGAGCTAGAAAGATCTCAAATTAACAAATAGTGTCACAGTGTTCAGATTTTTCATGGTGCCAGAATTCTTATGCTGTTCCTTCTCATCTGGAGATGTTGGCACATCTAAGTTTTCTGATTATTTTCATATGGATAGAATCCTTTCCCTTTTCCTTTCCTTTCCCTTCCCTTTTCCTTTTCCTTTCCCTTTCCTTTCCCCTTTCTTTTCTCCTTTCTCCTCTTTCTCTCCTTTCCCCTTTTTCCTCTTTCCTCTTTCTTTCCTCTTTCTTTCCTCTTTCCTCTTTCCTTTCCTTTCCTTTCTTCCCTTTCCAGTATTATTACTGTTTTTCTCCTTTGTTATTTTCTTCCCCCATCCAAAGGGATGTGACTATAGAAAATGTTGGGTGGAGTCTTTTGGCTTTGCTTCTATAGCCCTGTGTAATTCTGTGAGCTGGTTTTATAATGGACTGTGTGGTTTATCCTAGATGGCTAGTAAGAGCTGGCTGTGGTCAACACAGATGGGTATATATTTGATCTTTGTTTACTGGGAGAAGGTCTCAGTTGCTACAGACAGTGGGCTAATCTGTGAAGTACACAGTGGTCTGAGCTCTCTGCTCAGCCTCATAGAGGGCGACCAAGATGAGTGGGACCAGACTGAGCAGACCCACTTACAGGTCACCCAATGGCAGGCACACACACCAGTGCTTGAGGGAGGGTCCAGGGGATGGCCATGAAGTATCCAGAGGCATATCTAGTTTTGGGTTTTACATTTAAGTCTTTAATTCATCTTAAGTTAATTTTTGTATATGGTGTAAGGAAGGGGTCCAGTTTCAATCTTCTGCATATGGCTAGCCAGTTATCCCAGCACCACTGATTGAATAGGGAATATTTTCCCCATTGCTTGTTTTTGTCAGGTTTGTCAAAGATCAGATAGTTGTAAATGTGTGGTATTCTGGGTTCTCTATTCTGTTTCATTGGTCTACATGTCTGTTTTTGTACCAGTACCATGCTGTTTTGGTTACTGTAGCCCTGTAGTGTAGTTTGAAGTTGGTAGTGTGATGCCTCCAGCTTTGTTCTTTTTGCTGTGGATTGCCGTGGCTATTCATGCTTTTTTTTTTTTTTGGTTCCATATGAATTTTAAAGTAGTTTTTTCTAATTCTGTGAAGAATCCCAATGGTAGTTTAATAGGAATAGCATTGAATCTATAAATTACTTTGGGTAGTATGGCCATGTTCACAATAATGATTGTTCCTAACCATGAGCATGGAATATTTTTCCATTTGTTTGTGCCATCTCTGATTTTTTTGAGCAGTGGTTTGTAGTTCTTACTGTAGAGATCTATCGTTCACTTCCTTAGTTAGCTGTATTCCTAGGTATTTTATTCTTTTTGTGTCAGTTGTGAATGGGAATTTGTTCCTGATTCGGCTCTTGGCTTGACTGTTGCTGGTATTTAGGAATACTAGTGATTTTTGCACATTGACTTTGTATCCTAAGACTTTGATGAAGTTGTTAATCAGCTTAAGAAGCTTTTGGGCTGAGACTATGGGATTTTCTACATATAGGATCATGTTGCCTACAAACAAGGATAGTTTGACTTCCTCTCTTTCTATTTGAGTGCCATTTATCTTATTCTCTTGCCTGATTTCCCTGGCCAGGACTTCAAGTACTATGTTGAGTAGGAGTGGTGAGAGAGGGTATACTTGTCTTAGGCCAGTTTTCAAGAGGAATGCTTCCAGCTTTTGTCCATTCAGTATAATGTTGGCTGTGGGTTTGTCATATATGGCTCTTATTATTTTGAGGTATGTTCCTTCAATACTTAGTTTATTGCGAGTTTTTAACATGAAGGAATGTTGAATTTTATCAAAAGCGTTTTCTGCATCTATTGAGATAATCATGTGGTTTTTGTCTTTAATTCTGTTAATGTGATGAATCAAATTTATTGATTTACATATGTTGAACCAACCTTGCATCCCAGGGATAAAGCCTAATTGATAATGATGAATAAGCTTTTTGATGTGCTGCTGGATTTAGTTTGCCACTATTTTGATGTGGATTTTTGCATTTATGTTCATCAAGAATATTGGCCTGAAGTTTTCATTTTTGTTGTTGTATCTCTGCCAGGTTTCATTATCAGGATGATGCTGGCCTCATAGAATGATTTAGGGAAGAGTCTCTCCTCCTCAATTTTTGGAATAATTTCAGTAGGAATGGTACCAGCTCTTCTTTGTACCTCTGGTGGAATTCAGCTGTGAATCCATCTGGTCCTGGGCTTTTTTTGTTGCTAGGCTATTTATTAGTTCCTCAACTTCATAGCTCATTACTGGTCTGTTCAGGGATTCAATTTCTTCTTGATTCAGTCTTGGGAGGGTGTATGTGTCCAGAAATTTATCCATTTCTTCTAGACTTTCTATTTTGTGTGCATAGAGTTATTCATAATATTCTCTGATGGTTGTTTGTATTTCTGTAGGATCAGTGGTAATATCCCTCTTGTTATTTCTGCTTGTGTTTATTTTAATATTCTCTCTTTTTTTCTTTATTAGTCTAACTAGAAGTGTATTTTATTTATTTTTCCAAAAAGCAGCTCCTGGATTTGTTGGTGTTTTGAATGGTTTTTTTTCATGTCCCAATTTCTTCACTTCTGCTCTGGTTTTGGTTATTTCTTATCTTCTGATAGCTTTGGGATTCATTTGCTCTTGGTTCTCTAGTTCTTATTAGTTGCAATGTTAGGTTGTTAACTTGAGATCTTTCTAACTTTCTGATGTGAACATTTAGTGCTATAAATTTTCATCTTAACACGGCCTTAGCTATGTCCCAGAGATTCTGGCATATTGTATCTTTGTTCTCATAGTTTCAAAGAACTTCTAGATTTCTGCCTTAATTTTACTTACCCCCAAAATCATTCAGGAGCAGGTTATTCAATTTCCATGTAATTCTATAGTTTTGAATGAATTTTATAGTCTTGATTTCTAATTTAATTGTGCTGTGGTCTGAGAGACTGTTACGATTTTGGTTCTTTTGCATTTCCTGAGGAGTGTTTTACTTTCAATTATGTGATCAACTTTAGAGTATGTGCTATGTGGCAATGAGAATGTATATTCTGTTGTTTTGTGTGGAGAGTTTTGTAGATATCAGGGCCATTTGATGCAGTACTCAGCTCAGGTCCTGAATATCTTTGTTAATTTTCTGTCTAATATTTTCAGTAGGGTGTTAAAGTCTCCCACTATTATTGTTTGAAACTCTAAGTCTCTTTGAGGTCTCTAAGAACTTGGTTTATGAATCTAGTTGCTCCTGTGTTGGGTGAATATATATTTTGGATAGTTAGATCTTCTTGTTGAATTGAACTCTTTACCATTATGTTATGTCCTCCTTTGTCTTTTTAAAAAATATTTATTGGTTTAAAGTCTGTTTTGTCAGAAATTAGGTTTACAATCCCTGCTCTTTTCTGTTTTCCATTTACTTGGTAGATTTTTCTTCATCCCTTTGTATTTTAACCTATCTGTGTCTTTGCATGTGAGATGGGTCACCTGAAGACAGCATACCAATCAATGGGTCTTGGTTCTTTATCCAGCTTGCCACTCTGTGTCTTTTAATTGGGATATCTAGCCCATTTATATTTAAGGTTAGTATTGATGTGTGGATTTGTTCTTTTCATCATGATGTTAGCTGGTTATTTTGTAGACATGTTTATGTAGTTGCTTTATAGTGTCACTGGTCTGTGTACTTCAGGGTGTTTTTGTAGTGGCTGGTAACAGTCTTTCTTTTCCATATTTAATGCTTCCTTGAGCACATGTCTTGTAAAGCATGTCTGGTGGTAACAAATTCCCTCAGCATTTGCTTGTCTGAGAAGAATCTTATTTCTTCTTCACTTAGGATGCTTAGTTTAGCCAGATATGAAATTCTGGGTTGGAATTTCTTTTCTTTAAGAATGTTGAATATTGGCCCCCTAATCTCTTCTGGCTTGTAGGGTTTCAGCTGAGAGGTCTGCTGTTAGTCTGATGGGCTTCCCTTTGTTGGTGACCTGCCCTTTCTCTCTAGCTGCCTTTAACATTTGTTCTTTCATTTTGGCCTTGAAGAATCTGATGATTATGTATCTTTAAAAAGATCTTCTTGTGGAGTATCTTACTGGAGTTATCTGCATTTCCTGAATTGAATATTGGCCTCTCTAGTTAGGTTGGAGAAGTTCTCATGGATGATATCTTGAAATATATTTTCCAAGTTGGTTCCATCCTCCCCATCTTTTTCAGGTACACTTATGAGTCATAGATTCAGTCTCTTTACATAATCCCATATTTCTCCAAGGTTTTCTTCATTCCTTTTCATTCTTTTTTGTCTGTTCTTGTCTGCCTGCCTTATTTCAGAAAGGCAGTCTTCATGCTCTGAGATTCTTTCCTCTGCTTGGTCTATTCTGTTATTAATATTTGTGCTTGCATTATGAAATTCTTATAGGGTGTTTTTCAGCTCTCTCAGGTTGGTTACATTCTTTATACTGACTATTTTGTCTGTCAGCTCCTGCAATATTTTATGATTTTTTAGTTTCTTTGCATTGGGTTACAATGTACTCCTGTAGTTCAATGAACTTCATTCCTATCCATATTCTGAATTCTACTTCTGTCATTTCAGCCATCTCGGCCTCAGCTTGGTTCTGAACCCTTGCTGGGGAGGTGATGTGGTCATCTGGAGGAAAGGCACTCTAGCATTTTGGGTTTTTAGCATTCTTGTGCTGATGCTTTCTCATCTTTGTGGGTTTGTCTACCTTCAGTCTTTGAGGTTGCTGACCTTTGGATGGGTTTTTCTTTTCTTTTATCCTATTTGATGATTTTCAGGATTTGGTTGTAGTATAAGATGGATTCAACAAACTAGTTTTGTTTCTGGGAGATTCTAGGCAGCCAATGCTCAGCTCCCAACTCTTGGACTATGTGCTCTGTCTCTGGAATCTTATACTGGGCCCCAACTTTGTTCTCTGGCTCCTCAAAGTTTGGAGTTTACTGTACTTGGGGGACCAAGGTGTGGCAGCTGCAGCAGACTGCTAACAGATGTAGGGCTGCCTGCCTCCCTGTGGATGTTCACCACAGTGGTGGAGGCAAGGTAGCTGGTGGACAGCAGGGGGCCTCTGCTGGATATTGTGTGCACTGTTGTACTGGAGGTAGTGTTGGATTGGGGTGGGGTGTTAGTCAGCAGAGGTCTAGGTGCCTTCTCTGTGCCCTGCTAGCAGGAGTGATTGCTCAAGGTGTGGGAGGATCCCCTGTTCTCTGCATAGCATTAGGGCAAGGACAAGGCACTGGCAGTGGTGGGGATTGCTGGCTCTGTGCCCACCAAGGATCTGTCTGCAATGGTGGTCAGCGGGGTTGGTGGGGTGTACTGCACTCCTCTGTGCTGATGGAACAAGTAAAGCAAAACCTGCCCTTGTAGACATGTGCCAACAATGTGATGTGGGGAGTTTCTGTGGGCTCAGGGGAAGCTGCAGTACGAGGAGGGAACATGTGGGCTGGTGTGCAGCCATAGTGGCTGCCTCACTGGAGCTCTCCAACCAGTCAGGCATGGTCCACCTGCACAGAAGCCATTGTGTGGGCCCCCAGGCCACCAAAGACTGCCCTGTAAGTGTAACCAGGTTGGGGCCCCAGGAGAGGCCAACAGCCCAAGGAGTACTCAAGTTGGACCAGCCCTATCTGATGTGCAAAACCGCTGATATGGCTTGGCTGTGTCCACACCCAAATCTCATGTTGAATTGTAGCTCCCATAATTCCCATGTGTTGTGGGAGGGACCTTGTGGGAGATAATTGAATCATGGGCTCGGTTTCCCTCATACTGTTCTCATTGTAGTGAATAAGTCTCATGAGATCTGATGGTTTTATAAGAGGTTTTCCCTTTTGCTTAGCTCTCTTTCTCTCTTACCTGCCGCCATGTAAGATGTACCTTTTGCCTTCCACCATGATTGTGAGGCCTCCCTAGTCCATTAAACCTCTTTTTACCTATAAATTATCCAGTCTTAGGTATGTCTTTATCAGCAGCATGAAAATGGACTAATATAACTGCCCTGCAGAGATCAGGTCTGACAGTTCCCCTAGGGCTAAAGTCTCTTCTGGGAGCAACTTGAGCCTAGAGAGATGGCCTTCCCTGGCCATGCTCTGCTACAGATGTTCCTTCACTAAACCCTCTGAGCTGTATATTAGCTGGATTGCTGCCCCATCACTTTGCTTGTCTCCTGGGGGCTCCACTCCAGAGAGATGTGAGTCAGCAATCACTCAATGCTATCAGCCCAGGATGGAGGATCTATGCTGTGGGCCTAAGCCACAGGTTCCCTGTATGGTGATGAGCAGTGGAAGGTATGTGGGACTTGTGAAAGACAGTCTTGCCTCCTCTCCCTGGATTGACTGCAGCTCACTGGAGGTGTGGATAAGGTACTTGGGATCTTTGCTCCTTCATTAGTCCAAAGGTGACAAGGACAGCTCTATTGCAGAGACAATGACAGAGAGGCTTTCAGTTGCCCCTGGAGGCCCTGTCCAGGGAGTTGATGAGTTACTACTGGCTTGAGAGCTCTGGTGTGTGGTGGGTGGAGGCCCAGGCCTGGAGGACTTTGCCAGTGAGGAGATACGGGAATGGGCACCCATGTAACAGACTGACCACTTTTCCACAGGACTGCTGCAGTATGCTGGGAGGTCCACTCCAGTCCCTAGTTGACTCAGATTTTCCAGTACCTGGAGGTATCACTAGTAAAGGCTGCAAACAGAAAAAATGGAAGCCTGTCCCTCTCCCTGGGAGCTCTGTTCCAGGGAGGTATGGATCTATGGCTGGCCCAAACACATCTATAGGATGTGGCTGGAGACGCCCAGTGAGGATGAACAGGATAAGGGACCTGCTTTAAAAAGTAGTCTGGCCACATCTTTGTAGAGCAGCTGTGCTGTGCTAGAGGTCTGCTTCAGCCCCTGGTGATCTTGGATGCTCCAAAGCCTGAAGGCTGAAACAGCTAAGTTGCCCAAACAGCAAGGATAGTGGCCCACCTCTCCCCGCCAATCCCTGGGAGTTCCATCCCAGGGAGGCACAATGCTGCTACTGGTGGCTGGCTGGAATTCCAAGCCAGTGGGTCTTATCCTGTGAGGGACTATGAAAGTGGGGCCCAGAGACCATCACTGCCCAGCCCCTAGATTCAGTCCCTTTCCTAGGGATATGTGTGGGGAACTAACCTCCCACTTTTGTGGAGCTGCAGCTACTTTTGCTGGGAAGCCCAAAAGGCTGGAGTAGCTAAGGCTCCCAGGTCTCTGCATGTGCCTGAGTGGCTGCTCTGTCAAGACTCCACATGGCTCTATGTGTCAGACTGAGGGCCCTGGTGGAGTGGGTTCACAAGTATATTTCCTGACCTGGGGATTGCAAAGACCTGTTGGAGAAGCATGGGCTCCTGGGGTTGCACATTCACACACTGTTTCCTTGGTTGAGGGAGGTTCCCTTGGCTCCATGTCACTCCCAGGTGGGCTGTCAACCTGCCTTGCTTTTCTCTGTTCTCCATGGGTCGACTTGTTTTGTTTCCTTAATTAATCCCAATGCGTGTGTTAGGTTGGTGCAAAAGTAATTGCAGTTTTTGCCATTACTTTTAATACCTGGATGTTTCAGTTGAAGATGCTGTATTTACTCACCTCTTCCATTCCTCTCCCTGAGAGTCACACACTAGCTGCTTCTAGTCAGCCATCTTGGCCACTCCCCCTTTATTTGATTTTTATATATGATGAGAAGTAGGGGTCTAGTTTCATTCTTCTACATATGGTCATCTAGTTTTCTCAGCACCATTTACTGAAAGACTGTCCCTATCCCACTATATGTTCTTGGTGCCTTTGTCAAAACTGGGTTAGCTGTAAATGCATGGTTTTATATCTGGGTTCTCTTTTTTATTACATTGGTCTATGTATCTGTCTTTGTGCCAGTACCACCCTGATTTGGTTACCATAGCTTTGTAGTGTAGTTTGAGGTCAGGTAGTGTGATGCTTCAGGTTTATTATTTTGGTTAGGATTGCTTTGGCTAATTTGGTATCTTTTGTGGTTCCATACAAATTTTAGGAATGTTTTTTCTACTGTGAAGAATGACGTTGGTATTTAATAGTGATTGCATAGAATCTATAGATTGCTTTGGATAGAATTGTCATTTTAACAATATTAATTTTACCATCTCATGAGCATGAAATATCATTCCATATTTTGTGTATCCTCTTCAATTTCTTGCATCAAAGTTTTTTATAGTTTCCCTTGCATAAATCTTTCAATTCTTTGGTTAAATTGCTTTCTAGGTGTTTTATGTTCTTTGTAGCTATTGTAAATGGGATTGCTTTTTTAATTTCCTTTTCCAATTGTACTATTGATTTTTGTATGTTGATTTTGTAACCTGCAAACTTACAGAATTTGTTTTTCAGTTCTAACAGTTTTCTTGGTGGTCTTTAGGTTTTTCTAAGTATAAGATTACATTATTTGCTAACAAGGCTAATTTAACTTCTTCCTTTCAAACTTGGATGTCCTTTGTTTCTTTAGACTAAATGCACTTTCCAAGACTTCCAGTATTATGTTGAACAAAAGTGCTGACAGTGGGCATCCTTGTCTTGTTCCCTATCTTAGAGGAAAAACTTTCAGTTTTTCCCCATTCAGTACAATGTTAGCTGTTGGTATGTCATGTATGACTTTTATTATGTTGAAGTATGTTCTTTCTATACTCAATTTGGTGTGGGTTTTTATCATAATTGAATTTTATTGAATGCTTTTTCAGCGTCTATTGAAATGATCATGTGGTTTTTCTTCCTGGTTCTGTTAATGTAATATATCATGTTTATTGATTTGCATATGTTGAACCATCCTTCATCTCTGGGATGAAGTCTCACTTGATCATGGCTAATGATCTTTTAACATGTTCTTGAATTCAGTTTGCTAGTATTTCATTGAGAATTTTTGCATCTATGTTCATCAGTGTAATCGGCCTGTAGTTTTCTTTTTCTATTGTGACTTTGTCCAGTTCATTGATTTTTTTTTTAAGAGATAGGTTTCACTGTGTTGCCTAGGATGCACTCAAACTCCTGGGCTCAAGAGATCCTCTCACCTTAGCCTCCTAAATAGTTGAGACCACAGGTGTGTGCTACTGTGCTCAGTTTGTCTGGTTTTGGTATCAAGGTGACGATGGCCTTGTAGAATGAGTTTGGGAGTGTTATCCCCTCTTCAATGATTTTTAAGGAGTTTCAGTAGGTCGGTATTAATTCTTCTTTATATGTTTGACAGAATTCAGCACTGAAGCCATTAGATTCTGGGTTTCTCTTTAATGGAGAACTTTTTATTATGGCTTTGATCTTGTTACTTGTTATTGGTTTGTTGAAGGTTTATACTTCTTCCTGATTTAATCGTGGTGGTTGTATGTGTCCAAGGATTTATCTATTTCCTCTAGGGTTTCCAATTTGTTGGTGTATAGTTGTTCAGAATAATCTCCAATTATTTGTATTTCTGTGATCTCAGTTATATCTCCTTCACTTCTGATTTTATTGATTTGGGTCTTCTCCCTTTTTTTCTTTGGAAATCTAGGTAAAGATTTATTGAGTTTGTTGGCCTTTAAAAATCCAATTTTTTGTTTCACTGATACTCTGTATTTTTAGTCTTAATCTTATTTAGATTTTGGTATATTATATGTCCATTTTCATTCATTTCAAGAAATTTTTCAATTTCCTTCTTAATTTCTTCATTGACCCAATGGTTGTTCAGCACCATATTGTTTAATTTCCATGTGTTTGTGTATTTTTCAAGGTTCCTCTTGTTATTGATTTCTAGTTTTATTCCATTGTGTTCAGAAAAGATACTTGTTATAATTTCTATGTTTTTGAATTTAAGATTTGTTTTGAACCCTAAGGTATAATCTAGTCTAGCAAACGTTCCATATGCTGATGAAAATATTGTGCATTCTGTAGAAGTTGGGGGAAATGTTCTAAAACTGTCAGTTAGGCCTAACTGATGTTTCTTTGTTCATTTTCTCTCTAGATGATCTGTTCATTACTGAGAGGAGGGTGTTGAAGTCCCCTACTATTATTGTATTGCAGTGTATCTCTCCCTTTAGATCTATTAATGCTTGCTTTATGTACCTGGGAGCTCTGGTGTTGAGTGCCTAGATATTTATAATTGTTATATCCTCTTGCTAAATTGACCCCTTTATCATTTTTAGTGACCTTATTTGTCTCTTTTTCAAGTCTATGATTTGTGGTTTATTTCATCTGATAGATATTATAGCCACACCTGCTCTTTTATAGTTTTCAGTTGCATGGAACATCTTTTTCTACCCCTTTACTTTCAGTCTATGTGTCTCTTTATAGGTGAGTTTTTTGTGGGCAGCATATAGTGGGTCTTGTTTCTTTATCCATTCAACCATTGTATGGCTTTTAATTGGAGAACTGAGTCCATTTATGTTCAATGTTATTATTGATAAATAAGGACATACTACTGCCACTTTGTTGTTTGTTTCTGGTTATTTTGTAGCTCCTATTTTTCTTTTTTTCTTACTGTTTTCCTTTGTGGTTAAGTAATTTTCTATGGTAGTATGTTTTAATTTGTTGCTTTTTATTTTTAGTAAATTGATAATAGGTTCTTGCTTTGTGATTTCCATGAGGCTTACAAAAAACATCTTATATGTATCACAAGTTATTTGAAAGAGATGCCAACTTACCTTAGATCATGAAGAAAGTAATATAAACAAATAAAGAAATAATGAAAAATGTCCTCTATCCTTTATTCTCCCCTGACCATTTTGACTTTACATTCTATCAATTTACATATTTTTATTTTGTCTGTCTCTTATCAGGTTGCTGTAGGTATTATTGTTTTTGATAGTTTTGTCTTTTAGACTTTACACTAGAGTTAGGAGTGGATTGTACACCATAATTACAGTATTAGGGTCTTCTGGGTTAGTTCATGTACTTAATTTTACCAGTGGGTTTTATACCGTCAGATAGTTTCTTTTTGCACATTAGTGTTTTTTTCCTCTTCTTCCAGATTGAAGAACTCCTTTTAGCATTTCTTGTTAGACAGATCTAGTGTTGGTGAATTTTGTCAGCTTTTGTTT
Organism: Macaca mulatta; assembly: GCF_049350105.2. Classification (NCBI taxonomy): domain Eukaryota; kingdom Metazoa; phylum Chordata; class Mammalia; order Primates; family Cercopithecidae; genus Macaca; species Macaca mulatta. The sequence continues at coordinate 33,811,176 of NC_133412.1, read as the reverse complement.
GGGCAATACTTTATCACTTCTTCATATTTGAAGGATAGCTTTTCTGGATACAATATTCTTGGATGGCAGATTTTTCTTTCAGTGTTAAAAAAATGTCATCCCTCTTCTCACTGGCCTGTATGGTTTCTATTGAGAAGTCTGTTGGCAGATGAATTGAAGCCCCTTTGTGTGTTATTTGGTTAAGTTTTATTTTTTTCTCAATTTTCTTAAGATAGCTATTCTGAATTCTTGGTCAGAGTTCACATATTGCCATCTTGTTAGGGTCAGTCACTCATTCCTTGCTTTGCCTATCTGAGGAGGTTGTGATTCCCATTTTGCCATTGTTTCTTGTGCATGTATATCTATGTCTTATAATTGAAGAATTATTTATTGCCATCTTCTCTGTCTGGCTGTTTTCTTTTTTATTGGATACATTTGCTTAGAGAGTCTTTGTAATTTACTTGTTGGTTTTGTTTTTAAATTTTTGTTCCTGCTGGGTTGCTGCTTCTTTTTCAGTACTAGATCGAGCCTTAGGCCTCAGTTTGCTTTGGTTCTAGGAAACATTCAGAGTACCACCCATCTAAGATAAGGGAGGTCCCAAAGGGGACATCCTAGTAGTGTGGGAAGGCTGACTTTTGCACAGAGGACCTGTGGAATGGAGTTCCTACAGCACGGTACTGCTGAACAGCCTCTCTGACTTGGCATCTCCTTTGGTTGAGTTACAAAGAAGTTTCCAGGGCTGAGAATGGTAGTCCCACTTCCCCCTTTGTCTCTGGCTGTCCTGAGGGATAGTTCTCCCTTCAGGTACTCAGTGCTTCCTGTGAGTTGAGGCAAGGATTGGTCTCCTGCCTGAGAACCCAAGATGGTGGAGAAGCTGATTGTTCACCTCAATCTGACTTTTTTTTCAGTGAGAAATTTTTGAATCAGGGAGAAATTTTTTTGTGCACTTAGTGCTGCGGGGCGGGGAGCAGCATAAGAGGTGCTATAGATATGGAAGCCTGATTCTCTTACCATCTTCTCATAGATTTTTCACTTCTTTATGGCCCTGGGAACTGTCTCATCCTCATATTTGAGTTCTGGAATTTTGTTGGTGATAATCTTGGCACTGTATATTTGATTTTGGTTTTCTGAGGGGGACAAGGAAATGGAGTGAAACTAGCTTGTTTTGATGCTACATTTGAAACCAGAAGTCCTCTTGGGTTTTTTTTTTTTTTTTCTCTCCCTGAACAGAAGTTGGCCATTTGGACTTAAAGTATCTTAATCTAGAGTTGAGTAAGTGTCAATGAATCGAGATTGGCCATAAGGCTGGATGAAGGTGGAAGGAGTTCTTTTTGTTGTTGTTTTTAACCTTCTGTATCCAGTTTGAAGTATGCTGAGAACGTATCCTTTATAGAGGCGTGTGTTTTATTTACAGTCGTTGTGAGAAGAGTAGAAGTGGAGAAGGAAGTAAGTGAGGCTTGGCTGAATGCTTCTTCACAATGGATGATGAGTTAAAGAAAGCGGTTTCAATTTAGGTTCTGTGGGTGGTATATAGCTTGGAGAAAGGCAATGTATATATGTGAATGTGCAAGTGTGTGTGTGTACATGTATACCTTTCATGAACTGGAACACTAGGACATCAAACTGCCTTACTTTGGGACATCTTAGACATTGAGAAACACAAAGAGAGGGAATACTTTGTTATCACCTCCAGACTGCTACTGCCTAGATAAAATGAGAAAGCTCTGTGCTTTGGTTGGCAGAAGTGGCTATTTAAATTGGAACCACCTTTTTTTCATAGTTTGTGCTTTGTGTGAACTAATGTAAAATTTACCAGAAATGTAAATAAAGGCTACACATTAATGGGTGGTTGAGCCTGTAACTAATATTTTTTTAATGCATGTGAGCATTCCTGGGGCTCTCAGAAATATTTTGGGATGTGAACTTTTTAAAAAACCGGATAAACAGAAGAGGGACTTAGGGCCATTCTGGTTTGGCTATTAAATGTTAATACGACTTGGGTTGTACTCATGGGATGGTGACGTACTTGTTTTTGCTTTGTTAGAAACGGGCCTTTGCTCTGTTGCCCAAGATAGAGTACAGTGGTAATAATAGTTCACTGCAGCCTTGAACTCCTGAGCTAAATTGATCCTCCCATCTCAGCTTCCTGAGTGAGCTGGGACTACAGGCATGCACCACCATCCCAGCCATTTTTGTATTTTTTTTTTTTTTTTTTTTTTGTAGAGACAGTATCTCACTATGTTGTCCAGGCTGATCTTGAACTCCTGGCCTCAAGTAACCCTCCCACCTCGGTCTCCCAAAGCTGACATACTGGTTTTTATGTGTGTGTGCATTACCACATTATATGTATTTGGAAAATAAATATATAACATATATATCACTTTTATTCACAATAGCATACTGCTGTGTTAATCTGCTTCATTTATCAATATGCCATTGATATAGTCTAACAGTCAATGAAAATTTCTAATAATAATCAGAAAGAATTAATACATTCGAAATGTTTAGGTATTCACCCACTACTAGTCTGTCTGATGAGGCCCAATTTCCTTAGCAGGGAAGTTTCCAAACATTTATATATGCAAATGTATAAAGCCAAATGAGACATCGTTTAATTTGTTTATTGTCTTACAGTGAAAGAGAGCAAATGAGCAAGTTGATGGCTTTATGCCAATTATTTTTAGTATGATTTCTTTTGTGCTAAGGTATAGCTGAAGGCAAACCTCAAATTCTAGCATGAACATGCAGCAGCAATAACACGAATATTTTAGGGGCTATACAATTCTTTTTGTGGGTTATGGTTGGAAATAAAATTTTAAGTTACAACTCCTTTGGCAAATACGTAATAAACTACTGGGACTAAGTCAGAATGTGTTTAAGGCCTCAGCCTCAGACCTGTTTCTATGAGACCCAAGTCCTAGGTGTCCAACATTTTCCGTGTGATCCTCTTTCCTATTACTCTTTTACCATTCACCCCACTTAATTCAACCCTAACCTCCCTCTAGTCATATGAACTTACCTGAACAGGACATGCATTTTCATAGTTAAGGAATGTGACCAACTGACTATCTTAAAATACCAGGGCCAGCAAACCTGCAGTACAACGGCGGCAGCACTGACAAACTCAGCGTGACTGGCTGTGCTCAAGTGCAGCGGCCCACACGACTTGGTCACGGGTTTGATCCATACCATGGAAGCTCCATTTCTTCTGTTCTTTTCTACCAGACTTCACGCTTAACTTCACCTAGTCATCGGTAGAATGGTTCTGTCGGTCAGAACGGGGTTTGCATAAAAGCCCTGCCTTCAGCCAACTTCAAAGCCCTGTTCCAATGACAGCTGGTCTGGAACAGTCATGGAAATTCAAAGGGAGATGTTATTATTCTTGAGGAGAACTAACCAATCACGGTACTAAACCTATTTAATGATGTTTTCACCCTTCAAAAAAAGAAAACAAAGTACAGAATTTCTGTGTTTAAGGCATTTCAAGAATTAATGAGCCTCATTCTCTTTTTCTTACCCAAGGCACATCGCTGCTTAAAACCACAAAGTGCTGACCTAGCCAGTGGTTCCAGAACCCAGGGCCTCAGCACAGCATTTTAAAGCCTCATCCTTATAATAAATTACTATTTTAATGATAGTCCTGGTAACATATGGCAAACGGAAAACACTTTCTGTAGATTAAGCAACATAGTTTTCATTAATGGTTTACTATACTTGAGACCTTAAAGAGATTTAACTAATTGTTCATTTGGTACAGTTGCTGCTGAATTATTTAAAACACCTCCTTCCTGCTTTAACTTTGAATTTGCATTAGAAAGCATAATACCAATTAAGACTCCTCTATTGCCTCAAATGATCTAAAAATAATTGCAAATGAAATCCTAATCACAAATACATTTCTTTCCCTGTGACCTCTCGGTTATTGTAAGTTTAAGCGAAATAAACAAACAATACACGGAATTTACAGACGAGACAGCCAGAAGGTTAGGAAATTGCTTATTAAGGTAACCAAAAATTAAAGACTAGCGGATGGCTTTTGGAAGTGCTGGAGACATGCGGTTCAGAGTTCTACATTTAGGTGGAAAACTCAGTGTTTCCATTTGACTAAGAGATGTTGAATTATCTCCAGAATTACATAATGTAAAATATAAATGTAACCACTACACTTCTGTACAACCCCAATGGTGGCTCAGTTGGCTGATTTGAGTTTTCTTTACTATGATAAATAATCAAAAGTGAAAATTGGATGCCAGGCATAACTTTGGCTGACCATGTCTTGTTTGCTTATTTTTGCTAAGCTTGTGTTTCTCTTGCCCCCTCTGCACTTTCTCCTTATGACATGAAGCTTAAATATTGACTTTAAGCCTGTCTCAGATGACTTCCTCAAGGTAGACCCAAACTATTTCACATTCCTCATACCTGCTTCTCTGGTTACCTTCCTAAAGGCCACATGTTCCTAAAGGCTACCTTCCTAAAGGCCACATATCTGCTTCTTGCTGCCACATGTTCCTTCCATTCCATTCCATGAGGTCTACTTAATGAGCCCCTTCAGTAGAGAAGTTCTCAACGAATCCTTTCTGGATCCAGGCATTCTGATTACTGTATTATGCCTGTGTACTCGACCCATGTACATGTCGGCTTTCCTAAAATAATCTGCAAATCTTGTTTTAACTTACTTTTGTGTTACTACACATTTTCACTTGAGTACATGCCGGCAGATTAGTATAGTTTGCTTACCATTACTACCGAACAGACGATACTGCTGGACAACAGGGAGCTTAGAATATCAATCTGAATCAGAGTGCCATCTACTGGCACAAATGCTACAACACTATCAACAGGATTACATGATGCTCCCTAAGCGTTCAATATGTTCACGCTCACACATACACATGCATTGTTCTCACAGTTTGATTAAATAATAAAGAATATGCTATATACATATATATAAAATGAATACTTTGCTATCACCTTAGTAATATCTATGTTTTTGAAAAAGATACAATGATGACGTGAGAAAATACTTCCATTTGGATCCTCTAAACAAAACTGTCATCTCCAAAAGATGAGTGTGAATTCTGGATTATTCCCTCTGGTTATTTTGTAACTTAGATTTTTAAATATTTATTGAAAATCATATTTGAAATAAGGAACTGAAACAATGTACAATGAAATTTCTAAATGCCATTAAGTTCCTAGACAAGTAGCATTGTGTTGTGAAGAAGACTAGTTTTTGTTTTTATTTAAATCCAGGAACTTAGTTCTTTTATAAGGCGAGCCACCCCTATGGGACTGACTACACCTTCATGTCACGAATGGCTGAGAAAGCACGATTTCTCAGCACAAAGGAATGTGGAAGGACTGTATAAAAGATCAATATTAAAAGCATTTAATCTCTGCTTGTCAGGGTAACATCTTAGCCTGTTAAATATTTTCTCAAACCCTTTAATAAATCCAATATTTTTACTCATTCTAAATAAAATTTCCTTGTGGGTAGATTTAAATAAAAGGCACAGAAGTACGTCTGTCAATTAAGAGAAAACTTGTCTGCGCTCACGTAGAGGCTGATTTGGATAGCATGGAATCGTTGGCAGCAAAACAGATACCCTCATCTATAGGCCAGAGACAGCTCTCAGCTGTACGGAGAACATTTCATTTCCAACAGAGAGGTGAACTTAGAACTTGTCACTGATTTTTGCACCCTCTTAATCTTCCTGTTTATTCTGTGCTTCATTAAAGTCAATCTCCACAGGGCAGACTGTCATCCGAGCCCGGCCTGTCCTGCTGTCTGCTCTCTCCAGAGAGCATCCTTCATCCTGATAAACAGGCAGCGAGCTGGGCACGTGACTGAGCTCCTTAAGGTAAATAGATTACAGAGAGTTGTTCCTTCCACGCTGGCTCAACAGAATTTGATAAGCGGAATCATTGACGTGGGCATCATCGTGGAGACAATGCTTTTCCAAAAGATGGGGTTTCAAAGTTAACTGTTGTAAAATGAGATAGAGGATATTTATGTTTATCTTTGTGTCACACCATGCCTTTAAAGGCTGTATTAGCTAGTGTCATTCATCTGCCAAGTGGCTCCCTCAGGATTCTGCATCATTTATAGGATGTCTTTGCATGCCAGTTCTGGGCTAGGCACTGAAGATGTAAAGACTTACATGGGGAGGGAAAATGGTGGCCATGGTAGGAAACATAGCAAATCTCTCTTGGGAAGCCATAAAGCATGCCATATTAACAATGCCAGCCTGTGTGCTGAGTGTAGGGTACGCCTGTTTGTTGGACTCGCAGATCACATTATTCCAGAGCAATTGTTTTAACTGGATGAAAGGGCAAAACTGGGGCCCCAGACTGGTTCACTCTGTCTCATGTTGACAGGGGTAAGCACAAACTTACCCCTGAGGGTCCATGGCTTTCTGTCTCACCTATTAAACCAGACCTTGACCAGACTCTGGAGAATGAAAGTCTAATCTCTCAGGTAGAGGGGCTTAGAGAAATCTTATATACCTGAACTGAGGACAGTTAAGTTTCCATGGCCACCAGCTGAGTACTGGAATTACTTTTCCAATAGCTGGATGATGGGAACTCTGAACAAGATACCCCAAGTGTCATGGCAAGGGTAAAGCCTCAGATTTGGGTGGCCCCATAAGAAGTGGGAAGGTTTCATCCTGGTAGATCAGGGCAAGGAAGGTCTGTGTTTGACAAGTGGAAAGCATTGTAGTGAGACTTGTTCCTACTTAACTGAGAAGGAGGGTGAAGTCAAGGAGGACTCTCAGCCAGCCCAGCCCAGTTTTCTCAGTTTATGAGGAACAAAAATCCAAAAAGTGTCCTGATGGTTGTCCCTTCTCAACAACTCCTGCAATTTCTGCTTGGGAGGCAAAACCCACGACAAGAAAACCAGGACAGCTCAAGGAGATGGGTCACTCCAGGCTCCAGGCCCAGGGCAGGGCATCAAGGGCAAGAGCTGCAACATCAGTAGGGCTGTCAAACCTGTGCAAATCCGACCCATCTTCAAAGCTTAGTGTAAACAACTACTCTCCCTTTCAGATCTCCCTTCCCTCCCTGGACCACACGCAGCTCTCCTGCTTCTGATCTCCTCTTACAATGTGGTACAATTAAGCTTTTTTATTATATTAGTCTCATAGTCTAATTGTTCCTTCTATGTTGTGTTACCACAATGAGATCACAATTGTGTCTTTCATTTCTTTGAAATCAGAAACACACAAGGTCAGATATGTGGTAGGTATTTAATACTTAATCTAAATTAGAGAATCAGAAAAATGACTTTGGGGAAACATTTATATAGCTTCTGCCTTTAATACAATAGAAAACAGATCCAGAGAATTGCTGCTCTATTTGTTCTACAAGCATCTAGTGAAACTTCCAAGCCACTGTGCTGGGTGCTGTGGGGGAGGCAGAGAGCCCAAGAAATGAGCATAGCCTCACAGACCTTTCAGTGAGGTGTGAGAAAGAGTACGTGTGCACCAGTTATCAAAGATGGAAACCCATATGGAAGGTGAAAACAAGGCTGTGGAATCTCAGGTGAGGGAGGTAGCGGGTTAGCTGAGAGACTCAGATGGTTTTATGGAGACAGTGGCACCTGAACCCAACCTTGAAGGATTTGATATGTGGGGTTTGGGGAAGAATACCCAAGTGTGAATGCATTTTGGCTTTTACCAAGCTTTAAGTCCAATTCAAAACCAGACCACAGAGTCATATGTGACAACTGTGATTGTGGCGACAATTCACACTGAGTGCTGTCATTTGAATGTCCCTCCCCGACCCACCAAGGTTTGTGTGTTGAAAGCTTGATTCCCAAAGCAATGGTGTTGAGTGATGAGGCCTAATGGGAGGTGTTTGGATCATGGGGGCTCTTCTCTCATGAATGAATTAATGCAGTTATGGCAGGAGCATGTTCCTTATACAAAAAAAAAATGAGTTTGGTCCCCCTCTCTCTGTCCTTCTACCATGTTATGACACAGAAAGAAGGCCCTGGTCAGATGCTAACACCTTGATCTTGGACTTGCCAGCCTCTAGGAACACGAGACATAAATTTCTGTTTTTAGCCACTCTTCTTGGGTATGTTATGTTATAGCAGCACAAAACAGACTAAAACACTGAGCCTCCAGGGGGTTTACTGGAAGAACACTTTGATCTGCCTGAATTGGAGCTCCTCTTGATGTGGCCAACCCCAGCTCCCCCACAGAAAAAAAGTTGTCTCTCTTCTTGTTTCTCAATTCCACTTGTCCCTTCTTACCCACACCCCACAAGCGCAGGGAAGTTTCCAGTCCCACTCTCCTTTGGCAGAGTCAGGCAGAGACGGGGCACTGACCCCACCTGCTCTTGCCCCAGCACATTAGACCGTGTGTTTACTCTACCTGCTGCAGTCCTGGCCCCGGCTCTGTTTTATGTAGGGTTCAAACTGTGCTCCCGGAGTCTGGGCAGGAGTGCTGGCCACTTCTCTCTCAGCTCAGCCCACACTCTGCCTCCAGAGTTTGCACTTGATCTGGAGGGAAGCCAGGTGGAGCCTATTTCTGAGAAAAGCCACAGTGGTTGAGCAGCTCAGACAGCACAGACAGAAGCTACCTAGCCCTTTGCAGCTCAGATCTCTCCTCTTAATCCCTCACTCTTCCTTGGGGTTGGCTTTCCACAGCCCTCCAGCCTGCACAACAGGTTCCAGACAAGTCAGGACACCCTTGTTTCTTCTCCCTGATGCTGCCTGGAACTCTTTCTGTCCTGCCCCACCTCCAGGAGTAGCAGCTCCAGCCTTGTTCTTGATTCTGCTCATCTGGCTCACCCTCACTGGGCATCTCTGGTGGCCAAAGCAAGTCTCCGCACAATATCCTTTTTTTTTTTATTTTCTGCTTGCTTGCTTTTATCTCCCTTTTCTTATTCCCTTAGGATTTAGAGGGAGAGGAAAAGCATGAGGATGCCAGGACAGCAGTATGGGGTCACAGAGGAGTACTGGATAATGCACTGCTTTTTGCAAACTCAACTTAGAAGACTGCGCCCACAATTTGCTCTTCTATCTTCTTTCCAGACATGAGTCTTCAGTCTCCTGCCCTCAACTTAGCTGGAAGCTGGATGACAGCACATTAAGAGGCTTTCTGGAAGCTTTTCGATGAAAAGGGGGCCTCTCAGGTACTCCACTCTCACCTTGCAGGCCCTGCAGCAGCTGGTCTATCTGGTGGCACTTGGAGTAGGTGGTATGGGAGACCCCTCCATGCCGGGGTCCCCTGGAGTGTCTTCCTCGTAGCATGAGGGTTCTTCTCAGGGATACTCAGGATAATTCACAATGGCTTTATAGTCACAATATCCTTTTTTTATTTCTTAAGTTCCTGTGTCCCAAATTTTAGTACAAATAAACATTTATACATGGCAAGAAAATATCCAGTGCTATATTCTTTAGTAAATATGTGATTTCATGTAATTTTACCTTGTCTAGTGTCACCCTCTTTGAGGCAGGGTAGTCAATCAGGATATTAGCCAATTTACTTTCCCTCACCTTCCAGCTACTCCTTACTCTTATCACCTGACTGTGAATGGGAGCCTCACTCCTTCACCCTGAGCTATCCATCAAGACCCAATACCAGGGCCAGGTCTGGTGATGGTGATCAGACTGAGCTCACACAGCTGCCCCAGAATATCCAGGTACTTTAAAACACTACTTGCTTGGGGCTTTCTGTAGGTTTGGACCGAGTGAAAAGGCTAGAGATGGGTGGCCATAATTGGTCCCACAGGCTTGGTATTTGAAAATATGGGTAGTAACCTCTAGACCCCGGCCTGATGGTATGAGAGCCTCAAGCTCTGAGAACTGGTGGGTCCAGGACAGCCCAGCTCCCGGCCAGTCTGATTAGGTGGGAGGGGAATAGAACAGGATCCCACCTGATCCTTCTCTACCTCCATCCCTAGAAACCCCATTAGGGGTTGTTAAATATCTTAGATTAGCTCACCAATAAGTCTCAGGATATAGTCATTGGCAAAAATGGCATGAAATGCACAGACATTAAGTTCTTAATATTAATCTTCTCCGAAGAGGTTTAACACTATTAAAAACTGAAAATAAACTCAACATAGCTTGCATTTTAGAAATGGTCCTCTAGATGCATTCAAATGTGTGATAAAGATGATCCTTTTCAATCTGCTAAGCAAATGTTTTAAAATATGTGAACTCAAGGCTAATTCAGCCGAAGCACGTTCTGCAGATTGCAAGCCTTGTCTCCCTCTAGTGGCCCTGACTTAGCCTTTGTTCTAGGCTTATAATGTTCAGGACTTAACTGTATGGGGATTTCAAAGCCCAGTTCAGCTAGCACCTCTTCCTTGTAATGCTCTGGTGACTCTTGACTACATGTATCTCCTCCCACTATAAGCAACTTCGTTATTTTCTGTTGCTAACAACTAGCATTTTAAAATATTCAGTTTATAGGTGAATTGTTTCTTGTGTATTGTCTTTCCCCCCAAAAAATCACAATCGTGTCTTTGAAATGGAAAACACAGTGTCAGGCATGCAATACTATCGAATACTTTAAATTTAGGAATTATATTATTAGAGTTAGTAGAAATGTTTGTATGTTAAGAAAGCTGCTCCTTTCACAAAATGGGAAACAGATCCAGAGAATCACTGCTCTATTCATTCCACAAGTGTCTGTCAAGTGAAACCTCCAAGTCACTATGCTGGGTACCATGGAGGAGACAGAGACATTCAGGAGATAAGCCCAGATCTCACGGACCTTTCAGTGAGGCATGAAAAAAAGGACAGGTGCACCGATCATCAAATATAGAAACCCCTAAGGAACGTGAAAGTAAAGCCCAGGGGATCTCAGGTGAGGGAGGTAATGAGTCAGCTAAGGGACTCAGCATAGTGTTATGGAGATGGTGGACCTTGACCTTGGCCTTGAAGGGTGTGTAAGATTTGATTATATGGAATAAGGGGAAAGTGTGATGGTGTGAAAGCACATCCAGGAAAGGTAATGTAAAGGGAGAATATCAGAAACTAGGACATGGGTGCCTTAGGGTCAAACTACAGAAGGTCTTTTTATTTTTTATTTTATTTTTATTTAACATAGGATCTCACTCTGTTGCCCAGGCTGGAGTGCAGTGTCGTGATCATGGCTCACTGCAGCCTCAAACTCCCCAGGCTCAGGTGACCCTCCCACCTCAGCCTCCTGAGTAGCTACAGGTGCACACCGCCACGACAGGCTAATTTTTATATCTATTGTAGAGATGAAGTGTCACCATGTTGCCCAGGCTGTTCTCAAACTCCTGGGTTCAAGTGATTCTCCTGCCTCAGCTTCTCATTTACTTTAGTTTTTTAAGAGACAGGATCTTGCTGTGTCACCCAGGCTGCAGTGCAGTAGCATGATCGTGAGTCACTGGAGTCTTGACTCCTGGGCTCAAGCAATCCTCCAACCGCAGCCTCCCAAGTAGCTGGGACCACAGGAGCATGCCACAATGCCCCGCTAATTTTTATTTTATTTTATTTTATTGTAGAGACAAGATCTCACTGTGTTGTCCAGGTTGGTCTCAAACTCTTGGGCTCAAGCGATCCTCCCATCTTGGCTTCTCAAAGTACTGAGATTATGGGTGTGAACAACCATGCCTGGCCTACAGAAGGTCTTGAATGGCAATGAAGAAGCTTGTACTCTGTTGAGCAGGAAGAGGGACTGAAGGAAGAACTTGTGAAAATTCTAGCTTCTAGAATATGTATTTGGCTCCTTTAAAAAAATGGATTCTCCATCCAGCTGTCCATTTATCATATGTAAAGAGATTCATATAGGAGATTCAGGTATGGACTAGACATCTGCTAAGTTTACTTCTTTTTTTTTTTTTTTTTTTTTTTTTTTTGAGACGGAGTCTGGAGTGCAGTGGCCGGATCTCAGCTCACTGCAAGCTCCGCCTCCCGGGTTCACACCATTCTCCTGCCTCAGCCTCCCGAGTAGCTGAGACTACAGGTGCCCACCACCTCGCCTAGCTAGGTTTTTGTATTTTTAGTAGAGACGGGCTTTCCCCGTGTTAACCAGGATGGTCTCAATCTCCTGACCTCGTGATCCGCCCGCCTCAGCCTCCCATGCTAAGTTTACTTCTAATCGATATTACATGATTGAGATTTTTGAACCATAAATTGACCCTAGATTGTAGGAGGGAAGACCTTGCATTTCTTTTTGTACTTAGTAGGTGCTCAATGAATGCTTCCTCAATTAACAGATGACATGAACAGGGTGTGTTTTAGAAAGAGGAATTTGCCAGCAAGGTTTAAACTAGATTGGCAAGAAGGGGGAGACTGGATACAGGAAGGCTGCTGAGGACATTATTATTCATTTTCATTACCTAAACTAGATGAGTGGAAATAAGAGTAGAAAGAAGAGTAACATTGGGGAAGTAGAATCAATATTGCTATTTTGTTGTGATTATTTGTGACCCTCTTCCTCAGTGAACTGACAATGTCATGAGAGCAAGAACTCTTACTTGGCACTGTATCCCCACTACCCAACAATAACTAGCACATGTAAGTGCTAAGTATGTATTCAGTGAGCTGTGGAATAAATGTTGACTGGCTTTTTGAATAAGTAATTTGAGATAGTGTTATTTGAGGGACATTGACTATCCAAGCCCCTGAACAAGGAGCAGCCAGAGATGCTGGATGTGAGCCTCGGATTTGGGTGACCCTGGCCCAGGGCAGAAGGGACACAGCACACAGCAGCAATCCCCACCTTCTCAATATCCTCTCCCTTTAGCCTGTGCTGGGCAGGCCTTCATCCCTACATCCTATAAAAACTTCACGTTTGGGTTACCCACACCCTCATGTCCTTCTCTCCTCTCTCTCTCATTTTACTTAATGTGTCATTAGCATTTGTCACAGTTGACCATTCCATACTTGCAACAGTCTCTTCACTTAATTTCCAGGATACTACTGTCCTGGTTTTCTTCCTACCTCGCTTATGGCCCTTTTCATTCTAGTAATTCCAGCTTAGCCTTCTCTTCCCATTTTTTTTTTTTAAAGAGTTGGGGTCTTGCTCTGTCACTTAGGCTGGAGTGTAAGGTATGAACATAGCTTACTGTAGCCTTGACCTCCTGGGCTTACATGATTCTCCCCACTCAGCCTGTCAGACAGCTGATATTAACAATTTTTAATCAGTGGTTTCCACCTTAGCTACGCATTAGAATCACTGAGTTTTAAAATTTCTTGATATTCAAACTGAACCCCAGAGCAGTCCAATCAGATCTGTGAAGGATGGGTGGAGTTTCAACATTTAAAAAAATTCTAGTAATTTCAATGTGCATGGAGTGTTGTAAACCACTTCTGTAAATATTGAAGTTCCTCAAGGCTCAGTCCTTGATCTCTTATACCTTTGATCTCCTTGATACGCCTAGTCTCATGGGTTTCAAAAGCATCCTTATCAGTTGATGTGTAGAACTACACTTCTAGCCCCAGCTTCTCTTCTGAACTATAGATTTATATATACAAGTGTCCTATTTAAGATTTTCAGTGAGATGTAGACATCTCAAATTTAACATGTCCAAACATAACTCTTTATTTTTCCCTGGCCTCCAAGTCTACTCCAGCGTTCTCCATCCCAATCGATAGTACCATCATTCATTCAGTTATGCCAGCAAGGACACCTGGGAGATATATTTGAGTCATCTCTTTGTCATTCTTTAAACCTAATCTATTGCCAAGTCCTGTTGGTTTTATTTCTAAAATCCATTCTGAACCCAGTACTTCCCATAACCTCTACCACCACTATGCTCAACCTCACCCGCTCTGTAACTCTACCTTTCCAACTGACTTCACTGTCATTCCCTCAAGCAGCCGTTGGAGGGATCTCTGCAAATTTAGATCACATCAAATGTCTCATTCTTTACAAAAAATCCTTCAGTGACTTCTGTAATTATTTAGAACAAAATCCAAATTATTTGATCTGACCCCTGCCTACTGCTCCAACCCATCTGTCATTCTCCCCTTTGTTTGCTGTGCTCCTAATACAGCGTTTGCCTGGGATGCTCTTCTGCCTAAATCTTCACGACTTGATGTTCACCATTCAGGTGTCTGTTCACATGTCACCTGTTCAGAAAGCTCTTCATTGACCTCACTTGTCACAGCTAAAATGGTCACCTGGTTGTCCTCTAACTTAACCTTGCTTTATTCTTGTCTTAGCCCTTCTTGCTATCTGCAACAATGATATTTGTTTATCTGTTTGTTTATTTGTCTTCCTCCAGTAGAAGGCAGGGACCTTGTCTTGATTGTTTACTACTGTATCTCTGGCACCTGGTAGGTTCTCAGTAATTACTTATTGAATGAATTGTCAAATTCAGAGTTGAAGTTCAAACTGATAGTGAGGCAAACTGTATGACCAAGGTGTCAGTGTGGGGTGGAGGAGTAATCACAGCACAAGGCACAATTAATCAAAGGCTTTATTAAAGGTGTTTGGAAAGATTATCTGGCTCAACACTGGGTAGACTGTCTCCCCTAAATTACCATTTCTGCTCTTAGTTATAGTATCTGAAACTCTCATTGGCAATTCAGATTCATGCTAATATGTTGAAAGATTATACCTTCTTTTGAATTCTCTTCTAAAATTCAAATATCCTCTGCATACTTCTATTGGCTAATAAAATATTAGGGGGAAAAGATGTTCTGAGAGACCAACAGCAGAGGGGACTAAGAACAGAGAGAAGGCAGATGATGGCTACACAAAGTCATCTTCACTATGCTGTAATGCCTTTGACAGAGCCCTTTGTGGGAATCTGTCCTAGCCTTCAAGAAGCTGTATAGCTAGAGGCCTTAACAACAACAACAAAAACTTCGTGTGGATCCCACTGGGACTAGCAACCTCCTAATTTCTCTCCCCTCTACGTAAACTCCAATGCCATTTCCCAGTTCCCAGTATGGTTTCTCAGTTATGGAGACTTAACAATTTTGTAGCCTACTTTAAATGCCCTTCACACTCCTGATTGTTTTTCCATCACAGCAAATCAACCAGCCCTACTTGTTTCCAGAGGAAAGTGGTTCTGTGGCAGGTAATTTTAACATATCCAAACAATAGCATATTTTTAAATGATTATTAAAAATGTATACATCTTTAATGTAAAGCAATACATTTTAATAACATTAGAAACAAGAAATTTGATTACATTGGTATTGCAACTTGGGTTTCCTGAGAAACAGTCTTAGAGATGGATATTTGCATGCAGAATACGTATTAGGGACTCTATTAGTCCATTCTCACATTGCTATGAGGAAATACCTGTGACTGGGTAATTTATAAAGGAAAGAGGTTTAATTGACTCACAGTTCAATATGGCTGGGGAGGCCTCAGGAAACTTACAATCGTACTGGAAGGGGAAGTAAACACATCCTTCTTTGCATGGCAGTGGAAAGAGAAGTGCCTAGCAAAAGGGAGAAAATCCCCTTATAAAACCATCAGATCTCGTAAGAACTCACTCACTATCATGAGAACAGCATGAGGGAAACTGCCCCCATGATTCAATTATCTCCCACTGGGTCCCTCTCATGACATATCGGGTTTATGGGAACTACAACTGAAGATGAGATCTGGGTGGGAACACAGCCAAACCATATCAATCCACCCATGGCCCCTTCCGAATCTCATGTCCTCACATTTCAAAACACAATCATGCCCTTCTAACAGTCCCCCAAAGTCTTAACTCATTCCAGCATTAACTAAAAAGTCCAAGTCCAAAGTCTCATCTGAGACAAGGTAAGTCCTTTCCACCTATGAGCCTGTAAAATCAAAAGCCCTCTTCTCACAGCACCACTAGGCAGTGCCCCAGTGGGGACTCTGTGTGGGGGCTCTGACCCCACATTTCTCTCTCACACTGCCTTAGCAGAGGTTTTCCATGAGGGCTATGCCCCTGCAGCAAACTTCTGGACATCCAGGCATTTCCATACATCCTCTGAAATCTAGGTGGAGGTTCCTAAACCTTAATTCTTGACTTCTGTACACTTGCAGGCCCAATACCACATGTAAGCTTATAAGGCTTGGGGCTTGCACCCTCTGAAGCAATGGCCTGAGCTGTACATTGGCTCGTTTTAGCCCCAGCTGGAGCTGAATCCACTGGGATGCAGAGCACTATGTCCCAAGGCTGCATAGAACTGGGGGTGCCTGAACCCGGCCCATGAAAACATTTTTCCCTCCTAGGCCTTCAGGCCTGTGATGCAGGGGGCTGCTGTGAAGGTCTCTGACATGCCTTGGAGACATTTTCCCCATTGTCTTGGTGATTAACATTCAGCTCCTCGTTACTTATGCAAATTTCTGCATAAGTATTTGCTTGAATTTCTTCTCAGAAAATGGGGTTTTCTTTGCTATCGCATTGTCAGGCTGCAAATTTTCCAAACCTTTTTGCTCTGCTTCCTCTTGAACACTTTGCCACTTAGAAATTTCTTCTGCCAGTTACCCTGAAATCATCTCTCTCAAGTTCAAAGTTTCACAGATCTCTAGGGCAAGCGCAAAATGCCACCAGTCTCTTTGAATAGCAAGAGTCACCTTTATTCCAGTTTGCAAGAAGTTCCTCATCTCCATCTGAGACCTCCTCAGCCTGAACTTCATTATCCATATCACTATCAGCATTTTGGTCAAAATCATTCAACAACTCTCTGGGAAGTTCCAAACTTTCCCACATTTTCTTGTCTTTGGAGCCCTCCAAACTGTTCCCACCTCTGCCTGCTACCCAGTTCCAAAGTCACTTCCACATTTTTGGGTGTCTTCATAGAAGCACACCACCCTCTACAGTACCAACTTGCTGTATTAGTTACTCTTTCACATGGCAGCAGGAAGGAGAAGGGGGAAGCCCCTTATAAAACCGTCAGATCTCGTGAGAACTTAATATCACGAGAATAGTGTGGGGGAAACTGCTCCCATGATTCAGTTACCTCCCACAGGGTCCCTCCCACCACACGTGGGGATTTTGGGAACTACAACTCAAGATGATATTGGGGTGAGAGCATAGCCAAACCATATCAGAGACTGCTCAAAGGATCAACATTTGTGGAAGGGAAGGAGGCAGGTCTGGAGTGAAGGAAAAGCTGAGCTTACTGCAGTCTCAACAAAGGCCTCAGCTATTCCCTCAGGAGCTGTAAAGCTAGATGACCCTTCAGGGTTGACTCCCCTCACAGTGAGAAGGCTAGGCATTCATGGATGCAAGCTGATACTGGGTGAAAGTGGTCTACAACCAAGGATAATTTCTGGAGAGGGCTGACAGCTCAGGGCTGTCTACTGGCAGCACTCCCAGAATCTAGGAAAATAAGTCCTCAGACCTGGAGACAGCATCCATTAAACCTAGTGTTTTCAAATTGATGTCATTTTTTGGTTGCTATTAATAACATTATTCTGAGTATCTATTGCAAGGCAGTTGGATAAAATGATGTACTAAGAGTCTCTAGTGAGCTGGCTTTGCTGCAGAGGACTCTTTTCTTGTTAGTGTTGTACTTCTTTTTTTTGTTTGTTTTAGAGCAGAGTCTCGCTTTGTCGCCCAGGCTGGAGTGCAGTGGTGTGATCTCAGCTCACTGCAAGCTCCACCTCCCGGATTCACACCATTCTCCTGCCTCAGCCTCCCGAGTAGCTGGGGGACTACAGGCACGTGCCACCACACCCGGCTGATTTTTTTTGTATTTTTAGTAGAGACAGGGTTTTACTGTGTTAGCCAGGATGGTCTCGATCTCCTGACCTCATGATCCGCCTGCCTTGGCCTCTCAAAGTGCTGGGATTACAGGCGTGAGCCACTGTACCCGGCCTGTACTTCTAAAATACTTGCACTTTTCTATCTCTGATAGGTGTTGCCATATGTAGATAACAGTGTTGTTTTGTTGTTACTGACATTATTGTTGTTAGTTGACATCCTATGAGGGATTTACATTATGCACCAGGTCCTGGGATTGTGTCTTAACCATCTGCAGTGGTCATTCTGCTTCGTAAGAAAGATAAGACTCGACTCTCATTAATTCTACAGATTCATTTGAATCCAATTCCCAGGACTTTTCTTTAAAATAAACAAACCATATTAACTCCTCAGGTTGGATGGTGTTGGAAGAACTAATGATTTGTGCTTCCCGTTACAGTTTTGTCCACATAAGGACTACAGATTGCAGCACTGAGTAAGCGCAATTGAGAATTAATATGTTCTGTGGCTCAGAGGCAGAAAATAAAACTGAGGCAGCCCATACAAGGAAAAAGTGAATTCTTGTCATGTAAGTGAGGTCACGAGGACACATGACTGTGGCCTTTATTGCTGTGGCCTTTATTGCTCAGGCCTGCCCAGTGGATACTAGGAAAAGGACCCTCTTTTCAGTATGTTTTTTCACCCTGGCAAGTTTAGTCTCTGAAATAAAACTAAATTATACCTTAGCTCCTTCATCTTTCTGCAAAAATATGGCCATGAAAGGGCAAGGATGTTATAATTAGTAAATTCTGCGTATGTCTGAGCGAGCATTTGGCAAATCATAGATTCTTATTAGATATGTTCTACTAGTCTGAAATTATAATTTTGGGGCTTGTAGTTGGTACCAGGTGTTTCTTATACCCAACTCCCTCTCACTGCACTACTCCCAGCATCTGGGAATGGTGAGAGGAGAGTTTATCTGATTGTTCACGGCTTCAGTTTATTGCTGAGGAGGCTCTCAGTGTTTGCCTGGATGGTAACATGGTTCAGTGGTTCAGCATGTGGATTCTCAAATCCTGGCCTCATCACTTCATAGCTGAATTATCTTAGGCAACCAAGATTAGCTGTTCAGGTTCTTTCTCTTTTCCTCTCTAAAATAGCAGTACTCATAGTACTTATGCCTGGAGTTGTTAAAAGGGTGAAAGAAGATAACAGATGCGAAGTGCTAATAGTACATAATAAAACAAGTACATATTAGGTATTATTATTTGCTAGGATTCAGTTTACAGCTATAAGGATCACTTGGATAATTTCTGGGGCAAAGAGTAGAGCATCCCGGTCTGGTTAAGCCAAAAATACTTTGAATGCATAAAATTAAGTAAATAAAATACTAATAAAGAAGAAGAGTTTTCATGCAAGAAGAGTTTTCATGCAGAGTTGAAATCAATGAGATAATTCCCTCATTAAAGTTAGATGTAACTGTGGGCACAGGATTAGACAGCTTACTGGTAGCAAAAGCAGTATTAAATGTTAAATTGGGAGCAGCTATTGCTGTCAATAATATTCCAGGGATACGACTGGGCGCAGTGGCTCATGCCTGTAATCTCAGCACTTTGGGAGGCTCAGGTGGGTGGATCATGAGGTCAGGAGATTGATACCATCCTGGCTAACACTACGAAACCCCGTCTCTACTGAAAATACAAAAAATTAGCCTGGTGTGGTGGCACACACCTGTAGTCCTAGCTACTTGGGAGGCTGAAGCAGGTGAATCACTTGAATTCGGGAGGTGGAGGTTGCAGTGAACCGAGATTGCACCACTGCATTCCAGCCTGGGCAACACAGTGAGACTCCATCTCAAAAAAAAAAAGTCCAGGGATAGCTATTTTTATCAATCATAGAACATAGGAGTCACTTAAGGAATTGGCTTGTCTACACCAGAAAGCCTTCCCCAGCTGAGCAGAACAAAATGTCAACTCACTAAACTCATAACCTGCTTTTCTCATAAGAAAGCATTAATTATATAAGTAATATTTTACTTATTTGTTAAACCCTGAAACACACTTTCAGATTTTGATTTGCTAGCCATAAGTCCCTATTCTTCTAAGCTATAATTAACTGGGCAAGAGGAACTGGTCTTTCTGAAGCCTAATACATTTCTAGTCCTCCTTTTCCATGTTCTAGGTGCTTTATTTGGGTATATTAGATTTCTATGTTAGAAATGACTTTTTTTTTTATTTTAGGGAAGTGTTTCTTACACATAATATTGCTTTTCCTAATAGAATTTGCTCCGTATTTATTCATTCAACAAGTATTTATTGAATGCCCACTATGTGCCAGTTAATAGTAGATAGGTGTTCTGAGTGGAGGCAAAAGGAAAACGATTTTTAAAAGAAGGCTAATAGTCAAATATATTTTAAAATCTTTTTTTTTTTCATTTTATATTTATAAATCTGCGTAAACTCAACTCTATGCTACCTTAGCCTTGGGACCACATCTCCATGGTGTTTTGGTAAAATTTCCATGGTCTCTGATATCGTATCATGTATCTACTTGACACATTTGTTGATTGATGCTAAAATATTGTCATAATACAGTGGAGATAATGACTCCAAGGGCAATGTGATTACCAGTAAGATAATTTCTCTTGTAAGAAGAAAGAACATTTAGAACACTAGAAAAGTGCCTTCTCCCCTTTCCCTTAGGCTCAGGAGTAGTAATATTTCCCCAAAGTAACTGGCTCCTGAGTACTGTACACTTCCTGTTTATCTCCTTAAACCTTGTCTGCATCTTTTTAAATGAGTCAATTTGAGGGTACTGTTTCCTGTTTCGACCCCAAATAATATAGATATTATTTATGACAGCAACAAATAATTTAAAATACCTAGGAATAAATCTAACAAAAAAGCATGAAATCTTTATAGAGAAAATTATAAAACTTAAAAGACATTTTTAAAGAGACATAATAAAGATGCACCATGTACATGAATAGAACTTAAATTGTTTGGCTTTTTAAAAATTGATCCATAAATTCAATTGAATTCCAATAAAGTTCTCAACAGTTTATTTCCATGAAACTTGACAAGGAATATCAAAATTTATATAGAAGAACAGAGGGCAAAGAATAGCCAAAAATGTTCTGAAGAACAAATTAAGACCTTGCTCTACAAGGTAGCAAGTATTATCATAAACAGATCATAATTAAAACAGTATGAAATCAGTACATTATAGATTAATAGGGAGAGATAGTGGTGCGGGGACAACTTGTTATCCCTATGGACAAAAGAGTAATAACATTGGACACCTACCTCACATTATCCAAAAAAAATCCCAGGTGAATTAAAGGTGTATTGTGAAAAGCTTTATGATCTCAGATTAGTAAATGATTACTGAAGGCAAAAATCACAAAACATAAAGAAAATGATAAGCTTGACTATATTAAATTTAAAGTTTCTGTGCATTAATAGACATTTCAGAGAAAGTAGAAATATAAGTCATAGCTTGTCAAAGATAAAGTAGATGTAAATATACTACAGTGGAATATTCTCACAAACATGGTGTCTAATTTAAAGAGATTTGCAGAAATATGACTCAATCTTATTACACATGCAAAATAGTATCACATATCTCTTACAAGTTGAAAGTATAAAGTATAAAGGCATGCACAAGAATGATTAACACTATTAAATACAGTACAATGATATCTCTGGGTGGAAGAAATGGGACAGGAAGAGGTGCACTGATGGCACAGAGCCAGGTTCCACAGTTTTTCATGTGTCAGATTATGGATACATGTGTGTTTATATTATTCTTCCTGCCTTTCTGTATGTCAGAGATATTATTGGTGCAAATAAACATGACACAGAAGTAGAAACTGGATATTGGAAATCAAAGTTCAATAAACTAAAAGTTGTAAGATTTAATTTTTAAATCTAAAGTAGATATGAACTATAATATTTAAGAGAAAAATAGAAAATATCAGTACTGCTTAAATACATAAGCATTAAAAGGAGTAATATAGGCTAGGCATGGTGGCTCACGCCTGTAATCCCAGCACTTGGGAGGCCGAGGCAGGCAGATCACTTGAGGTAAGGAGTTCGTGACCAGCCTGGCCAACATGGTGAAACCCCATCTCTACCAAAAAATACAAAAATTAGCTGGGCATGGTGGCAGGTGCCTGTAGTCCCAGCAACTCAGGAGGCTGAGGCAGGAGAATCACTTGACCTGGGAGGTGGAGGTTGCAGTGAGCCTACATCACACTACTGCACTCCAGCCTGGGCAAGAACTCCAACCCAAAAAAAGAAAAACACCCACACACAAAAGGGAGGATATGATGAGATACTTCTCTATTAACTGGAAATCCAAACTGATTTTTTTTTTTTTGCTAGAAAATAAACCAATATGTTTTTCTATTAATAATTCAATGTTGACTCAAGTACAGGTAAAGGCAAGGGAAGGGAAGGCAGGCAGAAAGCCAAAGAAAAGTAAAAAGAACGTAATGGAATTAGATAAAGTAGGTGTGGGCAGAATTAAAGTCCCTGATCACAGATATCCTTGAGAATTTCAGAAATTGGTGAAGAACTTCATAAAACCACTTTCATTTCATAAAACTGTAGCAGAGTGCCTGCTGAGCTTCTGAATACTAGGGGGGGATGGGGCGGGGGTAGAGAAGTCAGTACAACTTTTTGTAAATAGAAAAGAATGGTTTAAGTATTACAATGTGTCTATCAGGTCAAATTTCTTGGCCTGAAAGCTTTTGAACCTTTTGTGAAAGCATTAATTTGCAATCTTAAAAAATAATGTTGGACTTAAAATTAACATGAGTTGGTGAAGATTAAAATCTGTCAGTTGAATCTAATTTTCTTCTGTGATGGGTCTGGTAAAGGGCAGCGACAGTGTAATTAATTGCTTGAGGCTCAGAAACCCAATTAATCTCTAAGTTGACTTTTATTTCATAGAATGTTAGTGCTAGATGAGGCCTCAAGGATATTCTACCCTACCCTCTTCATTTTATAGAAGAGGAAATAGACATCAGGGAGGTTAAATGACTTGTTCAAGGTCAAAGATACTGTCTATTCTTGCCGCCATACCCTATAAATTGATTCAGTATTGCATCCTTAAAGCTTGTATGAGTTTCTGTGTTTCTGATCATGACATATTATTTGAACACAGATGGTTCTTTTGTTATAGCCTTTTATAAAATACCTGGACATTCATCTCACGAATGTTTTCTTGTAAGGGTTTTCAAGCCTCAGTTTTAAAATTTTGAAACCTTTTCCATACTCTTTATGCAGTAACAGTTGTAAAAGAGGAGTGGGGAAGAACTGTGTCCTAATTTGCATACTTAGCCGGTGAACTCTGGGAAGGAGATGCAGTGGGTGTTTTGCCTTAAGTGGGAGGTTGGGAAACAGGCATTGCAGTTCGACCATGTGAGTGATGTCTAATCCAGGTGGTACTTGCAGGCCATGCCATCCCTCAGGGATTCTATGTGTCTGATTCCAAGATGTGGGCAGAAAATCTAGCATGTAGAGTAATTTTAGAGAAGAGTTCAGTGAGGCAGCAATAATAACAAATACGATGTATGAAACGATTGCAGGAAATGAGAGCCACTATAAATGTGGGAAGCGTGGTAGCATGCCATATGTCAGTGTGGCAGTCGTGGAAGTGCCCTGCTCAAAATTGTTCTTAAAGGAACCTACTGCAAGGAAAGTGCTCTTCCACAAACCTCCAGATGCTACCACTCAGATTTGCTGCTGCGTCCATGCTGAGACCATGCTATCCCGAGTACTCCTGGCCAATGCCAGGATATGAGAGCCAGGGCTTTTGATACAACATGGGACATATCTATTGGGAAGTCTTTGCTTGGAGATTTCCCATTAGCCTAGTAGAAACTCTCTCAGAATTGTGCTGCTGCTTAACACTCCTTTTTCTTTTCCTCTCTGCCTTTATGGGTTAGATCTGTATTATGGTCTATCTCTTTTTCCCCTCCCTCTTTTATCTTTCTTAGGACTTTCCCCAAATAAACCTCTTGACCATCAAATTCTATCTCGGCATTTGCATCTCAGAGGACTCTAACTGATGCAGAGTGTAGTGATTGCCCTGGTTGATGCCAAGGAGGGATAAAAATGTATATAACTTGAGTAGTAATTAGGATCTTACTGTGCTGGTGGGGACTGAATAGCAATGGTTTCTCTTTGGTTGTTGTAGTTACCATTATTGCAGTTCCTCATTTACGCTCTCTTATGATGGCATGGCATTAGGATAAATGCATTATAGTAAAATTTACTTCCAGAGAGAGAAAAAAAATCCATGTTTTCACAGATTCTAAGACTTTTTTTCTTTGCATTTTAACCTTTCTGAAATTAGGATATCTTAAAATAGATGATTTGCTACAATTTAATTAGTAGGATTGTTTTCTTCTTTACTGATGAATAAAATAATGGTGCATATCATTGATGATGTCATAGATTTGATCAAATTTATCAGCTCAGTTCAGGTCACCAGATGCCAGGTACTATAATAGATTCTAAACCACTAAGGGGCTGGATTAGGTTTTGTGAATTATTATTTGACTATTTCTTAGGTATATCCACCAGGAAAGAAAGAAAAACCCTAAGGAACAGAATTACATGGTGGAGAGGTACACAGTTGGTAATTGTTGCTCTGAATACATTAGTATAGAAATAGCCAAAGAAGCATAAAAAAGAAAATAGGAAGCAAGAACATCTCTCATCACTTAGGGTGCTATTCACTCTTTTACTCTTCCCATTTTCTTTCTTTTTTTTGCTACTTTTATGACTGATGCTGTCTTAGAAGCCACTATTACCTTGTTCTGCTTATTCTGTAATCCTCACAGCAATATCTTATAAAACAAGAGACCTATGATAGGGTAGGTTTTCACTCTATATATTGAACTCTTCATTGATATGTGGACAGAAATCACCAAGTAGAGGACCAAGGCAACTAATTAAGTTTACCCACCATCTCCACTGGGACGGGTCAGATGGAAGGATCTGTTTCCTTGATTCCCGTCACATGTACCTGTTGATCTAATTGGATCCCTTGGCACTACCTGCTTATAAAATTAATATTGAAACCGTTGTTTCCATTCTCTCCAGATGCTACCTTTATGCCTGCATCAGTTTTCCCTAGCATTCCCCATACTTCCAAATTAGAAAGTCTCTGCTTCTAAAAAAATACCATTGTTATTACTGATCTGGACACAAATCAGCAAGTACTGGATACCCAATAAAATTTAGTAATTGTCATTATTGTTCTATAAATACTATGTAGAACATATATTGTATAATATTCTATGAGCACATCACATTTCATTATGTATAAATTGTTATACCATCTATGATATTGTTAACATGATGTCTTTTATTATAGTCAAAGTAATTAATTGTAATACAAATTTTAATAAAACAAAGTTGGGTTTGCCTAGGAAAGAGTAAATGAGGAATCACTTTGGGTTACTACTCTATAATCATTGGAAGGATTGGTACAACTTGTTGAAAATACCTCAAATATGTCGGATTCAGTGATTCTTTGAAAAAATTATTTGGAGTGGAGTGATGCCCTCAACATTGTGGGAAAAATTCTTAAAATGTGAAATGTGCTATAATTCAAAGAAGCATCTTCTTAAGATTGAGAAAGAGAGGCAATATGGTCTAACTCATTTTCAAACCTTTTTGACCTTCACCCTTAGTAAGATACATATTTTACATCGTGATCCAATGTATACATTCTATCTATCGACAGGTCAATCTATCATCTATCTAGAACTAAAAATTGTCACAAAACAATACCTAGTTAACTAGATTTGATACACTCTATATTTTCTGGACTATTCTATTCCATTTCTTTTTCAATACTGTTTGTGATCCATAGTTTGAAAAATGCTAGATTCATGAAAAGAGCTATAGAGACAGACTTCATACAAATCTCTGTCCCACTATTACCCCTTTCTACAAGCTTGCCTAGTTAATTCTTTCCTTTGAATCTTGTTTTCTTCATATATAAAGTGAATGGGGTTGCTCTACTAAGTAAAGACAATTATATGTGAAGTGATTGGCATGTAGGAGGCACTCAATAAATCAATAGATGATAAGGTAGCAGATAATGTTTTCTAATATTAATCAAGTGTTTTCCACTACACTTCCTTATGCGCTTTGTCATCTATTATCGAGGCAAGGTTGTTACAGAACTGCTGGACTGTTCTTATCTGTTTCATCTTTCAGTTAATTGATTCAGTGTCTCTTTCTCTTTCTCTGTCTCTCTCCCTCTCTCCCTCCATCCCAGACATCTATCAGTAGTCCAGCAGTCCAAGCAGGGTGGGTCCAAGGACAATGTAGACAGCCCTGGGCCTCTGCCTTACTTCCTGTGCTCACAGCAAGCTTAGCCTCTTTGGCTCTTCCTCCTTGGTGACCACATTCTTTATCTGCTGTTCCCCATGGAGGGCAGCTGTGTTCCTCTTTTTCCCTAGGACCTTAGAGTCAGTGCCCAGCTTCTGAGTGCCCAGTTATTCTCCTTTCCCAAGATGCTGCTGCTCAGGCTTTCCAGTTTGCGTCTTCTGGGCTGGCCCCTCTGGCCCTCCAGACACACTTCTCTAGGTACATAGCTGATATACCACAATTTAATTAGCCAGTCCCTTAACACTGCATGTTTAGATCACCCATTTTTGTGTGTGTGTGTGTTTTTTTTTTTTTTTTTTTTGCTAAATTAGAAAATTTTGCAGTAAATAAAAAATCATGCATTTAGTTGTTTTAAATTTTTGGTCTGGTTTTCACTAGAAAAATTGCCATAAATATATCAAATTTCATCAAATTTGGTACCTTTTTAAAGTTAAGAAATGAAAAAAATCCATATACACGTAGTTTACACATGTATATATCTCTATATAAATATAGGTATATACATATACTTTTCTTTTTACCAATAAGAGCTTATATAATTCAGAAGGGGATTCCTCCACTCTTCACGATGAATTTAATGTGGTCATCTTTACTTCACCACTAGCCAAATTACAGTCTCTATGCATCATATAACAAATTCCTAATGACATCACAAGTTATTTGACATCACAGTTCTATATTCTGTTCCTATATATATAATATGTAGATGCCAGTCTTCTATTTTACTACTCATTTACAAAAAGTGGCTTTTAAATAAAATTACCCAGGTAAATTTGTATTCATATCTACAATGAATAAGCATTCTTTCTGTGTAGTGTTCTCAACCCTGGAAATCAAGATATAACAATTCTGTAGTTCTTTCTCAGTGTTATTCTAGAATTCATGAAGTCAGCAATCTCCTATTCCTGTAGACATGGCGAAGATAGATGCAAGAGCAAAAGTGAAAGTGAGAGAACAGGAACAAAAGACATCCACTAAGCCTGGTTTCAGTGAGGTCACCAACCATTTCATCGTGTCTCTTTACCCCTAACAATTATTTAGCACTTGATCACATCATTACACAGTCCATATGATTCCCAGATTATGATGGCTAAAATATCCAGAAACAGATTTTATTGTCTTAATGAAACAATCAAATTCAACATATGGAAGCTAGCCTATTCTGCATCGACTAGAAAGTAGTCACTTTCTAACTACATGACAGACAGAAAAAGTACTAAAGGAAGTTGTATACAATGAAACCATTAAATGCAGATTTGCCACAAGGCAAGATGGTAATACTTGAACATTATGAAGTGCAAAAACTGCACGAGCACATTATATTTTAAACACTTCATCCATTTAACAAACTATGTACCCTCTTCAGCTAAATAAGATGAATTGAGATTCAAGAGGCAGCACCATACTGGCAAATCTCATCCTAAAGGCATCCATTAATATAAATCAACAGCAGCAATTTGGTTTGATCATTTATTTGCAAGAATCATTAAGGTTTATTAGCATAATTGTTCCCTCTGGGATTTCATGTCGAGGAAATGAAGAATGGCATTATCAATATTTAAAAGATAAGTGTGTGATATTCAGAGTACTTCAACAGTCATCTGCAGGTGGTGTCCAGCTGCAGCAAATTAGATTAGATTTGGGCATTTTTCTGAATGAAAGAAAAATTGTTTTGTTCTAATTGCTTTATTTTATAAAGCAATACCATTTTGTAAATAATTTTTACTGTATAGTTACATGTAACAGTGCACATCTATTAACATGCTTTATTTCAGATCAGTAACTGTTAACTTCAACCCCGTTATGTTGTAACTATTGGGGGACATTAATCAGTATAATTCATCATTTATTATAAGGAAAAGTTCCTTCCCCTCAGTACTCTAGACCTTTCAGTCTAGACCTGTAGGTAAAAAGCTATTTTCTAGAGGGAAATGAACAAGAAGACTTCCTTGTAATGTTGGGAAGGCATAAATCCTCCCTTAACAATGAAGTATCATTTATGATAGTAATAATTTAGTACTAGAAACAATATTTAAATGTAATAATTGTTTTTTAATAATGACATGCAATGGAATGTTATGTAGTGATAAAAATAAATGAGCTATCAAGTCACATAAAGATTTGCAGGAACCTTTAAATGAGTGTTGCTAAGGGAAAGATGCCTGTCTGAAAAGGCTATGTACTGTATGATTCCAATGATATGGCATTCTGGAAAAGGCAAATCTATAGAAACAATAGAAAGATTAGTGGTTTCCAGGGGTTTGTGAGGAAGGAGTGAGGGAGAAATGAATAGGTAAAACACAGCGACCTTTTAGGCAATAAAACTATTCTGTATGATACTGTAATGATAGATACATGACAATATGTCTCAATTTTCTGACCTCAAGCAATCTTCTTGCCTCAGTCTCCCAAGTAACTAGGATTACAGGTGCAAGCCACCACTCCTGGCCAGATACATGACATGATGTATTTCTCAAAACTCGCCTGGGAGCAGTGGCTCATGCCTATACTCCCAGCACTTTGGGAGGCCAAGGTGGGCTTATCACTTGAGATCAGGAGTTCAAGACCAGCCTGGCCAAATTGGCGAAACTCCGTCTGTACTAAAAATACAAAAATTCGCCTGTAGTCTCAGCTACTTGGGAGGCTGAGGCAGGAGAATCACTTGAACCTGGAGGGCGAAGGTTTCAGTGAGCCGAGATCATGCCACTGCACTCCAGACTGGGTGACAGAGTCAGACTCCATCTCAGAAAACAAAACAAAGCAAATCCTCATAGACCTATACAAAACAAAAAGTGAACCCTAATGTAGATTATGAACTTAATCATATTATTGGTTCGTCAAGTGTAACAAATGTACTACACTAATGTGTAATGCTAAAAGTAGGGGAAATTGTATGGGTGTGGTGGGGAGGAGAGGTGAGATGGGGAATTCTCTGTATTCTGTAAATTTTTCTGTAAATCTAAAACTGCTTCGAAAAAAGAGCAAAGTCTATTAAAAATGTAATAATTGTTAGGCTAATGTTTTTACAGGTTAAAATCAGCTAATTGTTACAATTGATTAAATTTGTCTTGGATTTAGGTCAATATTCTGGCCAAAAATCTTTTTCACAGATTACCTATTAAATTATATGAATCCTTCTACCATATCCAAGGGTATACTGGAAATGAGGAATTATAACTGAAGTTCCCTTTAGAAACAAAAGTCCTCAATTCGAGAAGCAAACAAAAAACATACATGTTTGCTGAAATACTTTGCAATGTCACTATTTCACTATTAGGAATTAATAAATTAAAACCCACATTCTATTGACACGCTATTGAATGTGTTATACCCTGTTCAACCCTGAACCCATGCCTGACTTCTATCCCTTCTATAGAGGGCCCAACCCCTTGCGGAGATAGATATGCTAAGAAGAGAAATTTATAGCCGGCTGCCTGCTTTGCTCCATTCCAGATCAATTTACACAGAACACCCAGGGGGCAGGTTTACATCTTCTCTCCATTCCTCTCAAACAGTGATGGCAATGAGTGGAGTAGTAGTGACAACATAGATATGCAACCACGTGATAAATGACCAAAGGACAGAGAGAGGAGCGACCTCAGTTGTATGATGGAGCCAAGAGAAGTCGCTGATTTTTAGTTGTTTTTTTCTGGTTGTAAGGATGGGGTGACAACTTCCAAGCTTTTACACGTCAGCACTGAAACTGGAAGTCCTATTTGTTATTAATCTTTAAGCAGACATATTGCTACAGAAGATGGACTTCAAATTAGAATAACACAAAGTTATACCACTAATCGCCTTTTAAAAATATTTTAGTGTTGACAAGATTTCTCTGAATATCATTTCTAAAATCAGTATCGAATTTCTCTAATCCATTATCGTTTTTAAACTCTCCCATTTAAAATGGACTTTAGTGTCTAACCTGCCTGTGAAATGAACCAGATCAACATCCTGCCATCATGTAACGTGCTCTTAGTACCTGGACCACATAGCAGAGTAAGATTCATATGGCTCATACATTTTAGTCCCAAAAATTACCAGCAGCTTCTGCAGGGTGTGAAGTGAAGGCTGCTGGAAGGTCATGCTACCTCAGTGCCTCACAACCCAGCAAAGGCGACAGCGACCTGGACTCCCACAGCTGAGGATTAAACCAGTCATCGTCCCTAGCAGAGCCTGGCTGACTAGGCATTTAGTGTGCAGGATGCTCCATGCGTGGAAATTGCCTTTGGCTCCAGGTATTAGGCAGTAGTTTGTGTATTTCTCTGTGCACAGTTTCCACAGGCCTGATCTTCGCTCCCAAACCCACTCAAACCACAGTTCGGCCGCTGGAGGGAAATCGAGCTTCCCTAGCCCACTGCAAAGTCCTTGGGGTCAGGCCACAATCTGAACGTCCCGCTTTTCTAGTTTAGACCTATAGAAGTAGCCCTCCTGCCCAGTTCCTAAGAAGCTCAATGCCGATTGGATCTTGCCGCGCCCAATGGGAGGCCACGCCCTGCGTGGGTCAGTCTTGGTCGAGCGGAGGGCGCGCAGCTCCACCGTTGCCAGGACGCCGCGTAAACACCCGAGCGCGCGCAGCCAGGTGCGCTCCTTGGGGCTGCTGGCTGCTGCGTTTGCGGCGGGAGGTGGTGGCCGCGGTCCCACGAGAGGAGGTATTTTTCGTCAGCCAAGATGGTGAGCCAGTTGGGGGACTCGAAACTACTTGTTTATTTGTTGATTTAAATCTAGTTTGGCGCTCATTTGCTTCTAAAAAAGGATTTTAAGTGCTTAATCTGGGCATTAATTGGGGAACTTGTATTTGCTTTCGGAGGCCTCAGGTGCTATTAGAAGGGACGCTCGCGGTGGTTTCCAGCCTTTTTGGCTCTTTTCGGATAGTGTATTAAATACATCTTTAAATCTGCCCAATAGAACCTCTGAAGAAATAAGTAGAAATAAAGGTGTAGGAGAAAGCGAATGGATAAATAGCAGCAGCGAGTTGACCTGTTAGACTTATATTAGGAAAACCTGAGCAGCTTCTGAACAGCAGTTTATGGCCCTGTGTTGGTAGTCGTGGTGGTGGTGGTGGGTGGAATGAGGGGAGGAGAAATTCCCGGGTGGTAGTAAAGATATGGGTCTGTAGGGTGCGATTAATCCTAGCACAGCTATTTTTTAGCTGCAGAAACTTGGGTAAAGTTACTTTTCATGTCTCATCCATAAAATAGGAAATAATAGCAGTACCTATTTGATCGATATGTGAACATATTTATCTACCCCGTTTACTTTTTATTCGGTATACTCCTTTGAATTTAGGAAGGAAGCCAGGCTCTTTGTGTCCTTTGTTACTAAGGTTTATATCAATATATTTTTTTAGATTTTGGAATATCAAAATATGCATCTTTTTTTCTTCCATCGTAGGCTTCCAAAAGGAGAAATATGAGCTGTAGTGAAAGGCATCAGAAATTAGTAGATGAAAACTACTGCAAGAAATTACATGTCCAAGCGCTAAAAAACATCAACAGTCAAATCAGGAATAGAATGGTGCAGAATGAAAATGATAACCGTGTTGAGCGCAAGCAGTTTCTCAGATTATTACAAAATGAACAATTTGAGTTGGATATGGAAGAGGCCATTCAAAAGGTAAGTTTTTCTATTCATTGTTACATTTTGTTTTCTCCATTTTGCACCTTGGAAATGATGAAAGTGAGCTGCTAATGCTGGAAACGAGTAGATAAACAGCAGCAGCAGGTAAGGGATGCCGGATTGTGCCTCAGCTCAGTGTAATCGGAAAGAGCTGGGTTTCTGGAGCCGGCCTGTCTTTGAATCCTACTACTGCTATACCTTAGCCACGGACCCTTGAGTAAGTTGCTTTTACTTTTTTTTTTTTTTTCTTTTTTTTTTGAGACGGAGTATCGCTCTGTCACCCAGGTTGCAGTGCAGTGGCACGATCTTGGCTCACTGCAACCTCCGCCTCCGGGGTTTAAGCGATTCTTCTGCCTCAGCCTCCCGAGTAGCTGGGACTACAAGCGCCTGCCACCTGGCCTGGCTAATTTTTTAATTTTTAGTAGAGACGGGGTTTCACCATAATTGACCAGGCTGGTCTGAAACTCCTGACCTCGTGATCCGCCTGCCTCGGCCTCCCAAAGTGCTGGGATTATAGGGGTGAGCCACCACGCCCGGCCTGCTTTTTTATGCTTTTTCTATAAAATGGGGAATAATAATAGTACCTCCTACTTAGGGTTGTTTTAATAATGAGTTAATACATGCAAGGCCCTTGGAATAATGCCTGATGTAGAATAAGCACTCAGATTTTTTTAACATAAATATGAACTCAGTCATTACTACAAGTTTTGTTCATGTAAGTACAATTGTGTTGCCTTTCATAAATTTCTAAAAACAAAAGTTTAAGGGTGCCTTTAAAAAATTTACTGAAATTAACGTGTACATTATTAAGTGGTAGAAAATGAACACTTTGGTATATCTCAACATTTTAAGGGATTAAGGTGGTAGAAAAGGGAAACTAATAAGAATCGAGACATTACAGAAGTGAATTCTTATAAATACATGAAAGGTATTCTGCTATGTCAGTAGTTTTTGAGTACCTGCTGTATGTTAAACATTTTGGAGGATTTTGTGGAGAATAACAAAAGCAAATTTAAAAAATGGTATCCACCCTTCTGTGTTCCAAATTCAAAAGCTTAGATACGATTTTTTTTTTTTAACTCTGCGAAAGCAGATCTTAGGGGTTGGATATTTTTCCTATTCTTTTTATTATTTTTTCTTTAATTTGAAAGAAAATCCCAGGTATCAACACCAACTCTTTCCTACATACTTAAGAATACATCTAACAAAATATGGATGTTTTCTTATATGGAGTACCATACTATTATCTCGCCCATTCCATAAACACATTTCTGTGATTGTGTCAAAAATCTGCTTTTACAGTTGGTTTGTTTTAACCAAGATCCAAGCAAGGTTCATACGCTGTATTTGGTGGTTATGTCTGTTTAAGTCCCTCTTAATTGAAAACAGCCCCTCCTTCACCTTTTTTTTTTGACTTCATGTTTTTAGCTTAGTTGTTAAACTAAGCCAGTTGTTTTATCTAGTAGCCCACATTCTGAATATATATGTTTGCTTCCTCATGGTCCTTTAATTTATTTCCCTATCTGTTATATTTCCTCTAAATAGAACCTAGTCATAAAGACGCAGTTAGATTGCGGTCCACCTTTTTTTGTGAGAATACTCCATAGGTGACGCTGTCCTTGTCATTGTGTCACAACAGGGAGCACATGAGGTCTGGTTGTTCCACTTTTAGTGATACCAGTATTGATCAGTGGGTTTAGGGAGACAGTCTGGTTTTTCCACTGTAAAGGTTCCCATAAACTTTCATCTGTGGTTTCACAAAAGAATTTTTTCTTTCATTAGTGGTTACAAAAACTGATTTTCTGATTCTTTTACTCCTTTCACATTTAATTAGCTGAAATTCCTTTGTAAAGAACGTTAGCTCGGGCCAGCGCAACTGCTCACTCCTATAATTCTAGCACTTTGGGAGGCCAAGATGGAAGGATCGCTTGAGCCCAGGAGTTCAAGGCTGCAGTGAGCTATGATCTTGCCACTGCACTCCAGCCTGGATGACAGAGACCCTGTTCCCCTGCCCCTGCCCCACAAAAAAAAAAAAAAAAAAAAAAGAAAAAGAAAAAGAACTTGTATTATTGACTAGGGTTATTTATTCTTACTGAAAAAGGAAACTTAATTTTCAGAGTAAAGAGTTGGTGTCCTATTTTCTTCCATTGGTGTCTACCTATCTTGTGGTTGTTTTATAAAATTTTGTTTTTAGTTTTTGATTTTGTCTCTTTTTAAAAATACCTTTATGGACTAATAGATATTTATGTACTTTATTGCATTTATTATTTTTGATGCTCAAATTATCTCATCCTTGGCCATTGGATGCCCTTTTATATTGCCTCTGTGTTTTTTTTTTTGTTTGTTTGTTTGTTTGTTTGTTTTTTTGAGACAGAGTCTTCATCTGTCTTTCAGGCTGGAGTGTAGCCGCACCATCTTGGCTCACTGCAACCTCTACCTTCTGGGCTCAAGAGATTCTCCTCCCTCAGCCTCCCAAGTAGCTGGGATTACAGGCCTGCACTACCATGCTAGGCTAATTTTTGTATTTTTAGTAGAGATGGGATTTCACCATATTGGCCAGGCTGGTCTTGAACTCCTGACTTCAAGTGATCCGCCTGCCTTGGCCTCCCAAAGTGCTGTGATTACATGTGTCAGGCACTGTGCCCAGCCCTCTGTGCCCTTTTGACAATATTTCCTTAATCTTTGATAGCTTCCTTGCTTTCTGTCAAAACAAAATGTTCTAGGCTTGTGATAATTTTATGTGTCAACTTGACTGGGCCTTGGGGTTTCTAGGTATTTGATAAAACATCATTCTGGGTGTTTCTGTAGGTTGTTTTGGATGAGATTAGCATTTAAATCTGTAAACTGAGTATAAAGCACATTGCCCTCCCTAATATAGGTGGGCCTCATCTGATCAGTTGAAGGCCTGAATAGAACAAAAAGATTGACCTTCCTTTGAATAAGACAGAATTCTTCATGCCTGATTGCCTTTCAGCTGGGACATTTGCTTTTTTTTTCTTGTCATTGAATTGAAACTAAAACATTGGCTCTTTCTGGGTCTTGAGCCTGCTGGTTCTCAGGCTTTAGGACTCAAATGAGAACAAAACCATTAGTTCTTCAGCTTGCCAGCTCACCTTGCAGATCTTAGAACTTGCCTGCCTTCATAATCACTCACTCTAGAGAACCCTGACAAATACAAAGCTTATCTCTTATATTTCTTGTCCTACACCTGGAATCAGCCATTGTGCTAGGAAGCCCTGTTATCATTTAGTGGAAATAATATTTCAAGAAAACTTGGGTGCTAGGTTTACTCATAATACTTGGGTTATAATTGCTTCCAGGTCTTTTCAGTGAACAATCTTGGAAATATGCATATTTTTAACTTTTTATTTTGAGATAAGTTTATCTCAAAATTTATAGGAGAGTTGCAAAAATAGTGTTGAGAATTTGCATATACCCTTCACCTGACTACTTCTTAACATCTTACATAGATGAAAATCATAAAAAAGTTATCAAAATAGAGAATTTACCTTTGATAGAATACTGTTAACTATGAGATTTATTCAGATTTCATCAGTTTGTCCACTAATGTCTTTTTTTGCTAGTTGAGGACCACAGATTGCATTTAGTTGTCATGTCTCCTTAGTTTTTAGCCTTGAGAGGAATATGACTATGTCCTGAGTCACATAGCATGCTGCTACAACTTCTGCTTTTCCAATTACAGATTAAATCCTCCTTATTCTTGTTCTGTAAATGATTAGGAAAGACACCAGAGATAAGACCCCTCAAGATCATTACCCTTTCTCATGGAATGTTCCTTGGAATGCAACTAATTAAATTGCTATAATATATACACTGACCTTATATGGAAAATGTTGCAACCCTGTTAAGCTTCTCTATCTCTACCTATATAAGTTAAACCTTAACTTCCCCATGTTGGAACAATGACCCATTATTTTGCAGTTTGTGTTTCCTGAGTGGCTATCCTCAAGCTTTGCACTTGAATAAACTATAGTCATATATATGTACACACACACACACACACACAAACACACACATATATATATATATTTTTGAGGCAGAGTTTCACTCTTGTTGCCCGGGCTGGAGTGCAATGGTGCAATCTTGGCTCACTGCAACCTCTGCCTCCTGAGTTCAAGTGATTCTCCTGCCTCAGCCTTCCAAGTAGCTGGGATTATAGGCATGCGCCACCACGCCCGGCTAATTCTGTGTTTTTAGTAGAGACGGGGTTTCTCCAAGTTGGTCAGGCTGGTCTCCAACTCCCAACCTGAGATGATCTGTCCTCCTCCGCCTCTCAAAGTGCTGGGATTACAGGCATGAGCCACTGTGCCCGGCCAGTCATTGTTTCTCCTCCATTCTTTGTCTCCTCTAGTTTGTAAGAATTCTTCACTTTTTCCTGTCTTTCATGACCTTGACAATTTTGAAGAGTACACGTTAGTTGCTGTAGTAATTTTCAATTGCTAAGTAACAAATTACCACAAACTTAGCAGCTTAAAACAACACCCATTTATTATCTCAGTTTCTGCAAGTCAGAAATCTAGGTGTGGTGTAGCTGGGTTCTAAATATATTCCTGAGAGATAATTGAAGGCATATATCTACATAAAACTCATACATGAGTGTATATAGCAGCATTATTCATAACACCCAAAAAGTAGAAACAACCCAGATGCCAATCAGCTGATAAATGGATAAACAAAATGTGTTACATCTGTACAACGGAATATTACACAGCCATAAAAAGGAAAGAATTACTGATACATGCTACAACATGTTAAAAACATTATGCTAATTGAAATAAACCAGATACAAAAGGCCACATATTGTGTGAATTCATTTATATGAAATATCCAGAATATGCAAATCCATAGAGACAAAACATAGATTAGTGGGTGGCAGGGATTGGGAGAAAAGGTGAGAGGAATAGTGAGTGACTGTTAGTAGGTTACAGGTTTCTTTTGGGGTGATGTAAACATTCTGGAGTGTTGACATTTTATGCCACACACAAATGTAGACACGGATGTGCTATATATAGTGTGTACACACAATCATCTATATAGATCTATGGCATTTATAAAAATATATTTATAACATGGCAGCTTTATAGCTGCCATTAGCACAGATGTTTATAATATATAGCAGAATTATTCATAAATGTCAAAATTTAGAAGCAACCAAGATGTCCTTCAATAGATAATGGATAAACTGTGATACATCCAGATAATGGAATATTATTCAGTGCCAAAATGAAATGAGCTATGAAGCCATGAAAAGTTGTGGAGGAATTTTAAATGCACATTACTAAGTGAAAGAAGCCAGTCCAAAAAGGCTCCATTCTGTATAATTCCAACTATGTGACATTCTGGGAAAGGCAAAACTACGGAAACAGTAAAAATGTAAGTTGTTTTTTTAGGATTTTAGGTGAGGAAGGTTTGAATAGACAGACCACAGAGGATTTTTAGGGTAGTGAAATGATTGTGTACAATACTATTATGGTAGATACATATGATTATGCATTGCCAAAACCCATAGAATGTGTACCACCAAGAATGAACCTTAATGTAAACTATGGACTTTGGGTGATAATGATGCATAGGTTTAAGTAACGTAAATACAGGTTTATTGAGTGTAACAAATGTACCAGTCTAATGGAGGAGGTTGATAGTAGGGGAGGCTGAGCATGTGTGGGGACAGGGAGTATATGGGAACTCTGTGTACTTTCTGGTCAATTTTGTTGTGAACCCAAAACTTCAAAGTCTATTTTTTTTAAGGATCTGGAACGAAATAGTGGTTATAGACACACAATATTGTGAATATACAAAATCACTGAATTGTGAATTGTAAAAGGTGAATTTTATGCTATATGAATTATATTTCAATTATTAAAAAATAACATGTACTAAGAATATTACATAAATAGCATCAAACTGTATGTAATCTTTTGGAATTAGCTTTTTTCACTTAGCGTAATTCCTGGAGATTCATCCAAGTTTTGCTTGCATTCTTTTTTATTGCTTCAGTTCTTTTTATTGCTGAGTACTATCCCATTGTATGGATGTACCACAGTTTATTTGACCATTCACAGGATGAAGGATGTCTTGAGTATTTTCAGTATTGGCTATTATGAATAAATCTGCTGTAAACATTTGTATACAGGTTTTTAAATAAAAAGTTTTTATTTCCCCTTTAAGAGGTAAATGGTTAAGAGGTACAATTGTTGAGTTGTATGATAATTGCATGGAGGCTTTTTTTTTTAAAGAGACAGGGTTTGCTCTGTTGCCCAGCTGGAGTGCAGTGGCGTGATCGTGGCTTACTGCAGCCTTGAACTCCTGGTCTGAGGTGGTCCTCCCACCTCAACCTCCTGATG
Organism: Macaca mulatta; assembly: GCF_049350105.2. Classification (NCBI taxonomy): domain Eukaryota; kingdom Metazoa; phylum Chordata; class Mammalia; order Primates; family Cercopithecidae; genus Macaca; species Macaca mulatta. The sequence continues at coordinate 33,773,186 of NC_133412.1, read as the reverse complement.
TAGCTAGAACTACAGATTTGTGCCACCACACCTGGCTAATTTTCTGTAAAGACGGCATCTCTCTATGTTGCCCAGGCTGGTCTCAAACTCCTGGCCTTAAGGATCCTCCTGCCTTAGCCTCCCAAAGTACTGGGATTACAGGTGTAAGCCACAGCACTCAGCTGCATGTTAGTTTTATATCAAACTATCAAGCTGATTTTCAGAATGCCTGTACCATTTTACATTCCCACGCAGCAATATATGAGTAATAGTTTCATGCCAGCATCTGGGGTTGGCACTGTTTTTTGTTTTGGCCATTCCAATAGGTACGTACCAATATCTCATTGTAATTTTAATTTGCATTTCTTGATGGCTAATGATGTTGAACATCTTTTCATGTGTTTTCATTAGATACTGAATTTAATCAAGCCTCAAGATCTTTCTGCCATTTTACAGGAAATATAAAAGAGAAATAAGTTCAGTGATATATCCTGGGGAAGCAATCAGTCAAATGCAAAATGTGGAACATTCTACGGGATGTGTGTCCTAATTTCTATAATAAATCAGTGGCTTGGGGGAAAAACGTATGTAGAGAGGTGATTGTTACAGAATATAAGACTTAAGAAAAATAATAATTAGATGCAATATGTGGATCTTGTTTGGATTTTGATTTGAGCAAACCAACTAGAAAAGTATCTTGAAACAACTGGGGAAGCTTGAATATGGACATGGTATTAGACATTAAGGAATTATTGTTAATTAGACATGTTGATGACATGATTGTTTTAAAAAATTCTGATCAGGTAGATATTTGTACTGAATTATTTACATGGTAAATGACATGATGTCTAGGATTGTTTTAAAACACCCTAGCAGAAAAAGAATAAGGGAAAAAAGAGTGAAATGGAAGGTAGAGAAAAAAGATTAGCAGAATGTTGACAGTTTTTGAAAACATGGGTGGTGGGTACCTGAGAGTGTACTTTAATATTCTTCTTGCTATTGGCAATACTTGAAATTTTCCATGATAAAATGTTTTGAAAAAGTATTTATTAAAACGACATTTTGTATTTTAAAATAAAACATCAATTGTTGGCCTTAAGGAATTTAGTTTTCTGTTATAAAACAAATTCAACCTTGATGAAAAAAATCTGATTCTAGAGCACAAACAACAAAGTTACATTTTTCGTTCAGGCAGAAGAAAACAAGAGATTGAAAGAACTCCAGCTCAAACAAGAAGAAAAACTGGCTATGGAATTGGCAAAACTAAAGCATGAAAGTCTAAAGGATGAAAAGATGAGGCAACAAGTAAGAGAAAACAGGTATCTTGGTTTCTCTAAATTTCATTTATTTAGTCTTTATCTTTAAACTCTTACGTAATTCTTAGCACCTGAAAGTGAAATTTCTTTGTTTATATCTTTTCACTTAGTTAATATTTTGCCTGGAAATACTTATTGCTTTAAGTTCTATAAATATTTATTTGAGAAAATAAGTTGTATTCATGGAAGTGCGAATATTTACAGTGAAAAATAAATATCAGTCCCCCTGCTCTTTCCTTTATGCATAAATTTTAAAATGACCTCTTATAAAAAATGAATTCCTAATCTTAAGAGGAACCTTAGGTAATAACTAGTTTAATTTTATACCTCTACATACATTTCCTACAGTATTTTTGGAATGACTCTTGAGCCTGTGTTTCAGTACCTCTAGTAACTGCAGTAGGAACTTTTTAAAAGTTTAATGTTAAATAATCTTCCCCCCCATTGTTTTAAAATTAATTTCTCTGTAACTTCATGCATCTATCTTCTTTAGGATGTCCTTTCATACATTTGAACACACTAAATGTTTTCTTCTATAAGTTAACTATCCCTTGCTCCTTCAGTTGTTTCTTATATAACCTGGCTTTAAGTTTATTCATCATCCTGGTTTCTTCTCTGATTACAGTTTAAATTATTAGTGTTCCTTAGTGGCCCCCACCCTTCTGTGTAATACTCCAGGAAAGACTGCCAGCTACTCCAGATGACAGGACATTATTCTAGAATGTTTCTTGATCCTGCCTAACGTCGAATTACTTTTTAGGAACAGCCTTGTCACAGTGTTAATCAAAACTCAGGGCCAAGTAAATGCTAATCATATACTTATGTAATTGAATATATTGGAAATGTACTTTGATAGTTATTACATTTTATCTTAATTGAGCAGGATGTCTACAGAATATTACAGGAATCATGGATGAGCTTCAGGGATTTTTGAACCTTGTTAAATTATATTAATGTGTTTGGCAAATGTATCCTTGTGTATTTTTCTGGCTCCACAACTCTAATCAGATTCTCTAAGAGATTACTGATCCTTAGAAAAGAAATTTAGAATTACCGCTAAAATCTGCATATTGTTCTAGTCTCAAACTATCTTTTTGGACCCTAATTCTCCAGTCATCATTAGCTGTTACTCATGGTTTTTTTTAATCACCTGAAGATGAAATATTTCTTATCTCTAATTCACTGAAAACAAGAATTAAATAGAAGAGCTTTTCACTTGTAGCAATTGCAGATTAGGTTATTCAGATAACTGTTCCTCCTGAGAAAACATCTAGGAAAAGCATAAAATTAAGATCTGTGAAAGGAAGGAAACCAGAATGTGAGCTTGGCATTTGTAGTGGCATTTCCTCTAGAGGTTTCTGCTGATTCCAAAAAATGGCTGAGAGTTAAGTGAAGCAGAGCTTGGCCAATAAGCATATGGCAGTATGTTCAACAGCATTCTACAAGCTGTACACTTAAGATTTGTGCACTTTAGTGTGTGTTTTACTTCAGTAATACAGAATTAGATTTTATTAGATAGACATAGATTAAGGGATAATCTATGAAAAGGTTCTGGAAAATATTCAGAATAAAGCATGGAGAGACAAAAGGACAGAAAAATACAGATGAGAATTTAAAAGAGGTATGGGCTATGGTACAAAATTCTAGCAGATGTATTAATATAATTTTAGTCCTGGTAGAGAGGTGAAAGAGGATAATACAGAAGCATTATTTGAAGAGATGCTGGCCAGGAATTTTCAGAAAATTGTAAGTAATGAAAACTATACTTTCAATAATCCTAATAAAACTTTTAAAATCAAACAGTAATAGAAAATCATTAAAAAAGCAGCCAGAACAAAAAAGATTATTACCTCCAAAGAGACAACAGTAAGAAGTATGACTTAATCCTGAATAGAAACAGTTGAAATTAAGAGAGAGCAGATTTACCTGGGTATGAAAAAAATAGAATGAATGAGTAAGACCTAGTATTTGATAGCACAACAGGGTGACTAGCCTCAATAATAATTTCACTGGACATTTAAAAATAACTGAAAGAGTATAATTGGATTATTTGTAACACAAAGGATCAATGCTTGAGGGGATTGATACCTCATTTTCCATGATGTGATTATTATGCATTGCATGCCTACATCCAAACATCTCATGTACCCCATAAATATATACAAATATATACTGTGTACCCACAAAAACTAAAAGGAAAAAAGTGCTTGAGTATATACAAAAAAATTTACAAATCACGCAGAATTGTATACCTTGTGAAAACTGTTTTCAAACCAACTCATTCAGTTGAGTACTCTTTCACATAGAGTATGCTTCCTCTCAGCAGTGTCAGAATTGCTAAGAGTTTTTTTATTTTGTGCAAAAGCCATACTAAAATTTTGACTGTCATGCAGAAATGGACCATATTTCAAATTGGTATATTCATGTGCAAATTGGCAGGTCTAAATTCAGGGAAATGCTCTGGTGCTTAAAATGTATCCTAATTTATTTAAAACCACCTATATTAAGATTAAGTTTTTTTAATGTAAAAGAAATTAATTTTTTAAATGCATGGCACATTTAAAAAATCTTTGAAGTTTATTTTGAAAATATTTCTTTGAGCTCAGAAATGATAAGACTCCTGTTAATTGATTTTGGAACACATGGTTTTGTACTCCAAGAAAGTACTTAAAAGATAATTTAACTTTGCTGCTGTTTTTAACTGGAGTTGGGAAACTTACTGTTTATTTTTAGGAATCCTATTTTAAATTATGGCACTAAACAATTAGTAGTTCTAATTAATTGCCCAATTAATTAAATGTATTTATTACACAGTTAACACATACTGTTATGAAAGCAAAAGCAAGTACCTCATATCTCATTTATATTTAAGTTCAGCAAGAACCATTTCAAAGAAAAGACAGACACAGTTTTTCCTTCTTAATACTATTACCATTACCTTGCTAATACCAGTACAATTATGTTCTGGACTGATAGTCAAGCTGTTAATTCATAAAATAGATGAGATGAATTAAAAGAGCACAAAATAACATTTTCTGATAATGTTATTCTCAGAAATAACAAAAGATTGATCACCAATAGTCCTGCATTAAAGGGAATACTAGCAGTTCTTCATTAGGTATTGATAGAAGAAGAAAAATGACCCCAAGCTTAATTTTGGAACTGCAAGAGGTACATGTGTAGTAAATTTAGGTGAAATTTGAATGTATAAAACATTATGTCTTTTGGGAATTAAAACATGTAAAGAGTTAAAAATATGACAAAAATGAGATAGGAAGTAAATGAAGTTAAAGTCAAGAATCTTGCATTGTCAAATAATAATGGATAAATTTATTCTCCTGGAAACAAACATGCTGTAATATCTGTAATAAAAACTTGGAAAAGAAAATATAACTGACTAATAGAGAATAAAATGTGATAATGGGAATTGATGATTCCAAAAAGTCATATAAAAAAGAGTTAACATAGCAGGCTTGAAGCTGCTATCTTAGAAAGTCCTGCTTGTAAGTTTGGTCCTTGGCTGCTGTCTGGAAACTGGCCTTTTAAGAAGTTTCTTACCACCTTAACTGCTAAGAGTGACTCACTGTACCTAAACTGTGAAAACAATATGGATTATACTGAATACCCATTTTCTTTCTGGGAGTCTGAGATATTGGTACATTTTAAGTAGAGGGTGCCTAAGTTACCACCCCCAATTAGAACCTGGGCACTGAGTCTCTGATGAGCTCTAATGTCTGGCAGACATTTCACACGTCACAACTCATTGCTGGGGAATTAAGCATGTCCTGTGTGTTTCCACAGGTAGAGGCCTTTTCCACCTAGTTTTCTCTGGATTTCACCCCATGTGCCTTTTTCCTTTGCCAATTTTGCTGTGTATCCTTTCTTTAAAGTAAATCATAGCCGTTGAGTATAACTATATGCTGAGTCCTGTATCCTCCTAGTGAATCATCTAACCTGATGGTGGTCTTGGGAACCCCCAACACAGAAGCAAAAGGGAGAGAAGAGAGAACACAGGACAGGGAGGACAAGTAGAAAGAAGATACAAGCTTGTAAATGGAAACCCAATTATATTAGTAGTTATAGTAAACATATTTGAACCATTTACCAAAATTGATGAAATGTTGTATCAGAATAAAAAGAGCAACAGATTTTCAGAGGAATCCATTTATACACACTATTTTCTCTGTCCGTAGTAGAATTAAACTAGATGTAAGCAATTTAAAAAAAAAACAAACTAGGCAATCTTTATATGCTTAGGTACTTAAAAATGTGCTTCTACATTACCCTTTGGTCAAAAAGTACAGCTGCTTCTTGATGTACAATGGGTTCAGGTCCCAATAAACTACATTTCCAATTTATGACAGGTTTATTGGGATGCATCCCCATTGTAAATTGAGGAACCTACTGTAAATGCATATGGTTTTCTCACCATTGTAAAGTCAAACCATCATTAGTCAGAGACTGTCTATAATCCAAATTGAAATTAGAAAGTATTTTTAACAGAATAATAATGAAAATACCACATAGTGAAAGTGGCAGGATTGGATTGACATTAGCAAAATAGCAGAGTAGGCAGCTCCCAGCTCCCAGCCCATCCCTCCACCAGAAACATCAGAAAACAAGCAGAAACTCGCCGAACCAATTTTATAAGAACTTTGGACAGCATTCAAAGGTTTACTGCAATCAAGCGAATGCTGAAACAAGAAAAAGCCTAAAAATGGTAGGAAAGTTTTGTGATATCTTCACTTGCCCTTTCCTCATTCCCTCCTAGCTCAGAGGCAGGTAGCCTTTGTTCCCAGTGCAGGACCCTGGTCCGTGGTTCAGGAGGAGCAGAGCGGATCTTATTCACAAATTGTTGGGCATATCTGTTCTAACCTACCTTGGGGCTACCTGAAAACCTAACACAAGGCACCTGTTTTACCTCACTCAGAACTCATTTAGGCCAGAAGGACAAATTGCATCTCTGACAAGGATTTAATATCTGAAATATATAAAGAACTCATACAATTCAATAATTTTAAAAACCCAGTTCAAAAATGGACAAAGAACTTAGACGTTTCTCTAAAGAAGATGTTCAGTGAATGATAAGTACATGAAAATATACTCAACATTATTTGTCATTAGGGAAATGCAAATCAAAACCACAAGAAGAAACTGTTTCACATCTAATAGGCAATTTTAATAAAAGTAGTGGAAAATAATAGGAATTGCCAAGAAAGTGGAAAAATTGGAACCCTCAGAAATTGCTGTTAGAAATGTAAAATGATGGAGGTGCTATGGGAAAAAGTTAAACACAGGATTACCATATGAGCCAGCAATTCCACTCCTAGGTATAAATATACAAAAAATTCAATAGTGAGACTTAAATGGATACTTATATACAAGCATTTGGTGCAGCATTATTTACAATAGCCAAAATGTTGAAACAACCTGAATGTCTATCAGATAGGTAGATGAACAAAGTGCAGCATATATACACTATACAATATCCTTCAGTTATAAAAAAATAATGAAGCACTGATACATGCTAAAACATGAGTGAACCTTGAAAACATTATGCTAAGTAAGCCAGACATAAAAGGACAAGTATTGTATAATTCCACTTCTGTGAAATATCTAGAATAGGCAAATAGACAAAATGTAGATTAGGAATTAGCAGGGGTTAGGGAGAGGGAAGAATGGGGAGTTACTGTTTAAGAGGCACAGCATTTTGCTTTGAGGGGAATGAAAAAGTTTTGGAAATAGTGTTGATGATTGCAGATCACTGTGAATGTAATTAACACCACTGAGCTGTACACTTAAAAATGGCTAGGATGGCAAATTTTTGTTACATATATTTTCACACAGTAAAAAATGGTATAGAACTGAAAAAAAAAAAAAAACCCAACTTCTGGCATATAGTTAAGGCTGTTCCTCAAGGGTAGGTCTTAATCTGAAATAACTATATTAGGAAGACTCCATCTGGAATTATTAGAAAACAAACTGCAAATTCTCTTCTGGAATGATTACAAGAAGAATGTAGGAGGAAGGCAATAATAAAGATAAGAGCAGAAACGAGTGAGTTAGAATATAAACATAGAGTAGAATAAATAAAGCCAAGAATTGTGCCATAAAAAGGTGAATAAAATTGATGACCCCTTGGTAGGAATGATAGAGTAAAAGAGAATGCACAAATAACCAGTTTTTGGAATGGATAATGGGATATCACTATAGATCATACAAACACTTAATGGACCAAAGCAGGATATTACAAACAATTTTATGAAAATAAATTTGAAAACATAGATGAAATAGATAAATTCTTAGCACATTTTACCAAACTGATTGGCACAAGAAGAAATAGCTAAATGTTCCTATAACTTTTAAAGATATTGCATCTGTAATTTAACCTTGTCCACAAATAAACCTACAGGGCTATGTGAATTTTACCAAACATTCAGGACATAGTAACACCAGTGTTACATAGTTCTGTAGAACAGAGAAAGAGGAAGCACTTCCCAATTTGTTTTAATCAGATCAGTACCTGAAGAGGATATTATGAGAAACCTGTAGACTAATCTCTCTCATGAATTTAACTCCTGTAATCTGAAGTATTAATCAATATGAAATCCAGTGCTATATAAGAAAGATAAATCATCCTGACCAAATTTAATTTATTCCAGGAATGCAAAGGTGGTTTAACATTTTTAAAAATCAGTAAATGTAATTCATTTTATTAAAAATTATATGATTAGAAAAAGCGCATTGATATGAATCATCACTCTATGATTTAAAAAAAAAAAGAATGTAGCAAACTAGGGATAAAGGGAATTTACAGCAATATTACCCTTAATAGCAAAATGTTAAACACTTTTCTTCTGACATTGAAAAGAAGACAGGGATGCCTGCTCTGACAACTTCTAGTCATCTTTGTGTTATACATACTAATCAGTGCAGTAGGGCAAGAAAAAGCAAAGACAGGTGCCAGGATTGGCATTAAAGGAATAAAACTTTAATTATTCACAGATGATATGATTATATGTGTAGAAAATCCCAAAGCATCTACAAATAGCCGGATGGCTCATGCCTGTAGTCCCAGCACTTTGCAAGGCCAAGGCGGGTGGATCACCTGAGGTCAGGAGTTTGAAACCAGCCTAGCCAACATGGTGTAACTCCATCTGTACTCAAAACACAAAAAATTAACTGGGTGTGGTGGCACACAACTGTGGTCCCGAGCTGAGACAGGATAATCGTGTGAACCTGGGTGGCGGAGCTTGCAGTGAGCTGAGATCACACCACTGCACTCCAGCCTGAGTGACAGAGCAAGACACCGTCTCCACACACACACAAAAAGAAAGAATCTAAAAATAAGTAAGAATTAATAAATCATTCTACCAAAAAAGCATATGCACTTATGTTTACTGCTGTGCTATTCATAATAGCAAAGACATGGAATCAATCCAGTTGCCCATCAGTAGGAAATTGGATGAAGAAAATGTGGTACATATATACCATGGAATACTCTACAACCATAAAAAGAATGAAATTATGTCCCTTGCAGAAACATGGATGGAGCTGGAGGCCGTTATCCTAAGCAAATTAATGAACTAACAGAAAACCAAATACTGCATATTCTCACTTATAGGTGGGAGGTAAACATTGATTACACATAGACATATATGGGAACAACAGACACTGTGGACTACGAGAGGGTGGAGGAGGAGTGGGTTAAAAAACAACCCATTTGATTCTGTGCTCACTACCTGGGTGACAGGAGCTGTACACCAAACCTCAGTATCACACAATATTCCCATGTAACAAATCTGCACAGGTACCCCCAGTATCTAAAAGTTGCAATAAAAACTTAAAAACCACTTCAGTAGACAGTTTGGCAGCTTCTTAAAAAGCTGAACATGCATCTACTGTATGACCTGATCATTCCACCCCTAGGTATTTATCCAAGAGAAATGAAAGCCTATGACCACAAATAACTGGTACTCAGATTTCCATAGCAGCTTTATTTGCAATATCCACATACTTGAAAGAACTCAAATGTCTGTCAGCATGCGAATAGATAAGCATGTGAGTGGATATCGATAATCTAAAATAATATCCTGCAATAAAAAGGAGTAAGCAATTACTATATACAATAAATGGATGTATTTGAAAATACTGAGTGAAAGAAGCCAGAAAAAAAATGGTACCTGCAGTATGATTCCATGTATATGAATTCTAGAAAATTCATAATGCCTAAAGTGACAGCAAATTAGCTTGCCTCAGGATAAGTACAAACATAAAGGGGTAGAAGAGAGGTACCACAGGTTTATAAGGAAATGATTGGAATGTGTTCATGATCTTGATTGTGGTGATGGTTTCACAGGTGCATACATACATCAAAATTTAACAAACTGTATCCTTTAAACATGTTCAGTTTATTGAATACTGTACATCAATAAAACTGAAAACTAAAAAATTCAGTGATGTTGGGTATAAAGTTAGTATATAAACATTGTATTTCTGTAAATTATCAACATTTAGAAAATGAGATTTGAAAAATCTGTACAAGAATATGAAAAATACCTAATGAAAAGTATAAAACTACCAAAATAAAACACAGATATAAAACATTGATAGACTTTTAAAAAACCAAATAATTAGAAGGATACACTATGTTTATTGAAGACTCAGTAATGTAAAGATATTAGTACTTTCCAAATCAATTTAAGAATTCAGTACAATCACAGCCAGTTTTGTTTATTGTGAAGTCTGACAAGCTGATTCTAAAATGTATATGGAAATGAAAGTATCAAGAATGGCTAAGACAGTCTTTAAGAAGATGACAAAAATTGGAGACTTATCCAGGATATGAAGATGTATTATAATTTACGGTAGTTGAGATAGTGTGGTATTGACACAGGATAAGCAAACAGATAAATGTAGTAGAACACAGCAGTCCTTTTCAACCAGAAAATGTAAGCCCTCATGCCCTAACGACTTCCATTAAATATAATGAATGATCTCTCCTATGGATGTAAAATAATAACCCGCTGTATTCCCTCTGAGTAAATTAAAAACACAGTCACTCAGTTTTCTGTGAGGTTTTCATTTTCTTATGGTCCTAACAGTTAAATTTGGTTTTGTTTTTTTAAACAGCATTGAGCTCAGAGAATTGGAGAAGAAATTAAAAGCAGCTTACATGAATAAAGAAAGGGCAGCTCAGATTGCTGAAAAGGATGCCATTAAATATGAACAAATGGTAATCAGGTTTCTGGTCATTGTTTTTAGCTTCATTTAGAAAATAAAAATTAGACTTGTTCCTTAAAAAATTGTCATATTGTGTAAAGAATTTACATTGCTAGATTTCTTAAATATTTGTAAATTTTCAGATCCTTAAGATGTAGAAAATCCTGGGTGATTTCATTTTTAGTATTAGAGCCTTTCAGAAGCACAGGTTGCTGCTTAGAATGACCAGCTATATTCAGTAACTCCCAGCATTCTTTACAGTCTCTGATTATTCATTGACAAACTAGTACAGTACAGATTGTTAGCACGATAAGTATATTTTAGAATGTTATGAAATTTTTAATTTTTTAAATGTGTTTTTTAAGAGTAAAGTACTTGATAATTTTATGTAGGAAACTTTCCTGTTTTATAAAAGCTGTCTCTTTTTCTCGTGTTTCTCTTTGCTTTTATCCCCTTTTCTAACTCCTGATAGGGTACCAAGTTGAAGATAAGAGTTACTCTTGGACAAAGGAATCTCAGGCATACTCACTAGGAGTGTTACGCTGTATGAATATAAAATAGGGTTTACTGAATTAACAGTTAATTAAAAGGGTCCACATCATCCCATGAGCTCTCATTATCAAACAGAAGAGCCGGACAATTATATATGAATGTATATATACACATACATATCTATTGTGTATGTCCACATAAACATATGTACATACACACAGACACTCTTATAGGGGTGATATCAAAATACTTAACCAGTGCAGTGCAATATGGGTATCAATTAAGAATAGATGCCATAAATGACACATATATGTGTGTGGTGTGTGTGTACAATTGTGTTAGTATAGAAAATGTCTAGCGGGTACACAGCATGCTGTTAACAGCAATACCTTTAGGTGTGGCAGGTGATAAGGTGGAGAGACTTCATTTGCTAAGACATATAGTTCTGTCCTTTGAAAAAGAAAGTAGCACAAACAATATCCTGTTTGTCCAGTGGTTTGCAGTTTTAATTATTCTGATAGTTGAGGTTATTCAAGGTAGTTGTAGACGTTTTAATCTGACTCCTAAGAGAATTGCTATTTTCCAAATAAAAATCGATCCACAAAATCAAAGTCAAATACTTTTAGGACTTGACAAGGTGTCATGTAAGTACTAGTTTTGGCTTTTTCTCTGAGCCTTGGTTTTCTTATCTGTAATATGAGAACATTGTTTTCTGTAAGTGTGTGGTAATCTACACATAAATGTTATTGTCATCTCGTTTTTTAAGAAAGAATTTAGTAGAGCATGTACAAAGAAGATAATCAGAACAATTTTTGGTCAAGTCATATTATCAGAGTATATGTTAAAGGCTTCAGTCATGTCAGGAATGACATTCAGTATTCATATTTTAATCTGTTTACTCTTTATGTTTGATGCTGCTGACCATTCCATCATTTGGGATGTGATCATAAAAGTAAAGCGTAGTTTAAAAAATTGCCTCAATATATTTCATTTAAAACTTATTTTATTAAATGATTTGAAAAATGCTCAAAAGAAATAAGGGATTTAACCCATCCAAGAAGAAAGACTGTCTCTTGACAATGGGAATGGTCTTGAGTGAATCAAAAGCTGCAGAAAATACGCATAATAGCATCTGTGATTCTTTTCAGATAAAGGGCCTTTAATAAATCAGAAAGAGGAAACATCAAGGGCCAATGGCAGGAAAGAAAGTTTAGGCTAGGAGCTGCTCAAAGCCATTTAATAGCAGACCTGTAAGAAAGAGGTAGTACCATCTTTAAATAGCAGCTGATAAACAATGAAGCTAAAAAGGATGAAAATTGCCTAGCTCAGTTTATAAATAGAATAATAAGATAATGACTGCTTTAGCAGCTAAACAGTTATTAAGAAAGTACTTATAATTTTATTCATTGTTTTTTGAATGTGGAGTTATTAATAATCCTTATCAGGTATTGTCCTGGGAGAGCTACTTGAAAGGAGAGGAAAGCTTCTTTAGGGTCTGACTCATTATTCACACTCTGCAGGTAATAATAACTTACTTTTGCTTTTTAACCTAGACAGATGAAAAAATTTATGTAAAAGACTTTATAATATTCAATAACATTGGTGTAAATTATACTATCATACTATGTTCAAATTTGAAAATGGAAAGATCAATTTTGTTTGAATAACAGAAACGTGATGCTGAAATAGCCAAAACCATGATGGAAGAACACAAGAGAATAATAAAGGAAGAGAATGCCGCAGAAGACAAACGAAACAAAGTGAAAGCACAATACTATCTTGACTTAGAGAAACAACTTGAAGAACAAGAAAAAAAAAAGCAGGAAGCTTATAAGCAGTTGCTAAAAGAGAAACTCATGATTGATGAAATTGTTAGGAAGATCTATGAAGAAGATCGGTTGTAAGTTTATCCTAACTTTCTTACATGCCTAAATGTTCACTTTAGATTGATCGTAGGTTTGTTGTGAGGAACTGAAACACCTAGAACAGTGCCTAATACATAGTAAGTGCTCAATAAATATTAGTTATGAACACATAAATTGGGACCAACTCATTGTCATCTCTGTTAGCATGATTAATAAATGAATTATCTGATGATTAATAAATGCTTGTGATTGAATGACCTAAACCTTTGTTTTTCTTATATATGCCCATATCATATGTCAGAGGACATGTATTCTGATGAATTTTTTTGGTAGACAGCTTAAATATAGAGTGCTGCAAAGCTAATGTTTGTAGCATTTATGAAATAAGATGCATAAAACTTCATTAATAGGTTAGAGGAGACTATCACAGTATTTTACCCAAAGAAAAATTCATACCTGGCATTATATTTAGCACATAGTAAGCATTCAAAATGTTTGTTGCATGCACGAATGAAAAAAACTATAGTGTTTTTCTGTACATTATTATGAACAAAATGAAATTACTTTTTTATATTTTATTGTTTATGTTAAATCCATACTTGTAACTGCTTTTCAGGGAAAAACAACAAAAGTTAGAAAAAATGAATGCAATGCGAAGGTATATAGAAGAGTTTCAGAAAGAGCAGGCTCTCTGGAGAAAAAAGAAACGTGAGGAGATGGAAGAAGAAAACAGAAAAATCATAGAGTTTGCTAACATGCAGCAGCAAAGAGAAGAAGATCGGATGGCAAAAGTTCAAGAAAATGAGGAGAAAAGGCTACAGCTTCAGAATGCGGTATTAAAATAACCACTTCTTTAACACTATTAAATTCTGAAATATTAGTTACAGAATTTGGGTCCTATAAATATTTATGTTTTTTAAAAAATTTAATAGTTGACACAGAAATTAGAAGAAATGCTGCGGCAACGTGAAGATTTGGAACAAGTGCAACAAGAATTATACCAGGAAGAACAAGCTGAAATATATAAGAGGAAGCTAAAAGTAAGTTTCAGAAATGGAAAGAATGATTAACATAAAGAAGAATATAATTTTGAGATGAAGCAGAAGAGAAATAGTACATTTAAATCCAACCATACTGGTAATTACATTATATGTAAATGGTATACTACAGTTAAAAGACAGAAATTTTCAAGCTGGCTAAAAAGATAGACTCAGGCATCAATTTATAAACTATTATAAAAAGCATGATGCAACTATGTTGTCTAATCATAACTTAAATATCAAGACACATAGTTTAAAAGCAAAAGGATGGTGAAAGATATATAACATACAGACGTTAGTCAAAAGCAGGTTGGCGTTGCTATGTTAATATGAGACAAAGTCAACTTGAGGACAAGCAATTCATGATAATACAGTAAATTCATCTAGAAGATGTAATAGTCCTAAAGGCGTGTGAACCTAAATAATAAAGCTTCACAATACATGAAGAAAAACTGAAAGGAGAAATAGGCAAATCCACAATCAGAGTTCCAAGATTTTTTTTTCTTTTTTTCTTTCCAACTTTTACTTTAGGTTCAGGAGGTACATGTGCTGGTTTGTTACAGGGATAAATTTGTGTGTCATGGGGGTTTGGTGTAACATTATTTTGTCACCCAAGTAATGAGCATAGTACTTGATAGGTAGTTTATTGATCCTCACCCTCTTCCCATCTCCACCCTCAAGTAGGCCCCAGTGTCTGTTTTTCTTCTTTGTGTTCATGTGTACTCAATATTTAGCTCCTACTTACATGTGAAGACATGTAGTATTTGGTTTTCTATCCCTGCATTAATAAGCATAGGCTAATGGCCTCCAGCTCCATCCATGTTGATGCAAAGGATGTGATTTTGTTCTTTTTTATGGCTGTGTAGTATTCTGTGGTGTATATGTACATTTTCTTTATCCAGTCCACCATTGATGGGTATCTAGGTGGATTCCATATCTTTGCTATTGTGAATAGTGCTGCTATAAATACACACATGCATGTGTCATTATGGTAGAATGATTTATATTCCTTTGGGTATATACCCAGCAATGGGATTGCTGGGTCAAATGTTAATTGTTTCCATTATTTGAGGAGTCACCACACTGCTTTTTACAGTGGTTGAATTAGTTTACATTCCCACCAACAGTATATAAGCATTCCTTTTTCTCCACAACCTTGCCAGCATCCATTATTTTGTGACTTTTTAATAGCCATTCTGACTGATGTGAGATAGTGTCTCATTGTGGTTTTGGTTTGCATTTCTCTAATGATTAGTGATATTAAGCACTTTTTCATATGCTTGTTGGCTACATATATATCATCTTTTGAGAGGTGTCTGTTTATGTCCTTAGCCTATTCTTTATTTTTTAATTTATTTTATTATTTTTTTTTAGACAGAGTCTCACTCTGTCGCCCAGATTGGAGTGCAGTGGCGTGATCTCGGCTCATTGCAAGCTCCGCCTCTCGGGTTCATGCCATTCCTGGGACTACGGGCACCCACCACCATGCCCAGCTAATTTTTTCTTTTGTATTTTCAGTAGAGATGGCATTTCACCGTGTTAGCCAGGATGGTCTCAATCTCCTGACCTCATGATCCACCTGCCTTGGGCTCCCAAAGTGCTGGGATTACAGGTGGGAGCCACCACACCTGGCCAGCCTATTTTTTAAATAGGGTCGTTAATTTGTTTACATTCCTTAGAGATTATGGATATTAGACCTTTGTCAGATGCATACTTTACAAATATTTTCTCCCATTCTGTAGGTTGTATGTTTAGTCTGTTGATAACTTTATTTCCTGTGAAGAAACTCTTTAGTTTAACTAGGTCCCACTTGTCAGTTTTTGTTTTTGTTACAATTGCTTTTCGAGTCTTCATCATGAAATCTTTGCCAGGTCCTATGTCCAGAATGGTATTTCAATGCATAGTTCTCATTAATCTATAGACTAAGTAGTCAGAACCGCAGGATATAGTGTTGAAAGCAGTATCAATAAATTTGACCTGACATTTAGAGAATACTCCACCCAACAACAGCAGAATACAAATTCCATTCAAACATGGAACATTCACCAAGATAGATCATATTCTAGGACATAAAGGAAGTCTCAATAAATTTTCAAGGTTTTACATAATACCAGATATGTTTTCTGACAACAGTGGAATGAAATTAAAAATCAGTAATGAAAATATACCTGCAGAATCCTTAAATATATTATAATTAAACAATATATTTCTAAATAAGCAATAAGAAAAGGGGAATAAATCATATTGGAAATTAGAAAAATATTTCAAACTAAATTATTTAAAAAACAGCATATCAAAATATGTGACGTGCAGTTAATGCAGTGCTTCGAGGAAAGTTTCTATCTTTAAATGCATGTATTAGAAAAAAGAATGGTTAAAAATTAATGAGCCTATGTCTACCCACTTACACAGAAATGTTTATGCAGCATTATTCATAATAGTCTAAAAGTAGAAATAACCCAAAAGTAGAAATAACCCAAATGTCTGATGAATGGATAAACAAAATACAGTATATCCATGTAATAAAATGTTATTCAGCTATTAAAAGAATGACAGACTGATCATGCTAAAACATGGATAAGCCTTTAATTATAAATTAAAAAGTATGTGCCTCAAGAATGTTATATAAATGATATCAAACAGTATGTAACTTTTTCGAGTTGGCATTTTTATTCAGCATAATTTCCTGGAAATTCATCCAAGTTGCTTGTATTGATCATTTGTTAGTTTTTATTGCTGAGTAACATTCCATTGGTATGTATGTACCATTTTATTTGACCATTAAAGGGCATTTGGAATGCTTCCAGTATTTAGCTCTGATGAGTAAACTGCTGTGAACATTGAGGTAAAGCTTTTTGTATAAACATCAACTTTCATTTCTCTGCAATAAATGCTGAAGAATGTATTAGCTGGGTTTTGTGGTAATTGCATGTCAGCTGTGTAACAGACTACCAAAGTGATTTCCAGAACAGCTGTAGCATTTAACATTCCCATCAGAAATGTGTGAGTTACCCAGTCTGTCTGCATTCTCACCAGCATTTGGTGTTGCCACCGTTTATTTTTTAATTTTTTTCCTCCTCTGTCCTCAGAAGCTCAACAATTTTTTATTATAGCCACTTTTAAATATCCATGTAGTGATATCTTGTAGTTTTATTTTGCATTTCCCTGATGGCTAATGATGCTGAACGTCTTTTCATGTGCTTATCTGCCATCCTCTTCGGTGTAAGATCCCCTTTGGTGAAATAGTTCTTCGTGTCTTTTGCTGATTCTCTAATTGGGTTGTTTGTCCATTTATTGTTGGGTTTTGAGAGTTCTTCATATATTCTAGATAGTAGTCCTTTGTCAGGTGGGTGGTTTGCAAATATTTTCTCCTACTTTGTAGCTTTGTCTTCTCATCCTTTTAACGTGATCTTAGAGCATGGTTTTTCTTAGAGCAAATGTTTTCCATTTCTATGAAGTTCACTTTATCAGTTTTTCTTTTTATGGATCATGCCTTTGGTGTCAACTCTAGAAACTCTTTGCCTAGTTCTTGAAGAATTTCTCCTTCTTTTTCCTAAAAGTTTTTTGTTTTTGTTCTTGTGTTTTGTTGTGTGTGTGTTTGCTTTTCCATTTTACATTTCAGTCTGTGATGTGTTTTAATTTTTGGTGCAAACTATGAGACTTAAGTCAAATACGGTTTTTGCCATTGGATTTAGTCCAATTGTTCCACACCATTTGTTGAAGTGGCTGTTTCTCCAACGTTGAATTGCTTTTGCACCTTTCTTAAAACACAGCTGGCATGTTTGTATGGGTCTATTCCTGTGGTCTCTATTTTGTTCTGTTGGTCCTATGTATCCATCCCTCCACCAATACTACACAGTTCTGAATACTGCAGCTGTACGGCAAGTCTTAAAATTTTTTTTTTTGCTATTCTAGTTCTTTTGCCTTTCCATATGAATTTTTGAAGAATCTCTGTAAATAATTTTTGCTGGGATTTTGATAGGAATTGAATTAAATATGAATATCAGTTTGGGGAGAATTGATAAATTCACTATATTAAATTCATGAACACAATTTGGCTCTCCCTTTATTTAGATCTTTGAATTTTTTTCATCAGGATTCTCTAGTTTCAGCATACAAATCCTGTATGTGTTTGGTCACATCTGAGTATTTCATTTTTTGAGCGATTATAAATGGAATGTTAGCTTTTATTTTGGTGTCCGTGTACTCATTGCTAGTGAATTGATATTTTTGTGTTTATCTTGTATCTTACAACCTTGCTGAATTCACTTGTTAGCTGTAGGAATTTTTTTCCCTACATAGTCAGGCATGTCTTCTGCCCAGAGGTACAGGCTGTTTCTTCCTTTTTGATCTGTATATTTTTATTTCCTTTCCTTACCTTACATGCTGGCTAAAATTTCCAGCACCACTGGCTAGAGCTATGTTGAAGAAGAGTGATGAGAGTAGACATCACCTTTCCTTGTTGCTGATCTTAGGGGGAAGCATTAAGTTTTTAACCATTAAGTATAATGTTAATTATAGGTTTTTTGTAGGTGTTCTTTATCAAGTTGAGGAAGTTCTCTTCTATACCTGTTTCTCTGAGGGCTTCTTATCATGAAGGAGTGTTAAATTTTGTTAAATGTTTTTTTCTACTGATACAATTATATACTTTTTCTTCTTTAACCTAGTATGTTACATTGATTGATTTTTGAGTATTGAACCAGCCTTGCATCCCTGTAATAAACACTGCTTGGTCATGGTGAATAATTCTTTTAATGGATGATCTATTTTCTAATATTGGGTTAAGGATTTGTGCATCCATATTCATGAGGAATATTGGTCTGTAATTTTTTATATTGGTTGCAGGGTAATACTGTCTTCCTAAAATTAATGGGGAAATGTTTCCTCCTCTTCAGTTTTCTGGAAGAGATTGTGTAGAATTGGTGTTAAACATTTGATAGAATTTTCCAGTGAAACCATCCTGACTTGGGGTTTTATTTTGGGGGAATTTCAAGTTATTAATTCAATCTCCTTAATAGTGATAAGACTATTCAAATTACCTTATTTCATATTTGGTGAGTTTTGGTAGCTTGTGTTTCTCAAGGAAGTGATCCATTTCGTCTAAGTTGTCAAATTTATGTGTGTATAATAATTTGTAGTATTCCTGTATTATCCTTTTGTTGTCTGTAGGATCTCTAGTGATATCCCATGTTTTATTCCTGATATTGGTAATTTGTTTATTCATTAATTTTTTTTTCTTGGTCAGCCTTGTTAAAGGTCTGTCCATTTCACTGATTTTTTTAAGAACCAGCCTTTTGTTTCACTGATAATTGTCTATTTTCTATTTTTAATTCCATTGATTTCTACAGTTTTCTTTATTATTTTCTTCCTTCTGCTTATTTTCAGTTTACAGTTCTTTTTATAGGTTCTTGAAGTGGGGGCTTAGATTATTGATTTGAGACTTTTCCTACATACATGCATTTAGTGCTACATATACCTTTTCCTAAATGTATGCATTTAGTGCTATAAACGTCTCTCAGAACTGCTTTAGCAGCATCTCACAAATTTTGCTATCTCATTTTTATTAACTACAATGTATTTATTTTCCTTGGCTTTCCCTCTTTGGCCCATGAATTATTTAGAAGTGAGTGACCATTGTAAAATTATATTTTTTAGTATGTATGAAATTTTTCATAATAAAATGTTCAGAAAATAAAAGCTTATAGGAAGGGACTTAACTGCTCCAACTATATTTGAATTTCCCTAAAGAAGTACTGATTGTCATTGATAGATAATTGTTTTTAAATTTTAGAGAATTTTGGAGAATGAAGGGAATATTAGAAAACTAGAGACGGGTAAGTGCAGTTTTGATTTTGAGGAGGACGTTGGAAACTGAAAAATACTTACGGGTGGTTTGGACAGCTTTTATAATCAAGAATCTAGAATGATTCATAGTTACCATAGACTTCAGATGAATAAACTCAGGTGTGCAAAAAAAGCTTCTGTAACAGCTTTTTTCAAAGCAGTTATGTGTTAAAACTGAGTTGAGAAACAAGATGGTAAATATAAAATTTATTCATGAGTAGCAGAAAACAATCCAAAGGTAAACATATTCTTTATCCAGCTAGTTTTAAAGGGATGGACAATGTGTTATCATGAAAAGCCTTATAACTTTCTCAGTTTGTAATACTAAATTTAACCAATACTAATTTAACCAAACTCTATCACTCTTCCCTTATAAATCTGGTGTAAGCAAAGAGTTATTAAATTAACTTTTAGCTGTATTGTTGTTTAGGAAGAAGCAGAAAAGAAACTGAGAAAGCAAAAAGAGATGAAGCAAGATTTTGAAGAACAAATGGCCTTGAAGGAATTAGTACTACAGGCTGCAAAAGAGGAAGAGGAGAACTTTAGAAAAACTATGCTAGCTAAATTTGCTGAGGATGATCGGATAGAATTAATGAATGCTCAGAAACAAAGAATGAAGCAGCTGGAACACAGGAGAGCTGTGGAAAAACTTATTGAAGAACGTCGCCAACAATTCCTTGCAGACAAAGTAAGAAAAACTTGTGAAGTTTTTTTGGTCGTTATCATTAAACAGCAATTAGCTCATGTATCATCCACTAAACATTTACTGAGAAGCTTTATATGCCAGACAATGTTAGTATGTTTACTAATATATATATAAATTTTCTGACCATTTTTGCTACTAGAAAATATTTATTGATGCTTTCTATGTGCTAAACACTGGTTGGTATTGAGAACATGAAAGGTAAATAAAACTAAGTCCATGTCACCCATGAATTTATGGTCTTGGTTAAGAAAAATATATAAAAAGTAATTATAAATATGTCATGTACATGTGATAATAGGTTACAGAGCTATGGATGTTTTGGTATGGCAGAGAGAGAAACAGATCATGAACACCCTGCATGCTATTTTAAGAAGGTGGGCTTTTCTAAGGGAAGCCACTGAAGATTGGAAAGCTGTATGTTAAGATCTGCACTTTGAAAGACAATTCAAGTGAGAGCATTGAAGGTAGATAAGAGATGAGTAAGCTTGGAGATAGGAAGATCAGTAAGTAAGTTATTATAATAATCCCAGTGACAACTGGTGAAACCCATGCAAATGGAGAGGGGATCCACCCAAGAGATATTAAGGATATGGAATTGATGGGGCTTGGTGACCAGTGAGATCTAGAGAGGTGAGAGAAGACTTAAGGATACTACTAATAAATAATACTGTCATTCCATCTTTTTAATTATTTTTGATTATTTTTATTTTAAGTTCCAGGATGCATGTGCAGAACATGCAGGTTTGTTACACAGGTATACACGTGCCATGGTGGTTTGCTGCACCTGTCAACCTGTCATCTAGGTTTTAAGCCTTGTATGCATTAGGTATTTGTCCTAATGCTCTCCCTTCCCCTTATCCTCCCCTACCCCCTGACAGGCCCACAGTGTGATGTTCCTCTCCCTGTGTCCATGTATTACTACCGTCTTTAATGGGTGACTGGGTGATATCCTAAGGAAAGAGTATAGAGGAAAAGAAATGATTTTGAGGGGGCAAATAATTCTATTTTGTCCACCCAAAATGATTTGGGTGGCCCAGGGGAAGATTACTAGTTGGAAATGCAGATTTAAGTGTTGGAGAGGGAATTAAGTTTTTGGCTTTGGACACATTGATTTATGTCTCATCTGTAAAACTAAATACTTATATTCTCTCACTGGATTTTCGTGGTTTAAGAACCAAATGGATAATATGTAGGTGTTTTGAAAACTGGTAGGAAGAGAAGAATTTACTTTTAAAAGGAAGACTCAGTGAGACTTACATGACTTCTTTTAAAACTATACAAAGTAGGAGTCAAAATAATGCAAATGTTTCAAATATGAGAAATTTATGGGAATACAAGTGCTGTTATATTTCATATTGGAGCTCATCTGTTCTCAGAAGCTAAGCAGAAATCAGGCCTGGTTAGCAATTTGGATAGGAGAAAGCTCCTGGAAAAATTAGCAAGACAACTAACTAGAAATCAGACTAAAAACTAAATGGAAATCAGATAAAGTCACCTAATGCATAGACACTTATACAAATAATTTATGTCTTAATTTTTAAAGACTTATAAATGTTCCCAATATGAAGCTGTCGGCTTAGTTTTGTCAGTTCGATTGGGCAGCATTTTTGTTCTGCCCCCAAGGCAAGGACAGATCTTCATGATGAAACTCATTAACACCATTATACAATCCTATAAGGTCTAACTATGTTTTCTGGATTTCAGAGATATTCCTAAATAGGTATCTATAATTCTGTCTACCTCTACAAAAATCATATGGTCAGACAAAATCTGAAACTTCCCAGGAGGTAGTTTCCTACCACCAAAGCTATTCAGAATTTGTCCTAAATGGATACGTTGATTTCATAACTACCTAAACTATTTAATTTTTAGGATAAACATTGAATGTGGCCTACCAGATCCTTCTTAGGAAATCCTGCATTAGCCCAAATTAGACTCTACCATTGGACAAAAATCTATCAAGTTTGCTTTCCCCTGTAACATTACAGAACTTTCCTGTATCTCCTCTTTATAAGGAATGGGTGAATTAAGATAGAATTAGGTTTGAATGCAAGTACAGTCTCAAATTAACAGTGGCTTAGTAGATTACTGTTCTTTCACGTAGTTCAAGTCATCTTTTCTGTATGGCCCAGAATTTTGATGTGATTACGAGTATTCAAGAGCTCTTTCCTAAGAAATACTAGTGGAATTCTCATGCTTCATATCTTTTAAAATGTATATATATATATTAATATATTTTTAAAATATATATATATTTTTAAAATATATATATTTTAAATATATATTTCATATCTTTTAGATATTTCTGATCTTCTTTATTCACTTTTTGTTTTACACTGAAAACTCTTCAGCATCTGGCATATGGTAAGCATTCAGTAAATATTTACTGTGTCAGGCAGTCACTCCTTTGAATATTTTTTCCCTTGGTAATGAAGACACTTTCCTGAAAATATTTGTTTGCCTCCTTGTAATTTTAAAGGAATAATGATAGTAAAAAATGTGTACAGACTACAGGTATGTGTACAGACATAAAATATACATTATCTAGAATCTTTTGAACTTAGTGTCATAAATAGTTCATCAATTTTATCTAATTCATTGCATGAGTAGTTTTATTTGAAAACTTCGTATAAGATTAATGTACTTTGTGATAACAAAATTTGATCTGCATTTCCAGCAACAGGAACTAGAAGAGTGGCAGTTGCAGCAAAGGCGGCAAGGATTTATTAATGCAATTATTGAAGAAGAACGGCTAAAACTTCTCAAAGAGCATGCTACAAACTTACTAGGCTATCTCCCTAAAGTAAGTGAGATTTATCTCAAGCTGTAATCTTCATGACCTTTAATAATGAAAAAAACATGGTATTTGGAATTTAGAGTGCCTAGATTTTGCTCACTTCTTGCTCGGTTATGAAGCAGTGATGGGATCCTGTCCAGGCACTGAACCTCTCTGGGCCCATTTCAGTATATCTACAATGATTGGTCTTGGCACATTATTAGAGGTATGAGCTTGATTTACTGAATTTGTACTTTATTTATCACCCAGGCTGGAGTGCAGTGGCAGAATGTCAGCTTACTGCAATCTCCGCCTCCCAGGTTCAAGTGATTCTCTTGCTTCAGCCTCCTGAGTAGCTGGGATTACAGGCGTTTGCCACCACACCCAGCTAATTTTTGTATTTTTAGTAAAGACAGGGTTTCGCCATGTTGGCCAGGTTGGTCTTAAACTGTTGGCCTCAGGTGATCCATCCGCCTCGGCCTCCCAAAGTGCTGGGATTACAGGTGTGGGCCACCACACATGGCATGAGCCACCACACATGGCATGAGTTTGTATTTTAGAGGTTCTTTTCTTCCCTTTTAGTATATGAAACCTAAAGCTACCCTACAACAACTGTGGTACTTATACGCCAAAGCTGAGAATGTGTATGAAAACATTGTCATTGGTAACACCAGTAATAGGAACATGCTTGAACCGAGTTTGAGACAGATCTGCTCTATAGTAGGAAGTTGTAACTAGCTAAACTTGATTTTTAAAATTCCAGAAGATAGTGAATTTTAATGTATACCTGAGACACACTGTGACTTCAAATAAAATAGTAACTGGCTGGGCATGGTGACGCATGCCTATAATCCCAGCACTTTGGGAGGCTGAGGCAGGAGGATCACTTGAGCCCAGGAGTTCAAGACCAGTCTGGGCAACATAGGGAGATCCCATTACTACACAAAATAAAAAGTTAACTGGATGTGGTGATACACGCCTGTAGTCCTAGCTACTCTGGAGGCTGAGGTTGGAGGATTGCTTGAGCCTGGAAAGTTGAAGCTGCAGTGACCCATGATCTTGCCACTGCACTCCAGCCTGGGCAACAGAGTGAGACCCTGTCTTAAAAAAGTAGTAACAGTTTCATAGGACACATAAACATCTAGACTCATATAAATAAGATCACCATCTTTCAGCTATAGAAATGCCGTTTCATATTTTATTCAGTAGAATCAAGTGCATATTTTACATTCAGTCTGGTGCTAAGGAAGGAAAAATATATAAATATATAGGTAATTATTGCCTGGCCACAGGACTTTTGATAGTCTAATTGGTTACGTAGGATTAAGGAATGCAAAATGATGTATTAATGATAAAATCCATATGTAATTAATAAATTTCATAAAATAAATTATAAACTATAGGAATGTCTTTGGGATGTGATATTTTTGTAGAGGAAATAATTGTGGAGGCAGCAGGAGTGATTAATAAACTTGATATCCAAAAATGATCTTTATCCTTTAGATCCTAATGGCGCCAAATGACCTCAGTTATCCTTAAAATTCTTTAGATTGCAAGATAAGTAAATATTTAATTTTGTTTTAAAGAGCCCTTTGCAGTATACTATAGGGGAAAAGAAAAATAGAACAGTGAAGAATTCCAGAGGGTTTGCTTAAATGGCTTAGCTCCAAACCTGGATTCTTTTCTGCAAGACTGATTGATTGCTGATTAGCCATAGAATTGACACATGAAGAACTAATCCCATGCATGAATCTATCGAAGCTCACCCTTATATCATATTATAGAGCTATTTAAAGAAAAGGGTAGGGTACACTATAGATGAAATGCCTTCCTATCTAGGTAATCCAAGCAGTAGAACTTGAGAAGAGCTCAGATTCATATGACAAGCTCCTACACTAGAGCTGATAAATCAGAAAATTGCGTCAGTCTAGGAATATTCAATATATATGTAAAGTCTTATTTTGTTGAAAAGTGTTGATTTTTTTTAAAAGTTTCATTAATCTATTGAACAGATTTCATTACCTTGGCGATAACTTTACTAACCTCATGTCTTTGTCAGTCTTAAAAGCATTTAGTGAAATATTCTGATATTCAAAAGTAACCCACAAAATATTTTTCTTGTAGGGAGTATTTAAAAAAGAGGATGATATTGATCTGCTTGGTGAAGAGTTTAGGAAAGTGTATCAGCAAAGGAGTGAAATTTGTGAAGACAAATGATAACATCAAAATTGGGTAAACCCTAGATTTTTCGTATGTTACCACTAGATGTCAGCATAACTTTTGTTTTACAGTTCAGCGGCAGTAGGAATCCATTGTCTATTTGGATTTTGTAAGTCATCACTGAATTTATAACTTGTAAACAATTATCAGATAAAAATTAATTTTAATCAAACTGTTATTTTTTGTACTGATAATTTGAAAATCCGATTTCTACCACACTACAGAGCATTGTTTGCATCCCCATCCTCAAGACAGTGTATGTACCTTGACTAATACAGAACTCTACCCCAAAGTGAACTAACTGCCTTCTCTCTGTATTTAGGAACTTTCCTTACTCAATTTAGCCAGGGAAATAAATATTTGGAATTTTCTTTTAAAGCATCTTTTTCGGTCTACTTCAAGGGAGGAGAACTGTAAATGAAAAGAGTCAAGAATTTTATTATCTAATGTGCTTAATTGTCACGTTCAGTAAGAACTTAACAAACTCAAAAATAGCTAATAAGTCATAAGATAGCAGAATCAAAAGTTAAATTGTTGCTTTATTTTACAAAATTTTTTCTAATAACTTACATATTAGAATAATGCATCAGTTTTATATCTCCCAAATCTAAAAAGGGAATTCTTTGAAATTATTTTGATTTCATAATCAACTATATTACTTATGAAGAGTAAAAATAATTCAAACCATTACAATAAGTAAAATGGGTATCCACCACATACTGTCATAGAGACTAACTGAAGTAGGGATCACTTATGAATTTCCCCATTCAAGTGCTTTCATAAATTCCTCCTCAGTGAAAGACAGCATCTTGGCAGCTTCAATATGCATCTGTTAAAAAAAAATCAGTATTGTCTGATTTAGTATTAAGAGTAGGCCACCAAACAACAGGAAGTTTGTAAAAATGTGTGGATAATATATTGTCAGAATGTAAGTTCTGTTGTAGGAATGTATACTGTTAATTCCAATAAGCATGATATTTGAAATGGTAGTAATTACATTCAAGGACCAACCTATAGAATACTTTTTGTCTAACAGTAGTATTGAACCAACTTATTTTTAAGATAATAATTCTATAATATTGTAATACCTGACCTTTGCAAAGAAGGAAAGTGTCAGAACTATGAATTTTTAGATAAAGCAGCAACAGTGGTTTGGAAGCAATGTTCACTCTAAGGTTTGAAGAGGCAAACAGTCCCCTAAGATAATAGTCATTCTTTAATGTGGTACTTTCTGTAGTTGAGACATACCTGTACTGTATTTTCCAGTCCCATTTTCTACACTAATTTACTTATGTGAAAATATCCACTTGCTTAGATGACACATACATAAATCTCACTATACATGTTAGATTTCATATGAATAATGCATTTTATATGAAATTCAGTGCCTAAAGATGTCAAAAATTAAACATACCTAAAGTGAAAAATGCTGAATTGTTTAGTAAGAAAGGTACAGATAATATGATGATTTAACTTTAACGACAGACTCACCTTTTGCCTTTTTAAAACGTCAATTAATTTTAACTGTTTCTTGAACCCTATCATTAATTCTCCTTTTTGTTTTTCTAGCTTCTTGTTTTCTGATTTTAACACTTCAATTTTTTTATGTTCTTCATTTGCTATGTCCTACAAAAGGAAAAAAAAGTGGCATATATTCTTTTTTAATATACAGCCTTTCAATGGACAGAATTATAGACTACCATCACAACAGTAATAAAAAGTACTTTTTAAAACTGAAATATAAATTTTTTTGTAGATAAAAATTGCTTTCCATTATCGAATTACTGGAATTTGATAGCTTTTAGTCATGCTCAGGTATTTCCCATTTTTAAAAAAGTTTTAAAAATAACTCAGTTCTAATTCTAGTAACAGCAAAGTAGCTTGTATTGAACCAACATAAACTCTGGATTTGTGAATTTTAAAAAATATATTTGAAGGCACAGATGAATAATCAATAATAAGTAGAAACTGGAAGTGGTATGATCTTTGAAAGAGCAGAAATACTGGTTTAGATCCACATTCAACTAGCTTCTCCTGAAAGCGCTTTCCAGTTCGTGGGTTCACAGAGATAAGAACTCAAGCAAAAAGTAGTAGTCTTATTGGACTGAGGAGTCAGAGAGCAGGGCTGCCAAGGTGGTACAAATTTTTAAGTAGGAAATTCTAGAAAAAAGAGACCCCTCAAAACATGCATACGTATTTCCCTCAAATGCTTGGCAGACATCTAAATACCATTTACAGGGTGAGACACCTAGGTACCTGTGAAAGGAAATGGCTGTAGTCTTTAGCTAAGCAGAGAATTTACCCACTTCCCATGACAAGGGGGAGACCAAGTTTGTAATCTTGGTAAAAATGGACTGGATAAGGTCTTTAGCAATTTGAGCAAAGCAGAAAAAGGGTCAGTAGAAATCATTAAGTATAGGAAGATCTATACTTGAAATGTTAAAGGAAGTAATTCATACAAAAGGAAAATGATACCAGAAGGAAATCTGAATCTCTGTACACACACATAAAAAAGATGGAGAAAAAAATAGAAATAGTAATGTGAAATCTATCTATAGATATGTGTGTGTGTGTATAGAATTTTTCTTTTCAAAAAAAAAAAAAAACACCTCTTTAAAAGATACAGCGTTAGCAAAATGGTGGATTAGGAAGCTCCAGGCCTTTGCTCCCCCCATTGA
Source organism: Macaca mulatta (assembly GCF_049350105.2). Classification (NCBI taxonomy): domain Eukaryota; kingdom Metazoa; phylum Chordata; class Mammalia; order Primates; family Cercopithecidae; genus Macaca; species Macaca mulatta. The sequence goes on along the minus strand of NC_133412.1, from coordinate 33,745,048 downwards.
AAGACTGAATATATGATACCCAGACCAAAGTAGCTTTGGGAGAGCTCTAGAAACCAGTCAGTCAGCCAGCAGAAGCAACCAAAAGAATGCCTAACTAAGAAAAGGCCATACTCAAAATAGTAGGAAATGTCATGGTGTTTTTCTTACCCTTTCCCCACATACTCCCTCGCACAGCACAGTCAGGAAGAAGCCACCCAATTCCCAGTTCCCTCCCTTGGAATGGAAGGAAAAGAGTAGACTTGCTTGCAACATTCTGGTTTTTCTGGGGCCTGCCTGAGGGACTGGTATCTGTCTTGCCTGACTCAGTACTGATGGGAACAGCTGCGTCATTTGGATATCAGGTTGGAAGCTGCAGAAACCGGTGGTTGGTACCCTGAATGTGAGAGGTGCAGTGAGTCCACAGAACTGCAGGAACCTGGTGGCAAAAAATTATGGGCAGAGGAATACAATACAGCATCTAAATCTGTGAGAAGTAGGTGAGACTTTTAGGTAATTAATTAGGACATTTAAAAGAAGCCATGTGTATGGTAAAGTGGAATAAAAACACACAGGCCCAGGAAAGACACATCCCCAGAAAAGGTTTGAGAGAACCTCAAGACTTTACACCACGCTGATTAGTGAAGGTCTTTGCTTGCATGCAGCCAGTCTGCAAGACTGAGAGAACTGTTTTTTCAAACACCCATTTTTCAACGTTAAGATCACAAGACATCCAAAGAAACAGGGAAACATGGACCATATTAAAGGAACAAAATTAATATCCAGAAATTTATCCTAAAAAAACAAAGGCTTCTCACTTATTAGACAAGGACTTTAAAATAACTGCCATAAATATGCTCCATGAGCTGAAGGAGAATATTGACAACTAAATGAAATCAGGATACCTATACATTAATAAAATGAGACTATCAACAAAAATTACAAAAAAGAACAAAACAAATTCTAAAGCTGCAAAATACAGTAACTGAATTGAAAAATTCACTTGAAGGGTTCCAGCAGAACAGGTCTTATACCTGCTGAACAGGTATAAGAAAGAATGAGCGAGCTTTCAGACAGGTCATTTGAAATGAGCAGGTCAGAGAAGCCAAAAGTAAAAGAATGAAGAAGAAAAGTGAACAGCAGCTAAGTGACACCATCGAGTGGGCCAATATGTATATTAGTGTAATCTTAGGAGAGAGAGAAAAGGAGACAAATAACTTATTTGAAGAATTAATAGCTGAAAAATTGCCAAATTTAAGGAAAAATGGATATACAAATACAAAAAGCTCCATGAACTCCAAGTAGGATAAACCCAAAGAGACCCCCACAGCAAGACACATTTTAATCAGTCGAATGTCAAAGAGAAAATCTTGATAGCAGCAAGACAAAATGGCTCATCACATGCAAGGGAGCATCTGTAAGATTATCAACAGATTTTTCAGCAGAAACTTTGCAGGCCAGAAGTCAGTAGGATGATATACTTAAAGTGCTGAAAGAAAAAACACCTAGAAGAATACTATATCCAGCAAAGTATCCTTCAAAAATGAAAAAGAAATAAAGACATTCCTAGATAAAAGCTGAGGAAATTCATTACCACTATATCTTCCCTACAAAATCCTAAAGAAAATCCTTCAAGTTGAAACAGAAGGATACTAGACAATAACGCAAAGCTATATGCAAATATGAAATTCTCCAGTAAATGTAAATATTTGGACAAATATAAAGGCCTGTATTATTTTAATTTTGGTTGACAACTCACTTTTCATTCTTTCATAGAATTTAAAAGACAAAAGCATAAAACATACTATAAATCTTTGTTAACGGGTACATAACCTAAAGATCTAATTGGTGACACCAGTAAAACAAGGTAGGACAGGGGCTGAAAAGCAGTAGAGTCTTTATATACGATTGAAGTTGCATCATTACACAAAATGAACTAAACACTAAGGAAGGCAATAAGGGAGGAAATGAGAGGCTAAAAGTCCTCAAGACATACAGAAAACTGTGAACAAATAACAACAGGCCTCCCAATAACTTTAAATGTAAATGGACAAAACTCCCTAACCAAAATAAATTGAATAGAAGAATGGATTTTTAAAAACTAAATTCCAACTTTATGCTGTCTACATGCAACTAACTTTAGATCCAGAGATATGCATAGATTGAAGGTAAAAGGATGGAAAAAGATAATCTGAAATTTTGTAACCAAAAGAAAACAGGAGTGACTACAGTAATATCTGACAAAATAGACTTTAAGTCAAAACTGTTAAAACATACCAAGAAGGACATTATATAAGAACATATGAGTCAAACAAAAGGGCCAGTTCAGCAAGAAGATAGATACAATTATATATGTACCAAACATTAAAGTACCCAAATATATGAAGCATTGACAGACTTGGAGAAAAGACCACTCTACAATAAAAGTAGACTTCAATACCCCATTTCCCATAATCGATAGAACCAGTGGATAGAAGACCAATAAGAAATAAGGGACTTGAACAACATTACAGACCAATTAGATTTAAGAGACATAAAAAACAATTCTCTAACACAAAGGCATAAGAAGGATATAATGGACTCTAGGGACTTATGGGTGAAGGGTGAGAGGGATAAAAGATTAATTGGGTTCAGTATACACTGCTCGGGTGATGGGTGTACCAAAATCTCAGAAATCACCGCTAAAGAATTTATCTGTGTAAGCAACACCACCTGTTCCCCCAAAAAGACTGAAATAATAAAGAAAAAATAGAATCATATGCCACAACAGACAAATATGGAGAGACAGGAAGTAGATTAGTGGTTGCCTAGGGCTAGAATGTGGTGCAGGGTGTTGGGGGAATATAGAATGGCTGTGAATGGGTACAGAGGTTCTTTTTGCGGTGATAAAATTGCAAAATTGATTGTGGTGATGGTTGCACAACTTTGTGACTACAAAAAACAACTTATTTATATATTTTAAGTGGGCTGTATGGTATATGAATTATATCTCAACAAAGATGTTAATGAAAATAAATGAGGAGAATACAGTTTTCTCAAGTGCACATGGAACATTCCCCACATTTTATAAGACTGAAATCATACAAATTATATTTTCCAATCACAGTTGATTCAAACTAGAAATCAATAGTGGATGGAAAACTGGAAAATCCACAAATATGCGGGGATTGAACAAAATGCTCAAACTACCAAGGGCTCAAATAAGAAATCACAATGGAAATTGGAAAATAATCATGAGACAAATTAAAACAAAGCTACAATATGCCAAAACTATAGGACAGAGTATAAACACTGCTAAGAGGGAAATCTGTAGTTGTAAATGTTTACATTAGGAAATGGAACAGAACAGAGCCCTCAGAAATAACACCACACATCTACAGCCATCTGATCTTTGACAAACCTGACGAAAACAAGAAAAGGGGAAAGGATTCCCTATTTAATAAATGGTGCTGGGAAAATTGGCTAGCCATAAGTAGAAAGCTGAAACTGGATCCTTTCCTTACTCCTTATACGAAAATTAATTCAAGATGGATTAGAGACTTAAATGTTAGACCTAAAACCATAAAAACCTAGAAGAAAACCTAGGTAATACTATTCAGGACTTGGGCATGGGCAAGGACTTCATGGCTAAAACACCAAAAGCAACGGCAACAAAAGCCAAAATTGACAAATGGTATCCAATTAAACGAAAGAGCTTCTGAACAGCAAAAGAAACTACCATCAGAGTGAACAGGCAACCTACAGAATGGGAGAAAATTTTTGCAATCTACTCATCTGACAAAGGGCTAATATCCAGAACCTACAAAGAACTCAAACAAATTTACAAGAAAAAAACAACCCCATCAAAAAGTGGGCAAAGGATATGAACAGACACTTCTCAAAAGAAGATATTCATACAGCCAACAGACACATGAAAAAATGCTCATCATCACTGGCCATCAGAGAAATGCAAATCAAAACCACAATGAGATACCATCTCACACCAGTTAGAATGGCGATCATTAAAAAGTCAGGAAACAACAGGTGCTGGAGAGGATGTGGAGAAACAGGAAAGCTTTTACACTGTTGGTGGGACAGTAAACTAGTTCAACCATTGTAGAAAACCTTGTGGCAATTCCTCGAGGATCTAGAACTAGAAATACCATTTGACCCAGCCATCCCATTACTGGGTATATACCCAAAGGATTATAAATCATAGCTATAAAGACACATGCACACGTATGTTTATTGCGGCACTATTCACAATAGCAAAGGCTTGGAATCAACCCAAATGTCCATCAGTGACAGACTGGATTAAGAAAATGTGGCACATATACACCATGGAATACTATGCAGCCATAAAAAAGGGTGAGTTCGTGTCCTTTGTAGGGACATAGATGCAGCTGGAAACTATCATTCTCAGCAAACTATCGCAAGAACAGAACACCAAACACCACATGTTCTCACTCATAGGTGAGAACTGAACAATGAGATCACTTGGACACAGGAAGGGGAACATCACACAATGGGGCCTACTGTGGGGAGGGGGGAGGAGGGATAGCATTAGGATATACACCTAATGTAAATGACGAGTTAATGGGTGCAGCACACCAACATGGCAAATGTATACATATGTAACAAACCTGCACATTGTGCACATGTACCCTAGAACTTAAAGTATAATAATAAAAAACTTTTTTAAATTAACAATGTAGTTTATAGATAAAACATATGACAATAGCAGAAAGGTGGGGGGTAATGGAAGTATACTGCTAAAAGGCTCTTAAATTATTCATAAAATGCTATATTACTTGAAGTAGACAGTGATAAACATATATATATAACAAATGCTGAAATGCATACAAAGAACAGATAATGAGCTAATAAAGGCGATAAAATGGAATCTTTAAAAAAGCCATTCACAAAGAAAGGAAAGAAAACATATGGGCCAAATAAAAATAATAGCTAGCTAACAGACTTAATCCCAACCATATTATTAATCATTTTAAATGTAATGGTGTAAGCACCTCAGTTAAAAAGTTAAGAGACTGTCAGATTGGATTTTGACAGTCTTTTGTTTTGACAGGATTTTGACAGATATTGAAGCAAAGTCAACTAGATGCTGCTAACGGGAAGACACAAAGGAGTTACAAGTAAAAGAATGGAAAAAGATAAGACAATGCTAACACGAACTAAAATAAAACTTCAGTTGCATGAATATCAAATAAAGTTAATACAGGTTGAAGTCTGAAATCCAAAATGCTCCAAAATCTAAAACTTTTTGAGTGCTGACATGATGCTCAAAGATGAAATGTCCACTGTAGCATTTCTAAAACACTCTGGTACCAAGCATTTCAGATAAGGGATACTCAACCTGTATCAGAATGCAGGAACAAAAATAAATATAAATAAATAATAAGAGGTCAATTCATTCAAGAGGATTTAACAATCTTCTTAGATATTGGGTATTAATACACCTAATAACCAAGTCTCAAAATACATGATGCAAAAATTGATAAGACTGAAAGGGAAAATAGACAAACTCACAGTTCTATTCAGAGTTTAGTACCCCTCTCTTTATCACTGATAGAATAAGGACACATAGAATACATAAGATACAGAAGTGTTGAACAACACTATCAAGCAATTTGACATAATTGACATTTATAGAATACTCCACCTAACAAATACAGAATGCACATTCCTATCAAGGGCACATGAAATATTTACCAATTTAAACCATATTCTGGGCCAAAAAAAGTATCCATGCATTTAGAATGATTCAAGTAAAACCAAATGCATTCTCTGTCCACAATGGAATTAAAAATCAGTAAGAATGCTATTTGGGGAAAATCCCCAAATATTTGAAAAATGAAATGACAAACTTTTAAAGTTTGTCATGGCTCAGAGGAAATAAAAAAGAAAATTAGAAAGTATTCTGAATAGAATAAAAATGAAAATACAAAAAATCAAAATTGGTGGGAAGTAGCTAAGGAAATTCATAGAGAAACATTTACAGTATTTAAAATGCTTATATTAGAAAAGATGAAAGGATACAAATCAATAGTCTCCACTTCCATTTTAAAAAATTAGAAAAAGAGGCTAGGCGCAGTGGCTCACATCTGTTTAATCCCAGCACTTTGAGAGGTCGAGGCGGGCAGATCACGAGGTCAGGAGTTCGAGACCAGCCTGGCCAACATGGTGAAACCCCCTCTCTACTAAAAATAAAAAACTAGCCAGGCATGGTGGCGGGGGCCTGTAATCCCAGCTACTCAGGAGGCTGAGGCAGCACTGCCTGAACCCGGGAGGCGGAGGTTGCAGTGAGCCAAGTTTGCGCCACTGCACTCCACCCTGGGCGACACAGCAAGACTCTGTCTAGAGGGAAAAAAAAGGAGAAATTAGAAAAAGAACAAATTGAACCCAAAAGTAAGGAGAGGGAAAGAAGAGCAGAAATCAATAAAAAAATAAAAAACCAGTAGAGGAAAATCAATAAAACCAGAATTAGTAAACCTCTAGTGAGACTGATCAGAAAAAGTAAAAAAGACACAAATTATCAGTACAAGAATGTGAGGGGGGAATGACCCACAGGAATGTAGGAGGACTATTCAAAGGAAAATAAGGAACTAGTGTAAAAAACCGTATGCTAGTAAATTTGACAACATAAATGAAATGGACAGATTCCTTGACAGATACAAACACCCAAAACACAATAAAATATAGCCTCTATAAAGAATACTTCTGTATCTATTAAAGAAATAGAATTTAAAGTATACAATCTTTCCACAAGAAAACCTCAAGCCCAGACGGCTTCACCTGTGAACTCTACCAGACATTCAAAGAGAAAATAATACCAACCCTACAAAAACTCCTCTGAAAGTTGAGCTTCTCCAGAAGAATGATTTGGAAGTTCATTTAATAAAGGCAGCATTACCCTGAAACCAAAACCAAAACCAAAACAAACGCAAAGCAAAAAACCTAAAGATGAAAACAATGTGTAAGAAAACTAAAACAAGACTACAGACTAAACAGACTAGAACTATGTTCCCATGTATACAGACATTCACAAAAATGTAACCAATAATATATAAAAGAGATAATGATACACCATCACCAAGTGGAGTATATCCCAGGAATACAAGGTGGTTTTAACATTTGAAAGACTAAAAAAGAAAAATATAATTTCAATAGATCCAGAAAAAAGCATTTGACAAAATTCAACATTCATTCCTGGTAAGATCTCTCAGGAAATTGCAGTCAGTTTTTCTAAAACTTGTGAACTAAAAATGATTTATTTTGAAGGTGTTAAATAAATTTTAAAAAACAAAACCAGTGAAGAATACACAAGGGACCATATGTAGCCCACAAAGCCAAAGCATTTACTAGTTGGTCTTTTACAGAAAAAGTCTGTAGAAAATCCTAAGGCTTCTAGAGTAAGTGAGTTCAGCAAAGTTGAAGATATAGACTCAATCTGCAAACATAAATTGTATTTCTCCATTATAGCAACAAACAATGGGAAACTGGAATTTAAAGAACATTTATAATATCAAAAATAGGAAATACCAAGAGGTAAGTTTGAAAAAAATGTGTAAAACCTGTATTCTGGAAACCATATATATATATATATATAGTTTGAAGAAATTGAAGAAGGCTTAAATAAACAGATATTCTCTATTCATGATTTTGAAGACACTATTAAGATGTCAATTTTCCTAAAATTGATCTATAGATTCAATGCAATGCCAATCAAAACTCCAACATGTGATTCTAAAACTTACATGGAAATGCAAAAGAACTAGAATAGCCAGTTGTAATAAATGCTCATTGGATCTTTAAAAAAACAAAAGGCATTTATTGGCCATTTATTGGCTTGGTTACTTGCTCAAAGCACCATATACTTTCCACAGCATTTATTACAGTTGCAATCTTAGCTTTGATAGATTATATAAATTCAATAATTATCTAGGTTTTGCTTCATGGATTATCTAAACATTCAATTTCATTATAAGATAGGTGCACAGCTACAAGGATTACATCTGTTTTTTTTTTTTTTTTTTAATTTTTATATCTTTACCCTCCACTAAAGGTCTGGCAGGTACCTAGCAGGCCCTCATAAATATTTCTAAGTGAATTAATAAAGAATTAGAAATTACCTATTCCTAAATGAAGTAACATGAACTCTGGTGTCATATTTTAAATGGATTTCAAGACACCATCTAACCCAATGCCCTGTTTTTAGGTAGAATTCCAGTTAAACTATACTTCCATCATTCCTTCCTTCAGTGTGTTTCAGAGCACTCCTACAGCATCTGGTTTAAGTTTACTGACTTTTAATTTCAAAAGCTACTGTTACTTTAAAGCATAATTACTTATTTCCTAACCTCTGTGGAGAAAAAGTTTATCATTTTTTTAAAGTAGATCTTTAACTTTCTGATGATTATGAGGTAATCTTGTTCTATTTTTTGGAAACCTTACTATTTCCCTGTCATATTTTCTTAAATTTATAGACTTGAATAATTTTAATTGCCTGTTAACTATTATATGTCTATTCAGAATGGGAAGCAAAGTACAAATAATTAAAATGGAAAAAATACACCTGCTCACAAAAGAAAATTTATATACAGATTAGACTCTCCGGAAAAAGTTATTGCATATCCCAAAAATCTCCCTCAAAGATAAAGCCTAGAAATAGGCAAAATAATTGAAAATCAAAAGTTTGAGATACATAGTTTTTCAGAAACGTAAAATAAGTTACATTTAAGAATTCTGACATCAGACTGGGCACATGGCTCATGCTTGTAATCCTAGCACTTTGGGAGGCCGAGGCGGGTAGATCATTTGAGGTCAGGAGTTCAAGACCAGCCTGGCCAACATGGTGAAACCCCGCCTCTTCCAAAAATGTAAAAATTAGCTGGGCTTGGTGGCGGGTGCCTGTAGTCCCTAGTACTTGGGAGGCTGAGGCAGGAGAATCGCTTCAACCTGGGAGATGGAGGTTGCAGTGAGCAGAGATCATGCCACTGTACTCCAGCCTGGGCGAAAGAGCAAGACTCTGACACACACAAAGAATTCTGACATCAAAAGTCTACTTTCTAGTAAATAGTGGGCTGGGCACAGTCGCTCACACCTGTAATCCCAGCACTTTCTGAGGCCAAGGTGGGAAGCTTACTTGAGCTCAGGAGTTCAAAACCAGCCTGAGCAACAAAGTGAGACCCCCGTCTCTACAAAAAATAAAATAAATTTTAAAAAAATATTTAAAATATGATAAATAGTAATGCAATATATACACAAAATGTTATCCCACTGTGTTTAAATCAATTACCCATAGTGCAGAGCTGAGGTCAGAAGTTTGTATCTTGAACACCTCTAGATTATTTTTATTACTGATGGTTCTATTCCGAGTTGTTCACATATCAAGTCCTCATTACTTGAATTTTCAAAATGGGGGACTAACCAGGGAAACAGCTTGATCCATGGAGAATGAAGAAAAGACAGTACAACAGTCCACCCAGGAGTAACACAGAGCCAGAGGATGCTCCCCCGCCCAGGGAAGCAGTGAGTGAATGTGATGCCGGGAAACCACACTTCTCCCAGGGCTGTTTGTAACCGCGGGTCAGGAGATCTCTTTGTGAACTCACTCCACCAGGGCCTTCAGTCTGACTGACAGAGCTACTTGGAGTCTTGGCAGAGCAGCCACTCAGGTATGCGTGGAGACCCTGGAGCTTAGATACTGGGGCTTTCTGGCAAAAGTAGCTGCAGCTCCTGCAAAGTAGGAGGTTAGACCCACAAATATACCCTTAAGAAAGAGAGGCTCAATCTACAGGGCTGAGCGATAGCCTGCAGGCCCCACTTCCACAACATCTCACAAGATAAGACCCACTGGTTTGGAACTCCAGCCAGCCACTGGTTAGCGGCATTGCACCTCCCTAAGAAGGAGCTCCAGGGGTGGAGAGGGAGCTCTTTTTTAAAGGAGGCATGGGGTGGGCTGCCATCTTTGCTGTTTGGGCAACTTAGCCATTCCAGCCCTCCAGCTTTGCAGAGTCCGAGCCAACCAGGGGCAGAAGGGCTCCCCCAGTACAGCACAGCCCCTCTCCCAAAATGTGGCCAGACTGCTTCTTTAAGCAGGTCCCTGATCCCACTCCTCCTCACCAGGCGAATTCCCCCTGGGACGGCACTCTCAGAGGCAGAGGGGCAGGACACCATCTTTGCTATTTGGGCGACTTAGCTGATCCAACCTTTGGGCCTCAGAGTGTCTGAGGTGACCAGGTACTGAAGTGGAACACAGCATAGCTACTCTACCAACATATGGCCAGGCTGCTTTTTTCAACAGGTTCCCAAATCCCCTTCCTCCTCACTGGGTGGGACCTCCCAGCTGGGGTCTCCAGCGACCTCCTACAGGTCTGGCAACAAGCCCATACCTCCCTGGGATGAAGCTCCCAGAAGGAGGGACAGGCTGTAATCTGCTGCTTCACAGCCTTCACTGGTGATACCTCCAGGTTCTGGAAAATCCGAGGTCACTAGGGACTGGAGCAGGCTCCCAGCATACCATAGGAGCCCTATAGAAAAGTGGTCAGACTGTTATGTGGGTGCCCATTCCCATATCGCCTCACCAGGAGGGTACTCTAGGCCTGAGCCTCTAGCCACCCCCTACTAGAGCTATCAAGCCAGTGGCAACTTGGCAACTCCCTGGACAGAGCCTCCAAGGGCAACTGAAAGCCTCTCTGCCACTGCCTCTGCAGCTGCCCTTGCCACCCTCAAACTAATGAAGAAGCGAAGACCCTAAGTCCTTTATCCATACCTCCAACAAGCTGCAGTCAACCCTAGGAGAGGAGGCCAGTCCCTCTCCCATGGGTCTGACAACACCCCAACCCCCACTGCTCATCACCAGACAGGGAACCCCTGGCTTGGGCCTACCGCACAGACCCACCATCCTGGGCTGATTGTACTAAGCAATTGCTGACCCGCATCTCTCTGGGGTGGAGCTCCCAGTAGACAAGCAAACAACCTCTGGTCACAACCACTACTAAGATCCCTTCCTCTGCTTCTTCCAAGTTGGGGAAGGAACATAAACACTGAGATAGCCCCAGAACTGCAGTGGGCACCCCAGGAGTGCCAAGTTGTGATCTACAGCCAGCACTCAAGCAAAGAGGAACCCACACTTTCACAGCATTAAGAAGAAACATGGCTACAACTGTGAGAAAACATAGGGGAGCCACACAACCAAGCAAGAGTCTACCAACTGACCAATAAGCCTAAGTGCCAACTACAGGATCACATTCCTCAAAGCTTTAACACCAAAAATACCTGAAACATACCCTTCTGTGAAACCAGATACAAGAGGTCAGCTTCAAATAAAGACCCTGAACAAAGCATCAGCCCAGTGAAAGCATCCAGAAAAGAAATGTACTGACTATATTCAATCTACACTGCAGTTAAAGTTTAGAACACCCACACACACAGATGACAAAGAACTAATGCAGAAACTCCAGTAACTCAAATGGCCAGAGTGTCATATGCCTTCCAAACAACCATACCAGTTCTTCAACAAGAGTTCTTAACCAGGCTGAACTGGCTGGAATGACAGAAATAGAATTCAGAATACGGATGGGAACAAAGATCATCGAGATTCAGGAGGATGCAAAACCCAATCCAAGGAAAATAAGAATCACAATAAAGTGGTACAAGAGCTGAAGGATGAAAGAGCCAGTATAAAAATGAACCTAATGGGTCTGACAGAGCAGAGCTGAATAACACAATTAAAGAATTTCCCAATGCAATCACAAGTATTAACAGCAGAAAAACCAAGCTGAGGAAAGAATCTCAGAACTTGAAGATTGGTTCTCTGAAGTCAAAGAAAAAGAAAATATAAATAAAAAGGAATGAACAAAACCTCCAAGAAGTATGAGATTATATAAAGAGGCCAAATCTATGAATCATTGGCATCACTGAAAGGGAGGGGAGAAAACAAACAACTTGGAAAATGTATTTCAGGATATTGTCCATGAAAACTTACCCAACCTTGCTGGAGAGGCCAACAGTCAAATACAGAGAATTCCTGCAAGATTCTACACAAGAAGATCATCCCCAAGACACATAATTGTCAGATTTTCCAAAGTTGAAATGAAAGAATGTTAAAAACAACTAGAGAGAAAGGGCAGGTTCTCCTACAAAGGGAATCCCATAAGGCTAACAGCAGACCTCTCAGTGGAAACCCAAAAAGCCAGAAGAGATTTAGGACCTATATTCAATATTCTTTAAAAAAAAAAGTCCTCAAGAATTTCATATTAAGCCAAACTAAGCTACCTAAGTGAAGGAGAAATAAGATCCTCTTCAGATAAGCAAATGTTGAGGGAACTTGTTACCACCAGATCTGCCTTACAAGAGCTCTTGAAAGAAGCATTAAACATAGAAAGCAAAGACCACTACCAGCTAAGACAAAAACACATTTAACCACACAGACCAATGTCACTGTAAAGCAATCACACAAACAAGTCAACCTGATAACCAGCTAACAGCAAAACAGCAGATCAAATCCACACACATCAATACTAACCTTGAATATAAACAGCCTAAATGCCCCCACTTAAAAGGCATGGAGTGACAAGCTGTATAAAAAAGCAAGACCCGGCCAGGCATGGTGGCTCAAGCCTGTAATCCCAGCACTTTGGGAGGCCGAGACAGGCAGATCACGAGGTCACAAGATCAAGACCATCCTGGCTACCACGGTGAAATCCCGTCTCTACTTAAAAAAGAAAAAATACAAAAAAAAAAAAAAAAAAAAAACTAGCTGGGTGAGGTGGCGGGTGCCTGTAGTCCCAGCTACTGGGGAGGCTGAGGCAGGAGAATGGCGTAAACCCGGGAGGCAGAGCTTGCAGTGAGCTGAGATCCGGCCACTGCACTCCAGCCTGGGCGACAGAGCGAGACTCCGTCTCAAAAAAAAAAAAAAGGCAAGACCCAAATGGTATGCTGTCTTCAAGAGACCCATCTGACATTTAATGACTCTCATAGGCTCAAACAGATAGAGGAAAATCTACCAGGAAAATAGAAAACAGAAAAAAGCAGGGGTTGCAATTCTAATTTCAGACAAAACAAAGATCAAAAAAGACAAAGATCAAAACCAACAAAGATTCAAACCAACAAAGATCAAACCAACAAAGATAAAAAAAGACAAAGAAAGGCATTACATAATGGTAAAGTACTGAATTCAATAAGAAGACCTAATTAGCCTAAATATACATGCACACAACACAGGAGCACCCAGATTCATAAGGCAAGTTCTTAGAAACCTACAAAGAGACATAGACTCTCACACAATAATAGTGGGAGATTTCAGCACTCCATAGTATTAGATCATTGAGGCAGAAAATTAACAAAGATATCTGGAACCTATACTCAATGCTGGACCAAATGGATATTATAGACCTTTACAGAACTCTCCACCAAAAACAACAGAATATACATTCTTCTTAGTGCCATATGGCACATACTCTAAAACTGACCACATAATTGGACATAAAACAATCCTCAACAAATGTAAAAGAACCAAAATCATACCAAACACACTCTTGGACCACAGCACAATAAATTGGAGTCAAGACTATGAAAATTGCTCAAAACCATGCAATTACATGGAAATTAAACAGCACACTCCTCAATGACTGTTGGGGTAAATAATGAAATTAAGTCAGAAATCAAAAAGTTGAAAATAACAACAAAGATACAACATACCAGAATCTCTGGAACACGGCTAAGGGAGAGTTAAGAGGGAAATTCATAGCAGCACTAAATGCCCACATCAAAAAGTTAGAAAGATCTCAAATTAACAATGTAACTTCAGAACCGAAAGAATTCAAGAAGCAAGAAGATATCAACCCCAAGGCTAGCAGAAGATGAGAAATAACAAAAATCAGAGCTGAAGTGAAGGAAATCAAGACATGAAAAACCAGTCAAAAGATAAATGAATCCAGGAGTTGTTTTTTTGAAAAAATTAGTAAAATAGACCACTAGACTAGTAAAGAAGAGTGAAGATCCGAATAAACACAATTAGAAATGACAAAGGGAGTGTTACTACTGACCCCACAGATATAAAAACAACCAGCAGAAACTACTATGAACACCTCTATGCACACAAACTAGAAAACCTAGAAGAGATAGACAAATTCCTGGACATGTACACCCTCCCAGGACTGAACGAGGAGGAAACTGAATCCCTACACAGACCAATAATGAGCTCCCAAATTGAATCAGTAATAAAAAGTCTACCAACCAAAAAAAGCCTGGGACCCAGTGGATTCACAGCCAAATTCTACCAGATGTACAAAGAAAAGCTGGTACCATTCTTACAGAAACTATTACAAAAAACTAAGGAGGGACTCCTCCCCACTCATTCTATGGAGCCAGCATCATCTTGATACCAAAACCTGGCAGAGAGACAACCAAAAAAGAAAACTTCAGGCCAATATCCTTGATGAACATTGATGCAAAAATCCTCAACAAAATATTTGCAAACCAAATCCAGGAGCACATCAAAAAGTGTATCTACCATGATGAAGTAGCATTCATTCCTGGGATGCAGGGTTGGTTCAACATACACAAATCAATAAATGCAATTTATCACATAAACAGAACTAAAGACAAAAACCACATGATTACTTCAATAGATGCAGAACAGGCTTTCAGTAAAATTCAACACCCTTCATGTTAAAAACTCTAAATAACATAGATATTGGAGGAACAGACCTCAAAATAATAAGAGCCATCTATGGCAAACCCACAGTAAACATTATACTAAATGGACAAAAGCTGGAAGCATTCCCCTTGAAAACTGTCACATGACAAGGATGCCCTCTCTCAACACTTCTCTTCAACATAGTATTGGAAGTCCTGCCAGAGCAATCAGGCAAGAGAAAGAAATAAAGGGCCTCCAAATAGTAAGTCAAACTATCTCTGTTTGCGGACGGCATAATTCTGTATCTAGAAGACCCCATAGTCTTGTCCCAAAAGCTCCTTTGGCAGATAAACAACTTCAGCAAAGTTGCAGGGTACAATATCAATGTACAAAAATTACTAGCATTCCTACACACCAACAACAGCCAAACCGAGAGCCAAATCAGAAAAGCAATCCCATTCCCACTTGCCATAAAAAGAATACCTAGGAATACAGCTAACCAGAGAGATGCAAGATCTCTACAATGAGAATTACAAAACACTGCTCAAAGAAATCAGAAAAAACACAAAGGGAAAAAACATCCCATGCTCATTGATAGGAAGATTTATTAAAATGCCTATACTGCCCAAAGCTATTTACATATTCAATGCTATTCCTATCAAACTACCAATGACATTCTTCACAGAATTAGAAAAAAACTATTTAAAAATTCACATGGAACCACAAAAGAGCCTGAATAGCCAAGGCAATACTAAGCAAAAAGAACAAAGCTGGAGGCACACTGCCTGACTTCAAACTATACTACAAGTCTACAATAACCAAAAGAGCATGGTACAAAGACAGGTACTGTTACAGAAACAGGCACATAGACCAATGGAACAGAATAGAGGGCCCATAAATAAGGCGCACATCTACAACTGTCTGATCTTCAACAAACCTGACAAAAGCAACAGGAAAAGGCTCCCTCTTCAATAAATGGTGCTGGGATAACTGGCTAGCCATTTGCAGAAGATTGAAGCTGGACCTTTTCCTTCCACCTTATACAAAAACCAACTCAAGATGAATTAAAGACTTAACTGGAAAACCCAAAACTATAAAAACCCTGGAAGACAACCTAGGCAATACCATCTTGGACATAGGAATGGGCAAAGATTTCATGACAAAGGGAGAAATAGAAACTGCAACAAAAGCAAAAACTGACAAGTGGGATCTACTTAAAGAGCTTCTGCACAGCAAAATAAATGATTAGCAGAGTAAACAGACAACCTATAGAATGGGAGAAAATTTTTGCAAACTATGCATCTGATAAAGGTCAATATCCAGCTTCTATAAGGAACTTAAACAAATTTACAAGAGAAAACCCCATTAAAAGGTGGGCAAAGGACAAGAACAGACACTTCTCAAAAGAAGTCATACATGTGGCCAACAAGTATGAAAAAAAGCTCAATATCACTGATCAACAGATAAATGCACATCAAAACCACAATTAAATACCACCTCACACCAGTCAGAATGGCTATTACTAAAAAGTCAAAAAGTGAAGTTGCAGAGAAAACGGAACACTTACACACTGCTGGTGGGAGTGTAAATTAGTTCAACCATTGTGCAAAGCAGTATGGTGATTCTCAAAGAGGTAAAAGCAGAACTACCATTGGACCCAGCAATCTCATTACTGGAATTATACCCAGAGGAATATAAATCATTCTACCATGAAGACACATGCACACAAATGTTCACTGCAGCACTAGTCACAATAGCAAGGACATGGAATCAAGTAATGCCCATCAATGACAGATTGGATAAAGAAAATTTGGTACATATACACCATGGAATACTATGTAGTCATAAAAAAGAACGAGATCATGTCTTTTGTGGGAACATGGATGGAGCTGGAGGCAGTTATCTTTAGCAAACTAATGTAGGAACACAAAACCGAATACTGCTTGTTTTCACTCATAAGTGGGAGCTAAATGATAAGAACTTACAGAACACAAAGAAGGAAACAAAAGACACTGGGGTCTACTTAAAGTGGGGAAGGCAGAAAAAGGGAGAGGAGCAGAAGAGATAACTATTGAGTACTGGGCCTAATACCTAGGTGATTAAATATATGTCAACAAACCCTCATGACACCTGTTTACCTATGCAACCTTCACATGTACCCTCAAACCTAAAAAAAATTAAAACAAAACAAAATGGCTGGCTAGAATATGGAGAGTCATCTGTTTCATGAAACCATTTTCCTTCTATTTTCTTAATATGTGAATACAATATAGAGATCAAATCTACAACAATTAGGAAATCCTGATACCTAGGTGGTTATTCTTCCATTTATTTTCTTCAAAATCCCTTTAAAATGCACCAAATTGGAAATAACACTCTAATAACAGGCTAATTACTGGTAAGTCTATAAAGATGACTTCCTAACTTGTTAATTTAATAACTTCCATTAATAAATCCCAGTTATGCCATCACTGATGGCCCTTGAATATGAAAATGACCTGACCATATAACAAACTACCTCACAGATGACATCTTAAAACTCTGTAATCACTATGCCACATATTTGCCTCTCAAACATGTTAGAGGACATATCAAGGTCACTTTCAGTCTATTCCTGTTAAGTGTTACTAACTTAATCCAAAATGTATTATCTGTGTATATAATGAAAGTGGTTCCTAATTTCATTATCCAAGTCATGGTTAAATTATTAAATATTGTTCTAATTATTAAGCAGAGTCCAATGGACTATCACTTATTACCCTTTTAGGTCAATACAGAACCAAAAAGTAACCAATATTTATAGAATGTACAAAGGGCTTTCATGAACACTGGTATTTGAACTTTCACTTATTCAACAGATATTTAAGGCACCGCATGCTAATTCTATGCCAAGCATTGGCTAGACACTGGAGTTACGGTGATCCTTACAAGTTCCCAGGTAAATTTTTGTTAAAACTGCGAATTCTCAGGCCTCACTCCAGACCTATTAAATCAGAAATTCTGGGGATGGGCCCCAGCAATCTGATTTAACAAGGCCTCCCAGAGATTCTGATACATGCTCAAGTTTGAGAACCACTGCCCTGTAAAATAGAGCCTTACTTTATATATTAGAAAACCGAGGTTCAGAGAATAAAAGACGAGATACGAAAGATACTTTTTTAAAACAGCTTTTTCTAAGAGCTCAGAAAAGTATCTGACATATAATATAGGCACCTGATAAAACTGGTTGAAGAAATTAATGTTCCAAAGAGTTGTGCCATCACCCAATTATGGCGATAGACAAGCATATCATCCTAATATGTTAGAAATGCGTATACTGCTAATGAATATATTTCTTCTGAAAAGACAAATGTTCAGCATGACAACAAGAATTATAATTTAAGTATTATTTTTGACATGTTCATAAAAGAAGTAGTTACCAAAAGGGATCACTACAAAAGCTATTCAGTTTTTCCATACCTTGTTATTTTGCCTTAATTTACTTAACTCCAGTTTATACTTTTCTGCTTCTTCTAGAGCTCTATTCAAGCGAACCTCTGTGGCACTTTGACTACTTGCAGCCTGTTTTTGCAGTCTTCTTTTATTTTCTAATTCCTGTATAGTAAAAAAGATTATGGAACATTTATAAATGTATCATAGGTTCCCCCTTGATCATTTTGCAGTATCTTCCATATCCATATTCCTTGCTTTCTCTCAAACTTTACACACACACACACACACACGCGCATGCACGCACACGCGGGGCTAGAGGCTGAACACTAAGTGTTAGAGGTCTCAAGGAATTCTTGCCCCAAATTAGTATTAGAGAAATATATCCTAAAAAATGTACCTGTGAACTGGGCTTTCAAATTACTTTTTGTTTGGAATTTTGTCTCTCTTTATTGACTCAAGACACAGTATACCTGTCCTCTATTTTATAAACAACTCTTTATAACTGTATTTCTTCTTCTGGGAACCTCCCAAAAAGACCAATGTTAAGAGAAACTCTCCACTGTTTTTCTGTATACCTGACAAAGTAAATCATTTAAGAATATATTCATCACAACATTCTGTATAGCCCTATAGGAAAATCCCAATTCTGAGTAGAAACAACAGATCTTATAGATTATTTTCCACATCCTGGGGTGAGTTTAGTCTTATATTTCTGCAAACATCCTAGGATATTGTTGCAGAGAGTCAACAGGCCAACACCTGAAGAAACACGAACGTAGAGGATAAACTGTGAACTCCACCATAATCTTTCCCCTGTCAACCAGCTTCATCTCCTGCCAAAGATGTTACTTTTAGTAATACGAGCAGTAATTGGATCTCTCCCAAACAGCCATGGTGTTTCCTGCCTCAGTCTTTTGCTTGTGCTCTTCCTCCTGCCCTGATCTCTGCCCACTCATTTTCACGTAACTAGCACCTACTGACTCAGCTAGGTTTGTACCCTAGGGCATTAGCTCCCCCAAGACATATTTCCTTTCTAATCTTCACTATCCACCCAGATTATATTAAGTGCCCTCTTCAAAGCTTGTATAGCACCTTAAGACACATTTATCATCGTATCTGCTACGTGGTACTGAAACTATCCCTTAACTTTATTGCCCCCACTATAGTTTAAGCTCCTTGAAGAAAAGAACTGTCTTAATTTCTGTATACTCAGCACTTCAGTGGGATATAAAAGACACTAACACACATGTTAATTAAACTGAACTTATTTTGTAATACTAAACTCACTCTTCTTTATATCCCCTACAAAGTAACGCCTAGTCCAGAGCCTTACTCAATAAATTGAGCAGATACTCAATATATTATAGAGTTGAAATGATGCAGTTAAAAATAGAGTTGTCTATTTTTTTATAATTTTTTTCTGGCTATATCACTATATTTTATTTAAAAACTAGTCTCCCTGGCTCTGAGTAATTAAGGGGAAAAACAAAACAAAACACATGCTGCTCTTTATGTAGGTTTCTAAACAAATCAAACTGTGTATGGATACCATCTGTTATCACAGCCTTCTTCACAGCTTTGTGGGTGGTAGCAACAGGAAGAGCTAGCCTGATTTATCTCACTGTTCACATAGAAAAGGCAAAGATTCTCATTAGCTACAAAGTCCACATTTCTTGCTGCCTCATTTCAGTCTTCCTTCTTAAGAATATAGAACTGAATCTTTCCTCTTGCCTGCTGATGACTCTGTAACCTATTTCACAGAAAAATGAAAACCATCCTGTACCATATGATGTCCCCTATCCCTGAACCAATACTGCCCTCTTCTTGGGAGGTGTGGGGAAAAAATGGTACCCAGAAGAATAGTAAAGTAGGAAATAAAGTTTTTCTATATGAGTAATCCACTAAACAAATTTCTAGTGTTATAAAAATTTAAGCAGTTACATGTCGCTAGACAAAAATTTCATGACAAATCTGAAATCCTGAGTTGCACATTAGTTTTAAAAAAAAAAACTAAGAAAATCAAATTTAACATTAAAATTAAAATACTGTTAGCTTCAGGAGGAAATGATGTACCACTCTCTCATGATTATTAAAGCATTCATAAAAGGCACTGGGGGAGAGTAAGAAAAGAGAGGGGCATGCATCAGCCACAGCAGAAGGCAAATGTAATAAATGCTCTGGGAATAACACAAAGCACCACAGAAATTCAGATAAGAAATAATCAGATGAGGATAAATCATCAGATAAGGTTTCAGAAATAAGGGGCTAAGGTAGAAAAGAATGGACTTGGAGTCAGAAAACCTGCCAGCTGTGGTAGACTTATTTCCATATCTGAAATTGTGAGTAATATTATCTATACCTAACAGGTTTCATTCATTTACTCAACACATTTATTAAGCACTTACTACATGCAGGATACTATTCTATATCATGGGCACACAAATTAACCAAATTTCCTCCTCTCATGACGTTTGCATTCTAGAGGAAGAGACAGAAGATGAACACATATTTACACATACATATATGCAATATCTGGTAGTGATAAGGGCTATGAACAAAAAAAAGGGTAAAGGGACAGAACAATGAAGGGAGGGTATAACTATTTAAAATAAAGTAGTCAGGGAAGTCTTCCAAATGAAGTGAGGTAATGATTTAAGTTAAAATCTTGGGGAGGCCAGGCACGGTGACTCACCCCTGTAGTCCTAGTACTTTGGGAGGCCAATGTGGGAGGATGAACCCAGGAGTTCGAGACCAGCCTAGGCATCATAGGGAGACCTTGTCTCTATAAAAAAATTTAAAAATTAGCTGGGCATTGTGGCGTATGTATGTGGTCCTAGCTGCTTAGAAGACTGAGGCAGAAGGATTGCTTGAGCCGGGGAGGTGAAGGCCGTAGTAAGCCATGATTGCACCACTCCAGCCTGAGCAGAGTGAGATCCTCTCTCTAAAAAAAAAATACAATAATCAAATAAGGATCTCGGGGAAAGAATTCCAGATAATAAGAACAATAAAGACAAAGATCCTGTAGTAGGAATCCACTTGATACATTAAAAAATCACCTAGAAGGTCAGTGTGGTTTCAGCTGAGTGACATAGGCACAGCTTTAGGTTTTGAGGTAAGAGAAGTGGGCAGGGCAAGCCTAGGTGAACCTTGTAAGCTTTACTTATAAA
Organism: Macaca mulatta; assembly: GCF_049350105.2. Lineage (NCBI taxonomy): Eukaryota > Metazoa > Chordata > Mammalia > Primates > Cercopithecidae > Macaca > Macaca mulatta. Next base: position 33,723,832 of record NC_133412.1, on the reverse strand, counting down.
TTTGGATTTTATTGAGTGACACGGGAAGCCTTTGGAGGATTTTAAGTGTGTATGCATATGTGTATGTGTGTGATGATCTGAGTTAATTTTTTTTTTTTTTTTTCGAGATGGAGTCTCACTCTGTCACTCAGGCTGGAGTGCAGTGGTACAATCTCTGCTCTCTGCAAGCTCCGCTTTCCGGGTTCATGCCATTCTCCTGCCTCAGCCTCCCAAGCAGCTGGGACTACAGGCACCCGCCACCATGCCGGCTAATTTTTTGTACTTTTAGTAGAGACGGGGTTTCACCAGGTTAGCCAGGATGGGCTCAATCTCCTGGCCTTGTGATCCGCCCACCTCGGCCTCCCTAAGTGCTGAGATTACAGGCGTAAGCCACCGCACCTGGCTCTGACTTAAATTTTATAGGGATTGCTCTGGCCACTGTGGTATTGCCAATCTAGGAGGTTATTATAATAGTTTAAATAAAAGACAGTGGCTTGGGCTTGGGTAGAAGTAATTAATGTTTTGAGAAGTGGTTTATTCTATGGATTTTGAAGACAGAATTGACAGGATTTGTTGGTGAGCTGGATCTGGATATAGGAAAAGAGATAGATAAGATGACTCTTCAATTTTAGACTGAACAACTGGGTGATGCCTTTTACTAAGAGAGGGAGAAGGAAGAGAAGCAGGTTTGCTAAGGGCAGGGAAGCAAGAGCTTCCTTTAGGACATGTGAAGTTTAACACACAATAGAGATATCAAGTGGGCAGAAAGGAAGAGGTAAGGGCAAGAAACGGAAATGTGAGTATGAATAACATATATATATAGATGGTATATAAAGTCATGGAACTGAATGAGATCATCTAAGGATTAGATATAAAGAGACTTGAGCAGTCTACTATGTAAGGCCAGGAAAATGAGGGAGAATCATGACTATGGTGCTCTAGAAGCCAAATGAATAGTGTTTCAAGGAAGAAGTAATCAACTATTTCAAATATTGCTGAGATATAAATTCATGTCAAGAATAACTGACCAAGTACAATGGACCACAACTGCAATGTGGATTATTGGTGACCTTTTTAAGAGTAGTTTCAATGGCAGGGTAGAGATGGAAGCCTAAGCAAAGTATTTTCAGGAGAAAATGGCACATGAGGTATAGAGACATTGAGTATAAACAATAATTTTGGGAAGCTTCGCTATAAAGGGGAGCAATGATATAGGACTGGAGGTAGATGTAAGATCTAAAGAAGTTTTAAAATAAATAAATATATGAATGATTCTATGAAATGTTTGTACACTAATGAGTATAATCTGATAAGAATAAATTTGATTTTGCAAGAGAAAGGACAATTGCCAGTGCGAAGTCCTTGAGGAGAAGAGAGTATATGGTATTCAGTGCACAAGTGAAGGGGCCAGCTTTAGACAGAAGAGGTACTAATTCACTGTAACTGGAGTGGGGAGTGGTACAGAGGCAGCGAGGTTGTAAATTTAGTGAAAGGATGATCTTTTGATTGTTTCCTTAATGAAAAAGGAATCTGAGTCATGAGTCAAGAATAAGGATGTTGGAAGGGGTGTTAGAAAGTTGAGGAAAAAAGACCAACTGTTTAATAATCATCTCCAAAAATGGGAGAGGGAATCGACTTCTCAGAAAGTGAGGGTAGAAAATGCATTATTCTTGAGATTTGTAAATAAATTTAAAGTAGGACTGATTAAGAAAAAATGACAGAAGAGACAAATTATCAGTATCAGAAATGAAAGAGGGGCCATTATTACACATCATACAGGTATTATAAATATAATAAATATAATAAAGGAATATTATGGACAAATTTATGCCAGTAACTCTGACTTAGATGAAGTGGACAAATATCATGAAAAACATAAATTAGCAAAGCTGACTCAAAAAGCAGCAGAAAATCAGAATAGACTTGTATCCATTAAATAAACTGAATTGGTAATTGAAATCCTTCCAAAAGAAAACTCCAGTGCACGTGGCTTTCCTAATGAATTGTATCAAATGTATATATCAATATAACAGAATAGTTCAAAGAAGATCCATACATAAATACAGCCAATTCATTTCCTTCACTGGTGCCATGGTAAGCAAATGGGGAAAGAACTGGATTATTATCCATACGGAAAAAAGTGAACCCTGACCCTTATCACACACAAAATGAACTTGAAATAGAGTACAAGTCAATTTATATATGATTTTGAGGTACACACACACACACACACACACACACACACACACACACACAAAATAACACTTCTAGAAGAAATCAGGAAAAAACTCTCATGACTTTGGAGTGGATAAAGATTTCTTGGATAGAATGAGGAAAAAAAGCACAACCCCCAAGAAAATAATATTTTGGGGAAAAAACACAAGCCACAAGAAAATAATATTTTTTAATTCATCAAAATTTAAAACTTTTGAAACACACTGTTGAGAAAATAAAGCCAAGTCAGATTGGGAGAAACTATTCAAAATATATATTCTTCTAATAAAGGAATTACATAGGGAAACAAAGAATTTGCAACTTAGTATTTTTGAATGGGCAAAAAAAAAAATGAACAAATACATCACAAAAAGGATATATGAATGGCCAATAAACACATGAAAAGATGTTCAATATCCATTATAACTATGGATAACTAAAGGAAATACAAATTAAACCACAATGAGATACTATTTCTTCCCCTCTAGAATGGCTAAAATTAAAAAGATAATAATCCCAAGTGTTCATGATGATACAGAGTAACTCTAATTCTCATATATTGCTAGTGGGAATGTAAAATGGTACAATCACTATGGAACACAGTTTAGCAGTTGCTTAAAAAGTTAAGCATACACTTTCCATAAAATTCACAAATTCCACTCCTAAGTATTTGGTATATACAAAAACATGTGTTCACACAGAATACTTGTACATGGAAATTCACTGTGGATTTTTGATAGCCACACTCCATAAATAAATAATATGGAGCAATACAAGGAAATTAACCACAAAACATGTAACAACATTGATGAACCTTAAAAATATCATGCTGAAGGCCGGGCGCGGTGGCTCATGCCTGTAATCCCAGCACTTTGGGAGGCCGAGGCAGGTGGATCATGAGGTCAGGAGATCAAGACCATCCTGGCTAACACAGCGAAACCCTGTCTCTACTAAAAATACAGAAAAATTAGCCAGCCTTGGTGGCGGGCGCCTGTAGTCCCAGCTACTCAGGACTCTGAGGCAGGAGAATGGTGTGAACCCGGGAGGCAGAGCTTGCAGTGAGCCAAGATCACGCCACTGCATTCCAGCCTGGGCAACAGAGCGAGACTCTGTCTCAAAAAAAAAAAAAAAAATTATGATGAAGAAAAATAACCAGATATACAAAAGTCCATATTCATGATTCCACTGGTATGAAATTTTAGAAAAGGAAAATCTAATTTATAGTGAAAAAATATAGCTCACTGGCTGCCTGGGGCCATGATTAGAGGTCGGAGATTTATGGGGCAGAGTACAAAGGATATTCTGAAAGGGTAATATAAATTTTCATTATCTGAATTATGGTGGTAGTTATGAGGGAATATTAATTTGTGAAAACGTATTGAATTATAAGCTAAAAACAAGTATATGTTATTGTATGTAAGTTATTCTTCAATAAAGTTGATTTTAAAGAAATCACTAACAGAAAAACAAAATCCAATGCCAAAACAAATTGGTTTCTGTTTTTGTATTTTAGAAAACTCCATCTGTTAGCATTAGAAGCTTAAGTTATATATAATAATTTTTAAAACGGTTGGCTTTTGCAGATTTATAAAAGCAAGTCCATCAAACTCAAGCTCTGGCATTTCTGTGAACTGTACACTGAGGTTTGTTTGTATAGAGATATAAAATGAGACTTAGCAAAGAATGATTCAATCTTGAGTTCTCATGGTTACATAACCCATGAGAATTATTATGCCTACCTGGCAGGGTAGATAGGGATGCAAGCTGGAAAGTTCAGAGCCAATGGAAGTTTTTATAAAAGCCTTCAGATAGCCAATATATCATAACCGCTTAGTACATTCATTGTGAAATAAAAGTTTAAAGTATTAAACTCTTAAACAGTGATAAGATTTTGAAATAGCTGGTACTTACATTCATTTAATTTTGGGGGATTCGGGAATGATATGATTTGTGGAAAAAACACAGACTGTGGTGTCAGACACAGTTTGAATCCTATTCTGCCACTACCTATATATAAACTTGGGTAATTTGCTTCACCATCAAACTCAGTTTCCCTTTGTTTTTTGTTGTTGTTGTTGTTGTTTTGAGATGGAGTCTCGCTCTCTTGCCCAGGCTGGAGTGCAGTGGCGCCATGTAGGCTCGCTGCAAGCTCCAACTCCCAGGTTCACGCCACGCCATTCTCCTGCCTCAGCCTCCCGAGTAGCTGAGACTACAGGCGCCCGCCAACGCGCCGGGCTAATTTTTTTGTACTTTAATTTTTTTTTATTATTATAGTTTAAGTTCTAGGGTACATGTGCACAATGTGCAGGTGTGACACATGGGTACACATGTGTCATGTTGTTTGCTGCACCCATCAACTTGTCATTTACATTAGGTATTTCTCCTAATGCTATCCTTCCCCCAGCTCCCCAGCCCCCAATAGGCCCCGATGTGTGATGTTGCTGCCCTGTGTCCAAGTGGTGTCATTGTTCAATTCCCACCTATGAGTGAGAACATGCGGTGTTTGGTTTTCTGTCTTCGTGAGAGTTTGCTGAGAATGATGGTTTCCAGCTTCATCCATGTTCCTGCAAAGGACATGAACTCATCCTTTTTTATGGCTGCAGAGTATTCCATGGTGTATATGTGCCACATTTTCTTAATCCAGTTTATCATTGATGGAGATGTGGGTTGGTTCCAAGTCTCTGCTATTGTGAATAGTGCTGCAATAAACATACATGTGCATGTGTGTTTATAGGAGCATGATTTATAATCCTTTGGGTATACACCCAGTAATGGGATTGGTGGGTCAAATGGCATTTCTAGTTCTAGATCCTTGAGGAATCGCCACACTGTCTTCCACAATGGTTGAACTAATTTGCACTCTGCCAACAGTGTAAAAGCGCTCCTATTTCTCCACATCCTCTCCAAGCATCTGTTGTTTCCTGACATTTTAATGATCGCCATTCTAAGTGGTGTGAGATGGTATCTCACTGTGGTTTTGATTTGCATTTCTCTGATGACGAGTGACAATGAGCATTTTTTCATGTGTCTGTTGGCTGCATAAATGTCTTCTTTTGAGTCATGTCTGTTCATATCCTTTGCCCACTTTTTGATGGGGTTGTTTTTTTCTTGTAAATTTGTTTGAGCTCTTTGTAGATTCTGATTATCAGCCCTTTGTCAGATGGGTAGATTGCAAAAAATTTCTCCCATTCTGTAGGTTGCCTGTTCACTCTGATGGTAGTTCCTTTTGCTGTGCAAAAGCTCTTTAGTTTAATTAGATCCCAGTTGTCTATTTTGGCTTTTGTGGCCATTGCTTTTGGTGTTTTAGTCATGAAGTCCTTGCCCATGCCTATGGCCTCAATGGTATTGCCTAGGTTTTCTTCTAGGGTTTTTACAGTTTTAGGTCTAACATTTAAGTCTTTAATTCATCTTGAATTAATTTTCATATAAGGTATAAGGAAGGGATCCAGTTTTAGCTTTCTACATATGGCTAACCAGTTTTCCCAGCACCATTTATTAAATAGGGAATCCTTTCTCCATTTCTTGTTTTTGTCAGGTCTGTCAAAGATCAAATGGTTGTAGATGTGTGGTGCTATTTCTGAGGCCTCTGTTCTGTTCCATTGGTTTATATCTCTGTTTTGGTACCAGTACCATGCTGTTTTGGTTACTGGAGCCTTGTAGTATACTTTGAAGTCAGGTAGCAAGATGCCTCCAGCTTTGTTCTTTTGGCTTAGGATTGTCCTGGCAATGCGGGCGCTTTTTTTGGTTCCACATGAACTTTAAAGTAGTTTCTTCCAATTCTGTGAAGAAAGTCACTGGCAGCTTGATGGGGACGGCACTGAATCTATAAATTACCTTGGGCAGTAGGGCCATTTTCACGATATTGATTCTTCCTATCCATGAGCACAGAATGTTCTTCCTTTGTTTGTGTCCTCTTTTATTTTGTTTAGCAGTGGTTTGTAATTCTCCTTGAAGAGGTCCTTCACATCCGTTGTAAGTTGGATTACTAGGTATTTGATTCTCTTTGTAGCAATTGTGAATGGGAGTTCACTCACGATTTGGCTGTGTGTTATTGGTGTATAGGAATGCTTGTGATTTTTGCACATTGAGTTTGCTGAAGTTGCTTATCAGCTTAAGGAGGTTTTGGGCTGAGACGATGGGGTTTTCTACATATAAAATCGTGTCATCTGCCAATAGGGACAATTTGACTTCCTCTTTTCCTAGCTGAATACCCTTTATTGCTTTCTCTTGCCTGACTGCCCTGGCCCGAACTTCCAACACCACACCATGTTGAATAGGAGTGCTAAGAGAGGGCATCCTTGTCCTGCGCCAGTTTTCAAACGGAATGCTTCCAGTTTTTGCCCATTCTGTATGATATTGGCTGTGTGTTTGTCATGAATAACTCATTATTTTGAGATGCATTCCATCAATACCTGGTTTATTGAGAGTTTTTAGCATGTAAGGCTGTTGAATTTTGTCGAAGGTCTTTTCTACATCTACTGAGATAATCATGTAGTTTTTGTCTTTGATTCTGTTTATGTGATGGATTACGTGTATTGATTTGCATATGTTGTACCAGCTTTGCCTCCCAGGGATGAAGCTGACTTGATCGTGATGGATAAGCTTTTTGATGTGCTGCTGCATTCAGTTTGCCAGTATTTTATTGAGGATTTTCATATAGATGTTCATCAGGGATATTGGTCTAAAATTCTTTTATGTTGTGTCTCTGACAGGCTTTGATATCGGGATGATGCTGACCTCATAAAATGAGTTAGGGAGGATTCCCTCTTTTTCTGTTGATTGAAATAGTTTCAGAAGAAATGGTATCAGCTCCCTTTGTACCTCTGGTAGAATTTGGTTGTGAATCCATCTGGTCCTGAATTTTTTTTGGTTGGTAGGCTATTAATTATTTCCTCAATTTCAGAGCCTGTTATTGGTCTAATCAGTGATTCAACTTCCTCCTCGTTTAGTCTTGGGTGGGAGTATGTGTCCAGGAATTTATCCATTTCTTCTAGATTTTCTAGTTTATTTGCATAGAGGTGTTTGTAGTATTCTCTGATGGTAGTTTATATTTCTGTGAGATCCGTGGTGATATCCCTTTTATCACTTTTTATTTTGTCTATTTGATTCTTCTCTCTTTTCTTCTTTATTAGTCTTGCTAGTGTTCTATCAATTTTGTTTATAGACAAAATTCAAAAAGTCAGCTCCTGGATTCATTGATTTTTTGAAGGGTTTTTCGTGTCTCTATCTCCTTCAATTCTGCTCTGATCTTAGGTTATTTCTTGCTTTCTGCTAGCTTTTGAATTTGTCTCCTCTTGCTTCTCTAGTTCTTTCAATTGTGATGTTAGGGTGTCGATTTTAGATCTTTCCTGCTTTCTCTTGTGGGCATTTAGTGCTATAAATTTCCCTATACACACTGCTTTACATGTGCCCCAGAGAGTCTGGTATGTTGTGTCTTTGTTCTCATTGGTTTCAAAGAACAACTTTATTTCTGCCTTCATTTCATTATTTACCCAGTAGTCATTCAGAAGCAGGTTGTTCAGTTTCCATGTAGTTGTGTGGTTTTAAGTTAGTTTCTTAAACCTGAGTTCTAATTTGATTGCACTGTGGTCTGAGAGACAGTTTGGTGTGATTTCTGTTCTTTTACATTTGCTAAGGAGTGCTTTATTTACAATTTGTGGTCAATTTTAGAATAAGTGTGATGTGGTGCTGAGAAGAATGTATATTCTGTTGATTTGGGGTGGAGAGTTCTGTAGATGTCTATTAGGTCTGCTTGGTGCAGAGCTGAGTTCAAGTCCTGGATATCCTTGTTAACCTGTCTTGTTGATCTTTCTAATATTGACAGTGGGGTGTAAAAGTCTCCCATTATTATTGTGTGGCAGTCTAAGTCTCTTTGTAGGTCTCTAAGGACTTGCTTTATGAATCTGGTTGCTTCTGTATTGGGTGCATATATATTTAGGATAGTTAGGTCTTCTTGTTGATTTGATCCCTTTACCATTATGTAATGGCCTTCTTTGTCTCTTTTGATATTTGTTGGTTTAAAATCTGTATATCAGAGACTAGGATTGCAACCCCTGCTGTTTTTGGCTTTCAGTTTGCTTGGTAGGTCTTCCTCCATCCCTTTATTTTGAGCCTGTGTGTGTCTCTGCACATGAGTTGGGTCTCCTGAATAAACCACACTGAAGGATCTTGACTCTTTATCCAATTTGCCAGTCTGTGTCTTTTAATTGGGGCATTCACCCATTTACATCTAAGGTTAATATTGTTATGTGTGAATTTGATCCTGTCATGAGGTTAGCTGGTTATTTTAATTGATGCAGTTTCTTCATTGCATCGATGATCTTTACCATTTGGCCTGTTTTGCAGTGGCTGGTATTGGTTGTTTCTTTCCATGTTTAGTGCTTCCTTCAGGAGTTCTTGTAAGGCAGGCCTGGTGGTGACAAAATCTCTCAGCATTTGCTTGTCTGTAAATGATTTTATTTCTCCTTCACTTACGAAGCTTAGTTTGGCTGGGTATGAAATTCTGGGTTGAAAATTCTTTTAAGAATGTTGAATATTGGTCCCCACTCTCTTCTGGTTTGTAGGGTTTTTGCCGTGAGATCCACTGTTAGTCTGATGGGCTTCCCTTTGTGGGTAACCCGACCTTTCTCTCTAGCTGCCCTTAACATTTTTTCCTTCATTTCAAACTTGGTGAACCTGACAGGTATGTATCTTGGTGTTGCACTTCTTGAGGAATATCTTTGTGGTGCTCTGTGTATTTCCTGAATTTGAATGTTGTCCTGTCTTGCTAGGTTGGGGAAGTTCTCCTGGGAAATATCCTGAAAAGTGTTTTCCAACTTGGTTCCATTCTCCCCATCACTTTCAGGTATACCAATCAAACACAGATTTGGTCTTTTCACATAGTCCCGTATTTCCTGAAGGCTTTGTTCATTTCTTTTTACTCTTTTGTCTCTAAACTTGTCTTCTCACTTTATTTCATTAATTTGATCTTCAATCCCTGATACCCTTTCTTTCACTTGATCGAATCGGCTATTGAAGCTTCCGCATGCATCACAAAGTTCTCGTGCCATGGTTTTCAGCTCCATCAGGTCATTTAAGGTCTTCTCTACATTTTTTATTCTAGTTAGCCATTTGTCTAACCTTTTTTCAAGGTTTTTATTTTCCTTGCGATGGGTTTGAAAATGCTCCTTTAGCTCGGAGTTTGTTATTACCAACCTTCTGAAGCCTACTTCTGTTAACTCGTCAAAGTCATTCTCCATGCAGCTTTGTTCTGTTGCTGGCAAGGAGCTGCAATTCTTCGGAGAAGAGGCACTCTGGTTTTTAGAATTTTCAGCTTTTCTGCTCTGGTTTCTCCCCATCTTTGTGATTTTATCTACCTTTGGTGTTTGATGTTGGTGACCTACAGATGGGGTTTTGGTGTAGATGTCCTTTTTGTTGATGTTGATGCTATTCCTTTCTGTTTGTTAGTTTTCCTTCTAACAGGTCCCTCAGCTACAGGTCTGTTGGAGTTTGCTGGAGGTCCACTCCAGACCCTGTTTGCCTGGGTATCACAAGTGGAGGCTACAGAACAGCAAATATTGCAGAACAGCAGTTATTGCTGGCTGATGCTTCCTCCGGAAGCTTCATCCCAGAAGGGCACCCGCCTACATGAGGTGTCTGTCGGCCCCTACTGGGAGGTGTCTCACAGGCTACTTTGGGGTCAGAGACCCACTTGAGGAGGCAGTCTGTCCATTCTCAGAGCTCAAATGCTGTGCTGGGACAACCACTGCTCTCTTCAGAGCTGTCAGACAGGGACATTTAAGTCTGCAGAAGTTGTCTCCTGCCTTTTGTTCAGCTATGCCCTGTCCACAGAGGTGCAGTCTATAGGGACAGTATGCCTTGCTGAGCTGCGGTTGTCTCTGCCTAGTTCAAGCTTCCTGGCCACTTTGTTTACCTACTCAAGCCTCAGCAATGGCGGACGCCCCACCACCAGCCAGGCTGCCGCCTCGCAGTTCAATCTCAGCCTGCTATACTAGCAGTGAGCAAGGCTCCGTGGGCGTGTGACCCGCCAAGCCAGGCACAGGAGAGAATCTCCTTGTCTGCCGGTTGCTAAGACCTTGGGAAAAGTGCAGTATTTGGGCAGAAGTGTCCTGTTTTTCCAGGTACAGTCAGTCACAACTTCCCTTGGCTAGGGAAAGGAAATCCCCCAACCCCTTGCACTTCCTGGGTGAAGCAACACCCGCTCTGCTTTGGCTCGCCCTCCACGGGCTGCACCCACTGTCCAACCAGTCCCAACGAGATGAACCAGGTACCTCAGTTGGAAATGCAGAAATCACCTGTCTTCTGCATCAATCATGCTGGGAGCTGCAAACCAGAGCTATTCCTATTTGGCCATCTTGGAATGGCATTTTTTTGTATTTTTAGTAGACACAGGGTTTCACCGTGTTAGCCAGGATGGTCTCAATCTCCTGACCTCCTGATCTGCCTGCCTTGGCCTCCCAAAGTGCTGGGATAACAGGCATGAGCCACCATGCCTGGCCACTCAGTTTCCCTTTCTATAAAATGCATTTTATCTGGCATATGGCACTCAAAAAATCATCCCCATACAAAGGGAAAAAAATTATCCCTCTACATAATCAATGTGACCCTCTGGGAACATTAACCTACTGACAAAGTACAGGATACAATGGATAAGAAATGGAAAATGGACACAAAATGGGAATTGAAAAGAAGCGATGAATGAAAAACATTTGGAAGAAAAATTGCACAGGATTGGAGATGACGTCCAAGAACATGAAAAGAATCAAAAATATAACCAATGTTTCAAGATTATGTGAGACTAGAACAGTGATGTGACCAGAACTTGGGTGCATAATGGTAAATGGTAAAGTCATGACAAATTAAAACATGGATGTTCCCCTAGACACTACAGCTTTTTCCCTTTACACCCATTATATATATTTCTTAGACCAATAGAAATAGAATACAGCATACTTATGTAATTACAAAATTTCTAGTAGCCACTTTAAAAGGTGAAACAGAAACTGGTAAAATTAATTTTAGTAACGTATTTCACTTAACCTCATATATTCAAATATTATTTCGACATATAACCAATACAAAAAATATTAAGAGATTTTGATATATTTTACATTCTTCATTCTGTTTTACATGAATTTTTCAAAATCTGATTTTTACTTTACACTTACAGCACATCACAATTTAGCCACAAATGTAAGTGGCTACCATATTGGAAACACAAGTTTAGACTATTAAATACTATAATTAAGTTTTATTACTGGATGACTGGGGAAAGAAACTGAAGTATATTCATTCAGTGTTTACACTACTCAGCAATAAAAAGAAATGGACTATAATAGGGATAAATACTGCATGTTGTATTAGTCCGTTTTCATGCTGCTGATAAAGACATACCCAAGACAGTACAATTTACAAAAGAAAGAGATTTATTGCACTCACAGTTTCACATGTCTGGGGAGACCTCACAATGATGGCGGAAGGTAAAGGCACGTCTCACATGGTGGCAGACGAGACAGCTTGTGCAGGGAAACTCCCATTTTTAAAACCATCAGATCTCCTGAGACTTATTCACTATCATGAGAACAGCATAGGAAAGACCTGCCCCCATGATTCAATTACCTCCCACCGGGTCCCTCCTGCAACACGTGGGAATTCAAGATTAAATTTGGGTGGGGACACAGCCAAACCATATTCTACCCCAGGACCCTCCCAAATCTCATGTCCTCACATTTCAAAACCAATCATGCCTCCTAGGCCTCCGGGCTTGTGATGGGAGGGGCTGCTGTGAAGACCTCTGACATGCCTTGGGGGACATTTTCCCCATTGTCTTGGGGATTAACATTCATCTCCTCATGACTTATGCAAATTTCTGCAGCTGGCTTGAATTTCTCCTCAGAAAATGGGATTTTCTTTTCCACTGCATTGTCAGGCTGCAATTTTCCAAACTTTTGTGCTGTTTCCCTTTTAAAACTGAATGCCTTTAACAACACCAAGTCACCTCTTGAGTGCTTTGCTGCTTAGAAATTTCTTCCACCAGACACCCTAAATCATCTCTCAATTTCAAAGTCCCACAGATCTCTAGGAAAGGGGCAAAATGCTACCAGTCTCTCTACTAAAACATAACAAGAGTCGCCTTTGCTCTAGTTCCCAACAAGTTCCTCATCTCCATCTGAGACCACCACAGCCTAGATTTCATTGTCCATATCATTATCAGTATATTGGTCAAAGCCACTCAACAAGTCCCTAGGGAGTTCCAAACTTTCCCACATTTTCCTGTATTCTTCTGAGCCCTCCAAACTTTTCCAACCTCTGCCTCTTACCCAGTTGCAAGGTCACTTCAACATTTGCATCAGCACCCAACTCTACTGGTACCAATATACTGTATTAGTTCATTTTCATGCTGCTGATAAAGACATACCTAAGACTGGGCAATCTACAAAAGAAAGAGGTTTATTGGACTCACAGTTCCACGTGGCTGAGGAGGCCTCACAATCATGTTGGAAGGTGAAAGGCATGTCTCACATGGCAGCAGACAAGAGAAGAGAATTTGTGCTGGGAAACTCCCCCATTTAAAACCATCAGATCTCCTGAGACTTTTTCGTCATCACAAGAACAGCACAGGGAAGACTTGCCCCCATGATTCAATTACCTCCCACTGGCTTCCTCCCACAACACGTGGGAATTCAAGATGAAATTTGGGTGGGGACACAGTCACACCATATCAAATCTTTTATGCTAACTGGAAAAAAAAATCAGATTCAAAAGGCTATATCCTATGTGATTCTATTTATGTGACATTTGGGAAAAGGCCAAAATTTTAAAAGCAAACACATCAATGGTTGCCTGGGGCTGGGATTAGGGAAGGCCTTGACTGAATTCACAGGGAATTTTGGGGGTCTGATCGAACTGTTCTATGTCTCAATTATAGTGATACTTACATTACTGCATACATTTGTCAAAACTCATAAAATTGTACACTAAAAAGTGAATTTACTGCATACAAATTATATCTAAGTGAATCTGATATTAAAACTTATTACAAGATAATGCTAATTATACAAGACCAAAATGTTTAAAAAGCAGGGTTTTTAAATATGACCATACAAAAGAAAAATGTAAGGGTATTAATAAAGGGGGCACATTTTCTTACTAAATCTCACGATGTGCTATATTACATAATTCTTATCACATTTTACAAAGCAATCGCAAACAGTATATTTTTATTTTCACAATGGTACACTAATATAAAATGTTTTAAGCTAGGATAGTTTATTTAAAATACATTCTCCCCTTAAATATGACACCAAAAGCATAGGCAACCAAATAAATGTTAGATAAACTGGACTTCATCAAAATTTAAAACTTTTGTGCCTCAAAGAGTACCATAAAGTGAAAGACAACCCACTGTATGGGAAAACTATTTGCAAATCATATATCTAATAAGGGACTTGTATCTAAACATATAACTTAAAAGTTCTTATTATTAATTTTTAAAAATCCAATTTAAAAAATGGGCAAAGATCTTAAGGACATTTCTCCAAAGAAAATAGACAAATGCCATTAAGCACATGAAAAGATGTTCAGCATCATTAGTTATTAGGGAAATGCAAATCAAAACCACAATGAGGTAACTCTTTTACACTTGCAGTATGGCTATAATCAAAAAGATAATCTAGTAGATGTTGGTGAGGATGTGTAGAAATTAGGACCTTCATGCACTACTGGTAGGAATGTAAAATGGTACAGGCAGTTTGGAAAACAGCAATTCCTCAAAAGGTCAACACAAGATTTCCATATGACCCAGCAATTCCATTCCTGGCTATATAACCAAGAGAAATGAAAACATATGTGCACACAAAAACTTATACATGCATATTCAAAGTATTTAAAATTGCCAGACAGTAGAAACAACCCAAATAACCCAAAGCTACCAACTGATAAACAGGTAAATTAAATGTGTTATATATAACAGAATATTACTTGCCAATAAAAAGAAATAAAGTACTGATAGGTGCTGCAACATGGATGAACCTTGAAAACATCTTAAGTAAAAGTCAGTCACAAAGACCACATATTATATGATTCCATGTATATGAAATTTCCAGAACAGACAAATTTATTGAGACATAAAATAGATTAGTGGTTGCCTAGGGCTGTAAGGGATTGAGGGGAGCAGGGTCAGGGTGGGGTGGCTAAAGGGTATGAAGTGTTCTTTAGGGATTATGAAAATGGTTGTGGTGATAGTTGCACAATTCTATGAATACACCAAAAGCCACTGAATTGTATACTTCAAAAGGGTGAATTACATTACATCTCAATACAGTTGTTAAAAAATATTCTATGGCAGGGGAAAGAGTTTTCAGTAAATACTAATAAAATAACTGAAATGTCAAAATGGCATCTATACAAATGTGTAACCTTAATAATTTTATTGTATTTTTGGCATTAAGTTAGGAAAAATACTAAAATAATTACCCTTTCTACTGAAGACAACTGCTGCTGTAATCCATCACACTTTTTGTTTGCTTCTTCGAAAAGAGTCTTATATTTTTCTACTTGAGACTGCTGCATATTAATTGTTCGCTGCTGTCTCATAAAATCTTCTTCAAATTTTTTTACTTGAGACTTTAAATTCTGAATTTCATCCTCCTACAGTTATGAAATTACAGATTATGTGAAAAAATATGTAAGATTTGTTATCAAAACAAAGCAGAGAAAAAGAAGTTTCATATGTTCTTTGACATTTATACACATTTCATGAAAAACAAATTACAGTCTATTTTTACCTTCAAAAATGGAGTCAAATGTTTTATTTGCATTTAATAGCTTACACTACACTTGTAAGACTAATATAGAGAATACTAATTATAACTAAAATGTAAGATATTTCAGCTCTGTGAAAATTCAACATATCAGAATAAAGTTCAGTACTTATATACAATTTTTGATTTCAAAATTTAACTATGATTTATATCTAAATAAAGTTATTCAAAATGTAATGGAAATTGCTCCTAAAATGTCTTTGAATATTGCAGCCTTTTAAGAGGTTTTTAAAGCTTACCTTTTTATTGCATTCACATACAACATTATCCAATTCCTCCTGCATAACACGGAGTTTGGCCTTTAGAAATCTGATCTGTGCTTCTGTGAATTTAAATAATTATATTTACTGTCTTTTGCTGAATCTAAGATGACATCAATTGTAAGACAGGCCATTACTTTATAAAGAAGAAAATACTCAAGATGGGGAGTCAAATAGGAGATATCTCTTAGGGGGCACTATAGGTACTAAACAGTCCTAATGAAAAGGTCAATGACGAATAAATCCAGTCAACAGAAAGAAATCACAGGTAGTATTCACATAAGTTTGCAGACTAAATTCACACTCACCAGGGTGGTCCAAACTACATCAGAGAATTTAAAGTGTTCTCAGGTCAATAATGTCCCTGAGTGTTTGGTAGAAACAAACATAAATCTTCTCTAGCAAAACTCAGCTTCAATCTAGTCATTGTGATTACAAAATGCCACTGACTGTAATGCAGATGCCAATTTCTGAGCAGTTAAAATGTAATATATGTGTCTTTGAAGCAAAGAAATACACTAATACCTTACTGTCTAAGCTTTCTCCCACAAACCTTCAAGATCTATGTTTGGTATTTTACTGCCAGCAAAAGTTCATTATTCAATAATATCAGCAGTAAATCTTTGAAGTTTGTAGGCCCGTAAAGTAAATAAAGTGAAAACTGAATTAAGAACTCACTCATAAGTCATTCAGTCATTTGTTCAAAATGGCATAGTAGGAATATTATAAAACAATCATGAAATTTATCTTGAGGAAACACTTGGAACTGCTCTGAGAAGTCATTAGGACAAATCCACTAAGCCATACACATGTGATGTGCACAGCATAAAACATCTCCATACACACTTCTGGCTTTTTTAAGTGCCCTCAGTGTTATCATCGAGCTGATGAATTATGGGTTGGCTCTAACTCTACCTAGGTCTCTTTGGCCTCAACTCTCCTACCATATAACTCCAGGTGAGCAGGGAATAGAGGGAAATGACAAATTAAAAAGTGTGAAGTTGACAGTAGTTGGCCTCTGAGGGAAAGAAGGAAGAAAAAATAGGAAAGCATGACTTTTCCCATTTCTTTTTCTCCCTAACTCTAACCTTAGTAACTCTACCTCAACTCTAACCCAAGGAGCAGAGTGCTCCCATGTCTGGAGGCCCACAGTACTAAACTCTGCTCCCCACTCGACCTTAGCTTTAATCTTACAAAGTAATCTGTGCTCCCAAACTACTTCTTGATCTTTTTCTCCCACACATAACCAAACCATTCCAAGCAATCACCTGAAATAAGAGAAAATTCTCCCAAAGAAGAAGATACCTGGACCAGTGATACTAAAAAGGGAACACAGGGAGGCAGTTCTAACAGGGCCATGGGACCTGGGACCATGTTCCTCTACCGAGGAACAATCAACACCTGGGTATCACATCCTCAAAAGCATCTTAGAGAGACCTAAAGGCAACTTACTGCTCCACTTACATTTCCTTACCATAACTAGCCCTAGAAAGCTTGATTCGGTCAGTAAATATAGTAAGTGCAGAAGAAAATTGCTCCCTACTTATGACTAGTATATAACACAATAATTATTACATATATAAATTATGATTTCTCACAGAATCAAATAATTTTAAAGATAAACTGATATGGTTTGGATCTGTGTCCCCACCCAAATCTCATGTTGAATTGTAATCCCGTGTTGGAGGTGGGGCCTGGTAGGAGGTGAATGGATCATGGGGGTGATTTCTCATAAATGGTTTAGTATCATCCCTTTTGGTACTGTCCTCATAATAGTGACTTCTCATGAAATCTGGTTGTTTAAAAACATGTAGCACCTCCCCCCTCTATCTCTTGTTCGTGATCCCACCGTGTGAGGTGTCTCACTCCCTGTTTGCCTTCCACCATGATTGGAAGTTTCCTGTGGCCTCCCCAGAAGCAGAAACTGCTATGCTTCCTGTACAGCCTGCAGTACCATGAGCCAATTAAACCTTTTCTTTATAAATTACACAGTCTTAGGTATTTCTTTATAGCAGTGCAGGAACAGACTAATACATAAACTTTATGATCATCTAATACAAACTGCTAAATTTTCAAATGAATAAACTGCTATTACAGAGGGGCTAAGTGGCCTGCCTGTAGTCACAATTAATTGTATTATAGTTCGGCAGTAACTAGTTCATATATACTCAATTGTCTTACTTTTTTGCTTCAATAGCATAGGAGGCTCCTCATAAATTTAGTAATGTTTTTAGTTGATTGAAATTTAGTATTATTCTAGTGATACGCAAAGAATGAGTTAATAAGAAAAATTATATACATTAGAAAATTCATTTATTTTACCTGATGCAATGTCAATTCATTTGTCCTTTTGCATGTGTTGATTTAACACGCAATAAATAAAATATAGTAACAGTAAATGAAAAAATTCAGAAAAACTTTTTAAATATTGTAACAATAAGCGATGGGTATTTTAACTTAAGTTGAAATGTATTCAATCAAACCAGTAAATACAGTCTTTTTTATTTTTACTTTTTATAATGGAAAATATGAAACATAAAAGTAGGCAAGTTCAATGAACCCCATTTACCCACTGCCTATCTTTAACAATGACTGACTCATGGCCAGTTTTATTTCATCTATAATCCCATTCATTCCTCCCTCCACCACATCCTACTAGATTATACTGAAACAAACCAAGACATCACAATACGTTTTTTTTTTAATGTAAGAAATAGTTCCCCAAGACTTCCTCTTCTAAGTAACTGTGCTATAAAGATAAAAATAAGAAACAAAAGAAAATCTACCTGTTCCAATGTCATTACTAACACCAGAAAAAATATCATCTGTATATTCAGGTAAGCCTTCTTCCTCCAGTTGCCCTTCAATTTTGCTAATTGTTTTTGCAAGGGAAAAGTCTGAGAAATCCTCTGGAATGGCAACATCGTCGGCAGTTTGGACATCGGAGTATTTCAATTTAACACTAAAAAATAAAAATTAAATACATATGTATGTATATACGTATATGTGAACAAAATAGAAAGGTAGAAAGGATATATGCCTTTTACCCAAATAAGCAGATCAAAATTATTATAAATTTAAATTTATGATGAAATCTGTAATTTATATTAAGGTTTATATTACAAGAGACTACTATTACACATTTCAAATTTATGATGAAATCTACATATGATACTTTCAAGGACTATATTACAAGAGACTTAGCAGATTTTTGGTCTTTATGAATCACATGACCACAGAGCTAGAGAAGGCTTTATGAGGCCAGATGGTCTAGACTTTGCCTCCATATAAGGGAATACCAAAACTAAGAGTACTGCACTTGGCCTCCTAGGTCAAATCCAGCCTGTGGCTTTGAAATTTACATGCCTCTGGAGAAAAACTGTATAAACTGACATCACCCTGGCCATAATTCTGCAAACAGCAAAGAAAAATACCTCCTGAGAAAAAATTACAGAGTGAAGAGCTAATAGCTCAATCAAACAACATTTTTTTCCACCCAAAGAAACACATTCTTACCATGATCAATATTAACCAAAAAGTTGGATTTGATTTTTTTTTAATGAAATGGAGAAGACCGACAAAATAAAACTCATTTCTAAAGGCACTGAGGAATGGGCCAGGCCTAATTCATTGACACATCAACAAATTTATGGTTCTGAAAGCCAAATTCACTTTTAAAACATAAGCAAATGCTTTAGAATTCTTTTCTTTTCATTTTAATTTTTTGTGGGTACACAGTAGGTGTACATATTTATGAGATGTTTTGATACAGGAATGCAATGTGAAATGAGCACATTATGAAGAAGGGGGTATCCATCCCCTCAAGCATTTATTGCTTGAATTACAAACAATCTAAATACACTCTTTAAGTTATTTTAAAAATACAATTAAGTTATTATTGGCTATGGTCACCCTATTGTGCTATCAAATAGTAGGTCTTGGTCTTTGGAATTCTATTTGAAAAATCAACTTTAAAAAAAAAAATGTGAAGTCTGAAAAGGTAACCCTTTCCAGTTATGTATGCATGTATGTGGCCTATAAGTTCTTTTCTTCAATCTATTGTATAGTTATTTTCTGTTCCTTATCACTTTACTCTATTTTTTCCATCCCTTTTATTTAAAAAAACCAAAAACAAAAAAGTTATTTAAACAATTAAAAGACACAAAAATGAACAAAGATTTTTCCAAAATTACAATGCAGTGATCAGTTTGGGTAAGTAATAGACATCTAAATGTAATAACTGACTGAAGATGGTTGGTGCAACTCAATCCTCCACCTTTTCTAGAAAGCATCCTATCCTAGGGAGCATCTTGGGTCCCTTTTTATGCCTATAATACTAAGAACTGTCTTGAATTCTTTCTCACCAAAAACAATAAAATGTAAATTATAATTATATTATAGTCCTATTTAGAGCATGGCAAATAATTCTGTAGCTCAATAGACAAAATAATGTATGCACTTTGTCAAATACTCAAAAACTAAACTATTGAGCCTATTTGAGAGAACTAGGCAGCGATCAAAAAACAAAACAAAACAAAACAAACCTCAGTTGCAGTCACAGTTCTAAGAGAATAAATCACTAGAAATAACATTTATAAAAATTTTAGATTTAGAATTTTTCTTGAGAACAATATAAAGTATTTGTTAACTGCTGCAAAACATTTCTGAGTAGAAAATGTTCTAAATTACTGAATATGGATAAGATATATGCAGGGTAACTTAATGTTTAGGGTATAAAAAGATCTGGAAAAACAAACAGAGCTTAAAAATTAAGAATGATGGTATTGTGAATTATACAACTAAAAAAAAAGAAATACTTTGAAAACTATACTATACCTTGAATTTGTTTTCCTTCCTTTATTTGCAGAGTGTAATTTGTTTTGAACCTTGTTTACAGGATCAATGTTTTTGGTCTTTGGCTACATTAAAAGAATTGAAAGTATTGATTAATTAGAGTCTAATTATTTGCCAAAGAAAGCAATTCTGTAACACATAGAATTGCTATTTTGCTACACAGAAAAACTGCTATTTTGATGGAATTACCAAAAATGTCTTTTCAAGAATATCACAACTGTATAGCTGGAAAAGACCTAGATAATACCAAAACCAAGAAATTCAAGGATAAGGAAAATGAGTCCTAAAGATTCAATGGTATTCAGCTAGCCAGTGGACTGTCGTGAATAAATCTGGACATTCTGACTCACAGAATTTAGTTCTCCTCAGGAACCAATTATTCCCCAGGCAGGCCTTCCGTGGCCTTCAGGTATATAGTTCCCTTGGCTTAGGTCTCCATGGATGGGAAACATAGATCCCAGTATGTTCTACACCTAGAAGAGTGATCTCTACACTATAAATATTTAAATGAACGAACAAACTTTTCAAATCACCTTCTTTGCATATGAGTATCATTCTTTTTCAGGTCTTCGCTCTACTAGATGTAAGCTTCAGAAAAAAAAAATAAGCCTCAGTTTACAAAGTCATTTCACCTAGAATTTTTTCCACTGTACCTCCAAATTATTCAGTGAAATTATGAGACAACAAAGGATTCCATTTATTATATGAGTGACATTTCATAAATGCATCCCTCTGAGTATCAAGGTTTATATTGTTTCTGTTGAGTCATACCCCTTCTCTGCTTTGTCTAAGAAAAGTCTAAAAAAACCTAAGTTCTACAGAATATAATTGTATTCAGAGAAAGTTTAATTTCATACCTTAGTTTCTGAATGAAGATGAACTATCCCTTCAGATGGTAATACACCTCTACAGACCAAAAATAAACATTATACATTAATAATAGATGACATTGAGCTGAGACAATGATATTCAACAATTGTATTTGAAAGGGAAACTATTCAACTATCAAATAACCTTTGCTATAATTGTAGTTATCCACATGTTAATTTTTTCTGAATGAGTACCATAAACAAGAAAAATGCTTTGGTTACATAATTCACCTTTAAGAAGATACACTATAATGCCAATATTCTAGTAGGAAACTAGCAAAAATTTTAATGAATGGAAATCATCAAGAGTAATTGTGGGCTATCCACAGCAATTACCCATTTTACAAACGATTCACCACAGGGCTTTTTATTATGAGCCCACTCAATGTTATCATTCTTTTAATCCACTTAAAACACTTGGTCAGTGCCTGTTTTCCTCATTATACTGTGAACTCTATGAGGGCAGAAATCATGTCTGCCTTGTTCAATATTCTATGCCTAGTCAATATAAAGGTTATATGCCAGGTACTACTACTGGCTTAAGTATTTGTTGAGTGCATGAATAAACACATCTAAAATGCAATTTATTTTTATACACAAGGTTTTCCAAATATATTTGTAGTTTAAAACAAGGAGTGTCGGCCGGGCGCAGTGGCTCACACCTGTAATCCCAGCACTTTGGGAGGCCAAGGCGGGCGGATCACAAGGTCAGGAGATCGAGACCATCCTGGCTAACACAGTGAAACCCCGTCTCTACTAAAAACACAAAAAATCAGCCAGGCGTGGTGGCGGGCACCTGTAGTCCCAGCTACTTGGGAGGCTGAGGAAGGAGAATGGCATGAACCCAGGAGGTGGAGCTTTCATTGAGCCGAGATTGCGCCACTGCACTCCAGAGCGAAACTCTGTCTCAAACGACAACAACAAAAAAACAAGGAGTGTTTATGGAAGTCTGCAAACTATGGCCCACAGGCTGAATCCACCCACTCATTCATTTATGTCTGATCTATGGCTGTTTTCACACTACAACCTTAAAGTTAAGTAGGTACAACACAGACTAGCCCACAAATCTAAAAATATTTGCTATCTGCCCCTTTACAGAAAAAGTTTGCCTAACACATTGTCTTGGGCATTGTATTTACATCTCTGAAAACATACCATGTTAGCATCCATTATTGCTATGAAAAAACTCCGTCATATCCCCTGAGAAGTCCTAACCATTGGAGAGGACATACAACTAAAATTATTTTCCATCAGATGCCTCCCACTGAGCTAGCCATGCATAAGTTTTTTCAGTATTAAATACAAAGATACACTTAGATAAATAAACCTCTTAACTATTAGAAATACCTCTGGGAAGAAAAAAAAGGCTTTCAAAATATGTTAAAAATTACAGAAACTAAATCACTCTCACAAATGACATGAAAATGTTTCCAAATATTATACAAATTTTAAGTGTCCTCTTTAATCTTCCTCATTTTAAATTAATGTTTGTCATTTCTTTAGTACATTTTCTGTACCTCTCATTCCATTCCCCAACACACATGCGTACATATCAGTCAAAAGACATTTAAGGGTTATCTGTCTCCATCAGATTTTGCAATGATATTACTTTGCTAGTGTATTGCCATCAAAAATAAGCTATAATATGGTATTCTTACTTTTGTTTAACTCCATGAAATGTTTGTAATATGATGGAAATGACTGTATGGTAAACCATGCTTCAAGCAGACTGGAGGATATGTATACTACGTTATTAGGAGATTAAACTCTGGTTTCCCATCACAGTTTTTGACAGAGTCATCCTGGGTGTTGAAGACCTATTTAAATATATTCTTCCTTATTTAGGTGGAATATCATTGTTCCAACCTGAAATGAATGGTTTCTTTACAGAATTATTTCCCATATTCAGCAATTCCCAACTGATCACCAAATGCCATGTTTTACATGGTAAAAGCCATCTGTTCAAACAGTAGCATTAAAAAAACTGATAGATAAACAGAGCGTTATCATCACAACATCATCTGTTGTTAGTATCATTTCAGTTCTTCAGTTTACTGGATAAACACCATGTTAAATCTTATGTATAATCCAAATTTTGGAATTTTGATAACTTAAATATCTTTTTTTACAGAATATCAGAGTATTACAGCTAATAAAGTGGTTTCATGTTACATGTATGCATACATATGCATATCAAAATACAAAAATGTGTAATTGAGGTACTTAAAAAATACTCAAAAGCAACACATATTAACTTCTTGGAAACAAGATCAGGTCTGTTTACTCACCACTGTAATACCAGTAGCTAGACCTGGCACTAACAGTGTTCAAAAATTATTTTTTTCAGGTTTGAGATATAATTGATATATCATACAATATACTCTTTTTACATATACAGTTCAATATGTTTTAGCAAACATATATTGTCACATAACCACCACAACCACAAGACAGAGAATATTTCCATCATCTCAAAAAGTTCCCTTGTGTTCCTTGGTAGTCCCCTAACCCCTACTCAAGCCCCAGACAACCATCTTGATTTCTGTCCCTAAAGCTCTGCCTTTTCCAGAGCATCAAATAAGTGGAAACATAGATTATATATGTTTTTTAGCCTGGCTTCTTTCACTTAGCAAATATGTTGTTATTCTACTAGTAGTTCATGGCTTTTTATTGCCAAGTAGTATTCCACTGCATGGATATACCATAATTTGTTCATCCAGCCACCATTTGATAAATATTTGAATTATTTCCAGGTTTTGGTAATTATGAATAAAACTGATCTAAAAATTCACATGCAGGTTTTTTCATGGATATATGTTTATATTTCTCTTGGGTAAATATCTAGGAAAGGAAATACTGGATTGTATGCAATAATTATTTTTGAATACATGAATAATATCCCAATATTTCACATGAGCCAAATATACTGCCATGTAGGAATAAACTTTTCTTTTGTCTCTAAACCCTGTAGGGCTGTGCACCTCTTACAGCCTGCTTCTTGATCTTAGAATACTGGGAGGTGGGGTACCCATAGCTGTTTTAATATTTTAAAAGCCACAAATAATTTTAGTCCATTCCTAGAGTTTCTTTGCTGATAAAACTTTCCCCCAAACTAGTGGGTTTCTTCCCTATTTAATTTCAGTCAGTTCTACATGCCATTACATCACCTACAATTCTTTCCAAGACTAATTCTTTATTTCTTCACCTGACCTCTCTTTCTCAATTTAAAAATGGGTTAAACAGTGTCAAGCTTCTAAGGAGAGACTTTAACTTTAGTTAGGTCTTTGCCGTGGGTCATTTTACCCAAATGAAAAGTTTCACTATGTGCCATTTAATCTGATTCTTGCCCTGAGAAGCCTTAATCCACTGGAAAATTTTATCAATAGTCATAAAGTCCACATGTTTAGTCTGATATTTGCCTCAAGGTTGAATTTTGATAGGCTTTTGTTCCTTATAGATTTTCTCAATTTTATCTTGTAATTCTTGAGGTCTAAAACCAGTTTACTCCACAACTTGACAATTACAACAAGGGTAATCAAGAGTGTGCTACTGGCATAATGACAGCTATATAGATCAATGGAACAGATATGAAAGTCCAAAAATAAAACCATATGTCTACAGTCAACTGATTTTTGACAAGAGTGCTAAGAACATTCAATGGGGAAAGAATAGTCTTCTCAACAAATAATGCTGAGACAAATGGCTATCCATGTGCAAAAGAATGGAGGTTGACTCCTATACCACATACAAAAATTAGATTATCTGAATTAGATAATTAGATTATCTAATTAAATTATCTGAATTAGATAATCAGGTATTCCCTTTTATTTCTGCTTGCAAATCAGCCAAATCTATCCCAAACTTGTCTCTTCAAGAGCACATACTGAGGCCGGGCGCGGTGGCTCACGCCTGTAATCCTAGCACTTTGGGAGGCCGAGGAGGGCGGATCACGAGGTCAGGAGATTGAGACCATCCTGGAGAACACGGTGAAACCCCATCTCTACTAAAAATACAAAAAAAATTAGCCGGACGCGGTGGCGGGCGCCTGTAGTCCCAGCTACTCGGGAGGCTGAGGCAGGAGAATGGCGTGAACCCGGGAGGCGGAGCTTGCAGTGAGCCAAGATCGGGCCACTGCACTCCAGCCTAGGCGACAGAGCGAGGCTCCGTCTCAAAAAAAAAAATAAATAAATAAAAAATAAAAGAGCACATACTGCTAATATTGTGTTTCAGCCTCTTTCCCCAGAGAACAAGTTCATTAGACACCTGTTGTGCCTCCCAATTTACCACAGATGACAGTTTTACTAAATTCATTGCCACTACATAACATTCATCCTTTATCTTTTCAGCCTCCAATATCAGTTTCCTTGCTGGTTCCCACCTAACTGCTAAGGTAATGCCACACTTCTGAGTTTTTGTTATGCAGCATTCCATTCCCAATACCAATTTCAACATTAGCAAAGATAAGCAGGCTAGTAACCTAAAAATTCCAGCAGCTTAACCCATTCAATGCAGCCATAGTGAGGAAGAAGGACCCTTTTTTCTACATGTTCCACACATGGTCACCCAGAGACCAGGCTAGGAGATTTTACCAATTGGAATTTTACTCATCTTCATGGCTAGAAAGTCAGCTGGAGGTTCACACACCAATTCTTGTCTGTTTTGGCTTGGAAAAGATTAACTAAACTTCTATTCATAGCCCACTGACAACTATAAGAGACCTGGAATGTTTGGTGATCATCATTGTGTCTGCTACAATATGATTTCATAGTTTTATTCACATCAATTATATACTTTTTCCTGTTTCCTCTCTAAAGTTTTTAAAATGAGGACAAGAATATACATTTCAAAATAATATTTTGAAAATTACATGAGATAAAGGGCTTCCACTGTGTCGGATTGGTATAAGCCCCCTATATATACATTATTCTTAAAATTATAGAATTTTCAATGTTTGCATGCAAAAAGATCTTACATAGTTAAAGATCCATGTACATCAATTTAAAAGAAGGTGCTTGAGAATTTAAGTTACTTACCTTAAACTGTAATCATCTTCATCATCACATGATTTCATTTGTTTTGAAATAGGCCTAGATCGTACTTCTTGGCGATCTCTCTTAAATGAGTAGAGAAAGGTCATATATCATACAGAAAAAAAACCAAACCACTAAGATATACTCAAGTGCCTCTCTGAACATTCATCATTTCATAACTGTCCTGGGTTTCCATAACATAAAGGCACAGAATTCTAAATGCTATAGTATGAAGATAAGGTCTATAACACTAGTTGCACCTTTCATTTGTTATGGGTTAAAAAATTCCATCCTAAGGGGAAAATGTAAGAATATCAAGGCCTTTACATAATATTTCTAATTCCGGCTTCCCCATCCCTTTAGAGTCTTTCAACTTACACAGCATACAACAGAAATTAGAAGTAGGCATAAGACATTTTTTTAAAAATTCACTTAATGGGTAGAAAAATTTGTCGCAAATCAGGAAAAACTTCAATGTTGAGAAGGCTGTGAAGATGCTAAAAGTGAAGTATCAGGAGTAAAAGCTTTTGACAAAGACACATCAAGAAATTAAAGTAAGGCAAGATGGTGGAATAGAAGCCTACACTATTCATACCCTCTGCAGGAACACCAAATTTTAACAACTACCTGCACATAAAAACATCATCATGAGAGCTAAAAATCAGGTGAGCAATCACAGTACCTGGTTTTAACTTCATATCATTGAAAGAGTCATTGAAGACGGTTGGAGAGACTTAAATCGCTGATACCACCCCTCCCTGACTCACTCCTGCAGTGACTGTGCAGCCTGAAGAGTCTGTGCACTTGGGGGAGGGACAGCACAGTGAATGGGGGACTGTACACTGAACTCAGTGCTGCCCTGTCAGAGTGGAGAGCAAAGTCGTGTGGGGCTGAGACAGTACCCATGCATGGAGGAAGCATTTGGACTAGCTATATCCAGAGGAAAATCGCCCATCCCGTGGGTCAGAACTCCAGTTTGTCAGCAAGTCACCACCACTGGCCAAAGTGCTCTGGGGTGCTAGGTAAACTTGAAGGCAGTCTAGGATACAATGACTCCAATTTCTAGGCAAACCCTAGTGCTGGGCTCGGCTCAGAGCCAGAGGACTAGGGTGGCACATAGGGAGACACCAACTGTGACCTAGGGAAACACCAACCGGGTCACTAAAGGATTGCTTCCACCATGCCTTCCCCAACACCAGGCAGTGCAATTCGCAACAACAAAAGTGTCTCCTTCCTTCTGTTTAAGGAGAGGAGAGGAAAGAGTAAAGAGGACGTTATCTTGCATCTTGGATACCACCTTGGCCATGGAAGGCATCCAGTGGGGTGCCAGGCAGAGTCACACAGCCACCATTACAAGCCCTAGCTCCTGAATGACATTTCTAGACACATCCTGGGCCAAGAGGGAACCTGCTGCCTTGAAGGGAAGGACCTAGTTCTGACAGCGTTCATCACCTGCTGACTAAAGGGACCTTGGGCCTCAAATAACCAGCAGTAATACCAAGGTGTTAATAGTAAGCCATGGCCCTTGGGCTCTGAGACATACTGACTTCAGGGGTGGCCCAGCACATTCCCAGTTATAGTGGCTACAGTGAAAGACTCCTTCTGCTTGTGAAACAGAGGGAAAAGTAAAGGGACCTTTGTCTTGCACCTTAAGTACCAGCACAGCCACAGCAGGGCAGAGCACCAAGTGGACTCTTGGGGTCCCTGATTCCAGGATTTGACTCTTAGACAGCATTTCTAGACTTGCCCAGGGCCAGAGGGGAGCCCATTCCCTTGAAGGATGAGTCCCAGGCCTGGCAATATTCACCACAACCTGACTGAAAAGCCCTTGAGCTTTAAGTGAACACTAGCAGTGGCCTGGCAAAACCCCGCTATGGACTGGTGGTGGTGGTGACCGCAAGGAGAGGCTCTTCTGCCTGTGGAAAGGGGAGGGGCGAGCGTGAAGGACTTTATGTTGTAGTCTAAGTGCCAGCTTAGCCACAGAACACTAGAGCACCAGATAAATTCCTAAGATTTCTAACTTCAATCTCTGACTACTAGACAGCATCTCTGGACCCACCCAGGGCCTGGGGAACTCGCCACCCTGAAGGAAAGGACACAAACCTGGCTGGCTTCATCACCTGCTGATTGTAGAGCTCTAGGGCCGTGAGTGAATATAGGTGGTAGCCAGGTAGTGTTTATAGCAGGTTGTGGGCAAGATCCAGTGCTGTTCTGGCTTCAGGTTTGACCCAGCACAATCCCAGTGGTGCTGGGTACAGGGGTGCTTGCATCACCACACCCCTAGTTTCAGACAGCTCAGCACAGACAGAAAGAGACTCCGTTTGTCTGGCAGAAAATAAAGGAAGAGAAAGAGTCTCTGGTAACCCAGAGAATTCTTCCGGATCTTATCCAAGACCACCAAGACCTCTATGAGTCAGCAAGAACCCTAGTGATATTGGGCAGGGGACCCAAGTCCCTTTAAATAACTGGAAAGCCTTCTCAAGAAAAACTGGCACAAATAAGCCCAGACTGTGAAGAGTACAATACTTAACTCTTCAATGCCTACACACTGACAAACATCTACAAGCATCAAGATTATCCAGGAAAACATGGCTTTGCCAAATGAACTAAATAAGATACCAGTGACCAATCCTGGAAAAACAGAGACATGTGACTTTTCAGACAGCGAATTCAAAATAGCTGTTTTGAGAAAGCTCAAAGAATCTCAAATAATGGAAAAGGAGTTCAAAATTCTATCAGATAAATTTAACAAAGAGATTGAAATAATTAAAAAGAACCAAGCAGAAATTCTGGAGTTAAAAATGCAACTGACATACTGCAGACTGCATCAGAGTCTCTTAATAGCAGAACCAATCAAGCAGAAGAATTAGTCATCCTGAAGACATGCTATTTGAAAATACAGAGGAGACAAAAGAAAAAAGAATGAAGCATGCCTACAACATCTAGAAAATAGGTTCAAAGGGACACATGTAAGAGTTATTGGTCTTAAAGAAGAGGCAGAAAGAGAGATAAAGGTAGAAAGTTTATTTGAAGGGAAAGTATCAGAGAACTTCCCAAACCTAGAGAAAGTTATCAATGTTCAAATAAAAGAAGATTATAGAACACCAAGCAGATTTAACACAAAAAAGACTACCTCAAGGCATTTAATAATCAAACTCCCAAAGGTCAAGGATAAAGAAAGGATCCTAAAAACAGCAAAAGAAAAGAAACATACAAACTTCCAATACATCTAGCAGCAGACTTCTCAGTGGAAAACATACAGACCAGGAAAGAGTGGCATGACATATTTAAAGGGCTGAAGAAAAAAAAATCTTTTACCTTAGAATAGTATATCCAGCAAAAATATCCTTCAAACATTAAAGAGAATAACAGATCTTCCCAGAAAAACAAAAGCTGAGGCATTCCATCAACATTAGACCTTCCCACAAGAAATGCTAAAGGTAGTTCTTTAATCTAAAAGAAAAGGATGCTAATGAGCAAGAAGAAATCATCTGAAGGTACAAAACTCACTGGTCATAGTAAACATACAGAAAAACACAGAATATTATAACACTGTAATTGAGTGTAAACTACTCTTAAGTAGAAAGACTAAATGATGAACCAATTAAAAATAATAACTACAACAACTTTTTAAGACATAGACAATACAATAAGACAGAAACAGTAACGAGTTAAAAACTAGGGAGATAAAAGTGTAGAGCTTGTATTAGTTTTCTTTTTGCATGTTTGTTTATGCAATCAGTGTCAAGTTGTCATCAGCTTTAAATAATGGGTTGTAAGATAGTATTTGCAAGCCTCACAGTAACCTCAAGTCAAAAAAACATACAATGACCACACAAAAAATAAAAATCAGGAAATTAAATTATACCACAAGAGAAAATCACTTTCAATAAAAGGAAGACAGGAAGGAATACCACAAGACAACTGGAAAACAAATAATGAAATGGCAGGATTAAGGCCCTTATCAGTAATAACATTGAATGTAAACGGACTAAACTCATCAATCAAAAGACGGACTGGTTTAATGGATGATAAAACAAGACCCCATGATCTGTTGCTTACAAGAAACATACTTCACTTATAAAGATATATATAGACTGAAAATAAAAAGGGTAGAAAAAGATATTCTACACCAAAAAGAAAAAAAAAGCAGGAGAACCTATACTTAGACAAAATAGATTTCAAAACAAAAACTGTAAGAAGAGACAAAGAAGGTCATTATATAATGCTAAACAGGTCAATCCAGCAACAGGATATAATGATTGTATATATATGCACACAACACTGGAGCACCCAGGTACATAAAGCAAATATTATTTGAGTTAAAGAGAGAGCTAGACCGCAAAACAATAATAGCTGGAGACTTCAGCACCCACTTTTGCCACTGGACAGATTTCCCAGAAAGAAACTCAACAAACATCAGACTTAATCTGCACTACAGAACAAGCGGGCCCAATAGACATTTACAGAACATTTCATCCAAAGGCTACAGATACACATTATTCTCCTCAGCATGAATATCATTCTCAAGTACAGACCATATGTTAGGTCACAAAACAAGCTGTAAAATATTTTAAAAACTGAAATAATATCAAGCATCTTCTCTGACCACATGGAATAAAACTAGACGTTAATAACCAGAACTTTGGAAACTATACAAAGACACAGAAATTAGATAACATGCACCTAAATTACCAGTGGGTAAATGAAGAAAATAAGAAGGAAATTGAGAAATTTCTTGAAACAAATGATAATGAAAACACAACATGCCAAGATCTATGGGATATAGTGAAAGCAGTACTAAGAGGGAAATTTATGCAGCTGTAAGTGCCTACAACAAAAAAGAACAAAACCTTCAAATAAATGACTTAGCAATGCATCTTTTCTTCCCTTTTTGTTTGTTTGTTTGTTTGTTTGTTAGTTTGAGACAGAGAGAAACTCTGATGCCCAGGCTGTAGTTCAGTGGCATGATCATGGCTCACTACCGACTGGACCTTCCTGGGCTCAACCATCCTCCCTCCTCAGCCCCGCAAGTAGTTGGAACTACAGGCGTGCACCACCACATCTGACTAATTTGTATTTTTTTCTAGAGATGGACTTTCACCATGTTGCCCAGGCTGGTCTCAAACTTCCAGGTTCAAGTTGCATGCCTTGGCCTCCCAAAGTGCTGGGATTACAGGCATCAGCCACCACATCCAGCCAGCAATGCATCTTAAAGAACCAGAAAAGCAAAAGCAAACCAAACCCAAAATTAGTAGAAGAAAAGAAATGAAGATTAGAGCATTTGAGATTATAGCATAGAGAATTTGAAATGAAGAAAAGATTGATGAAACAAAAAGTTTGTTTTTTTTAAGATAAGCAAAATTAACAGACTAACAAAGAAAATAAGGGAGACGACTCAAATAAATAAAATTAGAGATTAAAAAGGAGGCATTACAACAGACAATGCAGAAATTCAAAGGCTCATTAGTGGCTATTATGAGCAACTATATGTCAATAAATTGGAAAATCTAGAGGAAACAGATAAATTCCTAGACACATACATACAACCTACCAAGATTGAACCATGAAGAAATCCAAAACTTAAACAGAACAATAATAAGTAATAAGATTGAAGCCACAATAAAAAAAAATTTCCCAGTAAAGAAAAGCCCAGGACCTGATGGCTGCACTGTGAATTCTATTGAACATTTAAAGAAGAACTAATACCAAACCAACTCAAACTATTCCAATAATTGGAGGAGGAGGGACTACTTCCAAACTCATTTTATGAGGCTAGTATTACCCTGATACTAAAACCAAAGACACATCAAAAAAAGAAAACTACGTGCCAATATCTTTAATGAATATTGATGTAAAAATCCTCAAAAAATACTAACAAACAGAATTCAGTAATATATTAAAAAGATCATTTGTCATGACCATGTGGGATTTACCCCAGGGATGCAAGGACAGTTCAGCATACACAAATCAATCAATGTGATACATCATATCAACAGAATGAAGGACAAAAACCATATGATCAGTTCAACTGATCCTGGAAAAGCATTTGATAAAATTCAACATCCCTTCATGGTAAACACACTTCAAAAACTGGGTATAAAAGGAACAGACCTCAATACAATAAAAGCCATACATGACAGACCCACAGCTAGTGTAATACCGAATGGGAAAAACTGACCGTCTTTCCTTTAAGATCTGGCTTACTTTCACCACCGTTATTCAACATAGGACTGAAAGTACTAACTAGAGTAATTAGACAAGATAAAGAAATAAAGGGCATCCAAATCAGAAGGAAGAAGTCAATTATCCTCATTTGCAGATGATATGCTCTTATATTTGGAAAAACCAAAAGACTCCACCAAAAACTATTAGAAATGATAAACTCAGTAAAGTTGCAGGATACAAGATCAACATACAAAAATCAGTAGTGTTTCTGTATGTCAACAATCTGAAAAAGAAATAAAAAGTAATCCCATTTACAACAGCCACAAATAAAATACCTAGGAGTTAATATAACCAAAGCAGTAAAAGATCTCTACAACAAAAACTATAAAACATCAATGAAAGAATTTGAAGAGGACACAAAAAAATGGAAAAATATTCCATGTTCATGGATTAGAAAAATCAATATTGTTAAAATGTTCATACTACCCAAAGCAATCTACAGATTCAATGCAACCCCTTGCAAAATACCAATCACATTTTCACAGAAATAGAAAAAACAATCCTAACATTTATGTGGAACCACAACAGACTCAGAATAGCCAATGCTACCCTAAGCAAAAAGAACAAAACTGGAGAAATCACATTACCTGGCTTCAAATTATACTATGGTGCTATAATAACCAAAACATCAGAGTACTGGCATAAAAACAGACACACACACCAATGGAACAGAATAGAGAAAATCCAGAAACAAATCCATACACCTACAGTGAACTCATTTTTGACAAGGTTGCCAAGAACATACACAAAGGGAAAACGGAATATCCACATGCAGAAGAATGAGACTAGACCCCTACCTCTTGCCATATACAAATATCAAATCAAAATGGATTAAATACTTAAACCTAAGATCTCAAAACAATGAAATTACTATAAGAAAACATTGAGGAAACTCTCCAGGACATTGGAGACAAAGATTTCTTGAGTAATACCCCACAAGCAAAGATCACCAAAGCAAAAATGGACAAATGGGATCAAATAAAGTTAAAAAGCTTCTGCACAGTGAAGGAAACAATAAAGAGACAGCCCACAGAATGGGAGAAAATATTTGCAAACTACGCATCGACAAGGGAATACAAGGCAGAAAATATAAGGAGATCAAACAACACTATAGGAAAAAAAACTAATAATCCAATTTAAAAATGAGCAAAAGATGTGAATAGACATTTCTCAAGAAAAACATACAAATGGCAAACAGGCATTAAAAAGGTGTTGAACATCATTGATCATCAGAGAAATGCAAATCAAAACTACAATATCATCTCAACTCTGATAAAATGGCTTATATCCAAAAGACAGGCAATAACAAGTGCTGGTGAGGATGTAGAGAAAGGGAACCCTGGTACACTGTGGGTGGGAATGTAAATTAGTACAACCACAAAGGAAATAGTTTGGAGGTTCCTCAAAAAACTAAAGTTACCATATGATCCAACAATCCCACTGCTGCGTATAGGTCCAAAAGAGGGAAATCAATATATCAAAGAAGTATCTGCACTTCCATGTTTGTTGCAGCACTGTTTACAATAGCCAAGATCTGGAAGCAACCAAAGTGTCCACGAACAGATGAATGGATAACTAAAATGTAGTACATATACACAATGGAGTACTATTCAGCCACAACAAACAATGAGGCCCTGTCACTTGCAACAACATGGATGTAACTGAAGGTCATTGAGTGAAATAAGCCAGGCACAGAAAGACAAACTTCACATGTTCTCACTTATTTGTGGGATCTGAAAATCCAAACAACTTAACATATGGAGATAGAGAGTTGAAGAATGGTTATCAGAGACTGGGAAGGGTAGTGGGGGATGCAGGGGTGGGAAACAAGGATGGCTAATGGGTACAAAAAATATAGTTAGAAAGAATGAATAGTACCTAGTATTTGATAGCACATGTTTATTATAGTCAAAATAATTTAATTGTACATTTTAAATTAACTAAAAGAGTATAATTGGATTTTTTGTAACACAAAGGATAAATAGTTGAGGGGATGGATACCCCATTTTCCATGATGTGATTATTATACAATGCATTCCTGTATCAAAATATCTCATTTACCCCATAAACACTTACTATGTAATCACAAACATTAAAAAATTTAAAAAGAGAAAGTGAGTAAACAAAAATTAAATATGAGAAACCTTATATTGTTCGCTTCTGCAGGGGTAGGAATCCACTCCCCAACCCCTTTCCTAGCTTGTCCGTATTCTATTCTGTTTTTTATTTGCAGGGGGAGATTTTTTTTTTTTTTTTTGAGACGGAGTCTGGCTCTGTTACCCAGGCTGCAGTGCAGTGGCCGGATCTCACCTCACTGCAAGCTCCACCTCCCAGGTTTATGCCATTCTCCTGCCTCAGCCTCCTGAATAGCTGGGACTACAGGCGCCCGCTACCACGCCCGGCTAGTTTTTTGTATTTTTTAGTAGAGACAGGGTTTCACCGTGTTAGCCAGGATGGTCTCGATCTCCTGACCTCGTGATCCGCCTGTCTCGGCCTCCCAAAGTGCTGGGATTACAGGCGTGAGCCACCGCGCCCAGCCTGGGGGAGATTCTTTTTATGGGGCTCTCTGAGCAGAAAACGTAAGGAATCCGTCATCTACTATAACATGGGGTCCTTTTGTACAAGCATTTTCCTGCTCTTCAGACACCGGCAAAAACTAAAAAATGAAATAAAAATATTTTTAGTAAAACATTTAATTATAAATTAGTAAAATGTAATTATAAATTTAATTATAAATATTTTTAGTAAAACATCTACTTATAAATTATAAAATACAAATCTGTAACCATTATCAAAATACATTACTTGAAATGTTATATATTATACATTTCTTATTCCTAAATTAACAAATAATTGTAGATTTGTATAAGGCATTAAGAAAACATATTGCCTAGGTTTCCTTCCCTGCTTCCATCAACTCCACTGTGGGGGACAGGAAGGACAGAAAGTAAGAATCAAAATTAGGTAAGAACTGGTAAAAGTTTTAAAGTAGACTCTACTCCTCTAAGGAGAGTCACTCTATCCTATCAATTAATAATGAGAATTTATAATGAGAATTTAGAAGACTGGAGCATCTAAATGGAAAGTACTTTTTCAGTGGCTTTTAGAAAATGTGTGCTTACTAAAAACATATACATATACACATTCCTATATCTGTGCATATACATTCATGTTCGGTTTGTAATAATTCATTGAACTGAACACACATGCTTTGGCTAGTTTTTTGTATATATGTCATATATCAAATGAAAAAGATAAAAAACTAGCATTTATATGGAATTATTAATAATTGTACATTTACTTACTATTATTTCCTTAGCTTGTCGAACCACATCAGCTGTTTTTGCCTGTAATTCTGCATTTAAACGCCTAAAAGCAGAAAATAATTGGGATATACTGAAGATCGTAACAAAAATAAAAATTAAACTTCAGCAGTTACACGTTATCAAGTGACCTAATCAACAAATGCCAAAATATACATATGGTATTCTTACTCTAAAATGAACACAGCCATTAAGAACTTATCCTCAACTCCCCATGATTCCTCCTTCCTTGTGGTAGGACCTCAAACACTAAGTGTTAGCCTTTCTGTGGCCCTCTACTAATTTCAAGTGAAGCAACTTACCTAATATATTTGGGAAGAATAAGCTGGGTGAGTTCAACAGAGTTGTTATTAGCCTACCTGCAAAGAATACAAGTTCTAATCTTGCTTCTCCAGAGACAGGCCCTGTTCTAATTGTGGGCAGAAGTGGGCAGGGTATGGGGGAGACCTGTTCTGGTTTGGGGTGTTGCTTTAACTGGGGAGCTAAATGTGAGGTTTAGTGAGCAGCCCACCAGCTGAGCTGTGAGGTGGCTCACACCTCAGCTACACACTTTAACATCAAGCTTCCTTGGAAATAAAGGTGACTATCTTGACCTCGACCTGTCACTCCTTTTTTAATTATGATTTTTCATTCTACCTGGAATCTAGCAAGACAAGGAATACTATTTACTTGGTCCTATATTAAGACTGCAAGAATGACATTATTATTGAAAGAAATTGTTTTTAAAGGAAAAACTGCCCATAATCCTACCACCACCATCCATTTTTATTTTTAATATTCCCTTCCAATTTTCATCTATAGCATATACACAATTTTGTACTGTTTGCCCACAGCAATATAAAAGGAATATCTATCTCCACATAATCTTTATAAGCATGTTAAACGGCAATGCAATTCAATAAATTGCAATGAACATAATGTACTGAACTCTGTCCCTATTGTTAAGTCCCCTTTTTCACTTTTAAAGGTTAACACCATAATAAACATACTCAAAAGCATATAACTTTTTTCTCCTGTTGAAATGTCACATTTCTAGAGCACCTAGGATCTTCTGAGGTTATGTGAAGGAGACATAAGGATTTGAAAAATTAGTTATCTTGTTTTTCTTAGACATGTGATTCACAAGTAACACAAAACACAACCTCCAGCCCAAGGGAAAAAAAAGAAGAGGGAGATCAGTACCATATCCTTTAACAGTCTGAAGCTTTAAGAAATATTTTTATATCTTAGGATTACGTGGTCAAAAGAAAAATATCTAAGAAAGACTTAAAGGTGCCTTTAAAGTGCCATTACCTGATTTTTCAAATTTCCCTAACAAGGACTAGATCACAAGGACTTAAATGGAAGTTTCCAATTAATATAGTGGACCAAGATGACTGAGAAGACTATTCTACTCTAAATCCATGGACATGCCAGATAAAATGTAATGGAGGAAATATTGCTAAGCTCAAACTCAGGCAAGGGAAATGCCCTGGCACTAAGAATAAAGCAGCAATTCAAAGTGAGAGCAACAAACAGGAACAGAAGCCAAAATAGCTTAAAAGCTAGAATCTGATGCATGTGAGTCATGAAGGGATACACCTGTGAAACACAGACTACAAAAATTCTACCCACAACCTTAGGTGAGCAGAAATGAAACTAGAACCATGGGTAGAAAAAGATTCTCTTGCGAGTAATTAAAACAAACAAGAGGGAAGTCCAAATTCATCTTACCTAAATGATACATGCCAAAACTTTAAAATAGAAGAAAGCTGATGTGGAATCAATGAAAACTTGAAACTAGCAAAGGTAAATTGAAAACCACCCTATAGGGACATTTACTCATCTAGAATATGTAGGACTCTCTCAAAAAGCAAATTGCTAATGATGATTTCAAAAAGGTAACAAATTGCGTAAAGAAACAAGCTGCGAAAAGAAAGAATCAGCAGACGTGAGGAAAGAGAAAATTTGTACTATAAGAAGAAGAGATAATATAACAATTCAAAAAAGATTTTAAAATTAGCATTAATTTGTAAAAAAATGCGTACAGAAAAAAACATTAGGCAAGAGCCAATTTTATCACAAAAAAATGCTGAATTAGATTGAAATAATAAATTACACAAATGAAAAACACAGTCACTGAACTTAAGAAGAACTCAAGGAAATTTGACGGATATGTTGAACAATATAATGGACATAGAAGGAATGAGTGAATTAGAAGGCAGATATAAAGAAATCACCTACAAGGAGATACAAAAAACAAGGGGATAAAACCACAAAAGACAGGTTAACATCCATTGAAGACAGATGTTCTGTACCTACTATAACAGAAGTTTTAGAAATCCCAGAGAGGCCCGGGCGCAGTGGCTCACATCTGTAATCCCAGCACTTTGGGAGGTGGAGGAGGGAAGATCACTTGAGGCCAGGAGACCAGCCTGGCCAACGAGGTGAAACCCCGGCTCTACTAAAAACACAAAAATTAGCCAGGTGTGGTGCTGCATGCCTGTAATCTCAGCTACTCGGGAGGCTGAGGCACAAGAATCGCTTGAACCTGGGAGGCAGAGGCTGCAGTGAGCCAAGATCATGCCACTGCACTGCAGCCTGGGCAACAGAGTGAGACTCTGTCTCCAAAAAAGAAAAAAAGAAATCCCAAGAGGAGTGAATGACAGTATTTCAAGAGCTAATGCTAAGAATTTCCCAAACTGAAGACATGGATCTCATGAAGAATAAAGAAAACAAATCCACCTGTGCATACATCACAGTGAAACTACAGAATTTTAAAGATAGAGAGTACTCCCTAAACTACCAAATCATTATTTTAAAAGAACAGAGAAAAAGTCTACCAGCATAATTATCTAAAAAGCTGACAGCAGATGGCTCATTAACACTTCCAACATTGTAACATTT
Organism: Macaca mulatta; assembly: GCF_049350105.2. NCBI lineage: Eukaryota > Metazoa > Chordata > Mammalia > Primates > Cercopithecidae > Macaca > Macaca mulatta. The sequence goes on along the minus strand of NC_133412.1, from coordinate 33,685,368 downwards.
ATATTGTCTGTTGACAATATAAGGATATCTTTAATGGGCTGAGAAGGAAAAGTTGGCCATCTAGAACTATATTCAGATAAACTGTCATTGAAGAATAAGTGCAAAGTAACAATTTTCAAAAAGACTGGAGAGTTTAAGACTCAGGTTTTCACAGAAAATAACGAAGGGTCTACACTTCAGGAAGGAGGAAAATGAATCTGGAAAAAAAGAATCATGAAGATATCAGAAAACATGATAAATCTAAATTAGTACAGACTATAAAAATACATTGATGATTAACTGGGTGTGGGTGTATTCAAAACAACAAAGTAAAATATTATCTAACTTAACAGAGGAAACCAAGTTAAAGAATTCTAACATCTTTCCAAACCAGTAAAAATAAAGACATAATGAAAACCCATTCAACCAGCAGAAGACAGACAAGAACCAAAGACAAGACATAATAGAAAACATAAAAAATAAGGTGGCTAAGACAATTTCAAGTTATGTAATAACATAAATAAATTAAATTCACTTATTAACAGGCAGAAATTATCAGACTGGTTATAAAAAGAATGCTCTTACTGATAAATGACATACAAAGTTTGAAAATAGAGGGATGAAGAAAGATATAACAGACACTGCATAATAATGAAAGGAATCAAGAAGATTTCAATAAGTCAAATAAGATACTCCCAAACAAAAATGGCCACAATCATAAGGATTTTTTAAAACTATAATTATAATTGATGATTTTTAATACACTTCTAACAGAAACCAATAAAGCTGCAACAAAAAAAAGCGAGGATACCGATGTCATGAAGAACAGATATAGAACAGATTAGACAACAAATAATAAATACATTTTCTATCAAAGAACACATAGAACTTTTACAAAAAGGGAACATGCACTTGGCCACAAATAAGTCTCAATACATTTAAAAACTTAATATATCAATTCTCTAATCATATGAAATTTAAAATAAACTAGGCTGGGCCTGTAATCCCAGCACTTTGGGAGGCCGAGGCAGGTGGATCATTTGAGTCCAGAAGTTAAACACCAGCCTGGGCAACATGGCGAAGCCCAGTCGCTACAAAAAATATGATACAAAAATAAGCTGGGCATGCTAGCACATGCCTGTAGTCCCAGCTACTCAGGAGCCTGGGAGGTGAAAGTTGCAGTGGGCTGAGATCACACCATTGCACTCCAGACTGGGCAACAGAGTGAGACTCTGTCTCAAAAAAAAAAAAAAAATTACCATGGCATGGTGGCATGCGCCTGTAGTCCCAGCTCCTCAGGAGGCTGGGGTGGGAGAACTCTTAAGCCCAGGAGGTCAAAGCTGCAGTGAGCCATAATCACACCACTGCACTCCAGCCTGGACATCAGAGCAAGACCTTGTCACATACAAACTTAGAAAAATAAAAACTAGACAACAGTAAACAAACAACCCTATGTGCTTGCAAACTAAAAAACACACTTCTAAAAATTACTATGAAAATCATATAATATTTAGAACTAAATAACCATAAAAGAAATATACATCAAAACAAGTCCTGGAATATAGTTAACCTATAGTTGAAGAGAAATTTAAAGACACAAATATATTTATTTAAAAATAAGAAAAACAATAAATGAGGTAAAGAAATTAAAAAACAAAAAATCAATCCACCCCAGTTAGAAGAGATCATTTGTCTTTATTTCTATAAAGATTAATGAAATTTTAACATCGCACAGATTAGCAAGAAAACCAAAGCTGGTTCTCTGGAAAGACCAATGAACAGATAAATCTCCCAGGAAGCTTGATAGAAAAAGAAAAAGACAAAACTAAACAATATTGGAAAGCTACCAAAAGGAGGGGTGTACATGGTTATGCATACAGTCAAGATTTCAAACGTACCACCATAGAGTCAGTTTATGCTAATATATTTTAAAACATACATGATATGAACACTTTTCTAGAACCAAAAATTATTTTAGAAATAACCAAAAACTATTCTAGAAATAGTACATCTAAATAATCATTAAAGAAGCTAAATTCATAGACAAAAAGAATCCCCTTGAAAAAAGAACACTAGACTCAGACAGTTTCACAATTTTAATCAAAGGGCAGAAAATCTGTAATTATAAAAAGCTTCCAAGAAAAGAAACAAAAAAGGAAAACTATTTGGCTTCTTTCATGTAGCCAGAATAATATTGATATCAAAAACGGAAAGGAAAAGAACTTGAAAAAAAAAGTTTAACACCCATTTCACTTTTGTTCATAGATGCAAAAAACCTACATAAAATTATAGCAATCATATCTAGCAGTCTTTAAAGTAAAACAAGAAACCTGCCTTTGTAGTTCAGTATGTTAAAACATTAAAGGAGGGGAAAAGAACATACCAATACCCGAATTAATTGGGGAAAAAATAAGTTTTGATACGTTTAACACTCATTCAAATTAGGAAATAAGGGGAAGAATTTTAAACATAATAAAAAGAATCTACCAAAACCCTAGGGAAAATCTCAAATGTAGTGATTATTAAAAGTGGGCTTCTCAAAATCATAAACAAGGAAGCTCACCATCACTTTTTCTGTTCCATATCACATGGGAAGTCCTAAACAGAGAAAAAGAGAGAATGCAGGAGAATTATCAAGGGACAAAATGATCAAAATTTGCATATAATTGTCTTCATCAAAAATCCAAGGGACTTCACAGAATGAATAAAAGAGCCCAGCAGGACTGAAGATCTGTGTGTATATAAATACAGATGTAGCATCAACATCCAAAAATTCTACATTTATAACCAATTAGAAAATGTAATAGAAAAAATTCCACTTATTATATAGCAACTAATCAGTACCTTGAAGCAAATTATATATGCAAGAATTTTATGTAGTAAAATGATAAAACACTATTAAAGGTCAAATAAATCCCATAAATGGAGAAGTATCATATTCATGGAAGATTTAATAGCATAAATAACTCAGTTATCTGCAAATTAATCTGTAAATCCAATGTGACTGGGATTTATGAGGGTGCTTGCCCTACCAGTTATCATGTTATCTTATTGTTAGCTATCTGTATTATAATACAGGAATGAAGCTTGAAAAATTTATCCACTTGAGCGATTACCATCTTCCTTAGTCTATCCTCTTAGATAGTGATTATTTCCTCCAACAGGAGCAGAATTGCAAAGGTTTTGGATTGAGGTCTCTGGGAAGTAGCATTCTAATGATTAATGCCAAGACAACAGGTGGCAAAACAGATACCATACTGTTATTTCATATTCTTGCTTACAGGGATGGCCAGACATTTTACTCTTCTGCATGACACAGAAGTACTCTAGAAGATTCAGGTAGTGTAGGGAGTTACTCTGTTCATATGCTTCAGAGTGCACAACTCAGAGTACAGATGACAGAACAAGTAACAGCTGGCCACCATATAATACTGTTTAGCTATCTCGTTTTATAAAACAACTCGTGCTAGAATAGAATAATGGTCCCTGTATATTTCTCATTTTAAACAGGACTATATCCCTAACGATGCAGCAGAACTAGGTGCAAAATACAAAATACACTCTCAAATAACTGAACAAATAAACCTAATCCAGGTATTTAATACTATATGGTTAATGATAATGAAAATAACCGTTTTGATTCAGACACAGCTGATAAAGAACTATATATAGAAAATAGATTAAGTTGCTTAGGTACACTTTTGAACTGGGATAATCTGCCCATTTTATAAGAGAGAAGAAGATACGATTATCTTCCTACTTGCTGTGGTAAATTGGTCGGTGTATAGTTCATCTAAACACAGTACCCTTCAGTTTTAATTTCAAATATGCTTTAATTTTAAATATAGATCATATGTAGATCATATGGTAACTCTATTTTAACTCTCTAATACAAACTGCCAACTATTTCCAAATTTTAATCTAGTTATTTTATATTAAATTAAAAAGAAAGGGAGTCGTTAAAAGGCACTTTTTTATAAGGGTATGTACGATGGCAAATAAAACAGGCACGGTCTCTGCCCTTAGAACTTACAGTCCAATGGAGGAGACAGACAAAAAGGAAATTCACAAATGAATTTATTGTAACAAATTATGCTAATTAGAAAGAAAAACCAGTGAGACAATGAAAAAGACCAACAAGGGAGCATACTTAGCATGGTCAAGGAAGGCCACTCACATTACAGGTTGAAGGCGTGTGTGACTGCCTCTTTCCAGAGACAGAAAGAAAACCTGGGAGTTTTCGGAACTAAAAGGCCAGTGAAGCTGGAGAATTTTAGGATGAAAAGGGGAAGAGGGAATAAGATCAAATACGGGAGGCAGGAGGAGCCACATCGATCAGAGCTTTTGAAACGCAACAGGAAACTATTGTACAATTTTAAGAAAGGAATGATATGATCAAATTAAAAGATTACACTGACTGCTGTGTGAAAACTTGGGGATGAGGAGTGGAATGGGCCAAAAATGAAAGCACCGTTGTCAAGATAGTTGTAATTACACCGAGAACAGGTAACAAAAGGAACATTTGAACGAGAACGGTAATTCTGATTGCAGTGGGAAGCATCCTTTCAATTTAGAAACCAACCTAAAGGAAATTTACCCAAGGTAAACTCTATGAACTTGAAATTAAGCGAAATAACCTAAACTATCAAATGAACTATTTGCGGCAATTCCTGCTACCCGAATAACTTTCAACAGTATCTTGCTGTTTACTTGAGCTACATTTCAAATTAAACAACATGTTTACTTGGGCTAAATTTTCGCCCACTTCAAATATCTTCGAATACGCAGGCGAACTACTCAGATCAGAGATAAAAGGATCAACGGCAGGTGAACGAGATGACGAGAAGGGAATGCTGCAGAGTGAGTGGTCCCGAAGATCCAGCCAGTCTCCAGGAAAAAAAGCCTCATTTAGATGAAAGAAAGAAGGAAAAGCTCAACCGCTGAATTTCTTACTTATATTCTTCCTCCAAGGCGAGGAGGTCGGGTCCAGGTGTAGAGGGTTGCTGAACGGGTGGCGGGAGCGGAGTCCCTGGAACGCTGCTTCTCTGTAAAAGAGCCAGAGACTTTCAGAGCCAAAGTTAAAGGAGGTTAGGCGTCCTAGTCGCCGGAGCCTAGACGCTCCCCAGGAGCCTGGAGTCGAACTGACCGTAAGACCCAGACTTCGCCCCGCCATCTTTGGCGACTGCGACGCGGTTACCGAGGCAACGACGCATCTTCCCGCGAGAGTTTCCACATCCCGGGCAGCCTCCAGCCCGGTCGCCTACACCTTCCCACTCCCAAATTCTGTGCGGAGAGCCGGGCGAGACTCTGGCAGCCGCCCCGGCCTTTGCTCGCACCACTCGGCACTGCCCCAGTAACCCAGGAAGGCTTCTTAACTGGAAATTCGACTTACAGCCGGTGTAAATTCTCAACTTGGGGGTTGGAGGAGTTTCAGCCCAAAGAGGCAGGTCCGTTGCTGCTACTCTGTAGAAAGCAAGCTGATGAGGCAAGTTCCTCCCTGTTGTGCTCTTCAAACCGTTAGTGGCTAATCCGACCTTCACCCCTTTTGCTTAAAGTGAACTCTTCAGTGGAATTCAGAAGTTTTGATTTCTAATTTTTGTTTACAGCATGCATGGCTAAGACTCAGGCTCTCAAGTTAGTAAACCTAAATTCTTATCCTGTCACTGCCACTTACTAGTTATATGGCCTTGGGCAAATCACTCTGTATCTCAGCCACTTCATTCGTCAAATGGGAGTGAGAATAGTGCCCACTTGACAGTTACGAGAAGCAGATGAATTCGTGCTTAGGATCATGCCTGAAACACGTAAGCAGTTAATTATTTCAGTTGTTTTGGAATAAAATTGACGTCCGGAAATAAACCGTGATATGTATGGTCAACTGATCAAGGGTGCAAGACCATTCAATGGGAAAAGAATCGTCTTCAACAGATGAGGACACAACTGGATATACAAATTCAAAACAATGCAGTTAGACCCTTACCTCACAACATATACAAAAATTTAAATGTATCAAAGACATAAACTTAGGAGCTAAAACTCTAAAACTCGTCAAAGAAACTGTTGGTGTAAATCTTTATGACCTTGAATTACAATTCTTAGAATCCTTGATGGATTCTTAGATATGACATCAAAAGCATTAGCAAAAAAAAAAAAAAAAGAAAGATAAAAGAGCCTGGGCACGGAGGCTCATGCCTGTAATCCCAGCACTTTGGGAGGCGGAGGCGAATGGATTACCTGAGGTTGGGAGTTCAGGACCAGCCTGACCAACATGGAGAAACCCTGCCACTACTTAAAAAAAAAAAAAAAAAAAATTAGCCGGGTATGGTGGCTCATGCCTATGATCCCAGCTACTCGGGAGGCTGAGGCAGGAGAATTGCTTGAACCTGGGAGGCAGAGGTTGCAGTGAGCTGAGATTGCACTCCAACCTGGACAACAAGAGTGAAATTCTGTCTCAAGAAAAAAACAAAAAAGAAAAAAAGAAAAATAGATGAACTAGACATTATCAAAACTAAAAACTTTTTGTTTCAAAAGATACCATAAATAAAGTAAGAAGACCACAGGAAGAGGGGAAATTCTTGCAAATTATATATCTGATAAATAACTTGTATCTGGACTATAGAAAAAACTATTAAAATTCAAAAATAGGTGAGTGCAATGGCTCATGCCTGTAATCTCAGCACTTTGGAGGCTAAGTCAGGAGGATCACTTGAGCCCAGGAGTTCCAGACCAGTCAAGCCAACACAGTGAGACCCCATCTCTACAAAAAAAAAAAGGAAACAGATAAATAAAAATTAGCTGGGTCCAGTGGTACATGCCTGTAGTCCCAACTACTAGGAGACTGAGTTGGGAGGATTGCTTGAGCCAGGGAGATCAAGGCTGCAAAGAGCCATGGTCACACCACTGCACTCTAGCCTGGGTGACAGAGTGAGACCCTGTCTCAAAAAAAAAAATTTTTTTTAAAGACAACCCAAGTTAAAAATGGGCAAAGAATCTTCAATAGGGACTTCTCCAAAGAACATATACAAGTAACCAAAAAGCACATGAAAAGATGCTCAATATTATTTGTCTTCAGGGAAATGAAAATTAAAACCAAAATGAAATGCCACTTGACACCCACTAGAATGGCTATAATCAAAAAGATGGACAGCTAGATGCAGTGGCTCCCACCTGTAATCCCAGCACTTTGGGATGCTGAGGCGGGCAGATCACCAGAGATCAGGAGTTTGAGACCAGCCTGGCCAACATGGTGAAACTCCATCTCTACTAAAAGTACAAAAAATTAGCCAGCGGTGGTGGTGCATGCTTGTAATCCCAGGTACTCAGGAGGCTGTACCTGGAGAATCGCTTGAACCCAGGAGGTGGAGGTTGCAGTGAGCCGAGATCGTGCCACTGCACTCCAGCCTGGGTGACAGAGGGAGACTCCGTCTCAAAAAAAAAAAAAAAAAAAGGATGAACAATAACATGTGTAGAGGAGGATGTAGAGAAACTTGAACCCTCATAAACTGTTAATGGGAATGGGAAAATTGTGCAGCCACTGTGGAAAATGGTCTAGCAATTCCTCAATAGTTTATACACAGAGTTACCACACAATCCAGCAACCAGCAGCCACTGCTAGGTATACCCCACGCAAAATGAAAACACACCCACATGAAAAGTATATATACAAATGTTTATATCAGGATTATTCATAGCAGCCAAAATGCAAAACGAACCCATAATGGTCATAAACCGATTAGTGGTTGAATAAAAAGTGGTATATTCATACAATGGAATATTATTCAGAAACAAGAAAGAATGAAGTACATATATACCACAATATGGATGAACCTTGAATATATTATGCTAAGTGAAAGAAGCCATTCACAAAAGACCAAGTATTATCTAATTTCATTAACAAAAGATCACATACTATAGGATTCTATTTCAATATGACAACATATTGTAGAAAATGTCTAGAATAGGCAAATCCATAGTAACAGAAGTAGATAGTAGTTGTCTAGGCTTGGCAGATGATGGAGGGTTAGCTAAGGAGTTGCAGGGTTTGGGGGGTGCTAGTGAAAATATTCTAAAATCAATTGTATTGATGGTGTACATGTCTGTGAATACATTTAAAGCCAATAAGTAGTACACTTTATATGGGTAAATACAGATATGTGAAATGAATCACTCAAGCTGTTAAAACGTCTTAAAAATAACAATTATTTACAACATCAAGGGATAAAGAAAGGAATACTATGCTAGCACTAATCAAAAGGAAGCTGGAGTAGCTATATTAATTTCAAACAAAGATGACATCAGAACAAGTAAAATTATCAGGGACAAAGAGGAGCATTAATGATAGAGGTCAATTCTCCAAGGGGATAGAACAATCCTGGTGTATATGCTCCTAACAATAGTGTCAAAATGCATGAGGCAAAAACTGATAGGACTTGCAAAGAGAAATAGACAAATCCATCATTATATTTGGAAACTTCAACATTACTCCTTCAGTAATTAACAGGTTAAGCAGGCAGAAAATCAGCAAGAGTTGCTCTGGACAGCACCATCAATCAACTTGATCTCATTGACATTTATAGAATACTCATTTCAGTAACAGCAGAATACACATTTTTCTCAAGGTCACATGGAACAGTCACCAAGCTAGAAAACATTGTACCCATAACACACTTTAATAAATTTAAAAGAATAGAAATTATATAGTTTAGGATAGCTGTAACAAAGTACCACCAAGTGAGTGGCTTAAAACAACAGAAATTTATTGTTCCATGGGTCTGGAGGCTAGAAGTACAAAACCACAGTATCACCAGGACTATGTTTTGCTTGAAACCTGAAGGGGAGACTCTTTCTTTGCCTCTTTCTAGCTTCTGATGGTAACTGTCACTTCTTGACATTCCTTGGCTTGCAGCTGCATCACTACAACCTCTCTTTGCCTCAATCATGTAGCATTTCCCCTGTGTGTTTCTGTCTTTGCATGGCATTCCTGCTTTTCATAAAGACTCCAGTAGTATTGGATTTGGGCCACCCTAATGACCTCATCCTAATGTAATTACATCTGTAAAGACCATATTCACAGGTACTGGGGGTTAGGAATTCAATATATGGTAGGGAGGGGGAGGTGGCACACTTTAACCTATAACAGAAATTATACAAACTGTGGTCCCAGACCACAATAAAACTAAACTAAAAATCAATAACAAAACAGCTGGAAACCCACAAAATATTTGCAAATTAAATTCATACTTCTAAATAATACATGGATCAAGTAAATATCTAGAGGAATTAAAAAAACATTTTGGGCTGGACGCGGTGGCTCATGCCTGTAATCCCAGTACTTTGGGAGGCTGAGGAGGGAGGATCACAAGGTCAGGAGATCGAGACCATCCTGGCTAACACAGTTAAACCCCATCTCTATTTAAAAAATACAAAAAATTAGCTGGGCATGGCGGCAGGCGCCTGTAGTCCCAGCTACTCGGGAGGCTGAGGCAGGAGAATGGCATGAACCCAGGAGGCACAGCTTGCAGTGAGCCAAGATCACGCCACCGCACTCCAGCCTGGGTGACAGAGCGCGACTCCATCTCAAAAAAAGAAAAAAGAAACATTTTGAACTAAATAAAATTTGAAATATAACTTATCAAAACCTGTGGAATGCTATGAAAGCAGAGCTTGGAGTGCTTAGCATTCAATGCATGTATTAGAAAAGAAGAAAAATCTAAACTCAATCTAAATATCTACCTTCAGCAGCTAAAGGAAAAATATTAAACTTAAAGAAAGCAAAAGAAAAGTAACAATAAACATTAGAACATAAATCAATGGAACTGAAACAGGGAAACAATAGAGAAAATCACAGAAACCAGAATCTAGTTAAAATCGATAAACTTATAGCTATGCTAACCAAGAAAAAGAGAAGATCCAAATAACCTGTTCTGTGTTCTTTTCTGTGATGGTCAGGTGTGGCCATGAGAGGAAAACAACGTTTGTTATACTCACAGGTTCTAGAAATAGAAAGCATGCCATGTCATATAGGGTTACATGGGGAAGCCTTGGGGTAGTCAGGAGACAGAAAACAGGAGCAAGAGAAAAGCCTGGACTAGAGCCTCTATTGGAGTTTCCACAGGAAAAGCAAGGTAGGGCAGAGTAAACCAATTAGGATTGGCTAGTATGAATAATTTCAGATGGCCTCGTAGTATACAGGTTGTCCTTAGTAATCTGGTACATAGCTCTGCAATGGCTAAGACAGAGGAAGGCCTGTTGTATATGGGCCAGACAGGGAAGGTAAGGCTTCATATTAGTTTTTTACATATCAAAGCCATGCTCCCTGGCTAAGCCCTTTTGCTTAGCTAAGAATTGGCTTGCCCCAGGAGGGAGCAGTTTTTCCCAAGCCAGAAAGTATTTTTTTAAGATGTCAAAACATCATAATATACAGAAAATTTAAAAATCTAAACAATACAGTACCAATATTAGAAATGGAATATAAGTCATCATCAGTTGTCCCATGAAAATATAAAGGATAATAAAGGAATACTATGAACTCTATACCCCAACATTTAATAAATTAGATGAAATGGACCAATTACTTGAAAGATACAAACTACCAAAACTCATGCAAGGAGAAATAGATAATCTGAGTAGACAAGGGCATTGAATCAATAACCTTCCAAGAAAGAAATCACCAGTTCCAGATGGTTTCTCTGGTGAATTCTAACATACATTTAAGGAAGAAACACCAATTCTACATAATCTTTTTCTGGAAAACAGAGGCAGAAGGAACACTTCCCAACTCATTCTATGAATCTAGCATTACCCTAATACTAAGAGCAGTTAAAGACATTATAGGAAAACTACAGACTGATATCCCTCATGAATATAGATTTTTAAATCCTTAACAAAATTTTAGCCAATATAATCCAAAAATGTCTAAAAAGGATTATGCAACACAATGGAGTGGGATTTATTCTCAGTATACAAGGATGGTTCAATATTCTAAAATCAATGAATTCAGCACATCAAGAGGATAAAGAAGAAAAATTATATGATCATATAAATTCATGCAGCAAAAGTGTTTGACGAAATCTAGCACCCTTGAAGGTACAAACTCTCAGGAAACTAGGACTAGAGGGAAATATCCTGAAGTTGATAAAGAACTTCCACAAAATATCTACAGCTTAATGGTGAGAAACTAGATTTCTCCCTAAGATCAGGAACAACACAAACATGTCCTTTATCATCATTATTATTTAATATTACATCTGCAGTTCTAGCTAGTACAATAAGACAATAAAAGGGAATAAAGAGTATACAGATAAGGAAGGAAGAAATAAACCATCTTTGTGTATAGATGACATGAATGTCTATAAAGGAAATTTTTTTAAAAAGGAAAATCCGAAAGAAGAAATAAAACTCTCCTGTAACTAATAAAATGATAAAAATAAAATTTGTGGATTCATAGAATGGACAATACAATAGTATTCAACCTTAAAAAGGAATGAAATTCTGAGACATGCTACTACATAAATGAACCTTGAAAGCATTTTGCTAAGTGAAATAAGCCAGACACAAAAGGACAAACATTGCATAATTCCACTTATTCAAGGTGCCTAGAAATGGTTAATTCACAGAGACAGAAAATAGAGTTTACCAGGGACTAGGGAGAGAGGAAGTTAGGGAGTTATTTTTTCATGTACAGTGTTTCTGTTTAAGATGATGAAAAAGTTCTGAAAATGGATAATGATTATTAAATTATTGCACAACTTTGTGAATATATTACACTTAATACCACCAAATTGTATATTAAAACATGGTTGACATGGCAAATTTTATGTATATTTTACCACAATAAAAATTTCCAGTAGAGGGGTATCCTATAAAATATCCAACCAGTACTCCTCAAAATTGTCAAGTATCCCGGCCCGCGGGATAGTCGAAGCAGGCCCTGGAGGAGGGGGTGGGAATTTGGGGAACAAGAGATACGAGAAATGGAGACAAGACAGTGCTCTGATCAAGTCTCGTTTAATGGCGGTAATGCAGTGCCTTATATACACTTGGAGGGGAAGGGGTTGGGCCAAGGCGAAAATGATCTCATAGTGGAGGCGTGGCCAGATAGGTATTGGTTTCTCTGGTCGAACGTCATGTTGCACCTGCGCTGTCAGGTAGTAATTTTCACGGGCGCGGGAAAAATGGGTGAAGAAGAAGCAGGAAGAGCGCCATCTTTTATGAGGTATTAATACAGGGAAAAAGGTAAATCTAGGGAGGAGGTAGAAGGTGGAAATGAATAGAGCTCAGGCATTTTTAATCGTCAGTTATTATTCGCTATGGCCGGGGCGTGCAGCTCCGGACAGTCAAGGTCATCCAAAACAAGGCTGTGAAACTGTCACAGCCAATAGGAGTTTAAAGAGACATAACAGCTTTGTAAAGTGATTATATTAGTCTGTTCTCACACTGCTGTAAAAAATACCCAAGACTGGTAATTTATAAAGGAAAGAGGTTTAATGGACTCAAAGTTCTGCTTGACTGGAGAGGCGTCAGGAAACTTACAATCATGGTGGAAGGGGAAGCAGGCATGTCTTACATGGCGGCAGGAGAGAGCAAGTATGTGAAAGAGGAAATGTCAGACACTTATAAAACCATCAGATCTCATGACAGATCACTCACTATCACGAGAACAGCATGGGGGACACCACTCCCATGATCCAATCACCTCCTACCAGGTCTCTCCCTCAACACGTGGGGATTATGGAGATTACAATTCAAGATGAGGTTTGGGTGGGAATACAAAGCCTATCAGCATATCAATGATATACTGGACCAAACCCTAGAATAGGAAAAGACATAGTAAAAAACAAGGAATTCTGAATAAACTTTGGACTTCAGTTAATGTATCAGTAATGTACTAATTTCAACAATTTAACCATATTAATGTAAGATCTTAATAACAGGGAAAACTAGGTGCAGGGTACATGCGAACTCTATGTATGATAGTCTTAGTTTTTCTGCAAATGTAACACTTCTAAAAAAATAAATCTTTTTTTAAAAAAAGTTAAAAGGGGTTTTCTTCTTCAACAAAATTGTGAGCTAGATGATCTGGGACACCCTTCCACTGCACAACAACCAAATTCTGAAAAAAAAAAAAAAAAAAAAATCCTTATCTGCATTACTGAACTTGAAGAGGGCAGGAGAAATTTCCATGTGTCCTCCTGACATCTCATTCTCCAGATCTCTTCCCCACAAATAAACAAAACCTTCTGATAGTATGCAGTTAAGAATAAAAACATTAAGCTGAGAAAATGCCCAGGGAATTGTATTCAGAAAACAAGGTTTACGCCAACAGCAATATAGAAGAGCTGAATCTGAGACACCTGTGCTAAGTTAAAAACCAAAAGAAGGTACAAGTCGTTTAGACTGGTAGTGCCCCAATGGTCGTAGGAGATTCAAACACAAATCTTCAAGAAAACGTTTCTAGTTAAGCCCACTAGATTCCCAGGTTAAGATTAAGAAAATGCGAGTTCACCAACAAAAATTACCAGACATAAAGGAAGTAAGTCACCATAAGTGCAAAATTAGAAGCAATAACAAATATTCGGACTTTCAAGAAATTCAGATATTATAATTTTGTCAGCTGTGAAATACAGAAAATCTATTTTTAAAAAATAGAAATAGGCGGAGCAAGATGGCCAAATAGGAACAGCTCCAGTCTCCAACTCCCAGTGCGAGTGACACTGAAGACCAGTGATTTCTGCATTTTCAACTGAGGTACTGGGTTCATCTCACTGGGGAGTACCGGACGATCGGTGCTGGTCAGCTGCTGCAGCCCGACCAGCGAGAGCTGAAGCAGGGCGAGGCATCGCCTCACCTGGGAAGCGCAAGGGGGAAGGGAATCCCTTTTCCTAGCCAGGGGAACTGAGACACACAACACCTGGAAAATCGGGTAACTCCCAACCAAATACTGCGCTTTAAGCAAACAGGCACAGCAGGAGATTATATCCCACACCTGGCCGGGAGGGTCCCACGCCCACGGAGCCTCCCTCATTGCTAGCACAGCAGTCTGTGATCTACCGGCAAGGCAGCAGCGAGGCTGGGGGAGGGGCACCCGCCATTGCTGAGGCTTAAGTAGGTAAACAAAGCTGCTGGGAAGCTCGAACTGGGTGGAGCTCACAGCAGCTCAAGGAAACCTGCCTGTCTTTGTAGACTCCACCTCTGGGGACAGGGCACAGTAAACAATAACAAAAGCAGCAGAAAACTCTGCAGAGGCAAATGACTCTGTCTGACAGCTTTGAAGAGAGCAGTGGATCTCCCAACACGGAGGTTGAGATCTGAGAAGGGACAGACTGCCTGCTCAAGTGGGTCCCTGACCCCTGAGTAGCCTAACTGGGAGACATCCCCCACTAGGGGCAGTCTGACACCCCACACCTCACAGGGTGGAGTACACCCCTGAGAGGAAGCTTCCAAAGCAAGAATCAGACAGGTACACTCGCTGTTCAGCAATATTCTATCTTCGGCAGACTCTGCTGCTGATACCCAGGCAAACAGGGTCTGGAGTGGACCTCAAGCAATCTCCAACAGACCTACAGCTGAGGGTCCTGACTGTTAGAAGGAAAACTATCAAACAGGAAGGACACCTACACCAAAACCCCATCAGTACATCACCATCATCAAAGACCAGAGGCAGATAAAACCACAAAGATGGATCAAAAGCAGGGCAGAAAAGCTGGAAATTCAAAAAATAAGAGCACATCTCCCCCGGCAAAGGAGCGCAGCTCATCGCCAGCAATGGATCAAAGCTGGATGGAGAATGACGTTGACGAGATGATAGAAGAAGGCTTCAGTCCATCAAACTTCTCAGAGCTAAAGGAGGAATTACGTACCCAGCGCAAAGAAACTAAAAATTTTGAAAAAAAAGTGGAAGAATTGATGGCTAGAGTAATTAATGCAGAGAAGGTCATAAACGAAATGAAAGAGATGAAAACCATGACACGAGAAATACGTGACAAATGCACAAGCTTCAGTAACCGACTCGATCAACTGGAAGAAAGAGTATCAGCGATTGAGGATCAAATGAATGAAATGAAGCGAGAAGAGAAACCAAAAGAAAAAAGAAGAAAAAGATATGAACAAAGCCTGCAAGAAGTATGGGATTATGTAAAAAGACCAAATCTACGTCTGATTGGGGTGCCTGAAAATGAGGGGGAAAATGGAACCAAGTTGGAAAACACTCTTCAGGATTTCATCCAGGAGAACTTCCCCAACCTAGTAGGGCAGGCCAACATTCAAATCCAGGAAATACAGAAAACGCCACAAAGATATTCCTCGAGAAGAGCAACTCCAAGACATATAATTGCCAAATTTACCAAAGTTCAAATGAAGGAAAAAATCTTAAGGGCAGCCAGAGAGAAAGGTCGGGTTACCCACAAAGGGAAGCCCATCAGACTAACAGCAGATCTCTTGGCAGAAACTCTACAAGCCAGAAGAGAGTGGGGGACAATATTCAACATTCTTAAAGAAAAGAATTTTAAACCCAGAATTTCATATCCAGCCAAAATAAGTTTCATAAGTGAAGGAAAAATAAAATCCTTTACAGATAAGCAAATGCTTAGAGATTTTGTCACCACTAGGCCTGCCCTACAAGAGCTCCTGAAGGAAGCACTAAACATGGAAAGGAACAACCAGTACCAGCCATTGCAAAAACATGCCAAAATGTAAAGACCATCGAGGCTAGGAAGAAACTGCATCAACTAACGAGCAAAATAACCAGTTAATATCATAATGGCAGGATCAAGTTCACACATAACAATATTAACCTTAAATGTAAATGGACTAAATGCTCCAATTAAAAGACACAGACTGGCAAACTGGATAAAGAGTCAAGACCCATCAGTCTGCTGTATTCAGGAGACCCATCTCACATGCAGAGACATACATAGGCTCAAAATAAAGGGATGGAGGAAGATCTACCAAGCAAATGGAGAACCAAAAAAAGCAGGGGTTGCAATACTAGTCTCTGATAAAACAGACTTTAAACCATCAAAAGAGACAAAGAAGGCCATGACATAATGGTAAAGGGATCAATTCAACAGGAAGAGCTAACTATCCTAAATATATATGCACCCAATACAGGAGCACCCAGATTCATAAAGCAAGTCCTTAGAGACTTACAAAGAGACTTACACTCCCATACAATAATAATGGGAGACTTCAACACTCCACTGTCAACATTAGACAGATCAACGAGACAGAAAGTTAACAAGGATATCCAGGAATTGAACTCAACTCTGCAGCAAGCAGACCTAATAGACATCTATAGAACTCTCCACCCCAAATCAACAGAATATACATTCTTCTCAGCACCACATCGTACTTACTCCAAAATTGACCACATAATTGGAAGTAAAGCACTCCTCAGCAAATGTACAAGAACAGAAATTATAACCAACTGTCTCTCAGACCACAGTGCAATCAAACTAGAACTCAGGACTAAGAAACTCAATCAAAACTGCTCAACTACATGGAAACTGAATAACCTGCTCCTGAATGACTACTGGGTACATAACGAAATGAAGGCAGAAATAAAGATGTTCTTTGAAACCAATGAGAACAAAGATACAACATACCAGAATCTCTGGGACACATTTAAAGCAGTGTGTAGAAGGAAATTTATAGCACTAAATGCCCACAAGAGAAAGCAGGAAAGATCTAAAATTGACACTCTAACATCACAATTAAAAGAACTAGAGAAGCAAGAGCAAACACATTCAAAAGCTAGCAGAAGGCAAGAAATAACTAAGATCAGAGCAGAACTGAAGGAGATAGAGACACAAAAAAACCTCCAAAAAAATCAATGAATCCAGGAGTTGGTTTTTTGAAAAGATCAACAAAATTGATAGACCGCTAGCAAGACTAATAAAGAAGAAAAGAGAGAAGAATCAAATAGATGCAATAAAAAATGATAAAGGGGATATCACCAAGGATCCCACAGAAATACAAACTACCATCAGATAACACTATAAACACCTCTATGCAAATAAACTAGAAAATCTAGAAGAAATGGATAATTTCCTGGACACTTACACTCTCCCAAGACTAAACCAGGAAGAAGCTGAATCCCTGAATAGACCAATAGCAGGCTCTGAAATTGAGGCAATAATTAATAGCCTACCAACCAAAAAAAGTCCAGGACCAGATGGATTCACAGCTGAATTCTACCAGAGGTACAAGGAGGAGCTGGTACCATTCCTTCTGAAACTACTCCAATCAATAGAAAAAGAGGGAATTCTCCCTAAATCATTTTATGAGGCCAACATCATCCTGATAACAAAGCCTGGCAGAGACACAACAAAAAAAGAGAATTTTAGACCAATATTCCTGATGAACATTGATGCAAAAATCCTCAGTAAAATACTGGCAAACCGGATCCAGCAGCGTATCAAAAAGCTTATCTATCATGATCAAGTGGGCTTCATCCCTGGGATGCAAGGCTGGTTCAACATATGCAAATCAATAAACATAATCCAGCATATAAACAGAACCAAAGACAAAAACCACATGATTATCTCGATAGATGTAGAAAAGGCCTTTGACAAAATTCAACAGCCCTTCATGCTAAAAACACTCAATAAATTCGGTATTGATGGAACGTATCTCAAAATAATAAGAGCTATTTATGACAAACCCACAGCCAATATCATACTGAATGGGCAAAAACTGGAAAAATTCCCTTTGAAAACTGGCACAAGACAGGTATGCCCTCTCTCACCACTCCTATTCAAAATAGTGTTGGAAGTTCTGGCTAGGGCAATCAGGCAAGAGAAAGAAATCAAGGGTATTCAGTTAGGAAAAGAAGAAGTCAAATTGTCCCTGTTTGCAGATGACATGATTATATATTTAGAAAACCCCATCGTCTCAGCCCAAAATCTCCTTAAGCTGATAAGCAACTTCAGCAAAGTCTCAGGATACAAAATTAATGTGCAAAAATCACAAGCATTCTTAAACACCAGTAACAGACAAACAGAGAGCCAAATCATGAATGAACTTCCATTCACAATTGCTTCAAAGAGAATAAAATACCTAGGAATCCAACTTACAAGAGATGTAAAGGACCTCTTCAAGGAGAACTACAAACCACTGCTCAGTGAAATAAAAGAGGGCAGAAACAAATGGAAGAACATACCATGCTCATGGATATGAAGAATCAACATCGTGAAAATGGCCATACTGCCCAAGGTAATTTATAGATTCAATGCCATCCCCATCAAGCTACCATTGAGTTTCTTCACAGATTTGGAAAAAACTGCTTTAAAGTTCATATGGAACCAAAAAAGAGCTCGCATTGCCAAGACAATCCTAAGTCAAAAGAACAAAGCTGGAGGCATCACGCTACCTGACTTCAAACCATACTACAAGGCTACAGTAACCAAAACAGCATGGTTCTGGTACTGAAACAGAGATATAGACCAATGGAACAGAACAGAGTCCTCAGAAATAATACCACACATCTACAGCCATCTGATCTTTGATAAACCTGACAAAAACAAGAAAAGGGGAAAGGATTCCCTATTTAATAAATGGTGCTGGGAAAATTGGCTAGCCATAAGTAGAAAGCTGAAACTGGATCCTTTCCTTACTCCTTATACAAAAATTAATTCAAGATGGATTAGAGACTTAAATGTTAGACCTAATACCATAAAAACCCTAGAAGAAAACCTAGGTAATACCATTCAGAACATAGGCACGGGCAAAGACTTCATGTCTAAAACACCACAAGCAATGGCAACAAAAGCCAAAATTGACAAATGGGATCTAATTAAACTAAAGAGCTTCTGCACAGCAAAAGAAACTACCATCAGAGTGAACAGGCAACCTACAGAATGGGAGAAAATTTTTGCAATCTACTCATCTGACAAAGGGCTAATATCCAGAACTCAAACAAAGAACTCAAACAAATTTACAAGAAAAAAACAAACAACCCCATCCAAAAGTGGGCAAAGGATATGAACAGACATTTCTCAAAAGAGGACATTCATACAGCCAACAGACACATGAAAAAATGCTCATCATCACTGGCCATCAGAGAAATGCAAATCAAAACCACAACTGGTAACATCTCATACCAGTTAGAATGGCAATCATTAAAAAGTCAGGAAACAACAGGTGCTGGAGAGGATTTGGAGAAATAGGAACACTTTTACACTGTTGGTGGGATTGTAAACTAGTTCAACCATTATGGAAAACAGTATGGCGATTCCTCAAGGATCTAGAACTAGAAGTACCATGTGACCCAGCCATCCCATTACTGGGTATATACCCAAAGGATTATAAATCATGCTGCTATAAAGACACATGCACACGTATGTTTATTGCAGCACTATTCTCAATAGCAAAGACTTGGAATCAACCCAAATGTCCATCGGTGACAGACTGGATTAAGAATATGTGGCACATATACACTGTGGAATACTATGCAGCCATAAAAAAGGATGAATTTGTGTCCTTTGTAGGGACATGGATGCAGCTGGAAACCATCATTCTCAGCAAACTATCGCAAGACCAGAAAACCAAACACCGCATGTTCTCACTCATAGGTGGGAACTGAACAATGAGATCACTTGTACTTGGGAAGGGGAACATCACACACCGGGGCCTATCATGGCGGAGGGAGGGGGGAGGGATTGCACTGGGAGTTCTACCTGATGTAAATGACGAGTTGATGGGTGCAGCACACCAACATGGCACAAGTATACATATGTAGCAAACCTGCACATTATGCATATGTACCCTAGAACTTAAAGTATAATAATAATAATAATAATAATAATAAAAAGATATTTGCTCAAACATAAAAAAAATTAAAAAAATAAAAAATAAAAAAATAAAAAAATAAAAAATAAAACAGTGACTTTCAGTGAAGCTATGGAAATATTTTGCCATTGCCATTCTTCCACTCCATTGCCTTACCAACTCCAATGCCACACATACTAAAAATACCTTTCTTTAAGCACTCATCATATGTCACATTCTTGCCTGGTCTTGGCTTCAGCTACCTATGAGTTAATTGATTATCTTCTAAAGTAAATTATGTAAATAGGTTTATATTAATGGAAGACACAACAAACCCCTTCCATGACCATTGTCACTTTAGTCAGGGACCTTTTAAAGATCAATACAAGCTCAAGGCCTAGTGAAATGAATTTAAAAAAAGTATGGTATTTATGGGACCAGGAATGCTGTATTCCCCAGCAGAATGAAACTAATGGTTGAAACTCTAAATTAGGCTAAATTAAAGTTCAGACTCACCAGGTCACAAGGCTTTTCTAGATTAAGTGAGTAGAATCTGAAGTTAGTTGGTGCGAAAGGCATTAGAACCTTCCAGGCATCTGTGGGCTCACGACATGGCTGCCTTCTTCTGTAGCCCCTTACCACTAGTGCCTACTCAGCATGACATAAATTTTATCTTAGTTACTAACTTCAAATGCCTTTCCCATTGCTGTTTCTGGAATCCTTAATAGGAATCCAGTCTACTTGGTTGTACTCCAAAATCATCCTATCATTAACAGGCCAAAGGTTATGTTGGACATGTGCCCTTGAACACTGTAATTTGAATACCTGGACATTACACACTTGCCAACAGGGCATCATAAAAAATAACGTATGTATATATTTTGCATATTAATGCAGACATAATATTTAGCAACAAAATATTTAGCATCTATATACCAGACTTTGTACTAAGCATTGGGGATACAAAGATAAACAAACTAGGGTCCCTGGGCTCAGATTCTTGAAAAATAAATCTACACATAAGTAATTTCACTACAATATAAGTACTATAAGCAAACATGGCATTGGGACCTATGCGAGCACAAGGGAGGGACACCTCACTTTCAACCTAAAGGAGAGGGGAGTAAGGGAGGGTTTCTCTGAGGAGGTAAAGTCTTAACCAATTCTTGACAAATGAGCAGATGTTCTTTAGGTTAAAAAGAGAGAAATGAGAAATGGGGTTCAATTTCTGGTATAGCTTAGTAATTTACTGGACCAACCTATTTGCAGATAACTATAAATCTGGGCACACATACACATATATATATGCACTCACAAGTATATACACGTGTGTGTATATACATACATATACATATATACATGTGTATATGTGCTTATATACATACACACATGTGTGTATACACACACATATGCACAGAAAGCCACCTGTAAGCACTGGAGAATGACTAAGAACAGGCAATTTATGAAAGGAAAACGATACTTGGGTGAAGGGAATAGCATGGGGTGGGTTTCCTATTTTAATAGCTTTAGTCTATTCTAAAGGATAGACTGAGGGAAAGCTGCAGTTGTTACAACAGAGGGTTGCTAAAACACTTATAGAAAACCCATAGTCTTTCAGACCTAAAGAACATGAGAGTAAATTTGGAGCAACTAGACAAGAGAGCATCAGAGAGGGAAATCCCAAAATTATGTATATAAAGTCTGCCCAAATCTCTAGCTGACCCCTGAATTACACATGCATGGGCAGATTTCAAGCAGCTCAGTTAATGATGAATATCAGATTTGAGCTGTTTCCCAAGAGATAAATTTTGCAGGTTGAGTCTGACCAAGTTAATTCCATGCTATAACAACTCTTCGGAAGAATACAAGACAATTCATAGTCTCTACAACACAAGCATTCATATTATCTAAGATACAATCCAAATTTACTTGACATACAAAGAAATAATGAAATGTGATTCATTCTCAAAATAAAAAATCATCAACAGAGACTGACCTTGAGAAGGCCTAGATATTGGAATTAACCAACAAGGAATTTAAAGCAGTTACTATAACTACTCGTGGAAACACTGAAAAATTCACTAGATGGGCTGAACAGCAGAATAGGGGTGACAAGGAAATGGTTAGTGAACCTGAAGATAGGTCAGTAGAAATTACTCAATCTGAACCAAAAATAAAAAGAGAAAATGGTTAAAATATGAACTCAGGGACTTCTGAGGCAGTATCAGTAATTCTAATATATGTGATATATGAGTTATTGTAAAAATCACAGGAGGAAGGAAAAGATAGAATGAGGCAGAAGAAACATTTAAATAAATAACAGAAAGAAATTTCCCAGATATGGTGAAATAAGAAGCTAAGTGAACACCAAGCAGTACAAATACAAAGGAAAGAAGCCATGCCCACATGCCATAGTTGTATTTCTGAAAACAAAAGATGAGAAAATCTTGAAGGTGGTTGAAGAAAATTGGCACATAATATACATGGCAACAGTGATTTGAATCATAACTGACCTGTCTTCAGAAATAATAGAAGTGAGCAGACAATAGAACATCTCTAAAGTACTGAGAGGAAAAACCATCAACTCTGAGTTGTTTAACAAAAATTTATGTCAATAACGAAGGAAAAATAGACATTTTTGCATCAAAGGAAACTATGCAAATTTTTCATCAAGTCACTTATACTACAAAGAATGCTATAGAAGTTCTTCAGGCCGAAATGAAATCGACTGTTTCTCTCTGGGTGTCCAGGAGTTGGAATCTCAATTATCCTGATTCCTATGATGCAATTTCCATCCCTAACAAACCACTTCCAGGAGTAGGAGCACTTCACAAACTTTCCATGACATAACAGATGTCAATGCAAGTTATCTTAATCCCCTCCTTTTATATGAAAAACTCTTACCATTTTAAGATAATTTATATTCACATTGAGTTGTAAGAAATAATACAGAGATTCTATGCATCTTCACTCAGTTTCCTCCAATGGTGATATCTTGTAAAATTATAATACATTATCACAATCAGGATATTGACATCGATACAGACAAGGTACAGAACATTTCCACTACCCACATGGATGTCTCACGCTGATTTCTATAAATACATGCTCTGTTCTAACATCCTCTATCTTCTTTAGTGAAATGTCTCTTAAAGTTTTTTGCCATATTTAAATTGGATTGATTTTTTTTACTGTTGGGTTTTAAGAACTCATTATATGTTCTATATACTAAGCCTTTATAAAAAGTGTTGTTTGTAAATATTTTCTGCCACTCTATAGCTTGTATTTTCACCCTCTTAACAGGTTCTTTCATGGAGCAAATGTCTTTAATTTTGATAAAGTCTAGTTTATCAGTTTTTCTTTTTGTAGATCATGCTTTTGCTAATAAATCTAAGAACCCTTTGCCTGGCCCTAAATCCTGAAGATTCTCACCTGTGTTATTCCTAAAAGTTTTACACTCTTACACTTTATGTTTAAGTCTGCAGTCCAGTTTGAATTACTTTTCTAAAAGGTATGGAACTTAGATCAAAGTTTTTGTTTTGTTTTATTTTTTGTTAGTTTATTTTCTTCCTTTTTTTCCCTATGGGTTTCCAATTTGCTTTGGAGCCGTTTGTTGAAAAGGCTATATTTATCCCATTTAATTGCTTTTGCATCTTTATCAAAAAATCAATTAGGCATATTTTTGTGGCTCTCTGGGTTCTGTTATATTCCACTAATCTATGTGTCTATCCCTCTGGCAATAGGACATACCCTGATTACTATATATACAAAATAAGCATTGAAACTAAGTAGACTTACCCTCAATTTATTTTCCTTTTTAAAAAAGTTTTAACCTGTTTTAGTTCCCTTTGATTTTCATTCAAATTTTAGAATAATATCACTCATATCCACAAAACAACTTGCTGGGATTGTAATAGGAATTGTATTAAATCTGTATATTAATTTGAGAAGAAATGTCTTTATTATGTTGTTTGTCAATCCATGAACACAATATGACTTTTCATTTATTTTGTTCCTCTTTGAAATCTTTCATCAGTGTTTGTACAGATTTCACCATACAAGTCCTACGCATATTTGGTTAAATGTATACCTAAGTATTTCTTTTTCTGAAATACAGAGATTGTAAATGGTATCATATTTTTATTCATGGGGCCGAAGTATTCATTGCTAGTATACAGAAATACAATTTCTTTTGTATGTTTACCTTGTATTTTTTGAGACTTGCTTATCTCAGCTATTAGATGGAGATTTCTGGTAGATTTCTTAGGATTTTCTATGCAGACAAATGTCATCTACAAATAGTGACAGTTTTATTTTTTCCTGTAAGATTTTTATGCTTTTAATTTCCTTTGCTTGGCTTATTGTGCTGTCTAGAACTTTCCACATTATATTGAATAAGAGTGTATAGAATGGGTGGGGTTTGTTTCTTCTACCTGCAAATGTCCTAAAGAAAAACGTGTGGTTGAGTCATAAAGCATATCCCAAATGTGTTATCAATCAAGATGATTCA
Organism: Macaca mulatta; assembly: GCF_049350105.2. Taxonomy (NCBI): domain Eukaryota; kingdom Metazoa; phylum Chordata; class Mammalia; order Primates; family Cercopithecidae; genus Macaca; species Macaca mulatta. Next base: position 33,661,115 of record NC_133412.1, on the reverse strand, counting down.
CCTTGGGACTAAGATGGTAGAGAAATGGGTTAGAAGACTCAAGACTTTGGAGAGGATATCAGAACAGCAAATGGAAGTTGGGCTGACTTAATTCTGGGGCTTTAAGTGCTTCTTTTTGTGCAGAGGTTAGACTTATTTAAAAGATTTGGAAAAGGATAGATGCCATCCTGGGCTCCAGGGAAACATCATTTGCAATCCTGCCTCAGCCCATCCCTAGTAAGAGCCAGACACCCATCTTAGCTCAGTCATAGCTTAATTCTGGCAAACTCATAACCTACCTCCTCCTCTGAAGAATGAACTGAGATACCCCAAATCATACTTGAGCTCACTCCCTGCTTCTCTCCTACCTCTCTCAGGCGTCTTCTTCCAATCTCAGTTGAAAAACTCACTTTCATTTGGACTTCTTCTTGTCAATTGAGGGACTTCACTATATCTGTTTTTCTGAAGAAACTCTGAGTATTCATTGTGGTTGGTTAAATCTCAAAATATATTAAACTCTATGAGAAGCAAGCACGCAATGTTTATATTAAGTACTCCCAAATTTGTATTTGGCACTGCCATGTATCCTGATTCCCACTTATGGTAGGCACTCCACTCAGCTTAACTGACCAATTGTCCTTCCCAAGTTGTAACCCTGTTGTATTATGAACGCTTTCATATTATGAATCAGAAAGGATGGGGCCCAGAATCCCGCCACAGACATCCAGTGATTCCTGCAACAACATGCTGTCCAGCTGAATGTCTTTAGAGCAGCACTTCTGACTCCAAGTTGTTCCTTGCCTCAAAGCTATTACTAGCTTATCCACAGTCTGCTCTGTGCTTGGTTCCTTCGTGACAACCATCACCATAATCTGGGTCACACTATCTCAACCTTTTCCTTATCTTGGCGGTTGCTTTGTCCAGGTTTTTCTTCCACCCACAAACAGGCAACTCTTGCTCTAAAAACCTCTCCTGAAGGGATGGGACTCGGCTGACACTTCGCCTTTAAAAAGCTGGGAAAGAAGCTGGGCGCAGTGGCACATGCCGGTAGTCCCAGCCTATTTGGGAGGGTGAGGTGGGAGGATCACCTGGGCCCATGAGTTTGAGTGTCACTTGGGCAACATAGCAAGACCCCATCTCTTAGGGGGAAAAATACCAGAAAACACTGTCACTTGAACCTGGGATACAGGCTTCAACACAGTTCTTTAGGCACACATTATGAGTTGCTTGCCATTAGCAATTCCTGCCTTTTAACCTTCCCCTCTTAGTGTTACAGGATTCTCCTCTACCACACAAATATGTCAGAAAATTGCCCTTCATGAAAATTGTCCATTCATGTCTATGCTTCCAAAATATCTACCCTTTTAACCCTCAATCCTTTCCCCACCCCCAATTTCTATTCATTCAGTGGAGGTCTCTTAATCTGGGAGGAGATAAGATCTCCCAGAATATCTGCATTTAGAAGATTATCACTAATATGTGGAAGAAAGTCAAACAATTCAAATTATATATATATCCAGATAGATAGATAGAAAAATGAGTAAGTAAATCAATAAACAAAACAAGCAAACAAACAAGGTGAAGATACTGAGTAGACTGAGTCGGGGTAATAGTAACAGTTATTGTAGATGGGGTCTAGGTATTGTGTTAAACAGGGGCAAACAGTTCTGCTAACAAAGACGGATCTAACTTTCCTGTAATTCTGCTTTTTGTGATCCCAAGTGTATTCTTAATTTTTTAAAAAAAGAAGAAAATAAACAAAAATTTTCTCATTAGACTTTGTATACATTGTATAATAGAAGCAAGTGTTTTCCTAACGATTTTTTTTCTCATTTCTCATTTGGCCAAATATCCAAATATGATGATGTCCTAGCTAATATGGCATCATTGGAGTATATAATATGCAATTCACCCATTTAAAGTGAACAATTCAGTGGTTTTTCACAGAGTTTTGCAACCATCACCACAATCAATTTTAGAACATTTTTATTACCCAAAAAGAAACCCCGTGCCCATTAAGACTCACTTCCCATTTCCCTCCACCCACCTAGCTGTAAGCAACCACTAGTTTCTGTCTCTATGGATTTGCCTTTTCTGGAAATTTTATATAAATGGAATTATACAACATAGTCCTTTGTGATTGGCTTCTTTCATTTAGCACAGTGTTTTCAAGGTTCACCTTTGTTGTAGCATTTATCAATCCTTCATTCATTTTTATGGTAAATAATATTCCATTATATAGATATATCACATGTAGTTATCCATTCATCAATTGGCAGAAATTTGGATTATTTCCATTTTTTGGCAATTATGGATAATGCTGTTATGAACATTCATGTACAAGCTTTAGAGTGAATATATATTTCCAGTTCTCTTGGGTATATATCTAGGAGCAGAATTGCTGTGTCATATAACTCAGTGCTTAACCATTTCAAGAACTATCAAACTGTTTTCCAAAGTGATTGCATCATTTTACATTCTCACCAGCAGTGTAAGAGAGTTCCAGTTTCTCCACATCCTTGGTAACATTTGTTATTGTACATCTTATATAGATAGCCATCTCATGGGTGTGAAGTGGTATCTCATTGTAGTTTGGATTTGCATTTCCTGATGGCTAAAGATGTTAAAAGGTTTTTCATATGCTTATTGTCCATTTTTACATTTTCTTTGGATCTAATCCTTTGATCCCTTTTAAATATAGGTTATTTATTTTCTTATTTATTGGGTTGTAGGAGTTTTTGTATATTCTAGATACAAGTTCTTTATCAGATAGATATATGATTTAAAATAATTTTCTCTGACTCTGTGGGTTGTCTTTTCACTATCTTGATGGCAAAATGTGTTTCTAAGGTGTCAGTTCCTTTCATCTAAATTGTAAAATTTATTGATGTGAAGTTGTTCATAATATCCTCTTACTATACTTCTAATTAATACAGGATCATAGTGAAATCCTCTTTTTCTGCTCATATTGGTAATTTTGCCATTTCTTCTTTTTTACTTGATTAGTCCTGCTTGGAGTCTATCAATTTCATTAATTTTTTCAAAGTACCAACTTTTAGCATGTTAATTTTTCTCTACAATATATTTATCTTCTGTTTTATTGATTTCTGTTCTTAGCTTTATTATTACCTTCTACTTTCTTTAGGTTTGATTTGCTATTCTTCTAATAGTTTATTTGAAAGTTAAAAAATTGGTATGTAGCCTTTCTTTTCTGAATATCTAGATATATTTAAGGCTAATAATTTTCTCTAGGTACTACTTTAGCCTCTTCTGACAATTTTAGGTGATATGTTCAATATCAGTCAGTTCATATATTTTCTAATTTCTATAGTAACTTCTTCTTTGATTTATGAATTTATTTTTATAAACCCCCTCGGATTTTTCTCTCCTAATCATATGTTTTCTTTTTCATGGCCTTAACTCCTTTCTCCTGCTATGTTACCGTTCTATTTTTCTTGCTTCAGTAGCCTTTTGAAAAGGCAAGTTGGAGCATTATACAGCATCTGAAGCCTTGCAAGCTAAATTGTTGCCCTTAGGAAAAGATTAAAATCATCTCTCTGGAGAGCTATGATTAATATTCTCTTCTTTCTTATCTGGCTAACGATGTTTGGACTTAGGTAACACGGGAGTTTACCCCATTAGGAAAGCATACGTCCTACTGACTGTTGGGAAACAACAGCTGAGAGATTCCATTTTCTCTCTCCAGGAGCTGCCACTTTGGGTACAGCTGCAGGAAGTTTCTTGAATAGACTCCTTAACTAAACCACATTTGTCCTTGTGGGTTGTGTTTCAATCCAACATAACCTTTCCTTATTTTCTTCCATGAAGGCTTTTTTAAAAAGTTCTTTACTGTTCTTTAGTGTAGGGACTCACTGCACTGGGCCAATGTTTAAGTGTGTTTATTTCTGCGACTCCCCGATAATACCAACTTTTCTGCTGCATACAAGAGCTTTTATTTCTTTTAAATTAAATGTTAAATGCCCTGAACCGTAATGCTTGCTCTTCTTCTTTTTTTTTTTTTCTTGACCACACACAGGTGGATAGAAGTTTATTGTTGCAAGCGGCAATAGAAAGGACAATTATTCTTAAGGTTTGATTTTTCAGTAGCCAGTTGTTTGGGGGCTGAATTTTCAAAAAATGAGTAGAGGTAGCCATGTGGCTCATTTATTTACTGGCTATGTGTTCTTTTCACTTAACCTCTCTGAGCCTTAGCTCCCTAATCTGAAAAATAGGGATAATAACATTTCCTACCTCACAAGCTTATTGTGAAATATAAGAGTAATGAATATGAAGTATTAGGAGAGTGCCTGGCATAGGTTAGTTACTATTTTTATGGGACCACAAGAGAAGTACCAACTGATGACGGTGTTAAGTGAAAAGGAAAGAGTGATATTTTAGTTCTTAGCTGGATGGTCATGTCTGAACTTTCAAATTCCACACCCTAGGCTTCATCAAAGGGATTAGCAAGAAATTTAAACTATATCAATGTAATAGAAAAAGTTAACTTATCAAAAAAAAAAAAACATAGCTGACAAGAAAATTTGAGAACAGCCACATAATATGATAAATTGGGGAAACCAATACAAACTCATTGCTTAAACAAAGAACTATCTTTTCCACCTCTATCTCTAAAATCATCAGCATTTTTGCCCACCATCAACTCTTATGTGCATCTAGAACCGACATTAAAAATCTATTAAAGTCAATTTTTTGTATTTATGAGTACATTTTTATATTTTATATCAATGTTTTCGCGTATTTATATCCACTCATGACCTTTCATGGATTCAACTTTTTAAATCAGTTATTTAAATAATAATTACTGTTATTTTTCTGCTCAAATGATCATAATCGACCAAGGGAAATATGCCATGGTTTTTTCCCTTCCTTACCTTCCCTCTTTCTTTCTTTTTAGGGTTTCCCCTGAAGTACACTCCCTGAATTCCCTTCTACCTGAATTCCTGTGTCAGCTTCTGTTTCTAGAAAATCCAACCAATAGCACAACCGTATTAGGTATGGGATAGAAGCAGACCCTAAGGGTGGTATTCAGGAGTTGAATCACCCCTGGCCAGCTGTCAAGAATACCCTATTGCTACTAATAGGTTGAGCATTGATAATTCAAGATACGTTAAAGCAGTAAAATTGTTAACACTTTTCAACTGTGGTTGAGTGCAATGGGATCTACTAGAAGGAGATGCACTGGCCTGTGTAATATCTCTGGCATTTAAGAAGTATGGGAGGAGGAGTAATCTTAAGGATTGTGGAACTGCATAACTGTTGCTAAGCGCCATGAATGCTTTGAAGAGAAGAAAATAAAAGGCTAAAGGTGATTGCTCATCAATTAAAAGCCAGGTATAAAAACTAAATCTCTTCATTGGTATTATTTAGAGAAACCCTCGTCTTCACAGAACCTACTCTTTAAGAGTAGCAGAACTTTAGAAAATATAGCATTCCCAACCCTAGCAAGCCCCCTATGCCAAAATCAGGGCCCCAAGATGGGAGTAATAAAACTCTAAGACTTGGGTTAAGAATTCTAAATAGACCTACTTCAGAATGTTGAATCCCAGGTGTGCCTGAAACCCTATGGGCCTGCAGAAATGGCCCACTTTTTTGTTAAAAGATGCATGCTGCTTTGCTTGAAGAATATGCAGATGTTTTAAATAGGCAGATGACTTATAAAACAGTGTTTGACCATTTCAGGATCTGTCATCCACTCCTGTCTTGGCAACCAGATTTGACTAGGGTCAAATCTCAACATGATAAAGGAGAGGCAGGTCCTTTAAAGGAGAGGCATCTCCTTTCTTAGGAGAAAGGAGATGGATGAGCTACAAATGAGCTGCAGGAGTTCAGTAACATATATGAGCAAGAACTAGGAAGTATATCCTGAGGATGTAGAATCAAGGGAAGTAGAGCATAGAGTGGAATAAAAAAGTCTGTTGATCTAGGGGCTCTCCCGTGACATTGGGCTTAACACCCTGGCAAGGATCTTGTTGTCCAGTTCTCATAAGCTGAGATGGATTTTAGGAGCTTGAAAAAAGCAATGGCTTATTTTAAATGAAATGGAAAATTCAACAGCTAACTAATTATGTTCCTTAAAAAGGGAATAACTTTTGAAAGATGTTGAACAAAAGTTCTGATTGAATACTGATAACCAATGATGTATTATGATGATTGTTAGAATAAAAGAGGATGTCAGGTAATAAATAGAGTATTGGCCCAAGTCTATCTCACAGTGAGCCCATTATGTTTATTGACCCACCTAATGGTCATTTTCATGATACCTAAATATATAATTGAAATGGACATACTTAGCAATTGGCAGAATCCTCAATTGGTTTCTTGAACTGTGAACAAAGCTATTACAGCAGAAAACCCCTTAAATTTCCCTTACCATCCTTGGAAGATTGTAAAATAAAAAACAATGCTGATTCTAGGGGGAATGGCAAAGATTAGTACTATACTTAACATGAATGATACAGGCTTAGGGGTACCCATTATATCCCTAAGTAATTATCCACTTTGGCGCATAAAATACAAGGTGAAGGTCTTAATCTATTTGAGCTGCTATAACAAAATACCACAGACTGGGTGTCTTATAAACAACAGAAATGAACTGCTTGTAGTTCAGGAGGCTACCAGCAGATTCAGTATCTGGTGAGAACCCACTTCCTGGTTTAGAGACAGTCATCTTTTCACTATGTCCTCACAAGTCAGAAGGGGTGAGGGAGCTCTCCGGAATCTCTTTTATAAGGGCACTAATCCCTTTCATGAAGACTCTGCCATGATGACCTAATCACCTAATAATGGCCCCACCTCTTAATACCATCACACTGGGGAGTAGGTTTCAACATATAAATTGGTGGGGAGATGTAAGTATTCAGTCTATACCTGCGAATAATGTCTCAAACTTAACTAAGTAGTAACCCTAATTGCAGCTACTCTGCTGAATGTGGTATTTTTATTACAATAGACTAACACAGCCCCTGATAAATTATATGGGGCTATTAATATGGCATATGCATTGTTTTCAATACCTAACAGGCATGAAGAGTATAAACAGTTGGCCTTATATGGGATGGAAAACAGTACAAATGAATGGTTTTGCCCAGGGGCTAAGTTATTCTCCTTTTTTTTTTTTTTTGAAGACAGGGTCTTGCTCTGTCACCCAGGCTGAAGTGCAGTGGCATGATCAGGGCTCACTGCAACCTCTGCCTCCTGGGTTCAAGTGATTCTCCTGCCTCAGCCTCCTGAGTAGCTGGGATTACAGGCACACACCACCACACCTGGCTAATTTTTGTATTTTTAGTAGAGTCAGGGTTTCACCATGTTGGCCAGACTGGTATCGAACTCCTGACCTCAGGTGATCCACCTACCTTGGCCCCCCAAAGTGCTGGAATTACAGACGTGAGCCACCACACCAGGCCTGTATTCTCCTATTCTTTTTCATAACATAGTTTGAAAATACCAGGACTATCAGACCCTCCCACAGAACATCATGAGTAAGAAATGACAAGTATTCAGGATGCTTTTATAAAACACATGCACACCAGAGCATACGGGACACCCCTATAAAGATTCAGGCCTACCACATCAGTGACTTTTTTTTTTTTTTTTTTTTTTTTGAGACAAAGTTTTGCTCTTGTTGCCCAGGCTGGAGTGCAATAGCGTGATCTCGGCTCACTGCAACCTCTGCCTCCCAGGTTCAAGTGATTGTCCTGCCTCAACTTCCCAAGTAGCTGTGATTACAGGCACCCACCACCATGCCCAGCTAATTTCTCATATTTTTAGTAGAGATGGGGTTTCACCATGTTGGCCATACTGGTCTCAAACTCCTGACCTCAGGTGATCCACCCGCCTTGGCCTCCCAAAGTGCTGGGATTACAGGCCTGAGCCACCATGCCTGGCCAACATTTTTAACAGTCCAGTGGTCTGGAACTTGCTGAAACATCCCCTCCAAAATAAATAATAACAACCATTTCAAATATAGGTTTACAGTTCTCGCGCAAAGCGCCTCAGCCTACACCACTATACAAGGGATCACTGTCTCAGACCGAGTGAGCTATTGTACAAATAAGTTGTGGCAGTGGATCCATGACTATGAGATTCACTAGTCCTGTCATATACTGCACCACCCAAAACCTGCAGGTCTGATAGACAGGTGGAACAGACTTTTGAAAGAACAGCATCATGTGAAGATGGGGAATTACCCTTTAGGATAGGCTTGGCATCTTTAGACAATGAACATTGAATGGTACTATTTTTCCAAAGAGGAGAATCCAAGTGGCCAAAGTCTCATTAAACTTTAAGCTATGGCTGCCACCTGTTCATTTCAGATTCCTTGTGCCAAAGGACTAGCATGGAAGGAAAAGAGTCTCCATACTGGTGGGAAAATTAACTTGAAAGAAACAGGGTTACTGTTACACAATGGGAAGGAAAAACCATTTAGGATGTAGCTCATCTACTGGAACGTCTTATCAACCTGAAATAAGCAAAAGGATCAGAATCCAGTTTTAAAGAGTTTATTTAAGCAAAAAACTAGGACTAGCCACTTGGGAAACACAGACTCCTGAAATGAGGTCAGTGCTCCAAAATTAAAAGTTAAGGTTTTGCTTATATATGAAGAAAACCAAAAAATTCAACAGGATTACAACATTTTCTACACAGGGCTTGTTTATGAGTTACAGTAAATTAATGAATTACTTTGTTTTATTTTCCTTCCCAATTTAAAAGGGTGTTAGACAATGTAATAGCCATGAAGTCTTTCTGTGACAGGGGTGAGAGGGAAGTTCATCTATAATGAAGATGAACAGTAAGAAGGAAGGGGTCTTCCCTGGTGCCTTTTAGTCATTCACAACATTTTACAAAATACGGCAAGTAAAAAGGCTAATCTTTAACCACAAAAACCAAAGGTTACACCTGTCTCCATTACAGTTGCTTGCACAGACTCAGGCCCTATAATCACATTCATTTATATAGGCTCAAAATGATTTAGTTCCAACAGCTTATACTTTGAATTACTTATTTTCACAGTCTCTTGATAACTCCCCTACCCAGTTTTGATGCCAGATGAATACATGCAGTATCCACAGCCTATGACAGATATGGTAACTAGAGGGTCAGACCCCTCAAGGATAAGCATCTGAATAGCCCCACCAGACAAGCCACTTAGCCCAGCAGAAGTGCAAGTTGAATGTGAAGGGGATATAGAATGTGTGGAAGAGGAGGGAAATAATGAATTATCAGTTACAGCCTCAGGATGAAGTGTAATGTCAGGATTTGGAATTTTTCCCACTAATCTTTTTCTTGCAAATTTTTCCAGGAAAAAAAGACTAACCAGAATCCAGGGTAAGTTATTTCCAGATGTGAAATAACTATTACATGAAGCAAGAGAATACAAGCTGTACAAGCGGTAGACTATAGAAGATGTTGTCATGCATTGTTCAGATATCCTCTTCAGGGTTAAAGTTCTTACACCCCTAGCTGCTGGGAGTGTCAAACGCTTGCACTTCACAGCTGAGTCCTCTGCTGGGAATTGCCCTACACTGAAAGGTAGTGCCTTGCCCCAGTTTTCACTCCCCTCTCCAAGGTGCAGCCAACAACCAAAGACTGGCTGATGTAGGAGTATAAGGGCCCAATTCCCTTGCCCGAATTCAGGATAATTCTGAAGGGCCATACCAGCTCCTTGTAGTATCACCTGAGGCTGTTGTTGCACCTGCATTGCAACTCAACTTCTCCAGCTGCCCAATCATTCTCATATAGGTAATGCTTATCAGACTACTCCCCATTAAATCTCCTACATTCTAATTTCCATCTATCAGCTCAGGCTGTTATAACAAAGTACCATACACTGGGTGGTGTATAAACAATAGAACCTTATTTCTCGCAGTTCTGGAGGCTGGAAGTCTGAAATCAGTGTGCCAACATGGTGGGGTTCTGGTGAGGGCCCTCTTCTGAATTGCAGATTACCAGCTGGTAATCTGGGAGGTATTACCAGAGAAATATTGGGAGATATTATAACAGGGGAGAAAGAGAACTAGCTAGTTCTCTGATTTCTTACAAGGAAATCTCATTTATGCAGGGACCACCCTCATGATCTAATTACCTTCCAAAGGTCCCACCTTCAAATACCTCATATTGGGATTAGGGATTCAACATGAATGGGGGGTGGGGAATACAAACATTCAGTCTATTGCACCATCTCAGAGTCTATTTCCCAGAAAACCAACCTAAGACAATCACACCCACTGAACAAGTTGAGATTATGGGGATATGATACATAATTTGCCACTGCTACAAACTAACAAATAACAAGTACTCTGAGAAGAAATAAAAGTATTTCAGTGCTACAACTGCACATAGGAGGCCATGATGGTACTGAACTGGACTTTATGCAGGTAAAATCCAAATCAATATTCATAAATGTAAATAAATGCATCCTAAGTTGAGGTAGCAGCAGTATATGAAACACATGAAGTTGAATCCCTGTAACCTAAATGGCTGTAATTTATGATACAATCATATAATATTTTACATTTAAACTTACATAATATTTCTAAACTACAAAAAAAAAATGAAACATTTGTGTTTAAATACATGGTATACTGTAACAAATTTTTTTTATTTTTAATTTTTGTGGGTATATAGTAGGTATAAATATTTATGGGTTACATGAGATACTTTGTTACAGATATGCACAGTGTAATGATTATATTAGGGTAAACGGGGTGTCCATCATTTCAAACATTTGTCCTTTATGTTACAAAAATCCAACTATATTCTTTTAGTTATTTTTAAATGTACAACTATTTTCTACTATAGTCACCCTGTTATGCTAGCAAATATTGTCTTATTTAATCTTTCTAACTATTTTTTGTACCCGTTAACCATCCCCACTTCCCCCATCCCCATACCCTTCCCAGCCCCTGGTAACCACCCTTCTATTCTCTATCTCCATGAGTTCAATTGTTTTAATTTTTGGCTCCCACAAATGAGTGAAAACATGTGATGTTTGTCTTTCTATGCCTGGTTTATTTCACTTAATATAATGACCTCAAGTTCCATCCATTTTGTTGCTGCAAATGGCAAGATCTCATTCTTTTTTATGGCTGAATAGTGCTCCCTTGTGTATATGTACCACATTTTCTTCATCCGTTCATCTGTTGATGGACACTTAGGTTGCTTGTATAGCCTTGCTATTGTAAACAGTGCTGCAACAAATATAAGTATGTAGATACCTGTTGAACATACTGATTTCCTTTCTTTTGGCTCTATTCCTAGCAGTAGGATTGCTGGATCATATATTATCTTTATTTTAATTTTTGAGGAACCTTCAAACTGTTCTGCATAGTGGTTGCACTAATATACACTCTCACCAACAGTGTACCAGGATTCCCTTTTCTCCCCATCCTCACTAGTATTTGTTATTGTCTGTCTTTTGGATAAAAGTCATTTTATTGGTGTCAGATGATATCTCATTATGGTTTTGATTTGCATTTCTCTGATGTTCAGTTGAGCACCTTTTCATATACCTGTTTGCTATTTATGTGTCTTCTTTTGAGAAATGTCTATTTAGATCTTTTGCCCATTTAAAAAATCAGATTTTTAAATTTTTTTCCTAGGAAGTTGTTTGAGCTCCTTATATATTTTGGTTATTAATCGCTTGTCAGATGGGTAGTTGACAAATATTTTCTCCCATCCTGTGGGTTGTCTCTTCACTTTGTGGATTGTTTCCTTCGTTGTGCAGGAGCTTTTTAACTTGATGTGATCCCATTTGTCCATTTTTGCTTTGGTTGCCTGTGTTTATGGGGTATTACTCAAGAAATTTTTGCTCAAACCAATGTCCTGAAGAGTGGCCCCAATATTTTCTTTCAGTAGTTTCATGGCTTTGAATCTTAGATTTAAGTCAGTAATCATTTTGATTTGATTTTTGTATATGGCACAAGACAGAGGTCCAGTTTCATTCTTCTGCATGTGGATATCCAATTTTTCCAGTACTATTTATTAAAGAGACTCTTCTCTCCTTAGTGTATGTTCTTGGCACTTTTGTCAAAAATGAGTTCACTGTAGGTGTACAGACTTATTTCTGGGCTCTCTACTATGTTCCACTGGTCTATGTATCTGTCTTTATGCCAGTACCATGCCGTTTTGGTTACAATAGCTCTGTAGTGTAATATGAAGTCAGGTAGTGTGATTCCTCTAGCTTTGTTCTTTTTGTTTGGGATAGCTTTGGCCATTCTGAATCTTCTGTGGTTGCATTTAAATTTTAGGGGTTTTTTTCTTTCTGTGAAGAATGTCCTTGGTATTTTGATAGGGATTGCATTAAATCTAACAATTGCTTTGGGACATATAAACATTTTAACAATATTGATTCTTCCAATTTATAAACATGAAATATCTTTCCATTTTTTGTGTCCTCTTCAATTTCTTGTATCAGTGTTTTATAATTTTCATTGTAGAGGTCTTTGACTTCTTTGGTTAATTCCTAGGTATTTAATTTTATTTGTAGCTCCTGTAAATAAGATCAGTTTCTTGCTATCTTTTTCAGATTGTTTGCTGATGGAATATAAAAATGCTACTGATTTTTGTATGATTTTGTATCTTGCAACTTAACTGACTGTATCATTTCTAATAGCTTTTTGGTAAAGTCTTTACATTTTTCCAAATATAAGATCATATCATCTGCAAACAAGGATAATTTGATTTCTTCCTTTCCAATCTGGATGTCCTTTATTTCTTTCTCTTGTCTGATTGCTCTAGCTAGGACTTCCAGCACTATGTTGAATAACAGTGGTGCAAGTGGGCATCTTTGTCTTGTTCCAGCTCTTAGATGAAAGGCTTTTAGTCTTTTCCCATTCAGCATGATATATTATCTATGATTGTGTCATCTACGGCTTTTATTGTGTTGAGGTATGTTTCTGTGTATCCGGAGTGTTGAATTTTATCAAATGCTTTTCCAGCAACAATTGAAATGATTATATGGTTTTTTTTTTTCCTGCATTCTGTTGATATGATGTATCACATTGATTGATTTGCATATGTTGAACTATCCCTGCATCACTGGGATAAATCCTAATTGGTCATGATGAATGATCTGTTCAATGTGTTGTTGAATTTGGTTTGCTAGTGTTTTGTTGATTTTTGCATCAATGTTCATCAGAGATAATGACCTGTAGTTTTCTTTTTTGATGTGTCTTTGTCTGGTTTTGGTGTCAGGGTAACACTGGCCTCATAGAATGGTTTGGAAGTATTCTCTCCTTTATTTTTCAGAATAGTTGGAGTATGATTGTTATTATTTCTTCTTTAAATGTTTGGTAGAATTCAGCAAAGAATCCATCAAGTCCTGGGCTTTGCTTTGCTGGGAGACTTTTTATTATGGCTTCCAGCTTGTTACTTGTTATTGATATGTTTAAGTTTTGGATTTCTTCATGGTTCAATTTTGGTAGGTTTTATGTATCTAGCAATTTATCCATTTCCTTTAGATTTTCCAATTTATTAACATATAGTTGCTCATGGTAGTCACTAATGATCCTTCAAGCTTCTGCCTTATCGGTTGTAATGTCTCCTTTTTCACCTCTGATTTTATTTATTTAGATCTTCTCCCTTTTTTCTTATTCTGGCTAAAGGTATGTATATTTTTTCTTTTCAAAACTCAATTTTTTGTTTTATTGATTGTTTTTTCATTTCAATTTTACTTATTTCTGCTCTGGTCTTATTTCTTCTACTTGTATTGTGTTTGGTTTGCTCTTGTTTTTCTAGTTCATTAACATGCATCATTGGGGTGTTTATTTTAAATTTTTCTTTTTTTGATGTAGGTGCTTAAGGCTATAAAATTCCCTCTTAGTACTGCTTTTGCCATATTCCATACGTTTTGGCATGGTGTGTTTCCACTATTATTTGTTTCAAGAAATTTTTCAATTTTCTTCTTAAATCTCTTTATTGACCTACTTGTCATTCAGGAGCATATTGTTTAATTTCCATATGTTTGTATAGTTTTCAAAATTCCTCTTCTTACTGATTTCTCATTTTATTTCATTGTGGTCACAGAAGATGCTAGATATTCTTTCAACTTTTTAAAATGTTTTAAGACTTCCTTTGTTGCCTAACATACATTCTATCCTTGAGAATGATTTGCTTGCTGAGGAGAAGAATGTGTATTCTGTAGCCCTTGGATGAAATGTTCTGTAAATATCTATTAGGTCTATTTGGTCCACAGTGTTGACTAAGTCTGATGCTTCTTTGCCGATTTTCTGTCTGGATGATCTGTCCAATGCTGAAAGTGGGGTGTCGAAGTCCCCAGCTATTATTATATTGAGGTCTATCTCTCTCATTACCTCTAATAATGTTTGCTTTATATATCTAAGTTATCCAATATTGGCTGACATATGTTTACAATTGTTTTATCTTGTCACTGAATTCACCCTTGCATCATTACATAATGACCTTTTTTGTCTCTCTTTTTGTCTTGAAATACATCTTGCCTGATATAAATAGAGAAACTCCTGCTCTTTTTTTGTTTCTATTGGCATGGAATACCTTTTTCCACTCCATTATTCTCAGTCTCTGTGTCTTTTCAGGTAAAATATGTTTCTTTTAGGCAACAGATCATTGGGTCTTATTTTTTTTCAATCCAGTCAACTACTGCATGTCTTTTTCTTGGAAAGTTTAGTCCATTTACATTCAATCTTATTATTAAAAAGTAAGAACGTACTCCTACCATATTTTTTTTCTGGTGGTTTTGTGGTCTTCTCTTTTCTTATCTTTCATATAGTGATGGTGATTTCCTCTGGTGCATATCTGCAGTGTGTATTTTGATATGAGGTTACTATGAGACTAGCAAATCCTATTATATAATCCATTATTTTAAGCTGATAACTTAACTTTGCTTGCATAAACTAACTAAAGCAAAAAGAAAACTAATAAAAACTGTAACTTTGTTCCTCTACTTTTTTACCTTTTTACTGCTTGTACTTATATCTTATTACACTATGTCTTGAAAAGTTGTTGTACTTTTTATTTTTGATTGGTTCATCATTTAGTCTTTCTACTTGAGTAGTTTACACACCATACAGTGCAATAATATTCTGACTTTTTCTGTGGACTTACTCTTACCAGTGAGTTTTATACCTTCAGATAATTTCTTCTTGTTCATTAATGCCCTTTTCTTTCAGATTGAAGCACTCCCTTTAGTATTTCTTGTAGAGCAGGTCTGGTATTGACAAAAATCCCTCAGTTTCTATTTGTCAGAGAAAGTGTTTATTTCTTCTTCATGCTTGATATATTTTCACTGGATATATTATTCTAGGGTAAAATAGTTTTTTCCTTCAGCACTTTAAATATGTCATGGCACTCCCTCCTGGCCCATAAGCTTTCCATGAAAAAGTCTGCTGCCAGACATATTGGACCTCCATTCTGTGTTTCTTTTTTTCTTTTCTTTTTTCTTGCTGCTTTTAGGATCCTTTCTTTATCCTTGACTTTTGGGAGTTTATTAAATGCCTTGAGGTAGTCTTCTTTGGGTTAAATCTGCTTGGTGTTCTATAACCTTCTTGTACTTGGATACTGATAATATTCCATAGGTTTGAGAAGTTCCCTGATAGTATCCCTTCAAATAAACTTTCTACCCCTATATCTCTCTCTACCTTCACTTTAAGGCTAATAGGTCTTAGATTTGCCCTTTTGAGGCTATTTTCTTTTTATTTATTTATTTATTATACTTTAAGTTCTAGGGTATATGTGCACAAGGTGCAGGTTTGTTACATATGTATACATGTGCCATGTTAGTGTGCTGCACCCATTAACTTGTCATTTACATTAGGTATATCTCCTAATGCTATCCCTCCCCCACCCCCAACCCCACAACAGGCCCGGGTGTGTGATGTTCCCCTTCCTGTGTCCATGTGTTCTCACTGTTCAATTCCCACCTATGAGTGAGAACATGCGGTGTTTGGTTTTCTGTTCCTGTGATAGTTTGCTGAGAATGATGGTTTCCCGCTGCATCCATGTCCCTACAAAGGATATGAACTCATTCTTTTTTATGTCTGCATAGTATTCCCTGGTGTATATGTGCCACATTTTCTTAATCCAGTCTGTCATTGATGGACATTTGGGTTGGTTCCAAATCGTTGCTATTGTGAATAGTGCCACAATAAACATACGTGTGCATGTGTCTTTATAGCAGTAATGGGATGGCTGGGTCAGATGGTATTTCTAGTTCTAGATCCTTGAGGAGTCGCCACACTGTCTTCCACAATGGTTGAACTAGTTTACAGTCCCACCAACAGTGTAAAAGTGTTCCTATTTCTCCAAATCCTCTCCAGCACCTGTTGTTTCCTGACTTTTTAATGATCGCCATTCTAACTGGTGTGAGATGGTATCTCATTGTGGTTTTGATTTGCATTTCTCTGATGGCCAGTGATGATGAGCATTTTTTCATGTGTCTGTTGGCTGCATAAATGTCTTCTTCTGAAAAATGTCTGTTCATATCCTTTGCCCACTTTTTGATGAGGTTGTTTTCTTTCTTGTAGATTTGTTTGAGTTCTTCATAGGTTCTGGATATTAGCTCTTGGTCAGATGAGTAGATTACAAAAATTTTCTCCCATTCTGTAGGTTGCCTGTTCACTCTGATGGTAGTTTCTTTTGCTGTGCAGAAGCTCTTTAGTTTAATTAGATCCCATTTGTCTATTTTGGCTTTTGTTGCCATTGCTTTTGGTGTTTTAGACATGAAATCCTTGCCCATGCCTATGTCCTAAATGGTATTGCCTAGGTTTTCTTCTAGGGTTTTTATGGTTTTAGGTCTAACATTTAAGTCTCTAATCCATCTTGAATTAATTTTCATATAAGATGTAAGGAAGGGATCCAGTTTCAGCTTTCTACTTATGGCTAGCCAGTTTTCCCAGCACCATTTATTAAATAGGGAATCCTTTCCCCTTTTCTTGTTTTTCTCAGGTTTATCAAAGATCAGATGGCTGTAGATGTGTGGTATTATTTCTGAGGACTCTGTTCTGTTCCATTGGTCTACATCTCTGTTTTGGTACCAGTACCATGCTGTTTTGGTTACCGTAGCCTTGTAGTATAGTTTGAAGTCAGGTAGCGTGATGCCTCCAGCTTTGTTCTTTTGACTTAGGTTTGTCTTGGCAATGCGAGCTCTTTTTTGGTTCCATATGAACTTTAAAGCAGTTTTTTCCAAATCTGTGAAGAAACTCAATGGTAGCTTGATGGGGATGGCATTGAATCTATAAATTACCTTGGGCAGTATGGCCATTTTCACGATGTTGATTCTTCATATCCGTGAGCATGGTATGTTCTTCCATTTGTTTGTGTCCTCCTTTATTTCACTGAGCAGTGGTTTGTAGTTCTCCTTGAAGAGGTCCTTCACATCCCTTGTAAGCTGGATTCCTAGGTATTTTATTCTCTTTGTAGCAATTGTGAATGGGAATTCACTCATGATTTGGCTCTCTGTTTGTCTGTTATTGGTGTATAAGAATGCTTGTGATTTTCATTGATTTTGCATCCTGAGACTTTGCTGAAGTTCCTTATCAGATTAAGGCGATTTTGGGCTGAGACGACAGGGTTTTCTAAACATACCATCATGTCATCTGCAAACACAGACAATTTGACTTCCTCTTTTCCTAACTGAATACCCTTTATTTCTTTATCCTACCTGATTGCCCTGGTCAGAACTTCCAACACTATGTTGAATAGGAGTGGTGAGACAGGGCATCCCTGTCTTGTGCCAGTTTTCAAAGGGAATGCTTCCAGGTTTTGCCCATTCAGTATGATATTGGCTGTGGGTTTGTCATAAATAGCTCTTATTATTTTGAGATACGTCCCATCAATACCAAATCTATTGAGAGTTTTTAGCATGAAGTGCTGTTGAATTTTGTCAAAGGCCTTTTCTGCATCTATTGAGATAACCATGTGGTTTTTGTCTTTTGTTCTGTTTATATGCTGGATTACATTTATTGATTTACATATTTTGAACCAGCCTTGCATCCCAGGGATGAAGCCCACTTGATCATGGTGGATAAGCTTTTCGATGTGCTGCTGGATTCGGTTTGCCAGTATTTTACTGTGGATTTTTGCATCAATGTTCATCAGGAATATTGGTCTAAAATTCTCTTTTTTTGTTGTGTCTCTGCCAGGCTTTGTTATCAGGGTAATGTTGGCCTCGTAAAATGAGTTAGGGAGGATTCCCTCTATTTCTATTGATTGGAATAGTTTCAGAAGGAATGGTACCAGCTCCTCCTTGCACCTCTGGTAGAATTTGGCTGTGAATCCGTCTGGTCCTGGACTTTTTTGGTTGGTAGGCTGTTAATGATTGCCTCAATTTCAGAGCCTGTTATTGGTCTATTCAGGGATTCAACTTCTTCCTGGTTTAGTCTTGGGAGAGTGTATGTGTCCAGGAATTTATCCATTTCTTCTAGGTTTTCTAGTTTATTTGCATAGAGGTTTTATAGCATTCTCTGATAGTAGTTTGTATTTCTGTGGGGTCGGTGGTGATATCCCGTTTATCATTTTTTATTGTGTCTATTGATTCTTCTCTCTTTTCTTCTTTATAAGTCTTGCTAACAGTCTATCAATTTTGTTGATGTTTTCAAAAAACCAGCTCTTGGACTCATTGATTTTTTTTTTTTTTTTTTTTTTTTTTTTGAGACGGAGTCTCGCTCTGTCGCCCAGGCTGGAGTGCAGTGGCACAATCTCGGCTCACTGCAAGCTCTGCCTCCCGGGTTCACGCCATTCTCCTGCCTCAGCCTCCCGAGTAGCTGGGACTACAGGTGCCCGCCCCTGCGCCCGGCTAATTTTTTCTATTTTTTTTTTTAGTAGAGACGGGGTTTCACCATGGTCTCGATCTCCTGACCTTGTGATCCGCCCACCTCGGCCTCCCAAAGTGCTGGGATTACAGGCGTGAGCCACCACGCCCGGCCTCATTGATTTTTTTGGAGGGTTTTTTGTGGCTCTATCTCCTTCAGTTCTGCTCTGATCTTAGTTATTTCTTGCCTTCTGCTAGCTTTTGAATGTGTTTGCTCTTGCTTCTCTAGTTCTTTTAATTGTGATTTTAGGGCGTTGATTTTAGATCTTTCCTGCTTTCTCTTGTGGGCATTTAGTGCTATAAATTTCCCACTACATACTGTTTTAAATGTGTCCCAGAGATTCTGGTATGTTGTGTCTTCGTTCTCATTGGTTTCAAAGAACATCTTTATTTCTGCCTTCATTTTGTTATGTACCCAGTAGTCATTCAGGAGCAGGTTGTTCAGTTTCCATAGAGTTGTGCAGTTCTGAGTGAGTTTCTTAATCCTGAGTTCTAGTTTGATTGCACTGTGGTTTGAGAGACAGTTGGTTATAATTACTGTTCTTTTACATTTGCTGAGGAGTGCTTTACTTCCAACTATGTGGTCAATTTTGGAATAAGTGCAATGTGGTGCTAAGAAGAATGTATATTCTGTTGATTCTGGGTGGAGACTTCTGTAGATGTCTATTAGGCCTGCATGGTGCAGAGCTGAGTTCAATTCCTGGATAACCTTGTTAACTTTCTGTTCGTTGATCTGTCTAATGTTGACAGTGAGGTGTTAAAGTCTCCCATTATTATTGTGTGGGAATCTAAGTCTCTTTGTAGGTCTCTAAGGACTTCCTTGTGAATCTGGGTGCTCCTGTATTGGGTGCATATATATTTAGGTTAGCTCTTCTTGTTGAATTGATCCCTTTACCATTATATAATGGCCTTCTTTGTCTCTTTTGATCTTTTTTGGTTTAAAGTCTGTTTTATCAGAGACTAGGAATGCAACCCCTGCCTTTTTGTTTTCCATTTGCTTGGTAGATCTTCCTCCATCCCTTTATTTTGAGCCTATGTGTGTCTCTGCACATGAGATGGGTCTCCTGAATACAGCACACTGATGAGTCTTGACTCTATTCAATTTACCAGTCTGTGTCTTTTAATTGGAGCATTTCGCCCATTTACATTTAAGGTTAATAGTGTTATGTGTGAATTTGATCCTGTCATAATGATGTTAGCTGGTTACTTTGCTCATTAGTTGATGCAGTTTCTTCCTAGCATCGATGGTCTTTACATTTTGGCATGTTTTTGCAATGGCTGGTACTGGTTGTTCCTTTCCATATTTAGTGCTTCCTTCACAGTAGCTCTTGTACGGCAGGCCTGGTGGTGACAAAATCTCTCAGCATTTGCTTGTCCATAAAAGATTTTATTTCTCCTTCACTTATGAAACTTAGTTTGGCTGGATATGAAATTCTGGGTTTAAAATTCTTTTCTTTAAGAATGTTGAATATTGGCCCCCACTCTCTTCTGGCTTGTAGAGTTTCTGCTGAGTGATCCGCCATTAGTCTGATGGGCTTCCCTTTGTGAGTAACCTGACCTTTCTCTCTGGCTGCCCTTATCATTTTTTCCTTCATTTCAACTTTGGTGAATCTGACAATTATGTGTCTTGGAGTTGCTCTTCTCAAGGAGTATCTTTGTGGCATTCTCTGTGTTTCCTGAATTTGAATGTTGGCCTGCCTTGCTAGGTTGGGGAAGTTCTGGATAATATCCTGCAGTGTTTTCCAACTTGGTTCCATTCTCCCCGTCACTTTCAGATACACCAATCAGACGTAGATTTGGTCTTTTCACATAGTCCCATATTTCTTGGAAGCTTTGTTCATTTCTTTTCACTCTTTTTTCTCTAAACTTCTCTTCTTGCTTCATTTCATTCATTTGATCTTCAACCACTGATACCCTTTCTTCCAGTTGATCGAATTGGTTACTGAAGCTTGTACATTTGTCACGTAGTTCTCATGCCATGGTTTTCAGTTCTATCAGGTCATTTAAGGACTTCTGTACATTGGTTATTCTAGTTAGCCATTTGGCTAATCTTTTTTCAAGGTTTTTACCTCCTTTGCAATGGGTTCAAACTTCCTTCCTCCTTTATCTCAGAGAAGTTTGATCATCTGAAGCCTTCTCTCAACTCGTCAAAGTCATTGTCTGTCCAGCTTTGTTCTGTTGCTTGCAAGGAGCTATGTTCCTTTGGAGGGGGAGAGGCACTCTGAATTTTAGAATTTTCAGCTTTTCTGCTCTGTTTTTTCCCCATCTTTGTGGTTTTATCTATTTGAGGCTATTTTCTACATCTTGTAGGCTTGCTTCATTGTTTTTTATTCTTTTTTCTTTTATCTCCCCTAACTGTGTATTTTCAAATAGCCCAGCTTCATGCTCACTAATTCTTTCTTTTCTTAGATGGACACTGTTACTAAGACTTTGATGCATTCTTCAGTATGTCCACTGCATTTTTCAACTCCAGAATTTCTGTTTGATTCTTTTTTAAACTATTTCCATCCTGTGTTAAATTTATCTGGCAGGATTCTGAATTCCTTCTCTGGGTTATCTTGAATTGGAGTTTTCTCAAAATAGCTATTTTGATTTATCTGTCTGAAAAGTCAAGTATCTCTGTTTCCACAGGATTTATCCTGGAACTAAATGAACTTATTTAGTTCATTTGGCATCATTATGTTTTCCTTGATGGTCTTGATGCTTGTTGATGTTCATCGGTGTCTGGGCATTGAAGAGTTAGGTATTTACTGCAGTCTTTCTTTACAGTCTGGGCTTCTTTTACCCATGCTTCTTAGGAAGGCTTTCCAGGTATTTGAAAGGTGTTGGGTGTTGTAATCTAAGCCGTATCTGCATTAGGGGGCACTCCAAGCCCTGTAATGTTGTGGTTCTTACAGACTCATAGAGGTACTGCCTTGGTGGCCTTGGACAAGATCCAGAAGAATACTCTTGATTATCAGGCAGAGACTCTTGTTCTCTCCCTTTACTTTCTCCCCAACAAATGCAGAGTGCTTCTCTGTGCTGCGCTGTGTGGAGGTGGGGGTGGGCTGACACCAGCACTTCTGAGGTCACCACCACTGGGACTGCTCTGGGTCAGACCTGAAGCTAATACAGCACTCGATCTTGCCCAAGGGCCATTGTAGCCACTGATTGCCATTTATGTTTGTGCAAGACCCTAGGACTCTACAATCAGCAGGTGGTAAAGCCAGCCAGGCTTCTGTCCTTCTCTTCAGGGTGGCAAGTTCTCCAGTCCTAAGATCCAGCGATGCCATACAGGAGTCAGGGCCTGGAGTCAAATACGTTAGAAATCTATCTGGTGTTCTATTTTACCACTGAGTGCTGAGCTGGCACTCAATCCATGAGGCTCAGTCCTTCCCACTCTTCTCTCCCCTTTCCACAAGCAGAGAAGACACACCTTGTGGCCACTACTACCATAGGTCCTTGGAGAGTACTGCCAGGCTACTGCCAATATTCACTTAAATCCAAGGGCTCTTTGGTCAGCTTGTGATCAATGCTGCCCAGTCTGGGACCTGCCCTTCAGGTAAGTGGGCTCCCCTCTGGCCCAAAGCAGGTTGAGAAATGCCATCCAACAGTCAGGGCTGGAATCAGGGACCCCAAGAGCCTGCTTGGTGCTCTTCCCCACTGTGGCTGAGCTGGTACATAAGGTGCAAAACAAAATTCCCTTTACTTTATCACCATAGACACCACAGTTGGGAATGTGCTGGGTCTCACCTGAAGCTAGCACATCTTGCAGTCTCACCCAAGGCCCATGGTGTATTACCTGGGTGTCACTGCTGGTTATTCAGGGCCTAAGGGCTCTTTTGTTAGTAGGTGATGAATCCTGCCAGGACCAAGTGCTTCCTTTGAATGCAGCAGGTTCCCTTTTGGCCCAGGGTATGTCTAGAAATGTCATCCAGGAGCTAGGGTCTGGAGTGGGGCCTCATGACTCTGCCCAGTGCCCTACCCTATTGTGGCTGAGCTGGTATCCATGATGCAAGACAAAGTCCTCTTTACTTTCCCCTCTCCTTACCAGCAGAAGAAAGGGGGGCTCTTTTGGAGCTGCAAGCTATGCTGCCTGGGGTTGGGGGAGGGGTGGCATAAGCACCCCCTTAGCTGCCCTGGCTGGTGTCTCAGTAGTTTGTGTGTCCCCCAAGTCCATTGGCCTCAAGCCCAGTTGAGAACTAGACTTGCCTAAGAGTTGCAGTTCTTGTGGCCTAGACTGACTTTCAAGTTTACCTAGTGCCGGAAAGCACTTTAGGCTTCAGTGGTGAGGCATGTTGGAACTCACTTTCCATTCAGACTGCTAGAATGGGTGTTTGCCCTCTGGCTAGGGCCGGTCTAAATGCCCCCACCTGTGACTGCTGGCTGTGTTCTCCCAGGTGTCAGCAGCACCAGGTTTCAATGCAAAGTTCTGTAATCGCTGCACTCTCCCTCTTGCAAACGTACAGATTATCTTTCCGCACCACAAGGCTGCTGTGATAGCATGGGGGAGGAGTGGTGTTGACAATTCGAGACTGTCTTTCTTACCCTCTTCAGTGCTTCTTTCAGTATGAAGTGAAAACCAGGTATTGTTTGTACTTGCCTGATTTTGGTTCTTATAAAGGTGTTTTTTGTGTGTAGATACTTGTTACATTTGGTGTTCCTGTGGGAGGCACAATCAGTGCAGCCTTCTATTTGCCATCTTGCTTCATCCCTCTCCAATAGTACTCTTTCCCATACTGTTTATATCTTTTAAGCATTTTTTTAATAAACAAAATTAAGTGGCAGCTGAAGTAAGTAAGGATTCATTGTTCAATGAAACTGAAATAAAGCATTTTTCATAATGATAGCAAAAATCTGGAACTAATCTAAATGTCCAATCAGGAAATTAAATAAATTACAGTGTACTATATCATCAGTAATAATATCAGTAGATTTATATTGATTAAAATAGAAAAATGTGGTTTTATTAAGTGACAAGACAACTACGAATTAATGTTATAGAATGATTTTTCTTTAGGAATAATTTATATTCAGGTATATATGCATTTGGAAAAAATCTGAATGAAAGAATATCAAAATGTTAATCATTATATTGATAATGATTTTTTATTTCAATAGTTTTTGGTTACACGGATAAGTTCTTTAATGGTGATTTCTCAGATTTTAGTGCACCCATTACCCAAGCAGCATACACTGTACCCAATGAATAATTACAATTATCATTAGCTTATTGACTTAGATGCTTAGTGTCCCACCCAATACTCCATCCAACTTCTAATGGCTACCTCCATGCCTGAGGGCTTTTTATTCCAGATCTGTGGAATACGGCTCTGCATGTGAGTGAGATGAAAATGCTGAGGAAGTAGCCCACTACTGAGGTAGCATAATTCTGAGGTATTTATTTTGCAGCATCTCCAAGAGTTTCTCCATGAGATTTTTCTCTAGTTGCCCACCCTGACAGCTGTTTTAAGAACACACCTTTCATTGGCTGGATTATTTTCCTTATGTTACTCCCTTACCCTTCTGAATTATTCTGCATTTTCCACATCTGCTTTTACTCAAATCCTTGTCTCATCTGCTTCTGGACATACTCAAACTAAGATAGTTACCTTTAATTTCTAAATATTTCTATAAATAACTCAGATTATTTATATAAAGTGTGGATGTTTAAAATATTTTATATCAGATGTTTTATAAACTAGATGATAAAAACATTTGTAATTGAAAAAGTTGAGTTTATTTTGTGTCCTTCAGTAAAGATATTTGTCTATAAGTTTTTGTTTTGAAGCTAAGGTGTGGGCATGAAAACTACTTTCAAATATCAAAAGGCTGATATGTGCAAGAAAAATGGAATGTATTCATAATGACACTTAAAAAACCATAGAAAAAGAGGCTAGTGGGTAGAAGTTACAAGGAGAAGGATTTCTATTCAAAGAAGAACTTCCTAGCAGTTAAAGCTGTCCAAAATTGAAATAAATTACTTGTGGGAAAAAAGGACTTCATTCAGTAGCAAGTGACAATATGTAAGCAGTCACTTGTTACTTGGATGACTCTCATCTCTTGAGGGTCTCTAATCCTTGAGATTATCTCATCAAACTATCTGGCTACCAAAGAACCATTTGTGCTTTCTTGTCAATGATACCTGGAGTATTAAATAATTGGGGACCATATGTCATTATTAGACCTTCAGACATGAGTGAAGGAATCATTGCAGCACCTTGTGCAAATGGTAAATGCACAGTCACAAAACACAGAGGTGGGAAGAGACTTAAGATTCTGGATAAATCACTAAATTTTGGTCAAAAAATGTTGACTTAAATTTTCTCATTATTAATACTGGCTATAGTCAGACCATGAAATAGAGATTGTTTTATATACTCACTTGTAGCATTTGAAATATTATATGTGAACCAGAGTCCATCAATAACATTTGGTCAGTTTGGACAAATAGAAAAATTCATTTTCCATCCTTAAAACAAAGGAAACAACACTTATATCTTTACCTTACATTATGAGAGGGTGCAGAAACAGGAAGAGCCAATGTGTAATACTGTTGGATCCCCCAATTTTGATAATGAATAATTTCTTAAGGTAGTTAAAGGAGATTTTTAAAATATGGTATCATAGAAATGGGTAAGAGGTTAAGTATGGAGCAATAGGCATGAATAAAAGAAAAGCAAATGTTTTGCTAATGAGTTTGGAATCTTGAGTCTTTTGTCCTTTCATCCCTGTAAGTCATACCAGACTTTCTAAACCACATATTTCATGTGTTCTGTTTTCGAAAATATGGCTCCATTTCTGTGGCAATGAGATTTCTGCATCACAAGATCCAGGACCTACTCTTTCTTTCACTGCTAACTAGCTCATGCATTAACCTTGAGAAAGTGGCTTAATCTTTCTTAATTTCTCCATAAATAAGTGGACTATATGATTCTATAATTCACTTCCAGCATTAGCATTTGTGTTTCTACAAGGTGGTAATCAATGCTACACAGAAAAAGAGAACACATACTCATCTACCAAGGAACCAAGGACCAAGGCAGGCTGTCTTACACAGTGTATTGCCAAACTGACTTAAACCAGTTTGATCATTTCTGATTATTAGGCTCTATTGGAATCTTCCAATGATTAGAGGTAGGTGAGAACTACTGGTCTCTTCCTTTATAATCTATTATGTGGATTTTATAATGAAATCAAGTTATAGACCAAATCTGCCACACTTACACATGTTCTTCGGTAAGAAGGAATAAAAGCAGTCACACAGCTTATAGTGTAAGCTTGCTAAAGCCCCACTTTTCTGACCTTTTAAATGCTAGAGCAAGTAACTTGCACGAAAGAGTCACTCAAGGCAGATGCATCATGATTTAGCTAAACATCTAGCCGAAGCCAGGTCACAAAATCCATCCTAAGTAGCTGTACAAAGAATTGGAATTCTAAGCATAGAGCACATTCCAAAGGGTAAAAATAATGAGTTCACACATTTCCATACTTTGTCCCTATTTATGCAGCTCTGGAAAAGCCTGTACAATATTCCTACACAATCCACATCTGTTGAATACTATGTATTTTACCAATGAAAAATAATTCCTAATGCAGTATGCCTATTAACAAACCCTCTCAGTTGATTAAAGATATTAGGAATATTCCCTGTGGAATGTGAGCCTTTTTCCTACACGCCACTTATGTGTGTAACTCAATGTTAATATGCCTTCCTAAGGTGTATATTAAAATTATACACATGTATACCACATTGTCCATAATGAACTAAATTAAAGTATAGACTTGTGATGATCTGATATGCGGGCTTCCAGGAAGGACTACTTCCAACAGGACAAGAAGTTGTACTTTTTTTTTTAACAGATAAAAAATTGTATTTACTTAGAAGCACTCAGAATGGCAATAAAACCACTGTGACTTTTTTTTTTTTGTAATTACAGAGTGATATTTAGTTAAAAGAATAATTATTTTATATCAGAGACAACTGAAGATGAAAAAACTACCATCTCCATATATAACTAATTTGTGCTGTGCACCAGTAAGAACCTGCTTTCGATTTCTATGCCAATTTACAACCCCCATACTGTACCAGGCCAGTTTAGTGGCTATGGAAAATGCCACCAGGGCATGCTATCTAAAGACAAATTCATTAGCATGTTAACTATACAAAAAGGGACACTGTACAGTTTAAAAACAAATCTTACAGAGCCTTACATTTTAATTATTTTCTTTAAAAGGAGTGAGTTGTGTACAGGGGAGTTAAATGATTTGCAGGCAAGAAAAAAATCACTAGAACCAACTATTACTACTTTCTTCTTCCTCTTTCCCTTCCCCCTCCCTCTCCTTCTCCTTCTTCTCTTCCTTCTCCTCCTTCTCGTCCTCCTCCTCCTTCTCTTCTTCTTCTTCCTCTTCCTCCTCCTCCTGTTCTTCTTGTTCCTCTTCCTCCTTTTTCTCACTTTTTTCAGCCTCGACATCTCCCGTTTTTTGCTGCATCGGGCTTTCCTTTAGCTCAGTATGCAGCAATATCCTTTTCATATTTTTCTTTCAGCTTCACAGCCTTCTTTTCATACAGCTGCTTGTCATTTGCAGCAGTGTTATTCCATATCTATCCCAGTTCCTTTGCCTCATCACCAATGGGATGTTCTCTTTTGACTTCTGGCAGATATTTGGAACAGAACAAGGAAAAAAGCTGAAAGAGGCCTCCCAGATGCATTGAGTTCCTTGAACTTTTTTTGTTTAGCCTTTAGGAAATATAGGTTTTCATTACTTTTTCATGTCCACCTTTGCCATGTCTTCAAATTTTCCTTTCTCTTTAGCAGACGTGATCTTCCACTTCTCTGAGCACTTCTCAGAGAACTTTGAGAAGTTGACTGAGGCATTGGCTGCTTTTTCTTGTGCTCCTCCCAACAAGTTTGCACAAAGAATGCATATGAGGACATTTTGACTCTCAGCTTCTTAGAATCTCCTTTGCCCATGGTTAGTTATTTTTTCTCAGTGAGGCAGAGTCATCCAGTGCCCATCCAGCTCTCACTTGCCCCAGCGCTGTCTCTATGGAGCTCAGTGTACTGCCATAGCTGTGCCTCCATTCTTTATTTTTGTTAGGAAGTACTCTGTGATATTCTTTTCCCCCTCCTTCTTCCCCTCCTCTCTTTACCATCCCTCATCACATTCTCTTTTTACCATTCTTCCTGCCATACTCTTAGCATCATTCCCACCATCTTCTCTTCATTGTGTGATATTCTTTTTTACTGTAATGTGATTATGTACTGCATTAAAATATTAACTCTTTAGTGTGAATTACAGTAATATTATCTGGCCCCTTTGTTCATTCCTCACACACATCTGGCAAAACATTGACTCTGGATTAATAAAACCATCTGCCTTCTCCATTCGTACACATGGGCTCCTGAACATTGCTAGAGAAAATCATACAGTCTGTGCCTTGGAGCCACTAAAAATTGAGTTACCAACTTCAGCTCACCTTCAAGTTGCCTAGCAGCATTTCTACATGTACTACAACATCTCTTTAAGGCCCAAGAGATAAGGAATCCTAAGGTAATATCAAGTATATCATTGCAATGATGAGACAGGATTCTGGTTGGGCAGTAGAAAAAAGCTCCCCTCTCATCCACTCCTTCCATACTAAAACCCTTCCAAGACCATTTCTGCATGACCACGATGGTTTCCTTGATTCCATAATTGCCCCCTAATATCTCTTCTCCATATAAGAGCAGAGTAAGCCTTTAAAAATGCAAAGTTGACCAGATAATTCCCCTGCTTACTCTCAATGGCCTCCTGCCACACTTAAAATAAAATGCACTTCTTACTGAGGCCTATCAGACTTGACACAATCTGTCCGCTCCTCACTTCTTCCCTACTCCTCTCTATCCACACTGGTATTCTTGCTGATCTGCAAACCTGAAGCTCATGCCCACTCCTTTTCTGCTTGCTTCTCCTTTGGACTGGAACACTCTTCCTCGGAAGTGGACATGGTTCCCTTTATTTTTAAATTTACATATAGTATAATTTACTGTTTGTGATGTATACTTCTATGAATCCTGACATATGCCTAAAGTCATTAATCTATTCCCACAATCAAAATATAAAGCAGTGCAATCACTCCCCAAAACTCCCTCAGGCAGCCAATTTATAGTCAACCCCTTCCCCCACCCAGTCACAACCCCTGGCAACTACTTATGTTTTCTCCATCTCTATTGCTTTTAGACCCTAGTATTTTTATTCTAACCATTATTTGAGGTCTAGCTAGTCCTAATGTCTGCAGGAGTCATTCAAATCAGTACTTGAGAATTGCAAAATAATTCGTTAAACATGACTGAAAGAGTATTAACTTAAGTTTAGATACATTTAATAAACTAAATATAAGCTTTAATGGGAATGTGATGTAGATTCTCAGGGCAAAACCTCAGCTGAGCTGGTTAGAAGAATAATTTACATGCTGGCCTGGCTTGGGTCAGATTCTTCCTCTCCTAGTTTGTCAGGTTCCTGCTAATTCCCTTCCCAATATCTGTTCCTGTACCTCATAAATTACCTTTTTATATAATGGCCTTAGTACTAATTGCAGTATTTTCTTTGGATTTACTAAAGTCCAAAGATCCTTCCAAGCACTGAGTAACTGTTGCTGAATTGTTGAAGGTTACTCTCATGATGTCTGCAAAACGGTATTTGCCTGTGCAGTTCCTGCAGCTCCCAGTCTCTTTCCATTTGAGCCCTGCATTCTGAGTCAGATCCCTCTCTCAGGAACCAGTTGCTTCTTAACCTGAGTGTTCTGTGCTCTGGCCTTGGTTCTTTGGTTTGTCACATCTAAGTTTTGAGTATGCCCTGGGACAAGAGGGTTTAAATGTCAAAGTCAAACTTCCAGCCTAGTTACTGTGGCCTTATTGTATTACTGTTTGATTATATCACAGCCACTAATCATTCGCATCTACTAGGAACTCTGACCCATGAATTACATAGTGGCATTGAGTTTCCCATAAGTAGGAAATAAAAAATAACAAGAAAGCTCACAGGTTAGCTTCTGTACCTGCAGCTGTAGCATCAAAACCAGAAGTTAACAAATCTGGCAGGCTACGATTGTAAAGTGGCTTTAACAACCTTTGGTGATTCACAACATGGCTAAGGCCTTGTCTCGTGCATATTAGTGGAACTGTACTGTCTTTATTTCCTAGTTCCAGCCACTCTTCGCAATATTCCTGAGGGAGATATGTGTTCAAAGGGGCAAAGGAAAACAAAGGAACCCTTTAGTATTAGACTAGTATGACCATATGGCCAGGTTTGCCAGGATAACACTGGATATAAAGTATAATTATCATAGCACATTTTTTACTCTCAAAGTGTACCCATTCTGATGATAAATCATATGGCTACCCTAATTATGTACAGCAAGCATACACAACATATTACTCTCCCTATCTCCACAGCTCTGGAGGGAATAGGTAACTGAAGTTAAATGAGGTCATAAGGATTGGACTCTGATCTGACAGCAATAGTGTCCTTAGAAGAAACAACACCAGGGTGAGTCCTATTTCTCTCATGCACATGCTCGCTCTCTCTCTCTCTCTCTCTCTCCTCTCTCTCGCTCTCTCCTTCTCTCTCTATCTCTCTCTCTCCCCCCACACACAGAGAAGAAAGGTCACGTAAGGACATAGTAAAAAGGAAGCCCTCTGCAAGCCAGGAAGAGAGTCCTTACCAGAAACTAAACTGACTAGAACCTTGATCTGAGACTTTCCAGCCTCCAGAACTGTGAGAAAATAAATTTTTGTTGTCTAAGCTACTAAGTCTATTGTATTTTATTATGGTAGCTGGAGCTGACTAATATAGAGGTATAACAAAAATTATTGCCCTAAAGAAGCTTACACTTCAGCAGAGAATACACTCTGATTGCTTTCTAGAGAATAACTCTGTTGCAGCGGAAGTGAGCACCTAAATACTACCTAATCCTAGACAAAATAAAATGATAGTTAAAAAGGTGTTGCAATAAAAATGCCTATGAGGGTCCTGAACCTGTAGGTGTAGCATCAGGTACAGGGCTCAGGGGAGAGTAGTTAATTACAAGAATATGACACAGGTTTTAGAGAGGACATAGCAGAAAGAGGTTTGTCTCTCTTCATCCTGATATACTTCCTTAAATAGGTTATCCTGGCTCCACATTATACACCATGTTTTGACATGGACCACCTATTTCATATTCAACAAACCTATGCTTTGAATTGAACCTACCCATCCACCAGTCTTCTGACCACTGACTTTAACTTCCAACTTCTCCCCACCTGAAAGATATGATTCACAATAATATTTTCTTGGCCATAACACTGGCTCATACAAACTGGGCTTCTGCCTCCTTATCCTGGGAATTGATCTTAGGACCAATTTTGACTGTGCTCTCACCTGCTGACTCTCTCATTTGGTGCTACCATTTCCCTAAGTTTCTGCTGGGCCCAGACAATTTGATTTTGAGGATGAGAAATAAATTAACAGGAAAAACTGAAGTTTCAACATTAAAACTGAAATAAACATTCAAACCTGAGGAACAGCAAAAGCAAACATGAAAATCTTGAAAGGGTACCTTTTTATTATGGAAAGAAGAATGTGTGATTGAAATTTTTGCATGCTTTGTTCTCTGTGTTCTGAAATCTGCAATCAGAGCATCAGAAGTGGTTGAAATGCCCACTATGATCTGTGATTTGTCTTACGTAGCTATATTTCTTGTTTTGTTGACACAGTTGGTAAGAGTCTTCTGCTTGTGTATCACGGAAAGCATTATCATTAAAAACCCTTTGTTTGATATCTGAACCACTTAGTAATACAGTCTTAGTAATGAGAAACTTTAACTTAGCCATTCAAATGGTCAAGACGTTTTGAAAGGGTTTACTGTAGCCAATACAAAGGGGTTGGTCCTGCCTATGACCTAAGAAATTCTCAAATTTATAGTGATAATAGGGTAATACAGATTGATGATATAGATTTTTAAAATTTCATTTGCGAAACTTCCTCTCTGAGCAATACCGGTGGGATTTTTAAATACTGCTTTAAGCAATTAAATAATTTTCTTTTATGTTCTAAACCCAGGCA
Organism: Macaca mulatta; assembly: GCF_049350105.2. NCBI lineage: Eukaryota > Metazoa > Chordata > Mammalia > Primates > Cercopithecidae > Macaca > Macaca mulatta. The sequence continues at coordinate 33,629,263 of NC_133412.1, read as the reverse complement.
AACAGAGACACTGAAGACCTTTAATACAGTATGGATTTGGGCATGTTATGTTATTAGGGCTGTAATAGTGTAGAGTTCTTTAATCTCATTTGTTGAGTAGTCTTTTAACAACTGCATAAATTATTAATTATAAAACTGCACTAATGGGTTTATAACATAATGACATGTGTGACAATAATAGCACAAAGGAGGGAGGAAGAAATGGAACAATATCAGGGCAAATTTTTATATACTATTAAAATTACAGTGGTATTAATCTGAACTTGATTGCTTAAGTTAAGATGTTAATTGCAATCTCCAAGAAAACCACTGAGTATTTCTCAAAAAAAAAAGTAAAAGAAACAACAAGAGAATTAAAATTATATGCTAGATAATATTTATTTAACACAAAAGAAGGAAGTAATAAAGGAATAAAGAAACAAAAAAGACGAAAGACATACAGAAAACAAACTGAAAATAGCAGACGTAAATCCTACCTAATCAGTAATTTTATTAAATGTAAGCTAAACACTAATCAAATTTAGTGGACAAAACACTCTAATCAAAAAGCCAAGAACTGTAGAATAAATAAAAACATGATCCAACCATATGCTTCCTATAATATGATGCACTTTAGATTCAAATGTGCAAATAGGTTGAAAGAAAAAGATGATAAAACATATAGCATGCAAACAGTAAACAAAAAAGAATAGGAGCAGCTATATTTATATCAGATGAAATAAGCTTTAAAGCAAAAAGTGTTAACAGAGACAATGAAGGACTTTTTTAATAATAAAAGGATCAATGCATTAGGAACATAAATAAAAGGGTCAATTCAACAAACACAAAACAATTACAAATATATGTGCACCTAACAACAGAGCTCCAAAATACATGAAGTAAAACTTGAGAGAATTGAAAGAGAAATAAGACAATTCAACAATAATAGAGATTTCAATAGCCCACTTTCAATGATGGATAGAACAAATAGACTATCAACAAGAAAGCAGAAGATTTGAAAAATGCTATAAACCAAGTAGACCTAATAGACATCTATGAACACTCTACTTCAAACAGTGATATACACATTCTTCTCAAGTGCACACGATATATTCTCCAGAAAAGATCATATGTTAGACCATAAACAAGCCTCAATAAATGTGTCCTCCAACAAAAATGTAATAAAATTAAAAATCAATATGAGAAAGAAATTTGGAAAATTCTCAGATATGCGTACATTGAATGACATAATCTAAAATAATCAATTGGTCAAAGATGAAATCACAAGGGAAATTAGGAAATACCTTGAGATGAATGAAAATGGACATACAATATATGGAACACAATTAAGCTATACTTAGAAATGTCTAGCTATAAAGGCCTATATTTAAAAAAACATCTCAAATAGAAAGCCTAAATGTCTGCCTTGATAAACTAGAAAAAGGGTAGTAAACTAAATTCAAAGCAAGTAGAAGGAGAAAAATAATAAAGATTAGAGTAGAAATAAATAAAACAGAAAATAGAAAAACAATAGAGAAAATCAACAATGCTAAACATTAGTTCTTTGATATGATTCACAAAACTGACAAACCTTTAGCTAGACTGAAAAGGAAAAGAGAGGGGAAGACTTAAATTGCTAACATAAAGAATAAAGAAGGGGGTGGATATCTGCTTACCTTACAGAAACTAAAAGGACTATAAGGGAATGAATAATTGTTTGCCAATGAACTCAGTAGCTTAGATGAAATGAGAATATTCCTAGAAAGACAAACTAGTCAATTTGACTTGAAAATAAAGAGAAAATCTGAATAGATTCATAACAAGATACTGAGTTTATAATAATAATTAAAAACTTCCCACAAAAATCCCAAGCCCAGATGCTTTACCAATAAATTCCACTCAACTTTTAAAGAATTAACACCAATGTTTCTCAAGCTTTTCCATTAAAAAAATAGAACAGGAGAGAATACTTCCCAATTCATTCATTACCACCATACCAAAACCAAAGATTTCACAAGAGAAAAAAATCTGCACACCAGTATTCCTTATGAATGTGGATGTTACAACCATCAACAAAATATCAGCAAAACCACATCCGGCCATATAAAATACCCAGTGTTTGACACCATGACAAACTGGGATTTATTCTAAGAATGCAAAGTCAGGTAAACATCTGAAAATCAACTAATATAATACCAATAGAATTTAAGAAAAAACACAGAATCATCTCGATAAACACAGAAAAAATGGACAAATTCCAACAACCTTTCTTAATAAAAAAAACCTCAGCAAATTAGGAATAGAAGGGAATTTCCTCAACCTAATGAAAAACCATCCATAAAAACCCTACAGCTAGTATCAAACTTGATAGTGAAAGTCCTAATGTTGTTAAGATGGTAACACTCCCCCAAATGATCTGCAGATTCAAAATTTCTGTCAGAATTCCAGATGGCATGTTTTATGTAGATTGACAAGCTTATCATAAAATTCATATGGCAATACAAGGAATCCAGAATAATCAAAATAATCTTGAAAAAGGACAAAGTTGAAGGACTCACAGTTTCTGATTTTGAAACTTACTACAAAGCCACACTAATGACAGTGCAGTACTGGCATAAGATTAAATATATAAATCAATGGTAAAGAACTGGGAATATAGGAAAAAAAGTCCTTCTACTTATGGTCAATTGATTTTCAGCAATGGTATAAAATAATTCAATGGCAAAGGTAATCATTTCAATGAATCATCCTGGGACCACTGGATGCCCTTACACAAAAAATAAAGTTGGACCCTTTCCTCATACACTATACAAAAATTAATTCAAAATGAATCATAGGCCTAAATGTAAGAGCTAAAACCATAAAACTATTAGAAGAAAACAGGAGTAAAAAATTCCTTGGATCAGGAATGATTTCTTAGATATGATACCAAAAACACATGCAACAGAAGAAAAAAATAAACTGGACATTATCAAAATTAAAAGCTTTTGTGTTTCGAAGGACATCATCAAGAAAGTGAAAAGACAACCCACAGAGTGAGAAAAACATTTGCAAATCATATATCTAATAAAGATCTAATATCCAGAATAAAGCACTCTTACAACTCAACAAAACACCAATAATTCAATTAAAGAATGGGCAAAGGATTTGAATAGACATTTCTCCAAAGAAGACAAATAGTCAATAAGCATATGAAAAGATGCTCAACACCATTAGTCATCAGCAAATGCAAACTGAATGACAATGAGATACCATTTCACACCCAATAGGATGACTATAATAAAAAGATGGAAATAACAAGTATTGGCAAGGATGTGCAGAAATTGGAACCCTATACACTGCTGGTAAAATGTAAAATACTGCAGCTGCTTTGGAAAACAGTTTGGCAGTTCCTCAAGAGTTAAATGTGGTTACCTAAAGACCCATCGTTTTCACTCCTAGATATATACTGATGAAAACTGAAAATATGTCCATGGACAAACTTGCACAGATGTTCACAGTAGCATTATTCATAATAGCTAAAAGGTAGAGACAACTCAATTGTCCATCAACTAATGAATGGATAAACAAAATATGATATAACCAGTCAACGAAATATTACTAGGCTATAAAAATAAGTGTACTGATCCAAACTACAACACGGATGAACTTGGAAATATTAGACTAAGTTAAAGATGCCAGACACAAAAGGCTATATATAATTCCATTTCTGTGAAATGTCCAGAATAGGCAAATCCATAAAGACAGAAAGTAGATTACTGGTTTCCAGAGACTCAGAGACTGGGGGCAGGGGAGAATTACGAGTATATGTTAATGAGTATGAGGTTTCTTTTGGGGGTGATTAAAATGTCCTAAAATTAGACCTTGGTGATTGCACAACCCTGCAAATACACTAAAAACCACTGCACTGTATGATTTAAAAGGGTGAATTTTATGGTATGTAATTTATGTCAACAAAGCTGTTATATTTTAAATGCCTGGCAAACATTGGACATTTAATAAATGTAGGTTGGTTTTATTCCCATCAACCTCAATTCAAATCACAGAGCTGAGGCTATTTCCTGCCCAGAGTTTTACAAACCTTTTATCTCTTCCGTCCTGGCAGTGGCCAGGTGGTACCACCTGGGGATAGACAGTGAGGGAAATTGGAAACAGCTGTCCAGATTGGTGGGCTAGGGAGAGGAGCTGCAGTAAAGCATGGGGAATCCAAAACTGGGGAACAGATGCAGGCTCTTGTTAGAGGCTGTTTAGACAATAAGCTTGGGGAAAGGGTAGAGGATAAACATTGAGACAAGAGACCAGTGGCCTGTGATCTGAGGCACCTTAATTCAGTTAACAGCTTCTTATATCCCTCTTTCTGAGTTTCATTAGGCTGCCAACTTGATTTCTTAGAAAGCTAGGGCAGGTGTCCTACTGCCGGTACTCACATATATTTAGTCATTTTCCTCCCAGGAAGCTGTATTTTAGATAAATACTTACGTTACTGAGCACAGCCAGGAAGAACAAAGAGAGTTGAGATTTTAAACTACCCTGGATAAGAGTGAAAAAAGACTGTTGAAATTTATTGGGCATATTAGCAACGGGTAAACTAAATATAACTGTATTAATGGCTGGTATAAGTTTCTTTTAATTTTTAATGTTTCATGGGTACATAGTAGGAGTATGTATTTATGGGGTACATGAGATATTTTGATACAAGCATGCAATGCATAATAATCACATCAGAGTAAATGGAGTATCTATAACCTCAAGCATTTATCCTTTCTTTATGTTACAAACATTCCGATTATAGTCTTTTAGTTATTTTTAAAATGTACAATAAATTATTGTTGACTGTAATCACCTTGTTGTACTATAAAATACTAGATGTTAGTCTAACCATATTTTTGTATCCGTTAAATATCCCCACTTCCCCCAACTCTAAACCCCTTCCCAGCCTCTGGTAACCATTATTCTACTCTCCATATCCATTTGTTCAATTGTTTTAAATTTAGCTCCCACAAATGAGTGATAACATGCAAAGTTTGTCTTTCTGTGCCTGGCTTATTTCACTTAACATAATGACCCTCATTTCCATCCATGTTGTTGCAAATGACAGAATCTTGTTCATTTTTATGGCTGAATAGTACTCTACTGTGTATAGGTACCACATTTTCTTTATCTGTTCATTTATTGATGGACACTTAGGTTTCTTCCAAATCATGGCTATTGTGAATAGTACTGCGATGCACATGGAAGTGCAGATATCTCTTTGATATACTGATTTCTGGTTTTTTGGGTTTTTTTGTTTGTTTGTTTGTTTTTGGCTATGTACCTATCAGCCTAGCAGTGGCATTGCTGGTAGTTTTATTTCTAGTTTTCTGAGAAACCTCCATACTGTTCTGCATAGTGGCTGTACTAATTTACATTTCTTTCAGCATACATAAAGCTGAAAGAATTTTACAATGAAGAATTTTACAATGAAGACCTATATACCCACTACCCAGGTTCTGCCATTAGCAATTTATTTATTTATTTATTTACTTTTACTGTTATTTTGTGTGCTTTCTTTAAAAAAAAATGTTTTTATTATACTTTTAAGTTCTAGGGTACATGTGTACAACATGCAGGTTTGTTACATATGTATACATGTGCCATGTTGGTGTGCTGTACCCATTAACTCATCATTTACATTAGGTATATCTCCTAATGCTATCCCTCCCCGCTCCCCACACCCCACAACAGGCCTGGGTGTGTGATGTTCCCCTTCCTGTGTCCAAGTGTTCTCATTTTTCAATTCCCACCTATGAGTGAGAACATGTGGTATTTGGTTTTTTGTCCTTGTGATAGTTTGCTGAGAATGATGGTTTCCAGCTTCATCCATGTCCCTACAAAGGACATGAACTCATCTGACAAGGGTTTAATTTCTTACTTCTGCACATAGATACTCAGTTTTCCCAGCACCTTTTATTGAAAAGACTATCTTTTCCTCCGTGTATGTTCTTGGCATTTTTGTTAAAAATGAGTTCACTATAGATTTATAAATTTATTTCTGGGTTCTCTGTTCTGTTCCTTTGGTCTATTTGTCTGTTTGCAGGTACCATGCTGCTTTGATTACAATAGCTCTATAATATAATTTTAAGTCTGGTAATGAGATTCCTCCAATTTTGTTCATTTTGCTCAAGGTGGCCTTGGCTATTCTGGGTCTTCTGTGGTTCCATATAAATTTTAGGATCATTTTTTCTACTTATGTGAAGAATGCCAGTGGTGTTTTCATAGGAATTGCAATGAATCTGTAGATTGTTTTGGATAATGTGGACATTTAAACAATATTCACTCTTCCAATCTATGAACATAGAATATTTTTCCATGTTTTGCGTCTTCTCAATTTCTTGCATCAGTATTTTATAGTTTTTATTGTAGAGATCTTTTACTACTTTAGTCTATTCCTAGGTATTTAATTGTATTTGTAGCTAATGTAAATGGGGTTACATTCTCGATTTCTTTTTCAGATTGTTAACTGTTGGCATATAGATATTCTACTGATTTGCTTGAGCCACAGGAGTTCCAGACCAACCTGGGCAACATGGCAACACTCCATTTCTACAAAAAAAAAAAAAAATTAACCAGGCATGGTGGTGTATGCCTGTGGTCTCAGCTACTCAGGAGGCTGAGGCGGGAGGATGGTTTGAACCCAGGAGGATGAAGATGCAGTCAGCCATAATTGCACGACCACACTCTAGCCTGAGTGACAGAGTGAAACCAAAACCAGACAAAGACACATCAAAGAAAGAAAATTACAGGCCCATATCTCTGATGAAAATTGATGGGAAAATTGTCAACAAAATACTAGAAAACTAAATTAAATGACACATTAAAAAGATCATTCATCATGACTATGACCATCATGGGATAAAGTGGGATTTATCCCATGAATGCAAGGATGGTTCTACACACACAGATCAATCAATGTGATACATCACAGCAACAGAATGAAGGACAAAAACCATATTATCATCTTAATACATGCTGAAAAAAATTTGATAAAATTCAACATCATTTCATAAAAACCCTCATAAAACTGGATACAGAAGGAAGCTACCTCAACAAAATAAAAACCTTATATGACAGACCCATAGCTAGTATCATACTGAATGGGGACTGAAAGCCTTTCCTCCAAGATCTGGAACAAGACAAGGATGTCCACTTTGACCACTGTTATTCAGCACAGTACTGGAAGTCCTAGCTAGAGCAAACAGACAAGAGAAAGAAATAAAGGGCATCCAAATTGGAAAGGAAGAAGTCAAAATATCCTTGTTTTAATAATGATTGCACCACTACACTCCAGAGTAATGCTGGCCTTGTAGAACGGGTTTGGAAGTATTCTCTCTCCTTCTATTTTCTAGAATAGTTTGAATAAAATTGGTATTAGTTCTTTAAGTGTTTGCTAGAATTCAACACTAAAGCCATAAAATCCCATGCTTTTCTTTGCTGGGAAACTTTTTATTACAGCTTTGATCTCATGACTTGTTACTGGTTTGTTCATGTTTTGGATTTCTTCATAGTTCAATCTTAGTAGGTTGTATGTGAATAGAAAGTTATTCATTTCTTCTAGGTTTTCCAATTTATTGGCATATACTTGCTCATGATAGTCTCTAATGATCCTTTGAATTTCTGTGGTATTGGTTGAAATGTTTCCTTTTTCATCTGTGATTTTATTTGGGTCTTCTCACTTTTCTTATTCTTGATAAAGTTTCATAAATTTTCTTTTCAAAAAATCAACTTTTCCTTTCACTGATCTTTTGTATTGTCCTTTTCATTTCCATTTCATGTATTTCTGCGACTCATATTGTGTTTTGTTCACTTTTGCTTTTCTAGTTCTTTATGATGCATCACTGCGGTGTATTTGAAATATTTCTTCTATTTTGATGTAGGTACTCATTGCTATAAATTTTGGTCTTAGTACTTATTTTGCTGTATCTCATAGGTTTTGATATGGTGTGTTTCCATTTTCATTTGTTTCAAGAAATTTTTAAGTTTCTCTCTTAATTTCTTCATTGATCTGTTGGTTATTCAGGAGCACACTATATAATTTCCATGTATCGGTATCATTTCCAAATTTCTTATTACTAATTTCTAGTTGTATTCTATTGTGGTCAGATACTTAACATTATTTCAATTTTTCTGAATTTTTAAAGACGTGTTTTGTGGCCTAACATATGGTCTACCCTTGAGAACGATCTGTATGCTGAGGAGAAGAATGTATATTCTGTAGCTATGGATTAAGTGTTCTATAAACTTTCATTAGGTGTATTTGGTCTATAGTACAGATAAAGTCCAATGTTTCTTTGCTGATTTTCTACCTGGGTGATCTGTCCAATGCTGTAAGTGGTGTTGAAGTCCCCAACTATTATTGTATTGGGGTCTATCGCTCTCTTTAGCTCTAATAATATTTGCTTTCTATATCTGGATGCTCAAGTTTTAGGTGTGTACCTGTTAACAATTGTTTTATCCTGTTGTTGAATTGACCCCTTTATAATTATACAATGACTTTCATCCCTTTTTATAGTTTTTGGTCTGAAATAGATTTTGTCTGATGTAAGTATAGTGACTCCTACTCTTTCCTGGTTTCCATTTACATGAAACATCTTTTTCTATCCCTGTATTTTCATTCTATGTGTGTCTTTATAGGTGAAGTGTGTTTCTTGGAATAGGCAACCAATTATTGGGTCTTCTTTTTTAATCCATTCAGCCACTCCGTGTCTTTTGATTAAAGACTTTAGTCCATCTACATTAAATGTTGTTATTGATAAGAACTTACTCCTGCCATTTTTGTTATTTGTTTTCTGGTTGTTTTGTAGTCTTCGTTTCCTTCCTTCTTTTCTTTCTTTTATTTTGTGAAAGTGATTTTTTTTTTTTTCTGGCAGTATGTTTTACTTTCTTGCTTTTTATTTTTTGTGTATCTTTTGTAGGTTTATTTTGTTTTATTTTGCTTTTGAGACAGGGTCTGGCTCTGTTATCAAAACTGGACCGCAGTGGTGCAATCATGGCTCACTACAGCCTTGATCTCCTGGGCTCAAGTGATCCTCCCACCTCAGCTTCTTGAGTAGCTGGGATCACAGGTGCATGCCAGCACACATAGCTATTTTATGTTCGCGCCTGTGTCTGTGTGTCTGTGTGTGTGTGTGTGTGTATGTGTGTGTAGACAGTGTCTTGCTCTGTTGCCCAGGCTGGTCTTGAACTCCTGGACCCAAGCAATCCTCCTGTTTTGGCCTCACAAAGTGGTGGGATTACAGGCATGAGCCACTGTGCCCAGACTGTTGGAGGTTTTCTGAGGTTACCACGGGACTTGGAAATAACATCTTATAACCCATGATTTTAAACTAATGAAAACTTAACACTGATAGCAAAAGCAAAGTAACTAACAAATAAGCAAATAGAAAACTAATAAAAACTCTACAATTTTATCCCCCTGCTTTTTAACTTCTTTCTATTTCTATTTTATTATACTATGTCTTTTAAAGTTGTAATTATTCATTTTGATTGGTTCTTCTTTTAGTCTTTCTACTCAAGACATGAGTGCTTTGCACATAATTACAATGTTACAATATGCTGTGTTTGTCTGTGTACTTACAGTTACCAGTGAGTTTTCTACCTTTAGATAATTTCTTATTGCTCACTAATGTCCTTTTCTTTCAGATTGAAGAACTTCCTTTAGCATTTCTTGTAGGACAAGTCTGGTGTTGATGAAGTTCCTCAGTTTTTGTCTAGGAAAGTCTTTATTTCTCCTTAATGTTTGAAGGATACTTTTACTGGATATAGTATTCTAGGGTAAAAGTTGTTTTTTTAATTTTTTTTTCCTTCAGCACTTTAATGTCATTCCACTCTCTCCTGGTCTATAAGGTTTAGAATGAGAAGTCTGCTGCCAGATGTATTGAAGCTCTTTTTTACATTATTTTTTTCTCTTGCTGCTTTTAGCATCCTTTCTTTATCCTTGACCATTGGGAGTTTGATTATTAAACGCCTTTTGGTAGTCTTCTTTGGGTTACATCTGCTTAATATTGTATAACCTTCTTATACTTGAATATTGATATCTTTCTCTGAGTCTGGAAATTTTTCTGTTATTCTTCAAGGGCAATAGCTCTTATATTTGCCCTTTCGAGCCTATTTTCTAGATCTTGTAGGCATGCTTCATTCATTTTTCTTTTGTCTTCTAGCCTGTCTTCAAGCTCACTAATTCTTTCTTCTGCTTCTCCAATTCTGCTGTGGAGAGACCAACACTTTCTTTAATATACCCATTGCATTTTTCAGCTCTAGAATTTCTGCTTCTTTTTCATTATTCCTTCTCTGTGTTATCTTAAATTTCACTGAGCTTTCTCAAAAAAGCTATTTTGAATTCTCTGTCTGTAAGGTCACATATTCTTTTCACTCTGTGTGTGATTTGTCAACCAGGTGCTTTATTTAATTCATTTGGTAAGGTCACATTTTCCTGAATGGTCTTGATGCTTGTGGATATTCTTCAGTGTCTGGGCACTGGAGAGTTATTTGCTGTAGTCTTCACAGCCTAGGCTTGTTTGTACCTGTTCTTCTTAGGAAAACTTTCCAAGTATTCAAAGGGAATTGAGCTTTGTGATCTAAGTATTTGGTCGCTGCAGCTATAGCTTCACTAGGGCCAGGTAGAGACTTTTGCTTTACTTTTCCCCAAACAAATGAAGTGTCTCTCTCTCTCTCTCTCTCTCTCTCTCTCCCCCCCTTTCTCTCTCTCTCTCTCCCCACCCCACCCCCTCCCCCCCCCCGTTTCTCTCTCTCTCTCTCTATGCTGAGCTGCTTGGAGCTGGAGGAGGGATGACACAAGCACCCCTGTGGCCACCACTGGGACTGTGCTGGGTGAGACCCAAAGCCAGCACAAAACTGGGTCTCACACAGAGCCCACAGCAACCACTGCCTGGCTTCTGTTTATGTTCCCTCGAGGTCTAAGGGCTCTACAATCAGCAAATTGCAAATCCAGCCAGGCTTCTGTCTAGAAGGCAAATCCAGTCATGCATGGCAACTTCAGGGCAGCAAGCTCCACCTGAGCCCAGGGTGGGTCCAGAAATGTCATATAGGAGCCAGGGCCTGGAGTCATGAACCTTATGAACCTATTTGGTATTCCATTATAGGTTCATTATCCTTATGAACCTATTTGGTGTGTCTGAACTGGCACCCAAGCAACAAAACAATGTCCTTCTCACTCTTTCCTTTCCTTCCCTCAAGTAGAAGGAGTATCTCCTCATGGCCATCATCACCCCAGGGCCCATAGTAAGTACTGCCTGGCTACTGCCGATGATCAAGGCCCAAGGGCTCTTCAACTTGTGGTGAATGCTGCCAGTCCTAGATCTTTACCTTCAGGGAAGTAGGCTCCCTTCTGGTCCAGGGTGGGTCAAAAAATGCCATCCAGGAGTGAAGGACTGGAACTAGGGACCCCAGGAGCCCCCTTGGTGCTGTACCTCCTTGTCGCCAAGTCAATATTTAAGCTGAAAGACAAAGTCTCCTTTACTCTTTTCTCTCCTTTCCACAAGCAGAGTCTCTCCTCATGGCCACTGAAAGCCAACATGATACTGTGTCTCACTCAAGGCTCCTGGTGAGTATGCCTGGCTACCACTGATTATTCAGGGCCCAGGGTCTCTTTAGTCAACAGGTGATTAATCCTGCCAGAACTGCATCCTTTCCTTCAAGGCAGCAGGTTCTCTTCTGGCTCAGGGTGTGTCTAGAAATGTCATTTTGGAGTAAGGGCCTGGAATGGAGGCCTCATGACTCTGCCCAGTACCCCACTGTACTGTGGTTTAACTGGTATGCAAGTGGTAAGACAAAGTCCTCTTTACTCTTCTCTCTCTTCTCCTCAAATGGAAGTAAGGGGTATCTCCTGGAGCTTCGAGTTGAGCTACCTGGGTTTAGAGGAGAGGTGACACAAGCACTCCCTTGGCCACCCCAGCTGGTATCTTGCTAGGTCATGTGTACCCCAAGTCCACTGGCTCTGAGCCTAGAACAGCACCAGGATTTGACCAGGAATTCCAGTTCTTGTGGCCTAGACTGCTTTTCGTGGTTATTTAGGGACCCTGAGTGTTTTCGCCAATGGTAGGAGAGCTAGCCAGAACTCAGGTTCTGACCACTGGCTACATTCTGCACTGTGTTGCTTCTTCTGCGACAGGGCAGTACTGAGTTCCAATGCAAAGTTATACAATCACTGTGTTCTCCCTTCTGCAAGCGCACAAATTCTATTTCTGTGGCACAGGGCCATTGCTACTGCTGGGGCATGGTGGAGGAGTGGTGTCAGCAATTACAGACTCTCTTTCCTTCTCTCTTCAGTACTTCTTTCATTGATATAATATTAAAACTAGGGGCCGGGCGTGGTGGCTCAAGCCTGTAATCCCAGCACTTTGGGAGGCCGAGACGGGTGGATCACGAGGTCAGAAGATCGAGACCATCCTGGCTAACACGGTGAAACCCCGTCTCTACTAAAAAAAAAAAATACAAAAAAACTAGCCGGGGCGGTGGCGGGTGCCTGTAGTCCCAGCTACTCGGGAGGCTGAGGCAGGAGAATGGCATGAACCCGGGAGGCGGAGCTTGCAGTGAGCCGAGATCGCGCCACTGCACTCCAGCCTGGGCGACAGAGCGAGACTCCGTCTCAAAAAAAAATAATAAAAAAAATTAAAACTAGGTACTGTGATCACTCACCTGATTTTTGGCTCTCATGAAGGTGTTTTTTGGATGGATAGTTGCTCAATATGGCATTCCTTGAGGGGGTTTGGGGGGAACAATTGCTGGAACATTCTATTTGGTCATCTTCCTACTTAACTTTTAATTGTGATGCAATAATTTATTCAGATAAAAAATGTAATGATGTAATCAACAACGGTAAGCAATTCTTGTAGGAACAGAACTAAAATATATTAATAATTGATTGTTTATTGGACACTGTGTTAAGTACTTTTTCAAACAAGATTGAGAAAGATAAAGCCTAAGAGAGAGCCTAATCTTATGATTGGACAACAGTGGCCTTTGAAAAGCAGTTTCATTAGAGAGGTAAACCAGAGTTGGTAGGATTAAATAATGAGTGAACATTGAAAAAGTGAAAGTAATGTGTATGGGCTCCTTCTTCAAGTTCAGCAATAAAGGGATGGACAGATGAGGCAGCTTGAGGAAATGGCAGGGTAAAAAAAATCATAGTAACTTATTTTTCTATTATATAATATGGGCCCAGTGTAGATACTTTGGAAGAACAGAGAATTATAAAGAAAAAATAAAATGGTTTATGAGCTTTAAATAAAAATAAACAAACTACAAGTCTATACTTCCTACATAAGTTCATATCAAAGAAACCTGAATACTAAGCTATTTAAAAGTTAGTATACAATTTAGATTTCTAACTAATCAAAGTATATTTCTATTAAGAATAAAAAAAGGAGAGGTCAAAAAGTGACTTTTTAAAGGGAGAGATTTATTTGAAGAAAAATTGTGGAAGTGGCTAAAGGTACCTGATACTGCTCAAATATTATTTTCCTTGTTAATATCAAGAAACTTTTGTTGATAGAAGTGGTCTAGAAATTTAGAATGAAAATAGGGTGGTACCATCTCAAATACTTTTTTGTAAAGGAGATGTAGTATAAATAAAATAAATTACAATAGCCATAATTGTTCCATGCAGATCACATAATCAACAAGGCAGAAGCAACTTGGTGGGGTATTAAAATAGCTGAGCCAATCAGATTGTATGTTCTTGTTATTTGGAACATCCAGACCTAACCGGCAATAAGCATACATTCAGTATTCGTGCTTTCATTCATGTTTTAAAAAGTGCCTACTATGTGCAAAATGTTTCCCTAGAGCCTGTGATAGACATAAAGAACTACGGCACAGTAGTTGGCCTCAGGACAGGTACAGTCTAGTTGGAGAAGATAAGACATTACCAAATGCTGTCTTTTAATTTAGAAATTTTGTAGTGGCCAGGCACGGTGGCTCACGCCTTGTATCCCAGCACTGCGGGAGGCCAAGACGGGTGGATTGCCTGATGTCAGGCGTTTGAGACCATTCTGGCCAACATGGTAAAACTCTGTCTCTACTAAAACTACAAAACTTAGCCGGGCGTGGTGGCTCACATGTGTAATCCCAGCTATTCAGGAGGCTGAGGCAGGAGAATCGCTTGAACCAGGGAGGCAGAGGTTGCAGTGAGCTGAGATCGCACCACTGCACTCTAGCCTGGGCAACAGAGTGGAGAAAAAACCAAAAGAAATTGCAGGGGCCTTTGAAAACAGTATGCTGAGAATAGATAGGGCTCAAGGACAGTATCTCCAATTGAACTTTTAATGAACTCCCATAGGCGCCAAGAAGGCGGGCAGATAAGGAAGAGCATAGAAACAAAGAACTGAGTAGAAGGTTACATCTGGGAAAAGAAAGTTTGTTTTGCATTGCATTCTTTCTGCTGACGTGGGGTTTATGGAGTATAAATAAAGTGAGGCGGAGGCGCTGAGCACGGCCGCCATGTTCTCTGTGTGTCTTTGTCTTTTGTGTGTTCTTTCATTCTCCACCACCCCCGGCACGGACCCCAACAAGTGGCGCAGCGAGCAGGGTCAGCACGGGTGAGTAGGGGAGAACAAGAAGGGGAACCCCCTAGGGGCGGGTAAGGCCCAGATATTGTTAAGGGGAACCTTCTTAAGCTTTCATTATGGGGAATTCCATCTCTCTGGCCTCAGAATATTTACAGCTGTTTCAAGGACTATTGCTGTCTATAGGAGTAGAAGTGAAAGAAAAAGACTTTGAAGTGATTGTTTGCCCATGTTGAACAACATTGTTACTGGTTTCAGTATCAGACTAAAGTGCAGCTGAATCGCAGAGAATGGTTACAGGTAGTAAAAACTCTGCTTAGAGCTCTCCAGTTAGGGGATATTATGCCTCTAAAATTGTGGACCTTGTGTGACTCTATCACTCAGACATTAGAGTTACTTGAGACTGATTCAGAGTGTGGTAATGTAGCCACAGGAGGAAAGGTATCTGAGGATTTGGAAAAATAAATAAATAAATAAATAAATCTGAAATGGAGCCCATTTGTGCCAGGATAACAGAGGATGGGGGGGTAGCAAAAGGGGGAGAAGAGAAAAAGCCAGCTCTTCCTTCTTCTAAGGGAAATTCTGACATGCAGAGTATTATGGAAATGCTTCAACAAATATTACAGATATATTCTTCTAATTCACCTTTGCGAGCTTTCCCTGTTTCTTTTCCTTCTGCCCTGTTAAAAGAGGATTTTCCAGTGCCTCCAACCCCCCGGCTTCCTTATCTTTACCTTTGTTTGGCAAAGTTGAAGCCCTGTTCACATCAGACATACTTTAAATTTATACTAAACACCTGTTTAATATGTCAAAACCAGTGTATATGTATATCTTGTTGTTTGTTAAAATATTATGAGTATTTCAATAGTTAATAAATAAGCACATTAATATTAACTATTAATATTAATATAGTATTAATAACCCCAGCTAGGAAATTGTTATGTTATAGGGGTGCATAGGTTCCACCAATTTACACTCCAAACAGAAGTTGAGTATTCGAGTTGCTTAACACATTAACTACCTCTTGATATTTTCTGTGTTTTTAAATTTTAACCATTGTATTGTGTATGTAATGATTCTCAATTTGGTATTAATATACATATTTCCTAGTGAGTAATGATGTTAGACATATAGGTTTATTGTCATTTCTTTGTTCTGCTACTTTTGGTTGGGTTATTTACCTTTTCCTATTAATATGTTGGGATTCTTTATATTTGGGGATATGAGTATTATTATATATTATATATACTTTTAATTAAAAAAAAATTTAAGGAGCTGGATCTGTTTCCAATTATTTGTGCTTCTTTTGCTCCTAATGCTCAGTTTTCAAATGGTGGCAATAATGTCCAATTTAATGCCTTACAAATAAATTTTTAAAAAGAAATGAAAGCTGCCATTTCTAACTATGGACCTCAATCTCCTTTTATCCTTGGTCTTCTTGATATTTTTCATCAGAAAATTTGATAATTCCTATAGACTGGAAGACTTTGGCGAAGGCTTTTCTTGATCGTTCTCAGTGGTTACAATTGCACAGCTGGTAAATGAACAAGGCACATGTATAGGCTAGGAAAAATTTTATGTGTGATCCCCCTGGACCCACTGAGGAACAACTCACAGGCACGGGCCAATATGCTACTCTTAATGCTCAGGCTGGTCTAGATGATGTTGCCCTTACTCAAATCAAGACTTTGTTTTTAAGGGCCTGAAATAAGGTAGAGATAACAGGAAAATGTTCCCTTTCCTCTGTGAAGATTTTATAGGGCACAAATGAACCATATCTATATTTCGTAGCCCATCTTCAGGATGCTGTCTTCAAAATTGTGGGTGCTGGCCTTGCTTCAAAAATTTTGTTACAAACATTGTCTTTTAAAAATGCTTATGCTGACTGTTAAAAATTGTTAAAATCGTTAAAGGCCAATGGGGCCAATTTAGATAAATATATTAAAACTTGTGTTAGTGTTGGAGGGGCTATTTATCATGCTCAATTATTTGCTGGAGCTTTGTCTAAAGCCTTAAAAGGAAATAACAAACAAGGTGTTTGCTTTCAGTGTGGTAAACCTAGACATTTCAAAAAAGAATGTCATAAAAATTGAACACTTTTATCCCTCAAGGCAGAAAGCTGCCTTCAGAGGTGTACAAATATTGTGGTAAAGGTCGACATTGGACAAATAAATGTCGTTCCAAAACTGATAAAAGTGGAAATTTACTGTCTCCTCTCCTGGGAAACGGGAGTCGGGGCCCACAGGCTTGGGGCCCCAACAATTACAATACAAGTCTACTACAATATTCAGTGAGCAATGGCCTACAACATTAAGGAATAAATTCAAGTCCTCCTTAAGGATCCCACACCTTACCCCAGTTTCTCAGCTTTATGCGGCAACTAAGCAGAGCGCCGCTGCTGACTTAGCTATTACTCAGCCTTATACTTTGTCTCCTAATAGAGGAGTATATAAATTAGCTATTAGAGTGTGTGACCCTTTGCCAAAAGGACATGTAGGACTTTTGTTAGGTCAAAACAACAGTGCTATACGGAAGTTAATGATGATTCCAGAAATCATTGATCTTGATGTTACTAATAAAATTCTTATTATGGTACAAGTTTCACAATTTATACGCCTAGAGGCAGGGGAACGTATTCTCAATAGGGAGGATTTGGTAGCACAGAAAAAACTGTTTTTTGGGAAACTTTAGTTTCTAATCAAAAGCCCTTATGTTCATTGCATATTAATGGAATAGTTTTTAAAAGGTTAATTGATATGGGGGTGAATATGTCTATTATTTGTTTAAATTAGTGGCCTATACAATGGGAAAAAAGACAAGTTTCAGTTATACTCACTGGCTTGGGTGCTGCTTCTGTGATTTATCAAGATGTAGAACCTTTAACCTGTGTCGGTCCTAAAGGTCAACAAGGTCAAGTGTTTTTTTTTATTTTTATATTGTTCCTATCAATATTAATTTTCGGGAACAAGATCTTTCACAACAATTTGCTGCTTTTTTAAACATTCCTCATATTTCCTCAGCTGCCAAAAATATGATGTTCAAAATGGGCTACAATCCTTTAAACTCATAGCCACCACTCCTATTTAGGTGAAACAGTGACCATTATTTAAAGAAATACTTAGGACTCTAAAAGAGCAAGTCAAAAAACAAATGGCCAAGAGGAATATAAAGCCACGTATTTCTGCATGGAATTCCCGTCTTTGTCTTGTCTTAAAACTATAAATGTTTACATTAAACCTAGGGAAAGTTTACAGCCTGGTCTTCCTAATCCTGCCCTTATCCCACAAAGTTAAAACCAGAGAAAAGCAGCAAGATGCTTTTGTATCATTACAAACTCAGCTTTCTTTCTACTCACTTAATATTGCCACAGAAAAAATTTACCTGGATTTTCTTATTCAATATTTAGGTTATACCTTGGGGGCACAAAATATTCGACCCCAAAAAATTCAAATTCGATGTGATCATTTAAAAACATTAAATGATTTTCAAAAGTTTCTAGGAGACATTAATTGGATGCGTCCTGTTTTAGGAATACCAACATATCAGTTATAACATCTTTTTTCTATTCTAGAAGGAGACAGTCACTTGGACAACTCACGCCATTTAACTCCTTTGGCTTTACAGGAACTCCAGCTTGTTGAAGAGCAACTTCAAAAGGCCCTTCCTTTTGTTTATTTCATACTTTACCTTCTCCCACAGGAATGATTCATCAAACTAATCGACCACTAAAATGGATCTTTTTGTCCAATAAAATATCTAAATGCTTGGCTACTTATATCGATCATTTAGCTGAACTGATCATCAAAGGACAGCATCACTGTGGACAACTTTGGGGAGGAGATCCTTCCTTAATTATCTCTCAATTCACTCATAGTCAGATCACTTATCTTCTTGCAACTTCTGATTCTTGGCAAGAAGCTTCATCAATCTTGAGTTACAGTTTATCCTTATCCCTCGGTGCAATAGGGAGAATTGTTTGCTATTCTCATGGTCTTACTTGATTTCCCTACTACTGGTTGTAACATTGTTAGTGATTCTCAATACGCCGTTTATGTTACTTCTTATATTTCTCAGGCCACTTTACCTCTTTGTGCTACTTCTTCTCTTCAGAAATTCTTTTCTTTTTTATCCTTTACTTTGAGCCAATGTCGAGCTCCTTTATTCATCACTCATCTTCGTTCTCATTCTCAACTTTCTGGACCATTAGTTCATGGTAATACTCAGATTGATTTGCTTTTAATTGGCCACCTACATGCTGCAGAACAAAAATATACTCTACATCACACTAATAGTTCTGGCCTTCAACGATGGTTTCATTTAACTCATAAACAAGCTCGTTCTCTTATTCGAGCTTGTCCTTCCTGTGCTCCTTTGAGCATTCCATCCTTCCATCCTGGGGTTAATCCACGAGATGTCCCTTCTTTTGGATGATTAAAATGTTCATCATACCATTGATACCTTTTCTCATTTCTGTTATTACTCATCTCTTAGTTTGTTTCGCCATCATGGGCATTCCTCTTATACTTAAAACTGATAATGCCCCTGCTTATGTCTCTCATAAATTACAAGTTTTCTTACAGCAATACAATATTCAACATATCACCGGTATCCCGGGCAACAGTCAAGGTCAAGCCATCATTGAGCGCGCAAATTTAACTTTAAAAACTTAACTATTAAAACAAAACAAAAAGGGGGAAATGAGCCCCCCAGAAACCAGATTTTGAAACCAGATTTTGAAGGTTCTTTTTACCTTAATTTTTTTGAATCAATGGAGACAATTGCAAGACTCTGCTGTCGTAACCCATCTTTCCTCAACTCCCTCGGTGATAGTCCCCGCTGACAGTTTAAAGGTTTGGTATCCTAATGAAGAAGGTAAGTATGTTCAAGGGCAAGTTCTAAAACAGGGACGGGGCTATGCTCTTGTCCTTACAGGGAGCAGACCTGAGTGGTTTCCTACAAGATGATTGAAACCCTGTTGAAAAGAAAACTGGATTCAGCATGCATTTCTTCCTTTGTTAGATGTGCCTCGGCGGGGGACTTATTTCTCTTAGTGAGGCTTTGTATGAATATTGGACTTATATTCCCTTTCCACCCTTGTATCAGGGAGTTGCCTGGGAGGCGGCAGAAATTAAGGTTTTCACCCATAACGTTACTTGGATGCCGTCCCCCTATATGGACAAGGACAACATAGAACGGGAAACAGCAATTATAATCAGCACATACCAATTTGGAGTGGAAGGACTTCCAATATATATGGGAAATAGTCCTCATTGTCTCCGAAAATCGCATGAAGCTTGGGCTGTTCGTTATAATCATAGTCATGTGGCTGCTAATACTGTTATTATTGTAACTAGAAGTTTTTAATATAATCATACTGTATATAGTAATGAAACTATTCCTAGTTCTTTACTTTTTTGTCCTATTCTAGAGGTTTCTCCTAATATTGAGGTGCTGGAGTGACAACAATGTTGGGGAACTAAACCCCGGATTTTATTAGAATACAATGGGATGCAAATAACTGATTGAAGTGTGCACGGTGATTTTCAAACAAAATTTAGTCACATACCTTTGAAATGACACTGGGTAAATAAAAGTATTGCTGCTAACAGTAATGAAACCTTGGTATGGCGTGAAGGAGGCCTGAAGTACAGAGTTATTTTTGGAAGTTGTTAGTTGCAGGCGATGCCATTAGCACTTTTGTGGGGAATATGCCCCTTAATCTTTCTAACCCGAATAACTCCTTTCATATTCAGTTATATCGAAATACCTCCTGATATATTATTGCTTGTGTCCATAAGCCCTACCTATTATTAGCAGGGAATTTGACATGGGATAATGATACGGGGATTGTTAATTGTACAGATACGTGTACATTTTTGTCTTGCCTCAATCATTCCTGGTGGCACAACTTTACTGAGGATATTTATAACCTCAGGGCTCGTAGGGAAATTTGGCTACCTGTTAACCTTACGTGACCGTGGGGGGCATCACCTCTTGAGACTTATATTTGGACTTCTCTCCAGCGAACCCTCCGTGCCCTTGGACTTATAATTGCCTCAGTGATGAGCCTTGTCGCCATCGTCTCCACTGCGGCCGTAGCAGGGCTCGCTCTTCATCAAAGCATACAAAATGCTGAATTTGTGCAGCAATGGCACGAGCAATCTCACCGGTTATGGCTTCAACAATGAAACATTGATTCTCAACTTGCTGAAAGATTGGACAACATGGAACAAGCCTTGACATGGCTTGGAGATCAGCTCACTGTCCTCAGTACTCGGATAACATTACAATGTGATTGGAACTCCACTCAATTTTGTGTAACGCCTGTGCTTTTTAACATCTCTCAAAATTGGACCGTAATCCAAAAATTATTAATAGGCCATAAAAATATTAGTTTGGACATCCAAGAGCTCACTCAGAACATTTCCGAAGCATTTCGACAACAATTACATGTGTTGTCCGGAACTGTAACCCTTCAGGAGCTGGGTCAGCGCCTTGCTGCCTTTAACCCATGGACCCAGATGAAGACATGGATTTCTACAATCTCTGGAAGTATATTGCTTTGGGCACTTGGATTGAGTCTACTTCTTTTGGTGATTTGATGCTCCCTCCGTCGCCTCCAAAAACAAAAGAAAACACAGGAACAAATATGGGCTACCTTTTTAGGATTGAGGCAAAACAAAAACAAAAAGGGGGAAATGCAGGGGCCTTTGAAAACAGTATGCTGAGAATAGATAGGGCTCAAGGACAGTATCTCCAATTGAACTTTTAATGAACTCCCGTAGGCGCCAAGAAGGCGGGCAGATAAGGAAGAGCATAGAAACAAAGAACTGAGTAGAAGGTTACATCTGGGAAAAGAAAGTTTGTTTTGCATTGCATTCTTTCTGCTGACGTGGGGTTTATGGAGTATAAATAAAGTGAGGCGGAGGCTCTGAGCGCGGCCGCCATGTTCTCTGTGTGTCTTTGTCTTTTGTGTGTTCTTTCATTCTCCACCACCCCCGGCACGGACCCCAACAAGAAATTTTGTAGAAAACTAAGCCACCTGGGTAGAGTGTGAGGTACTTATTGTTAGAAGAATATTTGCTGTTATTGTCAAATTCTATAGATTTTCAATTTCAAGGCATATATTTTCAAGTTTGTTGTTGGGTAATAGATAAAAGATGCTTATGGTAAAAATTTATTCAAAATGACACAAAAAAGCATTTGTTTTTATATATCATATATTTGTATATCTTACCAGGACATAAGAGATGCCCTATTTTTTAAGATATTAGTTTTTACTTCATTAGCTTATTATTTCATTTCCTTCTCAATTTTACCTCTATCCCATGACATGCAATATGCAGCACTTGGTAGGTACATTCCAAGTCAGCATAATGCTTGGCCAGTTGCCATTTCCTGTTCTCTTTATATAATTTCTACAGTATTTTTTCTAAACATTTTTTCTATGATATAATCTATCTTCCTCTTCTGTTTGTTGTATTTCTTTTGTTGTTGTTGTTTTAGCTTAATCACATAACCCAACAGGGATCAAAAAATTCTTATTTCAACAGCTTCTAATCTTCTATGGAATTCTTCCTAGACCTATGGATTAACATCTACGTTCAATATTCTAATCTACCAAAGAGGAATTACACTGAGCTTAACTTGCTTCTTTCAACCTAGGAGAGCAACTCAAAACAAAAAAAAAAAAAAAAGAGAAAAAGAAAAAAAGTAGAATAATTGAACTCACCAGCTTCTTGATTTGAAATCTTCATAATATAGCTTCCTTATTTTGACAAGAATTCCCTAGATGTTAGACTCACCGATATTCAAATTTAAGGGCAAAAGCATCCCAAAGGCAAATATAAATTACTTTTGAATTACTCAACCTCTGCTTTTCCCAATATAGACAATTGAGTTGACATTATATTTTACACAGTGAAAAGTGAAACCTTCGGCTAGCAATTAACTTTTTATATAACTTTGAGATATTGTAGCCGAAAGAGATAGAGTACAGACATTAATAATTCTTTTTAAATGTTACATTTAAAATACCTTTAAAATTGGGTCATAATGAGTAATTCTTGAAAAATCCCCAGCTAATTTTAATGCCCTAGCTTTAAATAATGCTGAAACACAATGTCTTCATCTTGAAAATTTGACAACCAAAATGATACTAATTAAAGAAACTTGAGCAATTTTCCTAGGGCTCTAAAACAAAATGGAATCTGAAATTCAGTAACAAACTAGAATGAATGTCACAGAATTAGATAATTAGATTTTAAAAGAAGCATACATGTAATACAGGTAGTTTTACAAGGTATTATATGGAATGTAATTTATGCGAATTTTTAAAAAGATACAATACTGGGGTGCATTTAGCAGCTGATGCTTGTATAAGCTGGGCCATGGGGTATACTGAGAGTTGAATTTAAGATGGAACAGAAGGAGGAACTGATCCAGTTATAGGACTGGGTTACAGGGTAGCAAGCTAGTATTCAAATGGCAAATTCACCACCAGTTCAGACCGCACTGAAATTTGGCTCATTCCAGTGGGCAGAGGTATACAGTAGAAAATATGAAGCCAGGAGAGGCAGCAGTTTGGGATTTTAGGAGTAGAAGCGTAACAAAGCCTTTGGTTTATGGGAAAAAGATTCAGCCCCTCAAGAGCAGGCTGTTAGGATCTCATTCACATGGATTTGGTTCAGTGCTCCTGTTCCATTGGGGAGCTTGAATTCTGAACAGTTAACTAAGGGAAAAATCAAGTCAAATGGCCTGGGATAACACAGAGGAATGAGCAGAAGACTATGGCTTTATGAGACATATGAGAAGCCAGGACTCTCCCTAAGCATACAAAGTAGTAAAATTAATCCCATACTCCAATGGCTCTGGTTTGAATCTGGTAAAATATTGCCTCCTGTAGGTACAAAGGCAAAAGCAATAGCTATGAGATGTCAGGAACCTGGTAAGACTAAATATCAGGTGGAGGTGAACATGCCTTTAAAGGAGCAGGGCCAGTGAAGGCAGAAATTAGTAAGCAGCCTAGTCCTCAAGAAGTTATTCAAGATATAGAAAGGATGGAACACCCAAAATTGAATGGTTTCTACTTGGACACCAGTTTAGCTGGTATATCCAGTTAGAACATCAGAGTGATACCTCCATAAGGATACTTGGTGAGTTATTGTTTTTAAAACCCAGAATGTTATAATAGCTATTAGTAATAGCCACATTCACAAAGCAGCTCTGTGGGCCAAGCACTTTTTGTAAATTATCTATAATGCTCTCAACAATCCTACAAGGTGATTATATTTATAGCTATTTTTACAGATAAGGAAACTAAGACTCAGAAAGGTACAATAAATGGTCCCAGTCACTCAGTTAATAAGGTCAGAACTGTGTCTGTTTCTGGATTCTGTACTTGTTCCATAAAGCAATTGAGAAGAAATATGCTTATATTATAGAATTTAAAATATATAGTTTATTACTAGTTAAGGAAAAAAGTATATTTACATATATATTTAGGCTTACTTTAACATATATATATATATATATAAATGAAAAAAACATACAGGCTTCACAACTATGATGTTCTCATGTTAACTGGTCCTTTTAAGTTTAGGTATTAGTGAAAGCTTTAGATAATGTCTACCCTTGTCCATCTCTGCCTTGGTCTCTTAGTGTCTGCCTTTTTACCTCCCTAATTGGTGTATAGATACATTACCCCAGTTCCTAAGCTAACCCTAAGTGAAACAGAATTTGTGTTTGAAATCTGCTGATATTCAAATTCCAATTTATATTTCATTTGTTTGGGTTATACCCAAGCATTACCATGGTATTTCCTCCCAGCTACTCTCAAACCCCTCACATCAACTAACACAGGAAGAGCCAAGGAATGAGGTAATATTATTAGCTAGGATAATAAAAATTAAATGAAAAGTATCAAAGTTTCCTTGAGATAGTAAAGAAGTTGATATGGATGCCATACTATTTTTGTTAACAAAGAAGCTTCTTTGTAAAGGAATATTTTAACATTAGAAAATCATTGGCCAGAGATAAAAATAGTACAGGAGATGTAAATATGTGCATTAGATGAGAAGGCTACAAGGCTAATATATAACTGATTTCCAAGTAAAATAATGTCAGATGTGCCAACAAACAAAAACATACATTGGGCATCTGAAGGAAGAAGAGTCAAGGTTAGGAATGAGAGAAAAGTGTTTCTCCCTGATGCTGGAAAGAAAAGGAAGGAAAAGAAAAGAAGCAGGATCAGCTACAATCTGAATGGACAAGCAGACTTTTTTTGTCAGGGCAGGGTAGATAACAGGTCTTAGAAAATGCTAGTGAAAGTGAAACATCTTTTTGACAGTCCATCCCTCCAGCTCCCCTCCCTCCCAGCTCTAATCATATGTACTAGTGGACTGCACTTTACCCAGATGGTCCTAGTCATGGCACCAGGGGTAGTAGAGATAAGACCCAAGCAAGGTATGAGAGTTTATCCAACTATACAATTACAAGGAGCAGTGTCTACACAAGACTGCCCTCACTTATGACACCAATTGCAAATTTGGGGGTTCCCCAAACACCCTCATGCTTGATAATTCACTAGAAGCATTCATGGAACTCATAGAAAGTTACTATATTCACAGCTATGGTTTAATAAAGGGATTAATAAATCCAAGGGAAGAGACATGTAGAGTCCAGGAGGGATCCAAATTTGGAGCTTCTGGTCATTCTCCCTGCATGAAGTCATGGATGGTGTTAACTCCTTCCAGCCACACACATGCCTGGCCAAGGAAGCTCACACAAACCTTTGGTAACCAGAGTTTTTACTAGGGCTTGATCACATACTGCCTGCATGGCTGACCTTTTGAGATCAGGCTGATACCTGTAATCTCCAGTCCCTTCTGGAGGCAAAACTGATACCGTGTGGCCCAAAGTCCCATCATAAATTATATTTGTAGGCCATGTGGTGGCCAAACTACACCCCCCATCCCAAAACATTCTAGAATAGAATTTCTGTTAGGCAGAACATTCATGTTCTAAACATCACCTCCTGGTAGTTGGGCAAAGGCCAGACCTCTCTGGGAAATTCTTTACTACATACCAAGTCTGTCAGCATTCTTCCCCAGGATTTTTCTTTTTCTTTTTTCCTTCTTGTTATTTTTTTATTTTCGAGATGGCAAAGAAGGGACTGTCTTTTTTGTGCGTCTGATGGGGTCTCACTCTGTCGCCCATGCTGGAGTGCAGTGGCACAATCATGGCTTACTGTGGCTGCAAACTCTTGGTTCAAGGGGTCCTCCCTCCTCAACCTCCTGAGTACCTGAGACTACAGGAATGTGCCACTATGCCCTGCTCATTTTTTGTTTTCATATTGTAGAGACAAGGTCTCACTATCTTGGCCACACTGGCCTCAAACTCCTGGGCTCAAGTGATCCTCCTGCCTTGGCCTCCCAAATTGCTGGGGTCACAGGAGTGAGCCACTGCACCTGGCCAAGAAGGAAATGTCTTTGTCATGATCGCTTAGAAGTAGAACTTGAGACAGGATTCTTGTGCAAATGACTTACTGAAGGGGTATTCTCAGAAGAAAGCTAACAGGATATGAGGGAAGCAGGATAGCACAGGGAAAGAAACTAAGCACAAAAATGAGTTTGAAAAGTTGAGATGTAGCCACAGCCTGATCCTACAGGAAGATCTTGGCATGACTACACCTCAAAATTGACCCACCTTGAGGCAAGGGGCTTAGTACCACATCAGTCAGCTATTGGGTATCGGCCACCACTGCATGTATGTCAGGAATGGTGGATTACTTCTCAGGCATTTCTAGGTCAGGCAGCTCCTAGTGGCCCAAAGCATTTTTCCAGAGTTGGGTATAGCTGTGAGCTAATATCAGCCACATTGGCAGCAGCTCAGAGATAGGGACATCTCCTTCTTCCACCACTCATTCTAGATTCCCCTCCCCATTGACAAACATTTCCAGTGGCCTAGGTTTTCCCTGGTAGAGTAGCTCAGACCCTCATTGCCAAAAGGTCTAAGGCCCTTCCCAGGCTGTAGTTGCTATTTTTGCCTGTATACTGTTAAAATCAGGCATAGAAACACTAAGAGATGCCCTAGTGGATCACCTGAACACCAAAACCATTTCTTCCTTCCCCTATATATATCAATAGTCCTTCCTCTTCATGATGCTCTCTGCCAGTGTGTTCATTACTCTCTCTGCCTTCCAGCTGCCACAGAGGAACAAGAAGCCCAAAGTAACCAGGAAGCAGCTATAGCTTTAAGTTTATAGGTACTCTATGTTCCTTGGTAAGAGGACGCCACCTCTGGAAATACAGACCTGTAGACCCACAGATCCTAAATCTCTAAGAACATGATGCTGCGTGAGGATACTATTTCTGCCCCTTCATTCCTGAACCCATGGGGAACATAGCACCATATAATAATCATCACTTTGACATGTATACAGCATTATGAAGAACAGTGCTCCTTTCTCAGATGGAAGTCATTTCCATGCTAGCACCTCAGCTGAAGCATCTTGAAGCCATGGCACCACATTAGCAAGCTAACAGCTCTGGGTTGTGCTGTTATGTGATAGGACTAAAGGATACCACAGTCATGTGCCAATTGCTTCATCTCCTTTGCTACGAAGTGGGTCCTTTGTTATAGGACACGTTATGGGGGATCTCATATCGGTAAATTAAATGCTCCATGAGCCCTCCGAGAGTAGAACTGGCTGAAGCACCGTGAAAAACAAAGACATACCCATACCCAAGAAAATCACAGTCAGAAAGAATCTTTGCTCTTTCAAAGGTAGAAGTTGGGGGGAGTGGGGAAATTGGGGAGATGTTGGTTAAAGGATACAAAATTTCAGTTAGACAAGAGATATAAGTTCAAGAGAGATCTATTGGACATCTTGGTGACTAGAGTTAATAACAATATTGCTGGCCGGGCGCGGTGGCTCACGCCTGTAATCCCAGCACTTTGGGAGGCCGAGGCGGGCGGATCACAAGGTCAGGAGATCGAGACCACGGTGAAACCCCGTCTCTACTAAAAATACAAAAAATTAGCCGGGCGCGGTTGTGGGCGCCTGTAGTCCCAGCTACTCGGGAGGCTGAGGCAGGAGAATGGCGTGAACCTGGGAGGCGGAGCTTGCAGTGAGCCGAGATCGCGCCACTGCACTCCAGCCTGGGCGACAGAGCGAGACTCCGTCTCAAAAAAAAAAAAAAAAAAAAAAACAATATTGCTAAGAGAGTAGGCTTTAAGTGTTCTCACCACAAAGAAATGCTAAGTATGTGAGGTAATCCATGTGTTAATTAGGTTGATTTAACCATTCCATAATGTATACATATATGAAAACATCATGCTGTATACTATAAATATATACAATTTTTGTCAATTAAAAATATAAACAAATATAGTAAATGGGGGGAGAAAGTTGTCTTATGTTACCAACTTGCCACCAAGTAATAGGTCTTCCCAAAGTAGTGTAAATGATCCTCTCAACCATCCAAAGTGAAAACAAGCATCGTTGGTCCTTCAGTTTCAAATCACATTCTATGGTCATAATGTAGGTTAATAGCATCCCTTTTTCTCCTACTCCGACTTGCAACATCTCTGATCTAGATCTTTCACATATGTATTTAGAAAAGGGTCTCAATCTACATTACAATCTGTATCAATGAATAACTAAATTAATCTAAAACATCTAGGTGCATCAGGATCATTTCCTTACTTATCAGAAGCTTTACTTCTCTTTATATTTCAACTGAGACTTGGTTTACATTCACCACATGTGCAAAATCTACCTGATCTCACCTTTATATCATCCCCCATGGAAACTGGGTGATAAAGGGAAACATAAAAGCTTATGCTGTCTGCTCTGCCATGACCAAAATGTCCTCTGTCAACCAAGACAGCAGAGTAGAAGATACAGGCCTTCATTCTCCCACAAAAAAACAATGACAGCTAGTCACAAACCAAAATAGCCCAGAGAGGGCTCAAGAGCCTATTAAAGAATCTGCAGCAAGAAAAAGAAAAATAATGGAGAATAACCACATAGAAATGATTGATGGTTGCCAGGTGTAGTGGCTCACGTCTGTAATTCCAGCACTTTGGGAGGCTGAGGTGGGGGTATCACCCGAGCCCAGGAGTTTAAGACCACCCTGGGCAACATAGTAAGAACCCATCTCTATAAAACATTTAAAAAATTAGCTGGTATTGATTGTGGTGTATGCCTATAGTCCCAGCAACTTGGGAGGTTGAGGTGGGAGGGCTGTTTGAGCCTAACAGGTCAAGGTTGCAATGAGCCATGATTGCACCACTATACTTCAGCCTGGGTGACAGAGCAAGACCTGTATTCAAAAAAATTGCGGGGCAGGGCTTGCTGATGAAATCAACATACCTGAGACACCAAGAGATGGCTAGGAGCAAAAAAGAAAAGTAGAGGCTATTGGTATCAGCCATGCGGCAACAATCACCATAATCCCTAGCAGTCTGTTCTACAGAGGACACGAGCATCTCTTGCCACTGAGGTAATCAACAGCCATTCCACAGAGGAACCTGAGAGAGGGAGATGTGAATACATAACCCTCCCTGCACCCCCTCCACCCCCCAACAGACACACAAGCAGCAACTGTTTTTGAACTGCATTGGGATAAAAGTTGATACCTTTCCTGAACCCAGGTGTGCTCTGATCCTAGAGGCATGGCAGCTCCATGTGCACCCACTCTCCAGAGCCAGGCACTGTGGCTGTATCAAGTCTGCCCACATCTCAGACACCAGAGACACTGCAATAGTTAGCTAATTCACACTCCAGAGCCAAGCCCTTGCTTCCCGTGGCCACACTCCAGAACTGGCTCAGCTACCACAGAGAGCTAGACATCAGCCTGAGGCCAAAGCCTCTGTAACTCTGAGCATGGCTGTACTCCCATTCTTGGCTCCTCAGCTGCTTTACAACCATCTGTGCCTCACATTCTGTTACCAGTGAGGTGGCAGGGGTGCCTGCTCCCTGGGCACCAATGCCATTACCACCCTAGATCCCAGAGCTGCAGTCCATGCATGTCTGTGCTTCAGGTCTCAGCTCCATGACTACTCTATAGGGGTCACTCATCAGACACCAGTGCCACTGCCACTGCAAGTGAGCCCACACACGAGACCCAGTGCCAAGAGAAACCTCCTCAGCCACAACTTCCCCTGTGAGAGAAAAAGAAACCAGAAGAACCTTAGCAGCCATTAATTACTACTTAAGAACTGAGCAACCCTCACTGCCACTGTGAATAGCCACAGTGTTAGCTGCTAAGGAGTCCTGCAATCTTCATCAACACAACCCTCAGCTGACAGAGCTACACAGACACTACACATTTGGAACCCTCAATGGTGCCAGAACTGCCACCGTACCCAGCAAGTGCCTTTATATTCCCCCTTCTTGTAGGGGAAGATCTTTCCACAGCAAAACTAACTTATAGAGTCTGAAAGAGGCGACTGCTCCACCAAGTGAACAGACATCAACATAAAACAATAAGAAACATGAAAAAACAAGACCTAACACCAAAAGCACACAACAATCTCCCAATAGCTGACTCCAAAGAAATGGAGATATGCAAGCTGTCTGACAAAGAATTCAAAATAATTGTTTAAAGGAAGATCAGAAAACCTTGAGAAAATACAGAGAAATAATTCAATAGAATCAGAGAAACAATAAATGACCAAAATGAGAAATTAAACAATGAGATTGAAATTATATTTTAAAAATCAGAGGAGAATTCTGGAGTTGAAAATACAATGAATGAAATGACAAAAGCAACAGAGAACATCAACAGCAGAATTAAGCAAAAGAAAGAATCGGTGAACTGAAATAAAGGTTATTTGAAAATATGCAGTAAGGCGGGAAATGAATAGAAAGGAATGAAGAAAGCTTATAGGATTTATGGGATAGCATCAAAAAAGCAAACATTAGAGTTATAGGAGTTAAGAAGAAGAGAGAGACAAAAGTGTAGAGAGCTTATTTAAAGAAATAACAGAAAGCTTTCAAAATCTGGGGAAATATATACATACGCAGGTACAGAAAGTTAAAAGTCTCCAGTCAGATTCAATACAAACAAGACTACGCCAAGACATTATAATCAAACTGCCAAAAATCAAAGACAAAGAAAGGATCCTGAAAGCAGCAAGAGAAAAGAAGCAAATTATATACAAGGGATTTCTGAAAAGACTAGCAATGGGTTCCTCAGCAGAAACCTTACAGGCCAAGAGAGAGTGAGAAAATATATTCAAAGTGCTGAAGGGAAAAAACTCCCAAAAATCCTGTATCTGGTAGATGTATCTTTCAGTAATAAAGCAGAGATAAAGACTTCCCCAGAGAAACAAAACCTGAGGGAGTTCATCACCCCCAGACCTGCCTTCTAAGAAATGCTAAAAGGAGTCCTTCAAGCTGAAAGAAAAAGATGCTTATTAGTAACCCAAAAAACATGTGAAAGTAGAAAGCTAATTAGTAAAAAAAAATTCTAGTAAAAGCTAGTAAAAAGAAAGCCAGTAAAAAAATCATCAAAGAAATGCAAATTAAAAGCACTATGAGATATCACCTCACACCTCTTAGAATGGTTATTATCAAAAAGACAAAAGATAAGTGTGGGCAAGAATATGGAGGAAAGGGAACCCTTGTACACTGTCACTGTTGGTGAGACTATGAATTAGTGCAACCATTATGGAAAATAGTATGGAGATTGCTTTAAAAATTAAAAATACAACTATCATATGATCTAGCAATCTCACTACCGTGTATCCAAAGGATATGAAATCAATATGTCAAAGAGATATCTGTACTCTCATGTTCATGTTACAACATTATTCACAATTGCCACGATATTGAATCTACCTAAGTGTTTATCAATGAATGAATGGATAAAGAAAATATATATATATACACACAATGGAATACTATTTAATCTTAAAAAGGAAGGAAACCCTGTCATTTGTGACAACATGGATGGCCCCGGAGGACATTAAGTTAAGTGAAATAAGCCAAGCACAGAAGAACAAACACTATATGATCTCATTTATATGTAGAACTTTTAGAAGTTGAACTTATAGAAACAGAGAGAAAATGGTCACTACATGAGGCTGATGGGGTTATACAGATTGAGGAGATATTGGTCAAAAGATAAAAAATTTCAGTTAGGAAGAATAAGTTTAAGAGATCTACAAATAACAACATATTGTATATTTGAAAATTGCTAAGTATATTTGAAGTGTGCTCACCACAAAAATTAAGTATATGAGGTACTATGATATTAAATAGCTTTGTTTGGCCA
Organism: Macaca mulatta; assembly: GCF_049350105.2. Classification (NCBI taxonomy): domain Eukaryota; kingdom Metazoa; phylum Chordata; class Mammalia; order Primates; family Cercopithecidae; genus Macaca; species Macaca mulatta. The sequence goes on along the minus strand of NC_133412.1, from coordinate 33,597,438 downwards.
TTGTATGATGTATACATATATTAAAACATCATGTTATATGCCACAAGTATATATACATATTTTTTTCACTTGTCTATTAAAATAAATAAATTTTTTTTAAAAGTTAAGTTCTTTGCTTTTCACCCAGGAGTCTTGTGTCTTCTGCCAGCATCCCTGAAACGATGTCAGGCTAAGATGTTAGCATGCAAGTAGGGTTAAATATCAGATCCCATAAAAAGTGGGAGAAAGAATGATGGTAGGAAGTTTCTACTCTAGTTGTGGCTAGTATTTAAGTAATTATTATATAGCATCCATCCACCTTGAAATTTAATTTTCTTTAACATAATCTTTCTATAAAAAATTCATATTTCTCCTACTGACATAACTTTGATTTCATTGATTGAAAACTTGGGCCATTGTGTCAAATATAGAGCATCCTCCTATGCTACATTACAAAGCATTCTGACATTAAGTAACAGTAAAAACCACTCTGTTCAAATTGGATTTCCCCTATCCCTGAGTTTCTCCCTGGACTATAGGAAGGGGATTATATAAATAATTGTCTCATCTGCCTCTGCCTCAGTAGAAATATTAGTGAAATAGTTATAAATATGCCAAACTACATGCAAAACCCAACTAGAAATTTCTAGTAAGCACTTGGGGAAAATGTGAGAACTAAAGATGCAGTAATTTGAACATCAGTCACAAGATTGGCTAAGACATATCACTTTATTTTTCCACATTTCAACTTTCTTATCCTGAGCTCCCATTGCACTGGGCTGACAGGAAAAGTGATCTCTGACATTCTTGGGGATATTCTTCTTCCTGGGTTGTACTATAATTTCAGTGTCTTACACAGTGCCAGGGTAAGAAAGGGAACTTAAACAGTTCTCACTGAAGTCTATTGTCCTATATCTAATGGTCTCTACAATTCTAGATGTGCTCTGCTGCTTTTATGCCAGTTTAGTACCTGGGGATCTTTTTTAGACTGCCTATGTCTTGTCTGCCTATATGTTCCAAGAGTCATTTTTTTCTGGCTGCTCTCTTTCTCTCTGCTGCTGCCCTAGTGGCACCAGATGATACATCAATGCCTCATCTCTGGACACCACAGATCTCATTTTCATCCCCTATCCTCAGTCTAAAAAGCTGTTATTTTAGTCTGAGGTAGATCTTTGTACTTTCATGTCTCTTTTGAAACATACCATTTATGCCTAGGAAACATCTCCCTTTTTTTTAACTTTCCATGTAAGTTTTCCTGAGAGCTTACACTTTTGGAATGCAACAACCAAGAATTGTGTACTATTTCTGCTTTTTGTTCATCTGCATACCTCCTCTAAGGTAATGATCACAGGAGAGGGGATATACAGAGATGAAAACACCATAGATTCATATCTCAAAATAGTTTCCAGACACACAGACTTTATCAGAAGCTGAATAAAGGTGAAGTCATAAAAATTAATCAAATATTTTAAAATCTATTTCATAAAAATCCAGTGGCCTATCTTGCACTTTAAACTGTACTCCTGCCACAAAACTTTTCAAATTATTTCAACCCATGGTGATTTTATTTACTTCTAAACTCACAGGAACTAATTGCCACTATTTTCATTTTGTAGTAATAATCGTGTACTACCTTGTCATTTAGTTTGTTCTCCAAGTATACTGAGGTTTCACCTATAATTTTTTATGTTGCCAAACATAATTTGGGGATTTAACTTTGTGCCATGGCAGGCAACTTATTTAAACTAATGCTCACACCGAAAACATCAAAAAATACTGAATAAAATATGTTTTAATTTCCTTAAGAGTACTGGAGAACTGAAAAGATTTTAAGGAACTAGCAGGCCAAAATCCAAGGGAAGGCTGAAATCCAAAGAAAAAAGCTACAACCTCTAAGCCACTTTTGGCCTGAAGGCTCCGTCATTCCTGTAAAACTTGAATTTGGTTTTGGCAAACTTGCAGGGTGGTGGAGATAGAAGTCAAATCCCAAACGGGAGGAGAGAGTTTAGTAGAAGATTTTCCCAAATTAAATTGTGGTGCAAAAAGCTATACCCTTAGGGTATAAGATGTGTACCCAGATGTGATTAAGTTAAGGATCTTGAGATGTAGAGATTATCTCAAATTATCTACTTCCTCTGTTTCCCGCAACACCAGGAGACATCTTTGACTGTTCTTAAAGGCAGTAATTGCCAACCTGGAATTCTATGTACCATGAGAAAATATTTTTGAGAGTGAAGGTAAAGTAAAAATGTTGAGAGACATGAAAATCGAGAGAGTGCAACTAGCACTCCCACACTAACGAAAATTCTAGAGGATGTACTGCAGGCAAAGGAAAGTAATCTCATAGAAGGTGTAAGATACGAAAGGCATAAAGAGCAAAAAAAAGTGAATATGGTTGAATTTAAATGAATGATGATTTAAAAGAGATATAATAACATCTTATGAGATAAAGTTATAATATAGAATTAAAATATTCAATAACATATAAGTGAAGACAGAACATTATACAAAATTGAACTATAAAGCAAGTCTCAACAAATCTAACATGATTAAAATCATATAGCAAATACTCTCTTGCCACAGTAAAATTAAGCTAGAAATCAATAACAAATAAATGGTTAAAACAGACAGACCAAATGGGGGCACTACTTAAGTCCTGTTGCAGAAGATCAGAACTTGGGAAAAAAGGTAAAGCCAGTGGCAGTGAGGATAGAGGGGGAAAAAAATAAAGATATATTTAGAAAGTGAAATAGCTACAGCAATTTAGGATGCATAGTGGATAGTAGGGCCATCAAGGTGGACTGGAAATACTGGTAAAGAGGCACGTTTGCAGAGAGAAATGAGTTTGATTTGTCTACAAGACTAGTCAACAATTATGTTTCCTTCCAGTCTTATTCCTATATATTTCCTTCTTTAACATAATAATAATAATTATTATATTATTTAATATAATTTATATTCCTTATTTTTACTTAATATTATATTACACAGGCATTTTTACATGCTATCACGTACACTTGATAAAATGGTAACATAATATTCTTTCCAGATAATATCATAGTTTACTTAGCCAGTATCTTATTGCTGGACATCCTTTGAAAGGATATTTTGATTAAGTTTTTATGCACAAAGTTTTAATAAAATATTTAGGATTACTCCTTTAGGATAGAGTTAAGGAAATTAAGCTGGGCATTGTGGCTCATGCCTGTAATCCTAGCACTGTGGAAGGCTGAGGTAGGAGGATCACTTGAGGTCAGTAGTTCAAATGCCAGCCAGGGCCACATAGCAAGATCCTGACTCTCTTTAGAAAAACAAAAAAAAACAGAAGAAGTGTAATTACTACATCAAAAGACATAAACATTTTTAGGGCACTTGACACATTGCCAAAATGTCTTCCAAAAGATTTGTATTGATTTACATTTCCACCAGCAATGAATGAAGTCTCATTAATAATATTAGAAATTGCATTATTGATTGTTAAAAATCTGTGTAATTCATAGGTGAAAAATAGAAAGTTGCCTTAATTTGCAGTTTTCTGATTACTGTGAGGTTAGATATTTTCCATATTTGCTGCAGACATATTTTCTTTTCTGTGAATTCATCCCTTTGTATATGAATTTAAGTCTTAGTGTTTTAGCAAATTTATATCAGTGTTACCAAATTAATTGTGATTTTTTTCTTCCAGGTTTATGTTTGTCCCTTAATTTTAACTGTGGTTTTTTTTTTTTTTTTTGGAAGGGGATAAATAGAAGTTTTACATATTCACACAGTTAAATATTTATTTTTTTCAATACTTTTTGGCTGTCTCCTAAAAACTTGATAAATATTAACTTTTATTTTTCCTATGTTTTGATTTGTTTCTAGATATTTAACTCAAACCATCTGGAATTTATTTTGATGCTAGTTGTGAAGTGAGAATCTACAGGATTTTCCCCCCAAATTGCTAAACAATTTCTCCAACATAATTTATTGAATAACTCTGTCCTTTTCCATTGATTAAATATATTTTATGTACGTTGGATTCATATTATATTCAAGTTTATTTCAGGGCTTTGTTGCACCAAAAGGTATAAAAGGTATTTATAACTGCACAGTTACAATATGCTTTAGTATCTAGTAGATATTTTTGAATACCATATGATAGGATATTATTTTGTTGCTTTCCTTCTAGAAATATTTTCAGTGAGGATTATTCATTGATTGCATGCATTTTAAAACACCAATATAAAGAACTTAAAAAAATTTACAACATGATAACATGGTCATAGAAATAATGCAAATAGTATAAAGGATATAAGGCAAAAAGAAAACAGCTTTCCCTGTGTCCCTTCAAACTCTCAGTTCTGCTCGTTGGGGACTATTGTTAACATTTTGTTGTATTTTTCCAGAAATTGTATGTATATGTATATGTACACACACACCCCCCACACAATGTACACACTATAAATAAAAATATATATGTTTATTCTCCCCCTCTGTTTTTACAAATTGGATCATATTATACATTCAGTCCTCAAATTTATTTTTTTAGCTCACTTTTTATAATAGTAGCAGTTTCTTTATCCAGAATAAACTTTAAAATAACTAGCACAGTTCCAAAATATCCTACCAAAGTTTTGTCTGGAATTGTATCAACTCTTATACAAATTAACAGGCATATTGAATTTCCTTCACTTTGCAATATTAAGGAAGTGCTTCCTCTGGCCCCTAGGTCTTTGCTAAGGAATTTTCCACATCTACTTCAGTCCCACTTTTCTCCCTTTCAACTATCTAACTCTAAACCACCCTTCAGGTATTATTAATAGCTTAGGATATTTTTTCCCATAAGCCTTTCTATATGTATTTTTCCTGGACTTAGTGTTTTAATAAAAATCATAGTAATTCTAATGGGTTTTGGAGATTCTAATGGGATTTCTTGATATCTAAGATATAATGTGCAAATAATAAGAGTTTATTTCTGGTTCACCTTTATTGCACTGACCAGAACTTCCTATGCAATATTAAGTAATAATGGTGATGGTAGACACCCTAGTATTATGTCTACTTTTGATGAATATGCCATTTGGGTCTTACTTTAAAATATGTTATCTACTGGGGGTTTGAAACAAGTACTCTTTACCATGTTAAGAAGGTGACTGTTTACTTCTCTTCTTGCAGAGAATATATTAGGAATGACTTTGATTTTATTAAATATCCTTTTGGCATCTGTTGAGATGATTGTGATGTTTTAAGTGACTTATTTATATTAAGAAATATAAATAATTTTCTACAAATAGAAAAATATTTCCTATTACAGCATCTTGATTACATGCCTAGAATAAAATCCGTTCGGTTCTGGTGGATTAAAAATACATATTGTTGCTTTCTTTTTCTCACAGTTTGTTTAGAAGTATTTCACCTATGTTAAATAAGAAGGGTTAGTAAAATCTCTTTTATTTGAAAGAAGCATTTAGAATGAGAGAACATCAACATTTAAGGGGTAGGTATTCTCCACTCAGGGTAGAAATGAGAAAGTTATAAATGAAGAAGTTGATGTTCTGATTCATGAAAACAGTATCTTGTGAATTTGATTAGCATGAACCAGTATAATCTAATCATCCCTGGATGAATCAAGGTCCTCAAACTGCAGATCTTAGGAATGGATGCTATATTTGGGTAGAGCTATAAAGCATAATAATAACCATGAGAACTGAGTGAAAGCAGTCACCCATACCAATTTTCATTACCAAATCCCAGGTCAAAGACCGTTTATAAGGTACAAAAATACTACAAAATTACTTCACAGGGTAGATAATGTAGATTTCTTATATTTTTCAATTATTTGAAATTATATTTTTCAAATATATTTCAATTATATTTTTCAAATATTTCATAATAATATTCAATTATCTGAGGGCTTAAACCAGTGGTACCCAAACTTTTTGCCACCAGGGACCAGCTTCATGGAAGATAATTTTTCCACGGACTGAAGAGTGGGGCAGGGGGTGAGGGATGGTTTTAGGATGAAATTGTTCCACCTCAGATCATCAGACATTAGATTCATAAGGAGCACACAATCTAGATCCCTCGCAGGTGCAGTTCACAGTAGGGTTCAGGCTCCTATGAGAATCTAATGCCATGGCTGATCTGACAGGAGGGAGAGCTCAGGCAGTAATGCTAGCTTACTGCTCCCCTCCTGCTATGCAGCCCAGTTCCTAACAGACCATGATCACTACCCATCTGCAGCCTGGGGGTTAGGGACTCCTGGCTTAAACTATATACTAACCCCTGTTAACCAGTATCTTTGAAGGAATTTTCTTTTCATTTAACTTTAAAGGGGTTCTACTTTTCCCCTCGCCATTCTGCAATCCAAATATATTTTAAAGCACTGCAAACGTATAGGAACGCTTATATTCAAAACTACCAGCAAGTTTCCTAATGCTGAAGACAATATGCAAGTAATTCAGATGTCATTTAACCTTTTCAATACAAGATTTCTATCACAGACAATATCTTTCTTACCCATTAGTGAAAAAAGAATCCTGTAGCACCTCTTAATTCAAAAGAAAGAATCTTAAACTCATTAAATCCTTCTGAAGCTATGAAGGTCAACTTTGCTTTGGCTTCTGGTTTAAGTCATTTACTGATACCCCAGCACATGGTTGAAATTACTTTAGCAGATCTATGTTAGGCATAACTTATTCATCTGGCTTTGCAATAACATTGGTTTTTCTAATTAATACTCAGTCTTAGGCATAAAATCTGGCATGAGAATTTAAATGATTTAGCCAAGGACTGACAGATGTGGGAATCATTCCCAGTTTCAATGATTCTGTTATATACCTCTTCACATAACTTTCTTCAGTATAGCCAATTCTCTGAGATTAAAAATAGTATGACAGTTACGTTCTTTTCTATTTTTCTTATGGATAAAGTTTCATTTCCCTATAAACCTATTGGAAACTTGTTAGAATAGGCATAATCTTGACTTCATTTGTAGCAACCACATTTATACATTATTTAACTTGGCTCATGAAATTTATTCCTTATGCAGAGAAGTTATATCTATCATTATCCCTCCAATCTTGGCCTTTGGGTAGAATGTTCAGAAGATACAAGGAAGGGTATCCCTCTCCTAAGGTCATTCTTGATTAATGTACTTATTTTTCGAGGCTTACACAATGTGAAGGTTTAACACTAAAATCAGTAATATCCTTCATTTCCCTAGACCAAAGGCTCTTGTCACATGGCTGTCATCAGCGATCATGGCTGGGGGTGGGGTGGGTGGAGAGTCTCTAGGTCTTCTCTCAATATTTATATAGATGTTCCTCAATTTATGATAGGGTTATGTACAGATAAACCCATCACAAGTTAAAAATGCCTTAAGTTAAAATGCATTTAATACAATTAATTTACTGAATATCATAGCTTAGCATTGCCTGCCTTAAATGGCTTATAACACTTACATTATCCTATGTTTGGGCAAAATTATCTGGCAAAACAGTACACTGTAGAGTATCAGTTGTTTGCCCTTGTGATCATGTGGCTGACTGGGAGCTACAGCATGCAGCAAGCTGTCCAATATTGCAAGAGTCTCATGCCCATTTCTACTGAATGCATAGTGCTTTCAAACCATTGTACAGTTGAAAACTTGTAAGTCAAAGCATTGTAAATTGGGAGACTATATGTAGATATGACGCATTTTTAAAATTTTCTGAACATAAACAATATTTCTGAGTAGTTTGCTTCACTTTAGTAAATTATGCTAAGAAAATTTGTCTGTACTTTGGAGTAAGGCAAAAATATGAATACGTACCTTTGTAATGTCATTCTAAATTATTGTGCAACAGCCCTTTCCAAGAATTACTGAATTATTTAGAGGATTTTATTTTTGCTTGACTTACTCTTTACTCTTAATTAGGGCTTAAATTCCATAAAATTAGGTGTTAACTTTTAGATTTCTCTCTGGAAGTAAAGGTAATGCCAGTGGTTGTGGTTTTCTTACCCTGTAGGACATTAAACACTGTATCTATTAGCAAGCTCATTTTAGCTTTCCTTTGACTAGATAACTATATACCTTAGGCTCCTCAAATTCTGGTTTGAACCAGTTTCACCATCTTGTTGATTCCTTGATAATGAGTTAAAAAAATGTTTGACACATATTCACTACAGCATCGAGACAAGAGATAAGTCTTAATTTTTAAAAATTTTTCCTTAACTGGTATCCTGTTTAACACAGTTCACTTTTATGGCCAAAACCTCCTATATGTCATTCTCTTCCCTAGCTCTTCTCAACGAAGTATAAAGGTTGGTGGTTTCCAATAGTTTAAAAATGTCTTCTTTTGAGAAATGTCTGTTCATATCCTTTGCCCACTTTTTGATGGGGTTGTTTGTTTTTTTCTTGTAAATTTGTTTGAGTTCTTTGTAGGTTCTGGATATTAGCCCTTTGTCAGATGAGTAGATTGCAAAAATTTTCTCCCATTCTGTAGGTTGCCTGTTCACTCTGATGGTAGTTTCTTTTGCTGTGCAGAAGCTCTTTAATTTAATGAGATCCCATTTGTCAATTTTGGCTTTTGCTGCCGTTGCTTTTGGTGTTTTAGACATGAAGTCTTTGCCCATGCCTATGTCCTGAATGGTACTACCTAGGTTTTCCTCTAGGATTTTTATGGTATTAGGTCTAACATTTAAGTCTCTAATCCATCTTGAATTAATTTTCGTATAAGGAGTAAGGAAAGGATCCAGTTTCAGCTTTCTACTTATGGCTAGCCAATTTTCCCAGCACCATTTATTAAATAGGGAATCCTTTCCCCATTTCTTGTTTCTCTCAGGTTTGTCAAAGATCAGATGGCTGTAGATGTGTGGTATTATTTCTGAGGACTCTGTTCTGTTCCATTGGTCTATATCTCTGTTTTGGTACCAGTACCATGCTGTTTTGGTTACTGTAGCCTTGTAGTATAGTTTGAAGTCAGGTAGCGTGATGCCTCCAGCTTTGTTCTTTTGACTTAGGATTGTCTTGGAGATGCGGGCTCTTTTTTGGTTCCATATGAACTTTAAAGCAGTTTTTTCCAATTCTGTGAAGAAACTCATTGAAATGAGAAAATTATAAACTCCTGAGGTACATTTCTGTATGCAAACACCAAGTAAAGCATTTTAAAAATCCTTGTCACTGGCAAGTACATGCATGCTTTTTTCCCCTTAAAATTAAAAAATACATATATATGTATGTATGTTATGAGCAAATTTAAAATGTCATATCAAACCAATGCTCCAAATGCAGCAATTAGAGGAAAAATAAATAAATGACAAATATCATATTTTTAAAGACATCAGAGTAATGCAGAAGCAAGGACTAGATAATATTCCAGAGGAGGAAGACTCCTTTTTAATAAGATTTTGCTACCAATCAATTTTCTTACCTCTAGGATATTTGCTAATTCTAAGCTTGGATTAAGAACTGAACTTGATGCAGATGGAGGGAAAAAGAAACAGTGGATCTCTTGGTAGTTGAGGTTGTCATGATAGATTGAAATTTTGAGGAACCCAAAACATATGACAAACTTTCCTCATGAGATATTTACTGAATTTTGGGCCTGTGGGGAAAGTGGAAAAGTTCAGCCATAAGCTTCTAAAAGGCAGAATAAATGTGGTGTTTTAGAGAGAAAGTCCCATAAGGAAGAACTGCTTCAAAAATACTAGCCATATCCCCATAAAGACATTTTCTAGAAAGCAGACACTAAAAAGCTCATCTCAAAATTTCTTAAGGAAAGAAATGAATCTCCCACAGTACCCAAGCTGGGGAACAAAATATGGCAAACTCAGTCAAAATGGATGATAGGCCCAAAGACACTCCAGTGGTACACTGTAATTTACTAAAACTGCAGCCCGCAACTAACCTAATCTTTTTTGGATTGAGGGAATCAGCCTTTCACATTACTTGCCTTGCAGAGAAAAGATGAAACACTTGCTAGTGGAATATACATCATCTCCTTCTCTATGATACTTTCATACACTATATCTGGCATTACAAGACATACAAGGAGAAAGGATAATATTTGCAATAATCAGGTTTAAAAATAGACAATAGAAGCAGGCCCACAAATGCTATAGATATTAATGTTTATCATACAAAGAGATAAAAATGACAATAATAAATATTGTAAAGAACATATAGGAAAAAATAGACAGATCAAATAAAAATATTGAAAATTTTAAAGCAGTACCAGAATCTATAATAAAGAGATGAGCATCAGGATTTTAAGGATGAGCAAAAATGACTAAAGAAGCTTCGTGGAAAGGGGAAACCAAAGAAAGGAAAAGGGAAAAGAGAAAAAAAAAAAAAAAGAAATAGTGTTGGTCCCTCAAGAGGGAGAATTTCTTCCTCAGTGGCAGAGAGCAGAAAGAGCATTTACTGTCTTTCCACATATTGGAGGAATGTCATCTTCCTAAATGAAGGTTATTTGGAGGAATACAGTCATCTCCTTGTTGAAATCTAATCTGGTTAAATTGAGGCTGGTGTCTTCAACACATTCTAACTGTGCAAAATTTTTTGGCCTTGGCCATGTAATGTGAGATTTACCTAATTCTCTAATGAAATGAATACATAAGAAAAAAACAACTACTTCAAATTTCATATGGAACCAAAAAAGCCCATATAGCCAAGACAATCCTAAGCAAAAAGAACAAAGCTGGAGGTATCACACTACCTGACTTCAAACTATACTACAAGGCTACAGTAACCAAAACAGCATGGTACTGGTACCCAAACAGAGATATAGACCAACGGAATAGAACAGAGGCCTCAGAAATAACACCACACGTCGACAACCATCTGATCTTCAACAAACCTGATAAAAACAACCAATGGGGAAAGGATTTCCTATTTAATAAATGGTGCTGGGAAAACTGGCTAGCCATATGCAGAAAACAGAAACTGGACCCCTTCCTTAAACCTTACACAAAAATTAACTCAAGATGGATTAAAGGCTTAAACGTAAAATCTAAAAACCCTAGAAGAAAACCTAGGTAATACCATTCAGAACATAGGCACGGGCAAAGACTTCATAACTAAAATACCACAAGCAATCACAACAAAAGCCAAAATTGACAAATGGGATTTAATTAAACTAAAGAGCTTCTACGCAGCAAAAACAAAACAACTGTCATCAGAGGAACAGGCAACCTACAGAATGGGAGAAAATTGTTGCAATCCATCCATCTGACAAAGGTCTAATATCCAGAATCTACAAGGATCTTAAACAAATTTACAAGAAAAAAAAACAAACAACCCCATCAAAAAGTGGGTGAAGAATACAAGCAGACAAGTCTCAAAAGAAGACATTTATGCAGCCAACAAACATGAAGAAAGGCTCATCATCACTGGTCATTAGAGAAATGCAAATCAAAACCACAATGAGATACCATTTGATACCAGTTAGAATGGCTATCAGGAAGCAACAGATGCTGGCGAGGATGCAGAGAAATAGGAATGCTTTTACACTGTTGGTGGGAATGTAAATTAGTTCAACCATTGTGGAAGACAGTGCGGTGATTCCTCAAGGATCTAGAACCAGAAATACCATTTGACCCAGCAATCCCATTATTGGGTATATACTCACAGGATTATAAATCATTCTAGTATAAAGACACATGCACACGTATGTTTACTGCAGCACCCTTTACAATAGCAAAGACTTGGACCAACCCAAATGCCCATCAGTGATAGACTAGATAAAGAAAATATGGCACATATTCACCATGGAATACTATTCAGCCATAAAATAGAATGGGTTCATGTCCTTTGCAGGGACATGGATGAAGCTGGAAACCATCATCCTCAGCAAACTAACATGGGAACAGAAAACCAAACACTGCCTGTTCTCACTCATAAGTGGGAGTTGAACTATGAGAACACATGGACACAGGGAGGGGAACATCACACACTGGGGCCTGTCGGGGCGTGGGGGGCAAGAGGAAGGAGAGCCTTAGAACAAATACCTAATACATGCAGGGTTTAAAACCTAGATGACAGGTTGATAGGTGCAGCAAACCACATGGCCCATGTATACCTGTGTAACAAACCTGCACATTCAGCACATGTGTTCCAGAACTTAAAGTAAAATAAAATAAAAAATTAAAATTAAAAAAAAGAAGTTTAGAGAAGTCCAAGAAAAATACAAAGGAGACCACACCCAAGAATGTAGTCAAATAGCTGAAAACTAATGAAAAAGAGAAAATTGTAAAAACAGAGAAAAGAGACATGTTGCCTTCAAAGAAGCAACAGGACATAAGACTGACTTTTCAACAAAATTTTTGGAAGCCAAAGGCAATAGAATGGCATATGTAAAGTGCTAAAGGAAAATATAACTGCCAACTATAAAAGTGAGTATAGAGTTCTATACTCAGTTAGAACCTCTTTGAAAAATGAAGGCAATTTATTGCAAGCAGAACTACACCATAAGAAAAAAGATACAATTTTTTAAAGCTAAACAAGAATGAATGGAAGTACAGTACTACATGAAGGAATTTAGAAAAGGTACAGTTCAGAAAAGTTAAATCTATTGGTAATACAAGGGAATGTTGAGCACTTAAAAAAAATGATAATAAAATCATGTGGGTTAATAAAATATAGACAAACAAAATATACAACAATAATAGCACAATGGGCAAGAGGCTGACTCACCTAGGTAGAACCAGGAAGACAGGGCCACTAAAAAGTGTGTAAGATTAATTCAGCTAAAAATTCTAAACAAATTGCTAAAGGCTGATGTGAGCTAAAATAAGAGTATAAAATCCTTTGGAGCCATGTACATGACATGAATTAGCGCCCATTCATAGGTTCTTCTCCCTAGGGCTCATGAAGTGTTCATTAGAAAGATTGGGGACAAAGCAAGAGACCAGAAGAAGCATCCAACGAAGATGAGCCTTAGAAAATGGTAGTAGCCAAGTTGTGGGAAAGATATCATGCTATGCTTGGTCCTTTCTCCACTAAGAACAAAAGACCTAAACAACTGGGGTATGGGGTTTGGAGGGGTGGATAGCAAACCATGTCATCCCTAGACCACAAGTGAGCTGGAAGCTGGGGAGGAAAAAACTTCCAACCGCTGGGGGAGGAGCCATGAAACCATTCTGGATCTAGACCATTAGAAATTTTTTGCTAGTACTGGAGTAAAAGGATTAAGAAAGCACCATCCTTAGACACAGGGACACAGGATCTACTGAAGAATGAGGCTAAACTAAGACAACAGGGAATTCCCCTGGCCTCATCAGCAGGAAAATCAAACACCAACAGTTTGCTGTTGGCAAGTAAGATACCTTGGAGAGTGACCTATTCTGAAACTCAGGAACACAGGGAAGGCTAAAACCTGAGGGTGGGATTATAAACCTCAAGAAAAACTATCCAGCAAACTAACCCTCACCCTAATGATAAAGTAATAGCAGAGGAATGAAGCCAGTAGTACACTGAAGACAAACCCAGCAACAGGAAAACATAAACCAGCTCCACTCCTGACAAGTTTGACACAACCTTCTCCAACATACACAATAATGGAAGAAGAAAAAAAAAAAATGCCTGCCCATTTTCAGGCATAAATATGACTTACCTGAATCTTACTGTTCTACACACTCTCTGGCAATTAGAACATTAGGAAAGTGCTCACTTTGGCAGTACATACTCTTAAAATTAGAATGATACAGAGAAGATTAGCATGGCTCCTATGCAAGGATGACAGACAAATTCATGAAGCATTTCATTAAAAAAGAGAGAAAGAGACATACAAAAGCAAGAAAAAATGAACTCACTGTCAAAAAAACAATGCAACAAAAGAACAAGATTCAAGAGATAATGTAGACATTAAAATTATCTGACAAGTAACTTAAAATAACTACAATTAATATGGTTCTAGTGGGAAAAAAATTAACAACATGCACAAAAAGACAGCATTTCAGCAGATAAATGGAAATTATAAGAAATTAATGGAAATACTAGAAATGAAACATGGTAACAGAGATAAAGATTACTTTCAATGCACTCAAAACATCAAGGAAAGTCGGTGAAATTGAATGTAGGTCAATAGAAATTATCCAAATTGAAGGACAAAAAGAAAAATGTGGGAAATTAAAAACGGCTCATAGCACCCAAGAGCTGTGGTATCATATCAAATGGTCTACCCTATGTAGAATAGTAATCCCAGTGGCTGGGGCTGGGGGTGGAAATGACAGATAAAAGAGAGAAACCAAATAAATATTTGGAGAGTTGACATTGGTTGAAGATGGTTAACATTTTTCCAAAATAATGTAAGACATGAAGCCACAGATCTGAGAAGGTCAGAGAACCATAACCAGGATAAATAAGAGCGACAAAAATAAAACCACCTGGATACATCATATTCAAAGTGCTAAAAGTGAAAGATAAAGGGATAATCTTAGAGACAACCAGATGTAAAAAGACATGTTACATACAGAGCAACAAATACAAGAATTAGAGTAGACTATTCATCAGGAATTATGCAAGCTAGAAAATAGTGGAAAGAAATATTTAAAGTGCTGAAAAAATTGTCAAACCAGAACTTTATATGTTATGGAACTATCTTTCATACATAAAAAAGAAATAAAGACTTTCAGACAAATATAAACAGAGGTGTTAGAAAAATTTCTTCAGAAAGAATCAGAGCTAGACAGAAATTTAAATTACACAAAGAAATGATGAAGATAAAAGACTTTTTTCCCTTGTTTTAATTGCTCTAAAACATAGCCAACTCTTTAAAGCAAAAAATAGAAAGACTACTTTGGGTTTACAACATGTGTAAAGGTGAAATATAAGAAAATGATAGAACAACAGATAGAAGGAGGGAGGAACTGGAGTGTACTATTGTAAAGTTCTAACATTCCATGTGAGTGATGTTATTTGAAGGCAAACTGTGATTAATTAAGGCATGCATTATAAATTCTATGTCAACCACTAAAAAGTCAAAAAGAAGTATAAATAAACCAATGGTAGAGATAATATTGAGTTTAGAAATAAAAAAAAAAAAACAATTCGGCCCAGCGTGGTACTGTAATCCCAACACTTTTGGAGGCCGAGGTGGGCAGAACACAAGGTCAGGAGTTCGAGACCAGCCTGGCCAGTATGGTGAAACCCTGTGTCTACTTAAAAATACAAAAATTAGCTGGGCGTGGTGGTGCATGCCTGTAGTCCCAGCTACTCAGGAGGCAGAGGCAGGAGAATTGCTCGAACTTGAGAGGCGGAGGTTGCAATGAGTTGAGATTGCACCACTGCACTCCAGCCTCCAGCCTGGGCGACAGAGTGAGACTCTGTCTCAACAATAACAACAACAACAACAACAAAAACAAAACAACAACCAAAAAAAACCCCACCAATTCAAGAGCAGGCAGAAAAAGACAGAAAGAGAATAAAGGACAAATTAAATAAATAGCAGACAACTAGCAAGATGATAGATTTAAATATGACAATATCAATAATTTCATTTAATGTAAATAATATAAACACAACTAAATAAAAGAGTATGTTATACATTTTTTTTAAGTGAAATCTATTGGGAAAACAAAATGGTGCAGCCACTGTGAGAAACAGTTTGGCAGTTCCTCAAAAAGTTAAAAATAGAGTTACCACATGACTCAGCTATTCTACTCCTATGTATATGCCCAAGAGAAGGGAAAACATACGTTCACACAAAGAGCTGTACATGAATGTTCATAGCAGCATTATTCAAAATAGCCAGAAAGTGAAAACAACCCAAGTGCCTATCAACTGATGAACTGGATAATTTATGTAATTACAGTCATACAATGAAATCTTGTTCAACCATAAGAAGTGAAAGAAAGATACATGCTACAACATAGATGAACTCTCAAAACATGCTGAAAGAAGACAGACACAATAAGCCACATATTGCATATTGCATTTATATGAAATATCCATAATATGAAAATCCACAGAGAAATAAAGTAAATTAGTGATTGCCAGGGGTTGGAGCAAGGAGAGAATTGGAATTGACTGCTAACAGGTATGAATTTCTTCTTGGGGGGATGGAAATGTTCTGGGACTAAACAGAGATGACAGCTGTACAACATTGTGAATAGTCTAAAAACCACTAAATTGTACATTTTTTTTTTTTTTTTTTTTGAGATGGAATCTTGCTCTGTCGCTCAGGCTGGACTGCAGTGGCACAATCTTGGCTCAATGCAAGATCTGCCTCCTGGGTTCCGGCCATTCTCCTGCCTCAGCCTCCCAAGTAGCTGGGACTACAGGCGCCCACCACTATGCCCAGCTAATTTTGTTTTTGTAGTTTTTAGTAGAGACAGGGTTTCACCATGTTAGCCAGGATGGTCTCAATCTCCTGACCTCATGATCTGCCCGCCTCGGCATCCCAAAGGGCTTCAATTACAGGTGTGAGCCACCGTGCCTGGCCTAAATTGTATATTTTTAAAATGTTTTAAATCGTGAATTTTATGTGAATTTTTTCTCAATTTTAATAATTAAAAAGAGACCTGACTACATCCTGTCTACAAGAAACTTACTTTAAATGACAAAACAAAAATAGTTCAAAATAAAAGGGTAGAAAGTCATATGCCATGCAAACACTAATCATAAGAAAACTGGTGTTGCAATATTAATATCAGAAAACACGACTTCAGTGTAGGAACATTTCTGGAGACAAACAGGAAAATTAGCCAGGTGCGGTGACTCATGCCTGTTATCCCAGCACTTTGGGAAGCCAAGGTGGGTTGATCACCTGAGGTCACGAGTTCGAGACTAGCCTGACCAACATGATGAAACCCCATCTTGAGTTGAAAACCATGGCACGAGAACTGTGTGACGCATGCACAAGCTTCAGTGGCTGATTCGATTAAGTGAAAGAAAGGGTATGAAGATCAAATGAATGAAATGAAGCGAAAAGATAACTTTAGAGAAAAAAGAGTAAAAAGAAATGAACCAAGCCTCCAAGAAATATGGGACTATGTGAAAAGACCAAATCTACATTTGATTGGCTTACCTGAAAGTGATGGGGAGAATGGAACCAAGCTGGAAAACACTCTTCGGGATATTATCCAGGACAACTTCCACAATCTAGTAAGGCAGGTCAACATTCAAATGCAGGAAATACAGAGAACACCACAAAGATACTCCTCTAGAAGAGCAACTCTAAGACACATAACTGTCAGATTCACCAAGGTTAAAATGAAGGAAAAAATGTTAAGGGCAGCCAGAGAGAAAGATCAGGTTACCCACAAAGGGAAGCCCATCAGACTAACGGCGGATCTCTTGGCAGAAACTCTACAAGCCAGAAGAGAGTGGGGGCCAATATTCTACATTCTTACAGAAAAGAATTTTCAACCCAGAATTTCATATCCAGCCAAACTAAGTTTCATAAGTGAAGGAGAAATAAAATCCTTTACGACAAGCAAATGCTGAGATATTTTGTCACCACCAGGCCTGCCTTACAAGAGCTCCTGAAGGAAGCACTAAACATGGAAAGGAACAACTGGCACCAGCCACTGCAAAAACGTATCAAATTGTGAAGACCATCAATGCTAGGAAGAAACTGCATCAACTAACGAGCAAAATAACCAGCTAACATCATAATGACAGGATCAAATTCACACATAACAATATTAACCTTAAATGTAAATGGGCTAAATGCCCCCAATTAAAAGACACAGACTGGCAAATTGGATAGAGTCAAGACCCACCAGTGTGCTGTATTCAGGAGATCCATCTCATGTGCAGAGACACAAATAGTGTCAAAATAAAGGGATGGAGGAAGATCTACCAAGCAAATGGAAAACAAAAACAAGCAGGGGTTGCAATCTTAGTCTCTGATAAAACAGACGTTAAACCAACAAAGATCAAAAGAGACAAGGAAGGCCATTATATAATGGTAAAGGGATCAATTCAACAAGAAGAGCTAACTATCCCAAATATATATGCGCCTAATACAGGAGCACCCAGATTCATAAAGCAAGTCCTGAGAGACCTATAAAGAGACTTAGACTCCCACACAATAATAATGGGAGACTTTAACACCCCACCGTCAATATTAGATCAAGGAGACAGAAGATAACAAGGATATCCAGGACTTGAACTCAGCTCTGCACGAAGCAGACCTAATAGACATCTACAGAACTCTGTACCTTAAATCAACAGAATATACAGTCTTCTCAGCACATCACACTTATTCCAAAATTGACCACATAGTTGGAAGTAAAGCATTCCTCAGCAAATGTAAAAGAACAGAAATTATAACAAACTGTCTCTCAGACCACAGTGCAATCAAATTAGAACTCAAGATTAAGAAACTCACATAGAACTGCACAACTCCATGGAAACTGAAAAACCTGCTCCTGAATGACTACTGGGTAAATAACAAAATGAAGGCAGAAATAAAGACGTTCTTTGAAACCAATGAGAACAAAGGCATGACGTACCAGCATCTCTGGGATACATTTAAAGCAGTGTGTAGAGGGAAACTTATAGCACTAAATGCCCACAAGAGAAAGCAAGAAAGATCTAAAATTGACACCCTAACATCACAATTAAAAGAACTAGAGAAGCAAGAGCAAACAAATTTAAAAGTTAGGAGAAGGCAAGAAATAACTAACATCAAAGCAGAACTGCAGGAGATAGAGATACCAAAAAACCCTTCAAAAAAATCAATGAATCCAGGAGCTGGTGTTTTGAAAAGATCAACAAAATTGATAGACCGCTAGCAAGACTAATGAAGAAGACAAGAGAACAATCAAATAGATGCAACAAAAAATGATAAAGGGGATATCACCATGGATCCCACAGAAATACAAACTACCATCAGAGAATACTACAAACACCTCCACCAAATAAACTAGAAAATCTAGAAGAAATGGATAAATTCCTGGACACATACACCCTCCCAAGAGTAAACCAGGAAGAAATTGAATCTTTGAATAGACAAATAACAGGCTCTGAAATTGAGGCAATCATTAACAGCCTACCAACCAAAAAAAGTCCAGGACCAGACAGATTCACAGCCGAATTCTACCAGAGGTACAAAGAGGAGCTGGTACCATTCCTTCTGAAAATATTCCAATCAATAGAAATAGAGGGAATCCTCCCTAACTCATTTTACGAGGCCAACATCATCCTGATACCAAAGCCTGGTAGAGACACAACAAAAAAGGAGAATTTTAGACTAATATATCTTATGAACATCGATGCAAAAATCCTCAATAAAATACTGGCAAACTGAATCTAACAGCATACTGAAAAGCTTATCCACCAAGATCAAGTTGGCTTCATCCCTGGGATGCAAGGCTGGTTCAACGTATGCAAATCAATACACATAATCCATCACATAAACAGAACCAAAGACAAAACCACATGATTATCTCAATAGATGCAGAAAAGGCCTTTGACAAAATTCAACAGCGCTTCATGCTAAAAATTCTCAATAAATTAGGTATTGAAGGGAAGTATCTCAAAATAATAAGAGCTATTTATGACAAACACACAGTCAGTATCATACTCAATGGGCAAAAACTGGAAGCATTCCCTTCGAAAACTGGCAAAAGATAGGGATGCCCTCTCTCACCACAATTACTCAACATAGTTTTGGAAGTTTTGGCCAGGGCAATCAGGCAAGAGAAAGAAATAAAGAGTACTCAATTAGGAAAAGAGGAAGTCAAACTGTCCCTGTTTGCAGATGACATGATTGTATATGTAGAAAACCCCATCATCTCAGCCCAAAATCTCCTTAAGCTGATAAGCAACTTCAGCAGTCTCAGGATACAAAATCAATGGGCAAAAATCACAAGCATTCCAATACATCAATAACAGACAAACAGAGAGCCAAATCATGAATGAACTCCCATTCACAATTGCTACAAAGAGAATAAAATACCCAGGAATCCAACTTACAAGCGATATGAAGGACCTCTTCAAGGAGAACTACAAACCACTGCTCAACAAAATAAAAGAGGACACAAACAAATGGAAGAACATACCATGCTCATGTACAGGAAGAATCAATATCGTGAAAATGGCCATACTGCCTAAGGCAATTTATAAATTCAATGCCATCCCCATCAAGCTACCAATGACTTTCTTCACAGAATTGGAAAAAACTACTTTAAAGTTCATATGGAACCAAAGAAGAGCCCACATTGCCAAGCAAGAAGAACAAAGCTGGAGGCATCATGCTACCTGACTTCAAACTATACTACAAGGCTACAGTAACCAAAACAGCATAGTACTGGTACCAAAACAGAGATATAGACCAATGGAATAGAACAGAGGCCTCAGAAATAACACCACACATCTACAAACATCTGATCTTTGACAAACCTGACAAAAACAAGAAATGGGGAAAGGATTCCCTATTTAATAAATGGTGCTGGGAAACCTGGCTAGCCCTATAGAGAAAGCTGAAACTGGATCCCTTCCTTACGCCTTATACAAAAATTAATTCAAGATGGATTAAAGACTTAAATGTTAGACCTAAAAACCATAAAAACCCTAAAAGAAAACTTAGGCAATACCATTCAGGACATAGGCATGAGCAAGGACTTCATGACTAAAACACCAAAAGCAATGGCGACAAAAGCCAAAATAGACAAATGGGATCTAATTAAACTAAAGAGCTTCTGCACAGCAAAAGAAACTACCATCAGAGTGAACAGGCAACCTACAGAACGGGAGAAAATTTTTGTAATCTACCCATCTGACAAAGGGCTAATATCCAGAATCTACAAAGAACTTAAACAAATTTACAAGAAGAAAATCAAACAACCCCATCAAAAAGTGGGCAAAGGATATGAATAGACACTTTTCAAAAGAAGACATTTATGCAGCCAACAGACACATGAAAAAATGCTCATCATCACTGGTCATCAGAGAAATGCAAATCAAAACCACAATGAGATACCATCTCACACCACTTAGAATGGCGATCATTAAAAAGTCAGGAAACAACAGGTGCTAGAGAGGATGCGGAGAAATGGGAATGCTTTTACACTGTTGGTGGGACTGTAAACTAGTTCAACCATTGTGCAAGACAGTGTGGCGATTCCTCAAGCATCTAGAACTAGAAATACCATTTGACCCAGCCATCTCATTACTGGGCGTATACCCCAAGGATTATAAATCATGCTACTATAAAGACACATGCACACATATGTTTATTGCAGCACTATTCACAATAGCAAAGACTTGGAACCAACCCAAATGTCCATCAATGATAGACTGGTTTAAGAAAATGTGGCACATATACACCATGGAATACTATGCAGCCATAAAAAGGATGAGTTCATGTCCTCTGTAGCGACATGGATGAAGCTGGAAATCATCATTCTGAGCAAACTATCACAAGGACAGAAAACCAAACACCACATGTTCTCACTCATAGGTGGGAACTGAACAATGAGAACACTTGGACACAGAGTGGGGAACATCACACACCAGGCCTGTTGTGGGGTGGGGGGATGGGGGAGGGATAGCATTAGGAAAAATACCTAAAGTAAACGACGAGTTAATGGGTGCAGCAAACCAACATGGCACATGTATACATATGTAACAAACCCGCACATTGTGCACATGTACCCTAGAACTTAAAGTACTAGAAAAAGAAACCCCATCTCTACTAAAAATACAAAATTAGCCAGGCATGGTGGTGCACACCTGTAGCTCCAACTACTTGGGAGGCTGAGGCAGGAGAATCACTTAAACCCAGGCAGTAGAGGTTGCAGTAAGCCAAGATCGCACCACTGCACTCCAGTCTGGGCAACAGAGTGAGACTCTGTCTCAAAAAAAAAAAAAAAAAAAAAAAAGAGGAAAATTACATAATGACAAGCAACCAATTCACCAAGAATATACAAAAAAATGCATAATAATCACACATTTAACAAAAGATTTGCAGAATATAAAAAGTAAAATCTGACAGAATAAAAGGTATTAGGTAAGTCCAAAATTATGGTTGGTGTCTCAGAGCACCCAAGAACTGTGGTATCATATCAAAAGGTCTTTTGAATCAACAGTTTTCTCACTGTAATCAATAAAGCAGTACGACTGAAAATCAGTAAGGGATTAAAAAGCCTGAACAACGCCATCAACCACCTTGACCCAACTGATATTCATATAATAGGCCACCCACACAAGAGAATATTCTTTTCCAAAAATATGAAACTTTCACCAAGATAGACCATATTCTGGGCCTTAAAACAAACAACAATACATTTAAAAGAATTCAAAATCATATGAAGTGTAACAGAATTAAAGTACAAATAAAGATTTCTGAAAAAATTCCTATTTGGAAATTTTTATAAAATCTCTTCTAAATAATTAATGGGTCACAGAAGAACTTACAAAGAAAATTAGAAAATAGTTGCAATTGAATGAACATGAAAAAACATTGTATCAAGATTATTGGGATGCAGATAAAGCTGTCCTCATAGTAAAAGTTTTAGCATTAATGCTTATATTTAAAAATTATAAAAAGGGCATGGTAGCTCATACCTGCAATCCTATCACTTTAGGAGGCCAAGGCAGAAAAATCGCTTGAGGCCAGGAGTTTGAGAACAGCCTGGGCAAGAGGGGGAGACCCCCGTCTCTACAAAAAATAAAAAATAAAAAAAAAAGCTGGGCCTGGTACCACATTCCTGTAGTTTCAGCAACTCAGGGAGGCTGAGGCAGGAGGGTTGCTCCCATCCAGGAGTTCAAGGTTACAGTGAGCTACAGTTGTACCACTGCACTCCATGCTGGACAACAGAGTATGACCCTGTAAAAAAAAAAAAAGAAAGAAAAGGAAATCAAAAAGTTCTCACATCAATGATCTGAGCTTTTATCTTAAGAAAGTAGAAAATTTTTAAGGAAAAGTGAAAGGAAAGAGCTAGTACACAAAAAACTGAAAATGACAAAATTGGAGGACTTACTGCAAGATTTCAAGATTTACTATAATCAAGTAACCAAGACAGAGGGTGATATTGGTGAAAGGACAGACATAAAGATCAGTGGAACCAAGCAGTCCAAATACAGACCCTTATATATATAACCAACTGATTTTTAACAGAATTGCAAAGGCAATTCCATAGAGAAAAGATTGATCATCTTTCTAAACCATAGTGTGGAAAAGAACAACTATTGGAAAAAGAAAACAAAAACTCAACCCATGCCTCAGAACATATACAAAAAAATAAGTCAAAATGGATAATAAATATAAATGAAATATTTGAATCTATAAAACTACTACAATATAATGTAGGATAAAGTCTTTGTGACATTAGGTCATATAAATGTCTCAGAGATTGCTTAGTCAATAATTTTTGTGGACTGTGAACCATAAAAGCAAAATTGATAAATATTTATCCATCAAAATCTTTGAAAACTTTTAAACTTCAGCTCTTCAAAAACCATGTAAGAAAATTAAAGACAAGCAACAGACTGAGAAAAAAAATCTGAAAAACTCTTATCATTTAAAGGTCTCCTATTCCAATATATAAAGCATTCTAAAAACTCAATATGAAGAAATCAAACAACCCAGAGAAAAAACTTTGTGAAAGATTGAGCAGATACTGTATGAAAATAAGG
This sequence comes from Macaca mulatta, assembly GCF_049350105.2. Lineage (NCBI taxonomy): Eukaryota > Metazoa > Chordata > Mammalia > Primates > Cercopithecidae > Macaca > Macaca mulatta. The sequence continues at coordinate 33,573,908 of NC_133412.1, read as the reverse complement.
CATGTGGATGACATATAGGCACATAAAAAAGTGTTCTACATTAGTAGTGCTTGGGGAAATACAAACTAAAACCACAGTGAAATTCCACCACACACCTATTAGAATAGCAAACAAAAAACCTGACAATACCAAGGGCTGATGAAGATGTGGCACAAACTGGAATCCTTATTCATTACTGCTGGGAATTCAAAAATGGTGTGACTATTTTGGAAATGAGTTTTCAGTTTCTTAATTTAAATGTATACTTACATGGCACAGCAACTCAACTCCTAGGTATTTACACAAGAAAAAGGAAAATGGGTTCACATTAAAACTGTATGGGAATGTTTATAGCAACTTTTTTCAAAGTCACCAAAGACTGGTAACAAGCCAAATATATTATTCATAGTTGCCCAAAAGTGGAAATAACCCCAAAAATGTCTTTCAACTGGTGAATGGATAAACAAATTGGCATATCCATGCAGTGATAAACTACTCATTAATAAAAAACAAATGGCAGAAACAATAACATAAATGAACTGAGATGTATAATTCTACATAAAAGAAGCCAAACACAAAATGCTTCATATTATATGGTTCCACTTATATGATATTTTATAAAGGTAAAACTAGAGGGATAGAAAAGAGGTCAGTAGTTGTCAGGATCTGAGGATATCGGGAAGGACTGATTTCAAAAGGGCACAAACCAATTTGAGGGAACGATGGAACTGCTCTATACATTGGTTGCAGTGGTAGTTACATAACTATGTATTTCTCAAAACTCATGGAATCATCTAGTAAAAATGGTGAACTTTATGGAAGTTGTACCTCAAGAAACCTGAATTAAAGAAAAACTAATAAAGAAAGAAACTTGAAATAACAATATAATTAACCCCAAGAAAATTAGGAAAGGAAAAAGAACAGATGAGATAAATAATTTAAAAACAGAAGCAAAATGGCAAACGTAAAGTCAATTACATAAATAATTACATGAAGCACAAACGGACTAAGCACACCAGTGAAAAGGCAAAGATTTTCAGACTGTATTTTAAAAAAACAACCCGTGGCCAGGCGCAGTGGCTCATTTCTGTAATCCCAGCACTTTGGGAGGCCGAGGCAGGTGGATCACCTGAGGTCTGCAGTTGGTGACCAGGCTGACCAACATGGAGAAACCCTGTCTCTACTAAAAATACAAAATTAGTCGGGCGTGGTAGCATGACTGTAATCCCAGTTACTCGGGGGGCTGAGGCAGGAGAATCACTTGAACTCAGGAGGTGGAGGTTGCAGTGAGTCATGATCGCGCCACTGCACTCCAGCCTGGGCAACAAGAGCAAAATTCCGTCTCAAAAAACAAAAACAAAAACAAAAAACATGTGTGTTGTTATCCTTTAAATATAAATACAGAGACTGAGTAAAAGCAAAAGAATGGTAAAGATACTACCATGCAAACAGTAACCTAAAGAAAGTTTGTGGTTATATTAATATCAGACAAAGTAAACTTTAAGGCCAGAAATGTACTAGAGATAAAGGATGGCATTTTATAAAGATCAAGGGGTCAATTCAACAGGAAAACATAACAATCCTAAATTTTTATATCCATAATAACCTAGTATCAAGTAATATAAGCAAACATTAGTAGAAGTAAAGGAGAAACAGACAAACCCTTAATCAGTTTAATATACCTATCTCTGGTGTGTTAGATGCAAGAGGATAGATAACAAAAATTAGAAATTATGTAGAATATTTGAACAAAATGATTAACCAATTTGACCTACTTGATCTATCAATAGGACACTACACCTAACAACTGTAAAATACAATTCTTTTCAAGCACACATAAAATGTTTGTCAAAATAGGCTATATGCTGTGCATAAAACAAGCCTGAACAAGCTTCAAAAGTATTGAAATCACATAGGATATGTTCTCAGACCATGGTGGAATTAGCCTGAAAACCAACTAATAGAAACATGACTAGAAGATCTGAAAATGTCTGGAAATTAAACAAAGCTTTTCTAAATAAACCAGTAGTCAAGATAATGAAAATGAAAATGCAACTCATCAAAATTTATGTGGTGTAGCTAAAGCAGTGTGTGCTGGTTACTGAATTATTGCCTCTCTGCTCCAAATTCCTTGTTTGCCTGTTGTGTGAAAATGGGTTTTGGCCCTTTAAATATTTGTCCTTGCCAGCTGGAACTTTGTCATTAGAGGGCACTAGAAATATACTGCAGGAGGAAAAGGGTGTTTGCTTCCTGGTTCTGGTGTGCTTGCTTCTCCAGGATGCATAGTTTTCCCTAGTACCAAGTTTCTGCAGTTCACAGTGGCCAGCAACACCCAGCAACAAGCATGCAGTTTTGCAGCAGAATGCCTTCACTGAGACATATCCCCATGAATGTCTTTCACTGGCACCCCAGAAGGTGGATTTCCAGCACATTTCATCAGTACAGCACCATGGCAATTTCTCTGCCATCCAATGAGCCACAGCAGTGCCCTCTACAACAGGGTGTTGATCTTAGGCCTGGGTGGCATCTTCCTTGGGTCAGCTATCTCAGCTCTAAGGGGAGAGGCTGTAACCTACATCTACTATTCCTATATCCTTTGGGATCCTCTTCTTGCTAGCCAATCTCTCATTATGTTAATTACCTGGTACGGTTAATAATTCTTTTTTTTTTTTTTTTTTCTGAGACAGTCTCTCACTCTATTGCCCAGGCTAGAGTGCAATGGTATGAGCTTAGCTCACTGCAACCTTCCTTTCCCAGGTTCAAGTGATTCCCATGCCTCATCTTCCCAAATAGCAGGACTACAGGTACGTGCCACTGCACCTGGCTAATTTTTGTATTTTTAGTAGAGATGAGATTTCGCCATGTTGGCCAGGCTGTTCTCGAACTCCTGACCTTAAGTGATCCACCTGCCTTGGCCTCCCAAAGTGCTAGGATTACAAGCATGAGCCACCGCACCTGGCCTAATAATTATTTATATATATATATATATTTTTTTTTTGTTGTTAAAATTACTGTGTGGGTTCTCTCTGATTGGATTTCTTTAATTCACAGTGATTAGAAGAAAGTTGACTTTACATGCCTATATCAGAAAAGAAAAAAAATCAAAAATTAATTTTTAAGTTACTATCTCAAGAAGCTAGAAAAAGAACAGAAAATAGAGAGAAATTAATAAAAATGAAAACAGTAATTGATGAAATAGCTGACATAAAATTGAGAAAAATCAACAAAGCCAAAGCTTTCTTTTTAAAAGAATATCAGTAGATTTGATAAACTCTTAGCAAGACCAATCAAGAGCAAAAGTATAAATTATCAATATCAGAACGAAAGGGCAATATCCCTACAGATCCTACAAAACTAAAAAAAAAAATCAAATATTTTGAATAATTTTATATGAATACATTCGACAATCTACATAAAATGAATAATTTTATATAAAAACATGTCATCTATACTGATAAAAGAAAAATTAAAAGAAATAAAAATCAATGTTAAATATATTCTGTCTATAATTTAAAACTTACCCTCAAAGAAAATTTGAGCTTGGATATATTTAGTGGTGAATTCTCCAAAACGTTTAAGAAAAAAATATCAATCCTACATAACCTCTTTTAGGGAAGAAAGAAAAAACACTTCCTAATTCATTTTTTTGAAGCTAGAACAACCCTAATACAAAAATATGACAAAGATATTATAATACAAGAAAGTTACAAGCTAATAATTCTTATGAACATAGGGACAAAAATTAGAACAAAGTATTAAATAACCAAATCCAAAGAATATATAACAAGGATAACATATCATAACCAATTTGGTTTATTCTAGGAATAAGAATTGGTTTAAAAAGTTAATCAATATGACTTACTTCACTAAATTATATTTGCTTTTATTTTGTAAATAATAAAATAAAATAATAATAAAAGTAAAAATAACTGATCACCTCAATAGATGCAAAAAGGCCTCCAATTAACCACTAGTTCATAATAAAAGTTCTCAGCAAATTTGAAATATAAGTGAACTTTTTAATATGATAAAGTTTATGTACAAAAGGCCTGCTGCTAACATATTTAGTGGTGAAATGTGGAATGCTTTCTTCCTGAATTCATAAACCACTCAAGTATATTTATTTTCATTACTTCTATTAATCATTGCACTGCAGGTCCTAGTTAGTGCAAGAAAGCATGAAAGAAGAGTCGTGAAGTTGGAAAGAAGTAAGTAAAACTGTCATTTCAGATGACATGGTTGTAAATATAGAAAAATCCAAAAGAATATATACACAATTAGAATTAATCAATTTAGATAAGTCACTGAATACAAAATCAATACATAAAAATCTATTGTATTTGTATGTGTTTGCAAAAACAATTGGTAAATAAAAACTGTTATACAATACTATTAACAATATCATTGGAAAACCTCAAATATCTGGGAATAAATTTTATAAAAGACACGTAAGATCACTAAAGTAAAAATGGCAAAGCATTTCAAAGAAAAATTACATAAGATCTAACTAGATGAATAGATATACCATGTTCATGGATTTGGAGACTTAATATCATAAATTAATTTTATAACTTAAAATCTATTCTTCAAAAGTAACTTTATTGATTCAATGTAATCCCAATCAAGATCCTAATCATTTTTGTGGAAATTTATTAGGGATTTCTAAAAGTTATATGGAAATGCAAATGACCGACAGCAGCCAAGAAATGAAGAAGAATAAATTGTTGGAAGATTTATCATATCAGATAGCATAACTTATCATAAAGCTACAATATTTAATGCAGTGTGGTATTAGTACAATAATAAATACATACACCAAAAGGGAGAGTCTAGAAATAGGCTCATACATATACTTGATGTACAACAATGGCGCCACTGCAATTTTGTAATAATAAGATTTTTTTTTCAATAAATGATGCTGGAGCAATTAGATAATTCACATGAAACAGACTTTAACCTTAATTTACACTACCTACAAAAACTAATACTGATTAAATTATAAACCTTCATGTGAAAGAAAAACAGTAATATCCGAGAAGAGAAGTCGATAAATTTTTTCTGTAAAGGGACAGATAGTAAATATTTTCAGCTTTGTAGGTCATACAGTCTCTCTTGCAACTACTTAACTCTGCTGTTGTAGTCCAAAGGCAGCCAGAGACAATACATAAATGAACGAATGAGAATAGGCTGTGTTCCAACAAAAATTTATTTACAAAAACAAATGGCAGGTCACATGGGCCATAAATTTTTGATCCCTGCTCTAGAAGATAACAGAATAGTTTCATGATATTGGGTAAGCAGTGATTTCTCAAATAAGATTCCCCAAAAACATAAAACATAAAAGATGGATTAATTCAAGTTCTGAGATTCTGTTTATTGAAAGACATCATTAAGAGGATAAAACAGCAAAACATAGTTTAGTAGAAGATATTTGCTATATATGCATATTTATGTATATGTATTACATATGTTTTATATATACATATAGATGTGTATGTATTTATATATACATATATACTGCATATATATCCAACAAATAACATATCTATAATATCTAAAGAACATCTACAAATCAATAAGAAAAAGGCAAATCAATAAACAAAATGAGCAAAACCTTGAGTAGGCATTTTACAAAAGAGACTATCAATATGAATATAAGCACATGAAAAGATGTTCCATATAATTAGTAATCAGAGAAATCCAAATAAGAATAAACCATAATCAGATATTAGTACATCCCCAGCAAAATGGAGGAAAGGAAAAAGAATGACACAAAAATCAATATGCAAAAATCGCTAGCATTCCTATACACCAAAAACAGGCAAGCCAAGAGCCAAATCATGAATGAACTTCCATTCACAATTGCTACAAAAAGAATAAAAAACCTAGGAATACAGCTAACAAGGGAAGTGAAGGACCTCTTCGGGAGAACTACAAATCACTGCTCAAATAAATCAGAGATGACACAAACAAATGGAAAAACATTCCATGCTTATGGATTGGAAGAATCAATATTGTGAAAATGGCCATACTGCCCAAAGCAATTTAAAGATTCTATGCTACTCCCATTAAACTACCATCGGCTTCTTCACAGAACTAGAAAACACAATTTTAAAATTCATATGGAACCAAAATAGAGCCTGAATAGCTAAAGCAATACTAGGCAAAAAGAACAAAGCTAGGGGCACCATGCTACCCAACTTCAAACTATACTAAAGGGCTACAGTAACTAAAACAGCATGGTACCAGTACAAGAACAGACACAAAGACCAATGGAACAGAATAGAACACCCAGAAATAAGACCACACACTTAAAACCATCTGATCTTTGACAAACCTGACAAAAACAAGCAATGGGGAACGCGTTCTCTATTTAATAAGTGGTGCTGGGAGAACAGGCTAGCCATATGAAGAAAAATGAAAGTGGACCCCTTCCTTATACCATACACAAAAATCAACTCAAGATGGATTAAAGACTTAAATGTAAAACCCAAAACTATAAAAACCCTAGAAGAAAACCTAAGCAATACCATTCAGGACATAGGCATAGGCAAAGATTTCATGAAGATGCCAAAAGCAATCACAACATAAGCAAAAATTGACAAATGGGATCTAATTAAACTAAAGAGCCTCTGCACAGCAAAAGAAACTATCAACAGAGTAAACAGAAAACTGTCAGAATGGGAGAAAATTTTGCAATCTGTGCATCTAACAAAGATCTAATATTCAGCAACTACAAGGAACTTAAACAAATATACAAGAAAAAACAACCCCATTAAAAAGTGGGCAAAGGACATAAACAGACACACAGACACTTCTCAAAAGAAGACATACATGCAGCCAACAAACATACAAAAAAAGCTCAAATCACTGATCATAAGAGAAATGCAAATCAAAACCACAATGAGATACCATCTCACACTAGTCAGAACAGTTACTATTAAAAAGTCAAAAAATAACAGATGCTGGTGAGATTGTGGAGAAAAAGGAACACTTTTACTCCGTTGGTGGGAGTATAAATGAGTTCAACCATTGTGGAAGACAGCGTGGCGATTCCTCAAAGACTTAGAGACAGAAATAACATTCAACCCAACAATCTCATTCCTGGGTATATATCCAAAGGAATATATTAACAAATATATTACAAAAACACATGCACATGTATGTTCATTGGAGCACTGTTCACAATAGCAAACACATGGAATCAACTAGATGCCCATCAACGATAGACTGGGTAAAGAAAATGTGGTACATATACACCATGGAATACTATATAGCCAACAGAAAGAATGAGATCATGTCCTTTGCTGGGACATGGATGGAGCTGGAGGCCACCATCCTTAGCAAAGTAACGCAGGAACAGAAAACCAAATACTGCATGTTCTCACTTATAAGTGGGAGCTAAATGATGAGAACACATGGACACATAGAGGGGAATAGCACACACTGGGGCCAATGGCAGGACAGAGGGTGGGAGGAGGGAGAGAATAAAAAAAAATAATAATAAGTAATGAACTACTAGGCTTCATACCTTGGTGATGAAGTAATCTGTACAACAAACCCCCATGACACACATTTACCTATGTAACAAACGTGCACATCTTGCACATGTACCCCTGAATTTAAAACTTTTAAAAAACAAATAAATAAATAAATAAAAATTAGCTTAAATTCAATATTCATCTCAAACTTTTCAAAATCTATTTCATACCTATAATTATATCCCCTTCTAATTTCTAATGCTGATAACTCTTTTTTTAACCGTGGTGAGACATTCCAGACTTCTGACATTTTTTGGTTCTTTTCAAAAAATCATCTCTTAGTTTTATACAAAATTATCCCACTCCAAACCCCAATATTTTATTCATTTTCTTTTTCTTTAGTAATACCCTTGCTTCTACTTTATGTATTTTTTTTCCACTAGCTTTTTAAGCTTTGTACGTGATTTACTTCTAGCCAATCTTTTCTTATTTTTAAAACACGCGTACCTGGCTGCATTTTCTCTGAGGATATGTAGATTTTGATTTGTATTGTTTTCATTGTCATTCTTGTTGTAGTTAAATACACTAGCTCTGAATCATGCTATCTAGGTTCAAATCCAAACTCTGTCATTGATGGATTGCGTGCCCTCGGCCGGGTTATTTAGTATAGCTTTGTGTTTCAGTTCCTCATCTGTGAAATGAGATGATAATGGAATCAGCTTCCCAAGATTACTGTGAAAATAAAAAGATAATCCATGTAGATCACTTAGCATAATGCTGGTTGTATAATAATGTTCAATAATTTTAAGATATTATCATTTGTAAATAATTTATAATTTCATTTTAAATTTCTTTGTATTAAAGTTATTTAAAGGAGTGGTTTCTATTTCCAAGTTTATAAACAATTTGCTTATTAATCACAAATTTTATTTCAGTATAAAAAATGTGACCAGAATGATTTATCTTGAAATTTAACATTTTGTGTTTTAGCAGCTAATGTTTCATGTGTGTTTGAGGAGACTATGCATTCACTGTTTATTCATACAAAGTCCTTTATTCCACCAAGCTTCTTTGTTATTCCAATCCTCTCTACCCTTACTTTTTTCCTACTTGATCTATCAATTTGAGATGTTGTTAAGGTCTTCTAAAATGGCTCTGTATTTTTCATTCCTACTTATATTTCTATCATTTTCACTTTATAGGTTATAAAGATGACATTTGATGTTATATTGTTAGATTTATAAAGGTTCATTATTAGTAGAGCTTCTTATGGAATTGTATATTTCACCAATATGAACATTTTTATCTTGTCAAATCCTTTTCGCATTATTCTTTTTTGTCTAACATTAATGTTACTATATTTGTTATCCTTATTAGAACTTGCCTGATGCATCTTTCTACGTTTTTATTTCCAACCTTCTTTTTAGATGTCTTTTTCTAAATAACATATAACCAGATTTGCTGTTGATGTTTACCAAATTTGAGATTCCTTTTATTAAAGAAATTGTGTTCATTTGTCATATACTGGAATCACTGATGGCTTGACTTTTTTTCTGCCATCTGGTGTTCCATATGTGTGTGTATGTGTTTATCATACACACACAGCTATATAAAAGTTAAAAAACATAGAGCTTTTAGAACTTACTTCCTATCTCTCCATCATGCTTTGTCCCTGCCATCTTTATGTTGCAATCATCTAGAACAGGGATTCGCCTGCCCCCTCCTTTTGTAAAGTCTTATTGCACATTATTTACATATTATCTATGGCTGCTTTCACACTACAACAGCAGAGCTGAGTGGATGCAACAGAGTCTATATGGAACACAAAACTGAAAATATTTACTGTCTGGTCTTTTACGGAAAACATTTGCCAATGTCTAATCCAGATTTTAATTTTATGCTATTAATTTTAAATATATGTCATATTTAGACAAATCATCTAGTATCTTTTCTCTCCACTGATTCTTGAACCCTTCACCTTCATCTTTCTTAGATTCATCATTTATTTTGTTAAAGTTTATCCTATAGTCATCCTTTCAAAGAGATTCTATTGGTGATACACATGTCCTGAGTTTACGTCAAAAATCATGTTTTTAAATTTCTGGGATCATTGCTCCATTTTCATGGATGTAATATCTTGAACCTCTTTGAGGATAATTGTTATATTTGTGATACTATAAGTATATATTTTACATACAATAATTATGCTTTCTTAAAATTATAAAATTTATAAAAAGAATTTGTATTCATCTTTTTTAAATTTATAAACTCTCTTTCCTTAGGTATTATTTTTTGTGAGTTTGGTGTCTCTGCAAACTTGTATTATTCTTGTATTGGATTATTCTTGTACTTTATAAATGAGAATCCCTGTTAGCTCTCTCCTGCTTGATGTGGGTCAACTTGTGCTTACAGGCGAAGGGAAGGGCATATTGCTGGGGAGAGTGTTTCTTTTCAGAGTGAGGAGACTCTCTGTGCCTCCTGGGGTCCATTGCTACTCTTCTGTCTGTTGGTTCTCAGAATCCACAGGCTCACTACTTTAATCTGTGGACAATTACAAGCAAGAGAAGGGAATGTGAGTAGCAGTCCAGCTGCTCCAAATGCAGTTTTCAATTAATCACTCTGGCCATTACCCTAGGATGTCCTATTCATAGAATCTGCTCTTTCTGAGCTTGTAGCATCCCTGAAATTTCTCCTACCTCCTCAGCAATCTAGGGCCAAATGACTATGTATGGCACAGTTGCTCTCGTATGTTTTTCTAAAGTTTGATCCCATCTCCTAAAAATTTCTCATACACTTACGGCACTTTTTTGGTCCTCAGTCCTGTTACCAATTAACTTAACCCCCTTTAATCTTTTCTGTCATTTCATAAGATTTGGTAGAGGTAACTTTCCTGCAGGCTGGCATCTTGAGTTACTCTTCATACACAGGATTTTTCAGTTAACTCTTTCAAAACACCATTCAATATACTTTGTGGGTGATAACCTATGTTCTTGCCATTTTTATTTCAAAACATTTAAAAAGATACTCAAAATTTCTTTGACACAGAGAGAAAAGTGAAACCCTACTCCAACAATTCTCTGAGGGGATTTAAAATGATAAAATTTCACCAAATATAGTGGAAAGGGGTATTTAGTCTCAAGTCACTTGCCTTTAACAATACCTTGGGTGGTCTATTTCATTTTTTTTTTTTTTAATGTTCTTTCATGGGGGTGGGAGACACTGATTGTGAAGAGCTGTAATTTTTAGCCACTTCTTCCCCTTATACATTGGGCAGTGATAAGTGACATTTTTAGTCAGATTTGGCTAACAAGCTCATCGTGTTATGGCATTCTACTCTCCTCCCTGCCATACCTCAATTCCTGACCGCTGAGTAGCCTATTCAAAGTACATCAGGAGCTAACTTTAACAGCTTTAATACTCATTAAGAGAACCCTTCTGAGAGTAGCTAGAAAGCACAAACCTTCCCCTCTAATATCATTTGGGGTTTTGAGTCCCTGAATAGCTGGTGTCATTTGGCTTTCTTGAGGGACCTCAGAAGGCATACGTGTTTAAAATTCCTATAAATATTGTGTAAGATTTTCCAACTGATTATGAAGCCCTTCCATTCTTTCTCCTTTTTCAGTTCTGGGGTTGATATTTGGAGGGGGTTAAAGTCAGACACCTCTGTACACTCCCAGAACCCTCTGACATAGCATGTGTTGAACCTCTCTTTGTTTTATGGTTTTTGGGTTTTTTGCTTGGTGTAGGCAAAACTTTTTCTTCTTGCCATCCAGTGGTTCCTCTTTCACTATCTGCTGTGTGCATTTCAAACTCGTAGAGTTTGAATGTCCTTCTGTGCTCTGATCAAGGAATTTCTTGCAGCAGCTATCTTAGGTGCAGTGTGGCTTTTAGCGATAGTGACCTGTGCTTTATCAGATTATAAAGTAGTGGCATGTAACAACTAGGCTGCCACCACTTTTGGTTTTCAGGGCTCCTGTCATTTCTAGGGCCCTTATCCCCTGCCATCAATCTCTTTCTTCTCTTCTCCTCTCTACCTCCCAGAAAAAAAGGAAGGGAAATTCATATTTATTTGGCTTTTACTATGTGTAAAGCATTGTGTGGGGTATTTTCAGAAATACTTTTCATTAAATTATCAGTACAATTGAGTGAAGGAGTTGTTATCCCCACTTTTACCAATTGGAAAACTGAGGCTCAGAGAAGTGAAGAACTTGCCTGAGATCACAAAAGTGGCAAATGGTAGAGCTGAGATTTGGATCCTAGACTCTAAATCTGGAAGCCCGGGGGAGCTCCACAATGGTCAGCTTCAAGCCTCATCTGCCCAAGAGTGTGGATCTGAATTCAGATAAGAAACTAGAGGTTATAGGAAGCATGTAGCAGACTTTTTTCCTTAAAAGGAACAAAGCTGGCCAGAATACCTTTAAATCTGGAGAATTGTAGCACCAGATGTCAGGCTGAACAGACACAGTTGGCTGCTTGAAAGATTTCTGTAGAGTCATGGAGACATGAATTTTAAGTACGAATTAACTATGTTCTCAGTTCCTGCACTGTTATTATGAATAAGACACTGAGCTTTCTTATTAGCCCATCCTGCTTTTTCTGACATTCTGCTTTTATTTCTTGACCTGGACCAAAAAAAAAAAAAAAAAAAAAAAGCTTTTTCTAATAGCTCAATTCAACAAACATTCATTGTTTGGCTACTTTGTGGGAGGGACTGTAGTATATGTTGGAGATATAGAAAAGATTAAAAATATACCTCCTGACCAAATATAGTTTGTAGTACTAGAAGTCAGGTAGAGTGAGTGTAGACGCAAGAAACAGGCAAAAAAACCTACAATTAGTCTACAATGAGATAGTATGACATAAGCCTGTACAAGGTGCCACAGAACCACAGAAAAGAGACAGCTAACACAACCTGACTGGGAGTGGGTAGGGAATGGATAAGGGAAAACTGCTGAGAGGATGCGATTCTTGACAAATGAGTGAGCCCTTCACACCAGCAGGACCATAACTTTATGTGTAAGACTCTCTGGGGGGAGGAGAAAATCACACTAAACTAAGAAAGTAATGAAAGTCTTCTCCTGAGTGTCTGAGAAGATAATTCAGTTGCTAGAGCTGCACTGCAGCCTAAACGAACTTTTCACACCCCAGCTCCCTTTAAGTTTCTATGTCATCACTTGTATGTCTGTTCCTGGATTTCTGGGTGGTTTTCCTGAATTTCCCCAAGGCCTGGCCAATAATCCATTCCTCTTCATTTGCACCTGCTTTCTCTGGTGCTCCATCAGGAAATTTACTCAGCTCCTATAATTCCCTGGGCCTACTGCTCCTACCAATACTAAGCCACTATCTTATCTTCTGTAAGCCCTCTGAGCTCCTCTTCACACAGTTTCTGCTTAATCATTGCCTCTTCTGGTTGTCGTCTAATGGTTTCTGAGGTTAGCTTTCTCTTGTGTATCTTTTAGCTACTGTTTGTACTCCCAGCTGCCTAACCTTCTCTCCTTATCATATTCATACTCTCCAAAAAGAGGAATCAATTCGTTAACTAATTACTAATCTCTTCCTTGGGCAAAGGTTTTATTGAGTCAGCTCATAAGCCACTGTCTAGCCAGATTGATTGCTGTGGTGTCAGATGTTGAGCCCTGTTCCCACCAGGGGGCCCGGGTTACAAGAGACAAGGATGGAAGCTTACATCAATAGAGCCAGGCTTGGAGTGGGACCGTGGATATGGCAGACAACCTGAGGCTTTGCTGAATTAGGAGAATGACATTACAGGCATAATTAGAGGCACTTTAAATGGAGAAAACAAAAACATACTAACATCAGCTACAATATAACAATGGCATAACTTCAGGAGATGGCAGGGGAAAAAGGGATGAAGAAAAATAGAAATTAATCCTTGGGAATAAACATTTATGTACAAGGAAGAGCACAGAAAATAGATTTATTCTTGGAAAGGAGACAAGTTGGCCCACTTCATAGGAAATTACCTTTGCTGAGATCCACATAAAGAAAATTCAAAGACATCTTCTTCTTCTCAAATATATGAGGAGTGACTTACGGAGTGTGGTAAGTGTCATGGTTCCTTGGCCTAGCCAGGTTGACACATACCCAGCTATTCAATCATACTCTAAGCTGGTTGTTGCTGTAAAGGGATGTATTTTGCAGATGTGGTTAATTAGCTACAATCCGTTGACTTTAAGTAGATTATACTAAATAATTTGGGTGGGTCTCATCCAATCAGGTGAAAGGTCTTAAGAGTAAAACTGAATTTTTTTTTCTAAGGAAGAAGAAATTTCACCTGTGAGTTGCTGTGCAAGGCATTTTGGCTGCTCTGCAGATTTCAGACTTGCCAGCCTCACAATCACATAAGCCAATTCCTTTAAAATATATAAACATACAAATATAAAATATGTATCTCCTACTAGTTATTCTCTGGTAGAACCTCGCTTTGTAAAGAATACAGTGTGGAAGCACAAACTCCTCAGACTAGCTTCAATAGACTCGGAATTTGGTACCCCATATAACCTTTATCATCAGTTGTTCACTCCAATTAGACCAGTCTCCTGTGTGTCTTGTCATTTGCATGCTCATTTTCCTGCTTCTACTCACACTGCTTTTCCCTTCGGACTTGTCTCCATTCTTTCTTCCACCTTTATAAATCCTTCATTTTACTCACACTCTAGCTCCATCCCAAGTCCTTCACGAAGCTTTTAACTTTAGCTCCTTTTGCTCTTTCTCTAAACTTCCTTAGCAGTTATTAGCTATGCCATTCACTGAAGTTTTTAATCTTATATATCTCACCTACCACTGTCTTTTTTATATAGTATCCACTACTAGGAAGTATAAATTTGCAAGTACAAATTTGGGTGTGCAAGACATGTCACTATTGTTTAAATCAAATTAAATTTACCACAGACTTAAGTGATCTCAGCCTTAATTCTGCTGGAGTAGAACGAAATCCAATCTCAGTTCTTACTGGGCTTTCCTCTCTTCCTAGTACTGCAGTAGAGTTTGAAAGACTTAACGTTAAGCCTAGAAAATGGAAGATGGACTTTGACATCGTCACTGGTTCCTAGAAGCCAGGCAATTCCTCCACTTATGGGCCAAGAGAGGCAAGGGAATCCAGCCTCCCTAATGGCATCATGCAACCATATGAGGTTAGAATATCTTCCGGGGGTACTCTTATTCTCACTACCGGAACCCCAATCTTTGATTTTCTACAATTCGTGGGAATTTGTTTTCCTGTAATTCTACCTGCCCGTAGACGCTTCTTCTTTCTTTCCTTTATTTCATTTTATGTATTTATTTATTTATTTATTTTTTGAGAGGGAGCCTCACTCTGTCACCCAGGCTGGAGTGTAGTGGCGCAATCTCAGCTCACTGCAACCTCCGTCTCCCAGGTTCAAGCAATTCTCTGCCTCAGCCTCCCGAGTAGCTGGGATTACAGGCACCTGCCATCACGTCGGCTAATTTTTGTATTTTTAGTAGAAATGGGCTTTCACCATCTTGGCCAGGCTGGTCTTGAACTCCTGACCTTGTGATCCACCCGTCTCAGCATCTTTCTTTCTTTTTCTTCCTTCCTTCCTTCCTTCCTTCCTTCCTTCCTTCCTTCCTTCCTTCCTTCCTTCCTCCCTCCCTCCCTCCCTCTCTCTCTCTCTCCCCCAAGATGTGCTTGCCTTTTTCACCCTCTAGCAACATCTCCTCAAGGAGCAACAAACTTGGAAGACAGATTGCTGGGTACAACTCCAGAAATAACATTGACACTGCATTCTAAGGAGTCCTGTTCCAGGAGGCTTCATTTAAAATGTGAATGGTGCCCCCTGGAGTTGCCTAAGAGCCCTTGTCAGACAACTTTTTGTCTAGTAACACAAAATTCCTTGAAGCCTGCTTGGAATGGAAAGGAGGGAAAATATAAGGAGCACAAAACCCAATTAAATTGCTCAATAAATTATCCTGTCACACACCTTTTGTTTTTTTCTTGTGTTTTTATTTCACTTTTTAAAAAATATGTATGGGCTGACGTATGTAGTGTTCCAATTAGGTTATGAGCTTCTTGAAAATGAGAATACTATTTTATTCACCACTTATTTTTTAATCCTTCTAAGGTCCCAACATAATAACTTGTACATAGCAGGTTCTCAAATGTGCCTTGAAAGGAATGGAGAAATGATCGACTTAGTGAATTACTGGTTATGCCCCACCTGTTCAGACTGCACTGGCACTGACTTCCTCACTGTAGGATTGGCTCTGGTGTCTTTTCATTGTCACTTTTAGTGTTAGGTAAATAACTATAACACTTTTAGTGTCACAATGTAGTGTTTTTCTTTCTCTGCTTCTGTTCACAGCCACTCCTTTCCTGAATTTCTGAGAGATCAAATTTCTACTTGGGACCTTTTTGGCCCAAGTTAAAGTAAACACTGCCTTTAAAATGTAGATAGATGATATTAACTTGAACCTCCTTTAAGGTAAAAGAATTGAAGGTTACAACATAAACATGTATATGGTACCAACAGTGGAAAATTTCTAAGTGAAATCAAAGCGGGACCTGGCATTCGTTTCATCATACTACTCACTTGAAGAGCTGAGTACATTATGTGAACTTTATCCCATTAATCCTTAGAGATAAGCAAAGGGACTTGAAAGAATGACTTGTATAGATAGGGTCACATAGCCAGGTAGTGACAGTGTTAACAGCCTGCTGCCTTGACAGTATTTGAATAGTTAGGCTACTTGACCTTAACACTGGGCTATACATTGTTTTAACGACATAATGACACATTTGTGCTCTAACAGGAGAATTCACATTTTCACAGCATACTTACATTAGCACTCCTGGTATTGAGAACATGTATCCAAATTTGCCAATATTAACTTAGTTCTGAACCCCCCAACTTCCCTCTTCTGTAATCTTGCTGCTGCTTTTATTTTTCTCCTCTTCATTCCTTCCCACATCCTCTTCTCTCTAATGCTATTAAAGACTGAAAGAAAGCTCAATCACATTACAGAATTGAAACTTATATATATATGAGCCCTCCTAGGACTACTTGCACTTTGAAAGACAACAGCTTAGCTGAAAGAAATTATCTATCACTTTCTGCTATCAAGGAAGATTTTGGGGAGGTGAAAAGCCTTCTTTCCTTGTTCTCTTAACATGTAGGTGATTACACTTTACTTTCAGCTTCTAGAGGAGAAAGTTTGCAATGGAAAAAGACAGAGAAGTAATGATCATGGGAAAAGAGGATGAGGAATGGGGAAAGAAGGAGAACAGGGTAGAACTTTATCTTTTCCATATCTGGTAAACCACCATACTTTGTGGAAGTGAAATGCATACTTTTAGCACTTAACCAGCATGTACCAATAATGAAACCGACCTTCAGGCCTTCTTTTGACAGAACAATCCTAACTATAATGTAAAGTAACATTTTGTAAAATGGGTTTTTCTCTCCCTCTCCTTCTTTTCCCTCCCCTATACTCATTTAGGATCTGATCACAGAGTCAACACCGGGCTATGCATTATTCCCTCAGCAAACAGTACCCTTTCATGGCTTCACACCAGTGCTCATGTTAGTCCCTTTACTTGAAACCGTCTTCCGTCTGTTGCTCTGCCTATTCAAATCCTATTCATCCAACGAGACCCAATTAAAATGCCAGCCATGATGCCTTCTCCAGTTCTTCTACCCTGAGCAAGACCAATCCCTCCCTCCATTATGACTCCACAACACTAGTGGATATGTTTATATTTTATAACTCATCATCTTATATATGTTAATATGTTGCTCTACTCCACAAGACGTAAACTACTTCAAGTTGGGGCCAGGTCTTATTTATTCATATTTTCTGTGCCTAATACTGCTATATATCAGGCATGATAAATGTATATACTATAGTCTGGACAGTATAAAATGTTTACAGTTTCATAAAGGAGACAAGGTTTACAGACATAAGAGAACAAGACAGTATAAGGGATTGGGCTAGGAAAATGAGGGTTAGGTAACTACTAAATTCCACAAATATTTATTCAATAGCCAGGAGTCAGGAATTATGTCCCGGGACTACTAGGATAAATAAAATAGTCATTTCCTTTGAGGTGCTCACAATCCATCTTGTAGATACTCTTTAAACGTGGACAACACTCCCCTGGCTTACCTATCACTTTACATGTTGTTCCTTACAGCAACCCTGTGATGTACATCATTATTTTCATTTTTATGGAGATGGAAACAGAGGGTTTGAATTCCCAGGTCTTCTGACTCCAAGGCCAGGTTTTTCTACCCCACTACATCAGTGTTCCTCAAAACTTTCCTCTGGTGTACACTTTCCCAGTAGAGAATAAATGTAGGCTCCTCAGGGTTGGGATATACTTGTGCGTTATCTTAAAAAGCCGTGCTTACTACAATGTCTTACCTTACTTACCAGAGAGTCAAAACGATGCTGAGAGGAAATGAGCCACATTGATTCTGGGTCCTTGAGGGTCCTCAGGACAGGGTTTCACAATCAGAGGAGTCCCAATATGAGAAGCACATGGCTACACTCCTGCCTTTATTCAGGGTCCCTGGGTTTGGCTTGAGTCCACACCCAAAATTTTGTGTAACTTCATCAGATTTCTTAATGTCATAATTTTATTCAGTCTTCTCTGAAGACTGGAACAAAACACCCACTGTACTCACAGATGTTAAGTGAGTAGTGAAGACTGACCCTTTCCTCCCTGAAAGGATCTCTCACTCTAGCAATAAGATCTCCTCAGTCTGATACTATTTGCCATCCCTCCCATTGCTGGTCTTCAACTCCCTGCGGGTCCTGGAAGGCCGGAAAAGGCTTACCACCACACTCCGGTCAGCACCGCCGCTAGAGGGCAGCCCGCGGCTGCAGCTTCGTGAGCCCTCTACTGGCTGCTGGGGTGACCTGGCTCTTTTATGGAACCCATTAAAAACTCTCAGAAGTTGCACTTGGGAAGCCAGCCTGTGTGACACCCGGTAGCGAAGTTTTTAGGAAACGTCTTGGTTCTCAGCTTCCTTTTCTTAAGGCCTTTGGCAGGCCTCAGATACGTTACCCCCTTGATGAGTCTCCCACTTCCTAAGGATCTCCCCCTCCCAGGGTGTTGCAACTTGGAGTCATCATTATCTCTTGGCAAGGCAAAAAATTAGAACCTTGGGGGAACTTGGCAACTTTCCTCAACGTGATATAGGGCATACACATACACACACACACACACACACGTATATATATATACCTACAATTCAAGAATTTTCAGCGTTAATTCCAGTTTCAGCATAGCTTGCAAGCTCTGGAATTAAACTTCCAGGACTCAAATTTTGGCTCCTGCATTTGCTAATTGGGTAATTTTAAGAATGTTAATTAACCTAAGCTTCCATTTCATCTGTAACAGCGGGAGAATAATACCTACATCATACACTTTTGGGGAGGAATAACTATGATAATGTATGGAAAGTGCTAGTCTGGCACATAAAGTGTTCAACAAACATTAGCTATTTTTATTCTTTAAAGCTTCTGTCTAGTGCACACCATGTCTATCAATTTGGTCCAGAAAAATACTGTCTTCACACACCCACATGAAGATATGTATGCAAAATGAATTTCATAAACCACCTATAGTTTCCTAAAGTGGCTAAGCTAATAAAGACCTCAGAGTATGGAAAAGGGGGCTCATGTGTGATGCAATTCGTGCAATGGGTAGTTGAAGCATAGCGTAATCCAAGAGGCCACGGTGGGGGTTGGGGGGCGCTGTGTTTCGCACACAGGTGTTCTTTCTACCCGCACCCCCACCCTCACCCCTCACCACGTGCAAGCATTCTGCGCCTTGAGTCTGTGGGCCAGGACAGAGTGCACAGTGGACAAAAGCAAGAGGGTTTCAGGCCAAGGCAGGGAACTGAGAACTCAAAGGCCTGGGAACCCAAGCCAATCAGATTCACCATCCACTAGGAGTCTAAAAGGTGGCAGAGCCTCACAGCCCAAAGTCCACTCACAGCAGGAAAGTGGCCAGAGGATCTGACAGGTAGAAACCCGATAGAGACTCTATCAGAAAAGTTAAAGCTGAAGGGCTCATAACACCCACGGGCCCAAAGAAAGGTCAGTGTGAGCTGAACAGCTGTTCCATTTGGTGCCAGAGGCCTTGGCTGTTGTATTCTACATCCTGGCAGCCTCCCTGATCAGCCCCACCTAGAAAAGCCAATTCTTCTGCTCTTAAAGGAGACTCACTTATTTGTAGCAAAGCTATCATTTAGGTATGAATGGGAAGGGGGGGAACGGTGCGGAGTCTGCGGGGGGAGGGCGGGTGTTCAACGGGCTCCAAAGGAAGGAGCTCGTGGCTGAAGCCTGAGCCTCCATGTTGTGAGTACTACATGCGTTTCTTTCAGAGGCAGACAGGGGCCTTGGCTGCAGGGACCCTGACAAGCCGCGACTTGAGCTATGCTTTAGAGCCTGGATTGAATTGGGAGCGGTATAAAGGAGGAGGGAGGGCATGCCTGGAAAGGGGGTGGGGTGGGGTGGGGAGGTGGAGGGGAACAGCATGAGCAAAGGCACGAAGGAAGAATGAATCTGCTGCGCGTTGAGGATGGCATAGAGACTTCCCTGATTGGAGCCGGGAGTTCTTGCAGGGGGATGGAGGCCGCTATGATTGGATAGCTAAAGTGGGGCCAGATTTGGAGGGCTTTGAATGCCCGACCGAGGAGCACTGAACCCAGCTTTTGACTCGCGATTTCCGTTCAAAACCGAATTACCTAAAGGGTGGTTAATTCCAACGTGTGTTCCTCTTTGGGGGCTTCTAAAAAGTCGGTTTATCGTCTTACCTGCTTCAGTTCTCTTCATTTACTCAGGGAGGAAGTAATCCTCACATGTGCAGGGGAGGGGGTATAATGATTTCTCTTCACTTGCTTTGAAGATGCCTCCCCCGCCCCAAATCCCACTTCCACGCCAAATATTATTAAATTTGGTTTCTCCTCCTCCTCACGCAAGTTCTCTTTCTCTCGCCAGCACCTCCCCCACGTTTTCCTGCTCTCCACCAGTCCGGCCCGACTCCTCCCGGCCCCCAGCGGCGCGCTTCCCCGGCCCGCTGGCCCGCGCCGCCCTCCGCGCCGTGCACCCCCCTCCCGGCCCGTCGCGCCCGCGGCCCGCACACCCTGGTCCACGCCCCCCCGGCGGAGCGGTAGGTGTTGTGCGGTCTGCGCCGGGCCGCAGTGCGGCTGCGCGCACTGTGCTGCCTCCGGGGCTGGCAGGGCAGCGGCGGCCGCGGCGGCGGCGGCGGGGCCGGGAGCGAGCGGCGGCGGCGGCGGCGGCGGCGGCGTGGGGAGTGGCGTGGAGCGGAGCCTGGGGCTGCAGCAGCGCGGGGACCCCGGAGTAGAAAGCCCCGGGGACAAGGAAGGAAGGCCCGGCCGCCAAATCCCTGAGCAACCGTTCTTCTTGGATTTTGGGGGGAGCCTGCCCCCCCACTTCGTCTTCAAACGCCCCCAACTCACCCCCCACAGCCCCGGCCGCTGACGGGAGGAGGCGGCGGCGGCAGCGGGGGGCTGAGGGGCGCCGCCATGCCTCTCCCGCGGTGAAGCACCCCGGCCGTGAGGAGCCGCTGGTCTCCCCGGTGATGTCCCCCAGGCGGCAGGCGAAAGCGACTCACTCGAGCCCTGGGGTAAAGGCCTAGCTTATCCAGCTTCCTTCCTCCTCCTCCTCCTCCTCTTCCCCTCTCCCTCCCCCTCCTCCTCCTCCTCTCCCCCCCTTCGTCCTCCCCTCCCGGTCTCTTCCCTCACCCTTCCCCGCGCCCCCATCTTTCCCTCCCTCCCTCCCACCCCTCCAGCAGCGATGGCAGAGGAACAACAACAGCCGCCACCACAGCAGCCTGATGCCCATCAGCAGCTTCCCCCCAGCGCCCCCAACTCGGGGGTGGCCCTGCCAGCCCTTGTGCCCGGGCTGCCAGGGACAGAGGCCAGCGCGCTGCAACACAAGATCAAGAACTCCATCTGGTAAGAGGATCCTCCATCGCTGGGGTGAAAAAGCCCAGGCACATTTCTGCTGCAAAGTGGGTGGGGGGCGGCGGGCGGGGGAGCGGAGGAGGAGGTTGATGCTTTCATTGAATGTGGCTTTCCCCTAGTCGGGTGCACATTTGTAGGACCTCTGGAGGTGTAGGGACTTTGCATCAATCAGCCCCTGTCTCCTTAGCTAAAAAATGCTTTTACCCCCTCCTCAATTGTGAGTGCAGATAAACAAGTTTTTTGGTTTTATTTTTTCACTCATTGTAACAGAAATATGGGTCGGAATTAAGTCATATTGCATGATGGTGGCATGAATTTGGAACTGGAGAATGTGAAATGTGTTTACTCCTTTTTGCAGCCGTAGGAGGAGGAAGAAGTGTATTGTGAATTTTCACCAAACAGATATCCAAACAGATATTTTGCGTAAGAATATTAATATGCAGCACAAAACCTAATGTGTCTCTTCCTTTTCAGTTGGGTTAGCTGCTGTTTCTGAATGTTTTTGCCTCCTTTATTCTAATATTAAATTTCTTTTTCAGGGAATATATTATTTGCATTGATTGTGAAGAAAGTGCTTCTTTAGTATAAAATATTTTAAGATGGTAGTTTACAACAAAGTGTGTTGGGTTTTTTTTTTTTTTTTTTTGCTTAAAACGTAGGGAATCAAATGTCTTGCCATTTGTGTGTCTTTTTAAAAGAAACCATTGATGGAATATGTTTGGCTATTTTACTTTCTCGTATGAAAATTTGCAGTATTTCAGCATTAGATTAAACTCCTCAAGTCTAGTGGGAATCTTTTAATAATTAAATACACCGAGTTAAGTCCATCCACTGTTAGAGCCATTGCAATATTCTTTGAACATGAACTTGCATTGTTTTGTAGGATTCTTCATTAACTGCCTTTTTTTTTAAGTGTAGCAATATTTTTTAAATGGAAAGTAATATTTGGAATTTTGCCTAAGAGATTGCTTTTAATAGAAGTATGAAAAGAGAATTTCATATGGTATTTTAAAAAGCCTTGATTTTGAAAATGGAAATGAAATCTTTGCAGGGACATCATTGAATATGAGTACTAAAATATCAAAACTCATTTTCTCATTTTGAAAACATATCGTAAAGCAACTGGCATTGCATGTACAGTATTTACACATTTTTAAAGTGATACTTTTTAAATACAAGATTAAGGTTAGTTATACAGTAATTTTCATTATTTTCTTGGCATACATCCATGCCATCATGATGCTGATATGAAGTAGGTCAGTGCAGGCTTTAATAGTTTCATCAACAGTAGTTGGCAGTTGAATATCTTGCTTTCAGTTTTAATTTTAAAATGAAGTTTAAATATTTTAAAGGAGTATTTTTTTGGCTTTGACAGTAGTCATATTGTGGCAACTTGAAAATAGGTCCGATAAATATGATTGGGATGTGTGTGTGTGTGTGTGTGTGTGTGTGTGTGTGTGTGTGTGACAGAAAGCAGTCTTTATTCTTCAGTGGATACCCTCACCCCCTTATTAAAGCTATAATTTAAGAAATGGTGAATATCTTGCTTACCATCAAGGTTTTCACAAAACCAGTGTTGTTGTTTTTTTTAACCTCTAGTAACGTGATGTAACTTTGTGTTTCTGAAATCATCATTAAATTGAATTAACTTGATTTTTACATTCAGATGTGGCATATCCAAGTTAATGGAGTAAAATATTTTAAGAGAGACAAATTTTAAAAGTTGATTTAGTAATGTATATTTTAATTTATTATGAGAACAAGAGGGGAAAGGAATCTTCACTTTATAGTTTTAAAATGAGTTGTAGAGGCAACTGAGTGAAATGTTTAAATAATGATGACAGTCGAATGCACTTTTTGGTAAATAATGTGTAAATTTAATTATTCTTTGATATTTGCATATCCATTACAGCTGAACTGCTCTGACTTTAACATGAGAAAAACTTCTGAAGTAGAGTGCTCTCCAGTTTTTGGTGCTTGCTCTCAAAAAATAATGGGCAACAAACACGTGAATCCCAAAATATGAAATTTTGTATTTTTGTTTTAAAATTGTAATGGTATACTTACTAGCATCTAATGTTCAACTTTAGAAATCCTATTTGCAAAAATGATTTTTATATACTTAAAATTTCAGAATAAACATTTGTAGAGAGTAAACAAGATTAGTGAATATATTTAATAGTCTCATACCCCCTGCTCCACAAGAATGGATTTGTATTATTCATCAAATGACTATATAAAATAAAGATATCAAAAGTGAAAACTCCTTTACTACCGTGTTCTCCTAAGAAATAGTATATATGTATTAAATTTAAATAATTTTAATAGATGATTGCAGTTATTTAGATATTTCACATTTTTGAGGCAATAATATTATTTTACAAATTATTCTATCACCTGATAATATTCTGAGAGACTATCAGTTTTGTACTACTTCCTGAATCATCCTTTGGTACCATTAATGAGAATTTAAAATTACTCTCAAAAGAAATGTGACATTTAAAAATTATCAAATGGGTTTTGCATTTGGTTTATCATAGTTTCTAAATTACTGGGCTTGCATATCACAAACAAGTCTGTACTTGTCCTCCTACTCTACAAATATAAATATAGTATGTGATGTAGGCCTTTGACTGGACAATGAGTTATTTATCAGTTCATAATTAATTCTGTTTATTAAACTAAAATACTGTTTGATAAAAGTACGCCCATTGAAATCAGGCATTAAATGAGTCTGGAAAAAAAGCATTCAAAGTTAATTGGAAACTATTTCTTAAGAGTTGGAAATATATTTTAAAGGTAATTATAGAAAGTAAGTTAGTACAAAATTGACACTGTTATGTTTCTATAACACGGTTATGAATACCTTCAACTGAAGTCTAGGTTAACAAGCTTGCATGTTTCTGATTCTTACTCCATAGACAAAAGGTCCAAATCACTGACACTACTCACTAGAAAGGAGATTTGTTAGTAGGCATGTGCTTTAGTACTGAATATGGTGTAAGGTTATTTGTATTTTCTAAAAAGTAGAATTCCAAAATAAGCTTATTGTTGTTTAAAAAAAAAAAACTAGTAACCCATGCATTTTACCTAAAACAAGGCCACAACCCAACCTCACTGCAAACTACTTTTAGCTTAAATTGCACCCCTCTTTGGTTACCTCAAAAAAAAAAAAAGAAAGAAAGAAATAGCAAAGCAAGTTTTCCCTTCCTCTGATCTCTCAGTGTCTTCCTAGTTTAGTGAAAATTTTTTAGTGTAAGCAACAATAAACAAATTTATTAAGTCCTTTTATTTACCTTCTTAGGGCAGTTTTACTTGAAACCCTGACAGAATAAAATTGCTATGGAAAAAATAGGATTGATATGGTTTCTGCCTGTTTGTGAATTGAGATCATACCTACATGAGTGGGAGTGAATAACATGCATGCAGTGAGGCTGTAACATAGACACAGGTTGATCATCCCTAATCCAAAATCCCCCAAAATTCAAAATGCTCCCAAATCTGAAACACTCCAAAATCCCAAATGTTTTTAGTGCCACGAGTGAAAAATTCCACACCTGACTTCATTGTATCATGCACAGAATTATTTAAAATATTGTATAGGCCAGGTGCGGTGGCTCACGCCTGTAATCCCAGTACTCTGGGAGGCCAAGGCAGGCGGATCACCTGAGGTCGGGAGTTCAAGACCAGCCTGGCCATGGTGAAACCCCGTCTCTACTAAAATTACAGAAAATTAGCTAGGGGTGGTGGTGTGCACCTATAATCCCAGCTACTTGGGAGGCTGAGGCAGGAGACTCGCTTGAACCCAGGAGGCTGAGGTTGCTGTGAGCCGAGATCACGCCATTGCACTCCAGTCTGGGCAACAAGAACGAAACTCCGTAAAAAAAAAAAATTGCATAAAAATTCAGGTTATGTGTATAAAGTGTATATGAAACATAAATGAATTTCTTTTTTTTTTTTTTTTTTTTTTTGAGATGGAGTCTCACTCTGTCCCCCAGGCTGGAGTGCAGTGGCGCGATCTCGGCTCACTGCAAGCTCCGCCTCCCGGGTTCACGCCATTCTCCTGCCTCAGCCTCCTGAGTAGCTGGGACTACAGGTGCCCACCACCGCGCCCAGCTAATTTTTTGTATTTTTTTATAGCGACGGGGTTTCACCGTGGTCTCGATCTCCTGACCTTGTGATCCGCCCGCCTCGGCCTCCCAAAGTGCTGGGATTACAGGCGTGAGCCACCGCGCCCGGCCATAAATGAATTTCATGTTTAGACTTGGATTACATTCCTAAGATACTCATTACACATATGCAAATATTCCAAAATCCAAAATAATAAATTGGAAGCACATTGGACGCGGTGGCTCACGCCTGTAATCCTAACACTTTAGGAGGTCAAGGTGGGTGGATTGCCTGAGCTCAGGAGTTTGCAATGAGCCTGGGCAACACAGTGAAACAGCATCTTCCCTAAAATACAAAAAATTAGCCCGGTGTGGCATCGTGCGCCTGTAGTCCCAGCCACTTGGGAGGCTAAGGCAGGAGAATCCCTTGAACCCAGGAGGTGGAGGTTGCAGTGAGCCGAGATCGTGCCACTGCACTCCAGCTTGGGCGACAGGGCGAGACTACGGTTCAAAATAAAAAAGTAAAAATAATAAATAAATAAACAAATCGGAAGCACATATGATCCCAGGCATTTCAGATAAGAGATAGTTAGCTTGTATTAAACTCGTACCTGAAAATTCAAAAGAAATCCTGATGTTTTATTTTAGAAAATATTCCAATACTGCATTTACTCAAATTCAGGGATTCTTAAAAGAATTTGTTATCAATTATTGTTTTTATTTCTGTAACTTTATTTGCAGGTGAGACCTCATAAACCTCTTCTTAAAACGGTCATATAAGATCTGTCGTTTTGCCCACTTTATGGAAAGAGATAAACAGTGACAGAAGACCTGTAAGATTCCACTGATTCCTTATTAGACCCTAGAAAAAATGCTGGGATCAGAGTTCCTTATCTTTATTCAATCCTGTAAAGCATATATACTTCTGTATCTGCTATATTTTAGGCTTAAAATTATAATAAAAGTAGAATTATATATATGATCTATTTTGGATGTCCTCTGAATTCTAGTTAAAACCAAAATTGAAAATTTTGTTTTACTTTCTTATGATGATGACAATCAACATCTAGATATTAAGTGATTAATCTCTTGTTTCCATCCTAGTTACAGGGAGCTAAGTTTGGTGATCCAAAAGGTTCACATAGTGATGCCATATTAGTGCTGATTTTTCAGTCCCCCATCCTAGAATGCACTGGTTCATTTTTATTCTTGGTTTTTGAATCAGGTGGTTTATTAACTCTGTCGAGAAATACTGTTCCCTCAACTATAGTGGGAAACATGTACTATAAATTCATAACTTTAGAGTTGACTTTAAGTGGAAGTCTGTGATTTTCATTTTGCTTTAAAAATAGAGACTGATGCAGCTGGCTTCCATATATTTTTGATTAGTAGGTTGACTTGCTGCCTACCCTGAGTTTAGCCTGTCTTCAATACCAAGCACACAAAAGACTTAGAATGCATTTTGCATATCCGTATTGAGCCTAGCTGTGTCCCAACAGGATTTCTGGTTCCAGGAGGAAGGCAATTCCTTGCTCTGCTATGATTTGAAACTGATAAAATTGTCTTCCCTGTTGACAAAAGTTAATTGCAAGTTAAGCAGTTTCAAGCCTGTTGATTTTCTTGTTTAGGTTGGGTTGCAGATATGTACGTGTGTAAATAATTGACCAATTTGCTCTCTCCATTGAAAGGTGTCTTGAATGATGGCATGTGCAGGACTGATTTGATTTATGTCTCACTGTAAATTTTTGGTATTATTTGGGGAAAATGAGCTTCATAGTGGTAGAAAAGACAGAAGTGTCTTGTTATGAAAGATGGATTAAGAATTATGTTGCATTACTTTTTCCATTAGAAAATAATATTGCATGCTAAAATTGTACAAATGAAAATTAAAATAAGCCGTATCATTTACTTATATTTGAGGACTTTAAGAACAGTTTGTAAGTACTCAAATGAGTATCTGCTATATACAAAGTATTATGCCAGAGACTGGCATTTGAGGAATGCCCATTCACTTGTAATGTTAACCTTGTAAAATTGACCTAAGCAAAAATACGCAATAAAACTTCTCTTTTATTCAGCTAGGGGACCAGGAAAAGAAGTGACAAGTGTCAAGGTATGCATTGTGGAAAAAGTAGACCTTAGTTTCCTCATTTACAAAATGAGAGATTTGTACTAAGTGACCTTGAAGGTTCCTGAGTTTCTAACTCTGTTACTGAATCAATATTGACAACAATAATAAAACTGTAAGCACAGTGAAAGACTAATATGATTAATTTATCATAGGCAATCAATAGAACATTTTCATTGGATGAATTATTAGGATTTGTCAGTGTTTCCTTGGGTGTTAGCTGAGGAGGACTTGCTTATTGCTACCTTGTGC
Organism: Macaca mulatta; assembly: GCF_049350105.2. Lineage (NCBI taxonomy): Eukaryota > Metazoa > Chordata > Mammalia > Primates > Cercopithecidae > Macaca > Macaca mulatta. The sequence continues at coordinate 33,545,983 of NC_133412.1, read as the reverse complement.
AAGGGTTCTGTTATATGAGATTACTGTGCAAATCTTTATTGAGCATATATTACATTTAAAGTAGTTAAGAGCTGTTTATTGTGCAAAAATAAGGCTATGCAGTAATCCTGGTTGTTGGGGAGTTTACTAACTTCTGGTTGAGAGACTGTAGTAGGGAGGCTGTTTGTGTGCTGCTTTTGTTTTGTCTTCTTTATAAAGGGATGCTCAATGTTTAACCTTATCCCAAAATAGTAATGTAATATTTTAAGGTAGTGAATGTCATATTGTAAATTCAATTATATAAATAAGAAAAGTATGTACTCTTTTCAGAATAATTTAGTGCAGCATTGAGCTTCACAGCTGTTTCTCTTCATCTAGGATAGACATTTTAATAAGTAATCGTGACAGAATGTTCTTTGTAAATTATAAGGAACATGTTAGTAAGATGGTTATTCCACATCTCTGAGCAAAGTAGACCACTCTTGTCCAGTGCCTCCTATTCTACCATTCTCTTTCTGTTTAGTCTTTTAGTTGCTTTCTCTTCTGCTTTCTGGAGGGTTCTAAGTTCAAGTTAAAGATGAGCAGCATGGGCCAATAGGAGGAAGAATCTTCCTGCCTTGGGTAGGATAATAAAATAAGGAACAATACGCACTAAGTCCTTAATGCACTTAGTTGCTGACTATGAGATTAAGATATTCGGCACTCAACCCACATAAATAAAAACCTTAAAACATGATTTTTCTTTTTTTGCGACTGTGGATAAGCATTTACTTTTTCTATTTTATGAACTATATGCCTCTTATTTATAAGACAAAATAGAAACATGAGGTTTGGTTAATTATGTACAACCTCTGTATCAGGCATCTATTACTGTAGCTCATATATATGTATGTGTGTGTGTGTATATATATTATATATAAGTTGTGTGGGAGGTGAAGTTTTCTATTTCCTCGTAACTGAGCACAAATTGAAAAATGCTGATATTCCTTGCTATTTGAGTCTTGTTTTTTTTTCCCTGAGTGCAGAGAGTGAAAGGTCAGAAAGTGACAGATTCCAATCTGTTATGTCTTGGATTTTTGGAAGGCATGAGTCCATATGGTACACAGTACCATGTCTTCCAAATAGCTTTATCTAAAATAAAAAAATAAATTATCTGAACCCATTTGTTGTCTAAATTGGGATAGCAAGGGTTTAGATAGCAAAGGATACCTTTACACCCCTTCCAACACAGGATTAGCAAATTGATTTGAACTTGCATGCAAAGTCTGATTGATTCGTGATATTTCTAGCAAGGGCATGGGAATAAGAAGTAATGATACACATGCCCTGTAATTGCCACCCTTTTTCTTTCTGAAGTCAGTAATGTTTAGAATTTGAGCTCTCTTATAGATGAAGCATTAAAACAATGGCTGTCTTGGGGAGGGAGAGTCACTAGGGCTATTGTCTTTCCATTTAGGATGCCTAATTTTAAGGTATAAACCAAGCATGGAGAGCACTTGGGTTTGTGTGTTTTTCTGTTTTTCTTTGACTTTTCTATTTTGAGCTCCTGTATTGCCAAGTAGCTACAAGATGAGAACAGGGCACTTTGGGAGGCGGAGATGGGTGGATCACGAGATCAGGAGATCAAGACCATCCTGGCTAACATGGTGAAACCCCATCTCTACTAAAAATATAAAAAATTAGCCAGTCACGGTGGTGGGGCCTGTAGTCCCACCTACTCAGGAGGCTGAGGCAGGAGAATCGCTTAAACCCGGGAAGCAGAGGCTGCAGTGAGCCAGGATCGTGCCACTGCACTCCAGCATGGGTGACAGAGTAAGACTCCATCTCAAAAAAAAGAAAAAAGAAAAAAGAAAAAATGAGAACAGGGAATTACTATATGAAGTGGCTGCTTCAGTTTGCACTATCCATAACCCTTTTTCTTTGCTTCCATTATCTTATTTCTCTGCTTATGTATGTGCTGGTCTGGTCCTATTACCTGCTACCTTAAGAATGTTGTTTCTGCTGATACAAATGTCTAACTTTAAGATCCAGTTCGTGAAGCATGTCTCACGAACCTTTCCTCAACTCTCAGGGAAACAATGATCTGAGTTGTGTAATTTAATATTTTTCAGTAGTTTAGACTGGCCTTACCTAAGATGAGTCCATTTTAGTGAGTTTTTGCTGAATTTAAATGAAACACTCTCATTTTCTAATACGTAAAGTTGATAGGAATTTGTAGATCTAATATATCTGAAACAAAGTTATCGCTTGCAGAATCAGTAGTTTACAATATGACAGTAAAATATGTTATTTCTATATGGCAACATCAAGAACTTACCGTTGTTTTTGCAGTGTGTGTAAATTTAAAAATGTAATTGGATGAGTGTCACTTTAGTGACATCTTGCTTGGAGTAAAGTTGGTGCTTCTGGGAACCTGGGAAATATATTCCAACAAGATGCTTTAGTTAATGTAAGTGAATCACTTCCATAATTTGATTGCAGTCATTAGATCTATTAATAAGATATATCAAAGCAATCTATGATCAAAACTTAACTGTCAGATTATTAAATGCATGTCCTTTTTTCTGAAGCAGGAGCTACTAGCAAGCAGCATTTTAGGCAGATTCTACATGTACAGGTTTTTAAGAAGTCAGAAGGTCAAAGATAAATTTTGAATTTATAGAATCATGTAGTCAGGGAAAACTGAATTCAATACACATTTATTTTAATGACTGTCACATACAAGGCATAAAAAGGTTAAAAAATAATAAGACATTATTCTTACCACTTTAAAACATTCACCCTCTTGTGTGGTAGACTCATCAATTGAATTTATCAAAAGTAAATTTTGTTAAATGCAGTAACGGTATATAAGCAGTGGTATAAACAAATGCAGAATTAGGTGAGGGAGAGACTCAACAAGGACATACTGGCAAAATTCAGGATAGTGGCCTTAATGAAAAATCAAGGGATGGGCTATAAATCCAAACACACTTAACAATATACTTACTTGGTCATTGTTATTCTCACTAGCAGAAATTAGATTCAGAGTTGATGATGACAGTGAGCTTTGCCAATAATGTGAATAAATAGAGGAAAATAGCTTGGGAGAAAATGTGCTTGACTAAGGAATAGGATTTCCACCAACTAATCACAATCCTCTTATGTTAAGTTGTGATCTACAAATAGAAGAAAGAATATAAAGTAATAGTAGAGAAGAAAAGGATGTGAGCTGGGTGGGAACTGGGGCAGAGTACCGTAGTACAGATTGCCACAACCAATGTCACCTTAAACTTGGCCTTTCACAACAACCTTTCTTCTATGCCTTAGGGCCTTGCCACCTCGAATTGCTTTCATTTACTGTCATTTCATTTACTCATTTCATTACTCATTTAAGTTACTCTAATTCTTTTAATAGTAGATATTCCTTCTTTCTCTCAGTCTGGCAGCATCGGTTTCATCTTTTATTTTTCTCTCATCCTCGTGTCCAGTATTTTAACAAGTTTCTCAGTTTGCAGTGTAGCTTAAATTTCTCCTTGTCTTCCTGTTTCCACTGCTGATATGGTTTGGCTGGGTCCCCACCCAAATCTCATCTTGAATTGTAGCTCCCATAATTCCCACGTGTTGTGAGAGGGATCTGGTGGGAGATAATTGAATCTTGGGGTCAGTTTCCCCCATACTGTTCTCAGGGTGGTGAATAAATCTAATGAGATGTGATGGTTTTATAAAGGGAAACCTCCTTCACTTAGCTCTCTCCTCATTCTCTCTTTTCTGCTGCCATGTAAGATGTGCCTTTCGCCTTCCACCGTGATTGTGAGGCCTCCCTCCCCCAATTGTGAGGCCTCCCCAGCCACATGGAACACAAGTCCATTAAACCTCTTTTTCCTTATAAATTACCCAGTCTCAGGTGTATCTTTATCAACAATGTGAAAATGGATTAATACAGTAAATTGGTACCAGTAGAGTGGGGCACTGCTGTACAGATACCCAAAAATATGGAAGTAGCTTTGGAACTGGGTGACAGGCAGAGATTGGAACAGTTTGGAGAGCTCGGAGAGCTCAGAAGAAGATAGAATAATGTGAGAAAGTTTGGAACTTTCTAGAGACTTGCTGAATGGCTTTGACCAAAATGCTGATAATAATATGGACAATGAAATCCAGCTGAGGTGGTCTCTGATGGAGATGAACCTGTTGGGAACTGGACTCTTGCTATGCTTTAGCAAAGAGACTGGTGGCCTTTTGCCTCTGCCCTAGAGATTTGTGGAACTTTTAAGTTGGGGGAGATTATTTAGGGTATCTGGCAGAAGCAATTTCTATGCAGCAAAGTGTTCAAGGGGTCACTTGGGTGCTGTTAAAAGCATTCAGTTTTAAAAGAGAAACAGCATAAAAGTTCAGAAAATTTGCAGCCTGACAATGCAATAGAAAAGAAAAACCCATTTTCTGAGGAGAAGTTCAAGCCTGCTGTAGAAATTTGCATAAGTAACAAGGAACCAAATGTTAATCACCAAGACAATGGGGAAAATGTGTCCATGGCATGTCAGAGGTCCTCACAGCAGCCCCTCCCATCATAGGCCCAGAGGCCTAGGAGGAAAAAACGGTTTCATGGGCCAGTCCCAGGGTCTCCCTGCTCTTTGCAACCTAGGGACTTGGTGCTCTGCATCCCAGCCGCTCCAGCCATGGCTAAAAGGGGAAATCTTTACCTAGATTTCAGAGGATGTATGGAAACACCTTGATGTCCAGACAGAAGTTTGCTGCAGAGGTGGGGCCCTCATGGAACCTCTGCTAGGGCAGTGCAGAATGGAAATCTGGAGTTGAAGCCCCTACACAGAGTCCCCACTGGGGCACTGCCTAGCAGAGCTGTGAGAAAAAGGCCACCATTCTCCAGACCCCAGAATGGTAGATCCACCAATGACTTGCACCATGCACCTGGAAAAGCTGCAGACACTAAACACCAGCCCGTGAAAGCCACCAAGAGAGGCTGTATCCTGCAAAATGACAGGGGCAGAGCTGCTCAAGACCATGGGAACCCACCTCTTTCATCAGCGTGACCTGGATGTGAGACATGGAGTCAAAGGAGATCATTTTGGAGCTAAGATTTGACTGCCCCACTGGATTTCAGACTTATGTGGGGCCTGTAGCTCCTTCGTTTGAACAATTTCTCCCATTTGGAATGGGTGTATTTTTCCAATGCCTGTACCCCCATTGTATCTAGGAAGTAACTAGCTTTTTGATTTTACAGGCTCATAGGTGGAAGGGATTTGCCTTATCTTGGGTAAGATTTTGGACTGTGGACTTTTGAGTTAGTGCTGAAATGAGTTAAGACTTTGAGGGACTGTTGGGAAGGCATATTTGGTTTTGAAATGTGAGAACATGAGATTTTGGCGGGGAGGGCAGGGTGGAATGATATGGTTTGGCTGAGTCCCCACCCAAATCTTATCTTAAATTTAGCTTCCATAATTCCTACATGTTGTGGGAGGGACTTGGTGGTTGATAATTGAATCATGGGGCGATTTCCCCCATACTGTTCTCGTGGTAGTGAATAAGTCTCACAAGATCTAATGGTTTTATAAGGAGAAACCCCTTTTGCTTGACTTTCATCTTCTCTTGTCTGCCCCCATGTAAAATAAGCCTTTCACCTTCCACCATGATTGTAAAGCCTCCCCAGCTATGTGGAACTGTGAGTCCATTAAACCTTTTGCTTTATAAATTACCCAGTCTCAGGTATGTCTTTAACAGCAGCATGAAAATGGACTAATATGACTGCCAAGACCATAATTCAGTACTTCACCATCTCATTCCTGGATTATTACAGCAGCAACATAGCTGTTCTGTGCCCTTGTCCTTTTTCCCCACTGCACTATGCTGTATGTTGCAGTCAAAATAAGCCTTCTTGCTATTTACCAGCATTCAACATCCACTTCAGTCCCTCAGACATCTCACTGTTTGCCTTATATTTTGTGATCCTACTTTCATTCCTGCTTTACATCTTTTTTTTACATAATTTCTTTGTCTCCAGACTCTATTTAATTACATCTTTTTTGGGTTTGTTTGTTTGTTTGTTTTTGAGACGGAGTCTTGTTCTGTTGCCAAGGCTGGAGTGCAATGTTGTGATCTCGGCTCACTGCAAGCGCTACTTCCCGGGTTCGTGCCATTCTCCGGCCTCAGCCTCCTGAGTAGCTGGGACTACAGGCTCCCGCCACCATGCCCGGCTAATTTTGTTTTTGTATTTTTAGTAGAGATGGGGTTTCACCATGTTTGCCAGGATGGTCTCGATCTCCTGATCTCGTAATCTGCCTGCCTTGGCCTCCCAAAGTGCTGGAATTTGAGCCACCACGCCCGACCATTTAATTACATCTTAACCATTTCTAAAGCCACAGTTCAAGTACTATGAAACATTCCTTAGCTACTGTGGTACACATTGACCTTTCCTTGACTTCATAGTGTGTAGTGAGTCCTGTACAATTTAGCACTTAATCACTCTTAATTTTTTTCCAATGCTGTTCTAATAAGCTATTTGAAGGTGGGGACAACAACTTTCACATCTTTTTATTTTTCACCTGGTAGTAGGACTAGTGAATATATTTTTTTGTTTATTGCATTCTTAGAGGCACTTTTATTTTTTTCTATATATTATTTCTGTGTTTTATAACATAATGTAATTTTCTTCCAAAACAAGATATTAAACTGATGGTGCATTTTACAGAATAAAGGGCTGACAGCAATTGATAATTACATTTATGAAACTGAAGTAATCATTTATTGAGAGTTTCAGTTTTCCCAATCCCATATCTTTCACTATATACCTAGATTTAAAAATAACGTATGTTCTAAATGAAGGCCATTGTGTCCTTCATCTAAAAACCACTGAGCAGATGACTACTACATGGTTTAGTAACCTTTCATGACTGAGTAGTTATGGTTTTATGGACCAATTAGTTATTCTGTATTCCAGGCTAGTTCCCAAGAGATAAACTTGGAATTTTAAAGACCCCTAAACATTGAATTGGAGAAGGCTTCTTTAAGTTTGGTCCTAGCAGAGGGTTTGAGCTAATTTTTTTTAGGAGACAAAACCCAAGGCTAAGGTAACTTGTTTGAGTTATGGCCAAAGCCTGAAGGTGACAAAGGAAACCTGTTGGTGGGGGCAGATGAGGAAGGAGGTAGATTTATTTGGGAAGTATGGAAGGAATAGGACTGAAATAGGAAAACAACTGTGAGGGCCTGAAGCGTTTCAAATTCATACAAGTGGCTACCTAAGCTACATATACAGAGCTTTCCTTCCGGGTCAGGGGCAGGGTCCAAAGATCTTCCTTTTAAAGACCCTTTCAGCTTTAAAATTGTATTTTATTTTGTGCTACTTGGTTACAGCAGTGGTTCTCTAATTATGACCCTATTAGCACCACCTGGGAACTTGTTAGAAATTTAAACTTGGGGACTCCCCCGCAACCCAGAATTACTATAACAGAAACTCTGGGGTTATGGTCAGCAGTCTTTGTTTCAGCCATCTTCCAGGAGATTCTCATTATCTAACTGAAACTGAAGTTTGAGAAACTACTGGATTAGAGGAGGCCTTTTTTTTTTTTTTTTTTTTTTTTTTGAGACGGAGTCTCGCTCTGTCGCCCAGGCTGGAGTGCAGTGGCTGGATCTCAGCTCACTGCGAGCTCCGCCTCTCGGGTTCACGCCATTCTCCTGCCTCAGCCTCCCGAGTAGCTGGGACTACAGGCGCCCGCCACCACACCCGGCTAATTTTTTGTATTTTTTAGTAGAGACGGAGTTTCACTGTGTTAGCCAAGATGGTCTCGATCTCCTGACCTCGTGATCTGCCCGTCTCGGCCTCCCAAAGTGCTGGGATTACAGGCGAGGAGTCATATTCTTAAAAACAAAACAAGCACTTTGGGAGGCCAAGGTGGGTGGATCACAAGGTCAGGAGATTGAGACCATCCTGGCTTAACACGGTGAAACCCCGTCTCTACTAAAAATACAAAAAATTAACTGGGCGTGATGGCAGGCGCCTGTAATCCCAGCTACTGGGAGGCTGAGGCAGGAGAATGGCATGAACCCGGGAGGCAGAGCTTGCAGTGAGCCGAGATCACGCCACTGCACTCTAGCCTGGGCGACAGAGTGAGACTCCGACTCAAACAAAGCAAAACAAAACAACAACAATTAGTCCAAAGTCTCATGTCTCAAAGTGGTAGTATGGTAGTCCCCCATTATCTGCAGTTTCACTTTCTGAAGTTTCAGTTACTTGCAGTCAACCACAGACCAAAAATATTAAATGGAAAATACCAGAAAAAAATTTTTGTAAGTTTTAACTTGCTCCCTAGTCTGAGTAGTGTGATGAAATCTTGTGCCATCCTGCTCCGTCCTGCCCTTTAGTCACTTGATAGTCATCACAGTTAGGGGTAATGGTAGTGCTATGCTCAAGTAACCCTTATTTTACTATGTAATTATTACAATTACTAATTTTACTATTCATATTATTAGTTATAATTAATCATTAGTTACTGTTTATCTCTTACTATGCCTAATTTATAAATTAAGCTTTATTATAGGTATATATAGGAAAAAACATAGTATATATAGGGTTCTGTACCATCTGTGGTTTCAGGCATCCACTGGGGGTCCTGGAAGGTATCCCTCGAGAATGAGGGGGGACTACTGTATTCTGAGTCATTCTTAAGTCCTCCAAGGTAGAATTCATAATTCCATAATTTCGATGTTTTTGAATATAATTCTGCTACAACCTCATTTTTAAATTTTAAAGTATTTTAAGTTTACACTTTTCCTCTAAACTAAAATCTTTAGTCTCAGTAATTGTGTATTAAATGAACTGATGAAAAAAGTTTAAACACATAGTGTTTAGTCATTATCTTCTTTTTTCTTTGGAGCACTTAGTGTCTTAATCATAGTTATTTTAAGTTCCCAGTCTCATAATTCCAAAATCTGTCATATCTGAGTCTGGTTCTGATGCTTGGTTTGCTTCTTCAGTTGAATGAAAAAGATGGAACATAGTTCCATAGTTCATAGTTCTTAGAATATCTAAGAACTATGGGACAATTACAAAAGGTATAACATAAGCATAATGGGAATATCACAAGTAGAAGAAAGAAAGGAACAGAAGAAATATTTGAAGTAATAATAACTTAAGAATTTCCCCGAATTAATGACACACACCAAATTCAGGAAGCTCAGAGGACACCAAGCATGGTAAATACCAAAAAAAAGTCTAAGCTTATTTTACTCAACCTGTAGAAAATTAGTGAAAATCTTGAAAGAAGCCAGAGAGAAAAAAACCACTTTACCTACAGAGGAATAAAGATGAGCATTATATCAGATTTGAACTGAGAAAACACGCAACCTAGAAGAAAGTGGAGTGAAATATTGGTGTTGAAGAAAAAGTAAAACCACCAACCTAGAATTTTGTATCCGGCAAAATTACTCTTCAAGAGTGAAAAAGAAGTAATGACTTTCTCAGAGAAACAAAAGTTGTAATTTGTCACGGGTAGACCTGCCTTGCACAAAATGTGAGGAAGTCTTCAGAGAGAAGGAAAATATTGATAAAGGTCAGAAATTCAGATCTATATAAAGGAAGAGTGAGAAGAAATAAATGAAAATAAAATAACATCTTTTATTTTTCTTATATTTACTTGATCTTATAGATAACAGTTCAAAATAGTAATGGAGTGGTCATTGAGTATGGCTCATGGATAAGCGAAATGAATGACAACAGTGTCATTCACTGCTGGGATGAAGGAGTTGAGAATACTCTAAGGTACTTGCACTAACCGTGAAGCAGTATAGTGTTATTTGAAAGTGGACTTCGATTAGTCATAAATGTATATTGCAAACTCTAGAGCAACCAATAAAATTTTTTTTAATAAAGGAAGCGTACTTGATTGCTAAGAGACTTTAGAATATGGAATCATGTAAAATGCTCAAATAAATTCAGAATAGAAGACAAAAGAGAAATGGAAACAACATGGGCAGTGAATAGTAAAAAGTTAAAGATATGGTCTATATCAATTCAATTATATCAGGAATCATTTCAAGTGTGGATGTTTTAAATAACACCAATTAAAAGACTATCAGAGTGAATAAAAAACAAGACTCAACTATATGTTGTCTACAAGTTTATCCTTTACAGCAACCAATTTCATTTTATCATTTAGTAACCAATTACTTGTAACATATTTCATGAATGTGTTGTAACACTGAAGTTGAGAACCTTTGCAAAATACTATAAGCCAGTGGCAAAGTGCTTAAATTACAGAGGTAAAGAGGAAGTGGCCATATTTGGTGCCCAGTGTTATGTATAAACCACTTAATTTCTTCTACTTAGAATTAATTTTACAAGTAATTATTGAGCACTTGTTATGTGGATTCTAATTTTTTATAAAATAGCTTGATTGAGATAATTTACATACCAAATAATTTTTCCTCTATTAAATAGATTTGAGGAACCTCCAAACAGAAAGCAAGCTCCTTTTTGTTCTTTGATGGTTGACCACTCCCACTCCCATCCTAGTTTTGGGTGCTACCTTTCTTTGGGGCTGCAGTTTACTTTTGATGCCCTCCCTCAGTAAAGGGTTTCAGCTATTTATAGCTTTCATTATGTTCATAATAATAAGGAAATCATTGGGTACAAACTTGAAAACTAGTGGGTAATTTACATGAGGGGCCCACTTTTATTAAATAGCGGGTCTTGACACAATGCTTAAGTATTAACAGTTTTCTCTCTGTATTACTTTCTTATTCCATCTTTGCTTCTAGCCAATTTAAGCCTGGGTTTTCTTTCTCAGCTCCTTTCATCACTTTGTTCTTTTTCCTCCAGCACTGCCTCTGAAATTAAGTGCCCAGTCTTTGGCTTCCTGAAAATGATGATCAGAATTTCTTAACAGTCTCCCTGAACTAATTTCCCCTAGGGTATACTGTTTCTGTTTGTCACTCTTCCCAAAGGTATTTCTTGCTTTTAATCCTTCCGTAGGTGACTTCCCCCTGGGTAACTAGTGTATTCCTGTTGAACACTACACTTGTATTTCCTTTTACTGTTTTCGTTAATCACGAATTCCCCACCTTTCCTGATAGTCACTACGATAGGTAAACTCTTTGGGTGGCCCCAAAATATCTGCATTGGTAAATTATTACATCTACTTTAAAGCTTGTATTTAATGAATATGGATTACATTTTTATCTGGTCTAAAACAAGACACAAAATAATATCCGATAAATTGTGAAAGGAAGTATTTTCTCAACACTTCCATAGTACAGAGTGTTTGTAGTGGAAAATTCAGAACCTCCTACTTTGTCTCCCTGTCTTTTGTTGCTCCTTGAATTTTTCTCCATCCCCTTTTTGTTTTCTTTTTCATTTCTTGTTCTTACCCTTTTCTCGTCCTCTTTTTTCTCTGTCTCTCACTTCCTTTATTTTCACATCATAAAAGAAAAATAGTTATTCATATAATTTATAAAAATATTGTGTCTGTTTTTCTTACATTTAGAATCTGAGAAGTTAGCAGCTTTTTATTAGGTTGTTTCAAAGTTTTATTAGGTTGTTTAAGAAAATATGTGATTAACCTTTGATATTAAAAGATAACAAAATCATTTAATAATGTCCTATAGAGAAGGTGTGAGTCAGCAAGCAGGTTTATAGAAGAAAAGGGTTATGCTAGATTGCTTGCTTGCTTGTAGTCTCCAGATATGAAGATACCAAATTTCAACCTGTTGCAGACACCTGTTGAAGGCAGAGAGGAATTAAGCTAGAAAGACAGTTTGAGATTCCTAATTTCTAAAGTGAGATGTGATTGGGATTCCTGACTTCTAACGTGAGATGTAAAATGTCGTGAATTATCTACATTTTCAGCCTATTTGGGGAGAAGTACGATTTATGTCTTGCTTTAAATGATAGAATAAAATATCTGTAATTGTTTAAAATCAGTTTTTAAGTAAGTTGGAGTGCATATTCCAGCGTTAGCAGTGCAGTATAAACAATGGAGAGGTTGCTCAGACAGCTGCTCTCCATAATGAAGACAATGACCTGTGAGGGACTGTAACTGAAACTCAGCAAGAGAAATCCAGTTTTATAAGAAATTGTTTTGGGATGTCAGTTTTATAGTGTTTGTTACTTGTTTATATAGCTGAGGTTACATGTGTTAATCTTTGCTATGACTTAAAGAGATAAATGGGCTCTGGAATAATTGTGGCACATTAAAAAACAAAACAATTATATTTTAGACCTAGATATTTTGGCTGTTTTGGACTACAGTTGTTCATCCCTTGAGTTCCAAATGTAAAAATGTTACATTCAGTAATATCTTGTTTGTTACTGCCATTCTTGTTCTTTTTTTATTTAGAATCATAAGTAGTATTTTTGTTATAATACTAATACAAATCAGTGATAAAAGAGGCATCAACAAATCAGCAGGAGGATTAAGAAATAGTTTAGTGCAGTTGGTTAGCTGTTTGGCAGAGGGAGAGAATAAATTAGCCTCAACCCCTAACAGTCATCAACAGAATTCCAGATGAATACATAGTTAAATGAAAACAACAGTGGGATGATTTTCAAAAAGTAGGACAAAATAGAAATGAACTTCTGATAGAATGAAAGATTTTCTCTATTAAGTAGAAGAAGACATCTCAGAACAAACAAGTGAAAATAGATATTACTACTTAAAATGAAAACCCCCAAAAAAACTTAGGTGTTTTTTTTTCACTTATACTGAATCCCGGTTAAAAGAGAGGACAGAGGAAAATGTGAATGGTTATGTAGTCATTAAAATGTTTCATGAGTTCATGTAACTACGTTAGTAAATTCTTCTGTTAAAATATTAGTGGGATAAAAAATGCAGTATAGTTGGGCAGTTTCACACAGAGAACTGCACATACACACACACAGACACACACACATGCACACAAAATCCTAGTCTTAGCAAAAGAGAGTGGAAGAAAAATACACCAAAAAATGTTGCTTTTTGGTAATGTTGGGAGCGGTGATATGGTTTTCAAAATATTTATTTTCTTCTTTTTCGTGTGTTTTTTAGCCTTTCTGAGATGAACAGTTTACCTTAAAAATATTTATTTTAAAACTGCTTGCTTACAGAATTAAAATACTTCATAATTCCTTTCCAACTTGAGTTTTCAGCTTATCTTCTCTCTCCTCCTTTCCCTTACACACAGTTCCCTTACCAGGACTGGCACAGTTCAGTTAACAAAATTTTACAAAAATTTTAATGTGAATGCCTTCAACTTGTTCCATTTTTACTACATGGCCCACCACATCTTATTTATATTAGGTCCAGCTGCATCACACATTTATGTTATTTGCCTATCCCTGAAGGATATCCTTGCTTTGAGACTCGTGCCTGATAGTTATGGAGGAACTTGGAGTATTTGTTGTTCTGTTAAAAATCTGTCTTACAGTCTTCCATCTCTTTCTTTAGCTGTGGTTGTACCCTTTAGCAGTAATGCTTCCCTTTTCCCTCTGCATATAGAAAAACATCTTTCAAGACTATGATAAATGCCACCTCAGTTTATGCTTTTGAGTGTTTTTGTTGTTGTTGTTGTTGTTGTTTTTGTGGTTCCCCATTTAACCTTGTACTTCCATTACGGCGTTTATCACGGTTTGCATGTACCACATTTTTAAACCATGTATGCCTTTCTCTTCCAGTAGATTTTGAGCCCCTGATGGGCAACAACTGTATCTTCTTCATCTTTTTATCTCCCACAGTGCTATGTTACAAATATTTATGGTCTTAACTTGATTTAAATAATAACTTGTCACGGTTTAAATCGCTAGTCAGAAAGGTATTTTAATCCATTTTTACCTATAACACGTTTATTCTTGTTTGATGTGTAATCTTAACACACTGTATTTTATTTTTTAAAAGGACATTTATTTTTTACATATTAAAAGCAGACCAGGTGTGGTGGCTCACACCTGTAATCCCAGCAGTTTGGGAGGCCAAGGTAGGCAGATTGCCTGAATCCATGAGTTCATGACCAGCCTGGGCAACATGATGAAATCTCATCTCTACCAAAACAAAAACAACAACAAAAAAAACTAGCCAGGTGTGGTGGTGTGTGCCTGTAGTCCCAGCTACTCAGGAGGCTGAGGTGGAAGGATCACCTGAAACCTGGAAGTTTGAGGCTGCAGTGAACCGTGATCATGCCACCACACTCCAGCCCAGGTGACAGAGTAATCCCTTTCTCAAAACTCATAGACACACACACAAACACACACACACACAGCAAAAGCATACTCATTACAGAAAAAATTTTAAAGCATAAAATAATGTTTTCATCATCTACATGACATCTACATGTTTCTTTTGTTTTATTTTTTTCTTTACATAGTTGTTTGTTCTAGTATAGTCTAAACCATGTATATTTTTTCTTAATCATATAATCATTCAACAAATGTTAATCAAGGACTGATGATCAGGCAGATACTCTTTTAGAACTCTAGGGCTAAGCAGTAAACAAAATAATCAAAAATACTTGCTTTTATAAAGTTTATATAGTAGTAGAGGGAGACATAACAAACAATAAGTAAAACTATATATGCTCTGTTATATGATAGTAAATTCTCTGAAGAAAAGGAAGAGAATACGGAGTATGTATGTCAGGAAGAGGATTAAAGTTTTAAATAGGTTGATTGATCAGAAGATCACCAGTAAGGTAATATTTGAATAAAGACCTGAATTATGGAGTGAGCCGTGTATCTGAAGACAAAGCATTTATTTATAGTGGTGGAACCTAAATGTTCAACAACAAAAAAAGAATGCTTATTATTTTTAAATTACGCCAGGATTTTAATGTATAGCTGTAAAAAGATTCTGTTGTTTATATATAATGTCTTGAGAAAATGCCCACCATGCAATGTTAAATAGGGGGAAAAAAAAAACTATCCTATTTTAAAAAAGATTTTATATACATATGTATGCAAATATATAAGTAGAAAAAAATATACCCCAAGTAAACAGATACTCTTTGTAGGGCTTGGTTTTTTAATTTCTTGAAGAATTGTTCGTTTTTTCAGTTTTCTTGATTATATATTAAGCTTTAAAAGTATATAAAAATTTATTTTGATACATTTTAACTTCCAGGACCAGCCTTAATGGGGTAATGGGTGTTAAACTTACCCTCCCTCCATGATCAACTGTAAAAATGGAAAAAAGACATGAAGCAACTGGGTTTTATTTGGCATTAGATAGCCAACTATAGGGCTATGATCCTTAGGAGAAGGGAAATCCAATAGGTAAGCTTACCCTGATTATCCAAACTGTGGCTGAGGGAAATAACACCCAAATAGAGACTAGAGGTTTAGTAGGATAGAAGAAACAGTGACTGGAGTGCATGACTGCTGAAGCAGTTGGAATTGTAAGGCTTCTACTGGAAGGAAGAGAGCTGCTTAGAGAAGAAGCTTCAGAAACCTTTGTGGAGATCATCCTGAATCTTTAGCTGAATGCCGAACTCCACATGTGCAGAGCCAGTCTTTTCTGAGAACAACTGCTGAGGCCTATAGTCAAAAGGAGGTTCTGGAGATTACACAGTGCTGAAAGACAGAATTTCAGACAGCCAAATTGGAGAGGTCTTGTTCAGCACCTTGGGCATTCATTAAGACTTCAGGAAGTCTATACCATAAAGACTAGGGCTACTTTACCCATAGAGTAAGAGCTATTTTAGATCAATTCTAGCAAAGCATAAAGCTAACCAGTAAAAATATCAGGTTAAACTGCCAGTAAATAACTTCATGCAAAAACAAAACACACTTTAAAAGAATTCCAAATGTTCCACAACATAGTACCCACAATGACTAGCTGTATAAAAAAATACTAAACAAATGAAGAAGCAGGGAACTATAGGGAAAAAATTAGAAATAGACCCAGAGATGACAGAGACATGGAATTAGCAGCCAACTATTTTATATTGTCTCTGATAAATATGCTCAAAGATTAAAAGGAAAAGATGGACCCTATCCATGCACAGATAGGAAATCTCAGCCAAAGTAGAGCTCTAAATAAGAATCAAATGGAAAACCTAGAACAAAAAATTTAATATCTGAAATGAAAAATTCACTGAATATGCTAAATGACAGATTGGAAACTACAAAAGAAAACTTCACTGAAGTTAACCACAGAGAGAAAGAGGAAAAAAGAAATGAACAAGCCTCTGTGACTCATGGGCCAATATATGTGTAAATGGAGTCCCAGAAGAATAGATACTGGAGCAGAAAAATAATTTGAAGGTATGATTATTGAAAGATTTATAAATTTGAAGAAAACCCACATACCAGTGGATTTCAGCAAACACTAAGCATAGTAAACACAAAAGAAATCATAGTAGCACAAGTATAATTACTTAAAACTGAAGATAAAGAGAATGTCTTAAAGACAGCCAGAGGGGCAGGAATGGGGAAAACACATGATATACATAGGGAAACAGCAGCAACGAAGATCGACTTCTCATCAGAAATAATGGAGGCTGGAAGACAATGGAACCTTTAAAGTGCTGAAGGAAAAAAATTGTCAATCTGGAAATTTAAATCAAACAAAAATACATTTCTGAATGTAAACAAAATAGACGTTTTGAGATGAGCAAAAGCTAAGAGAATTCATTACCATCAGACTTTCACTGTAAATAATGCTAGAATAAGTCCTTCAGGCTCAAGGAAACTGATGCCAGTCAAAAACTCAGATCAAATGAAGGGGTGAAGAGAACCAGAATTGATCTCTCTGTAGGAGAATATAAATGACTTTTTAAAAGTACTTATTTTCTGTGAAAGACAGTCTTTTGTTTAAAGCAAAAATGTTAACAATGTTTATATCTTGTAGAAGTAAAAGATTGTGAAACAGCACATAGAACACTAGTAAGACAGATTGAATTGCACTGCTCTAAGATGATGAACTTACAATATTAAGTGAAGGTAGACTGTGATAGATTAAGGATGTATATTGTAATCCCTAGAGCAATTGTCAAACAAAGTGGTACAGGTAAAAAGTCGATAGAGGTGATAAAATGGACTACTAAAAAATACCAGATGAATAATAAAGAAGACACGAAATGAGGAACAGTGGAACAAAGAAAAGAATGATTAAAAAACCAGACCATAAACTTAATCATATTAATAATTACTTTAAATGTAAATGGGTTAAACCTTATGGTTATGAGGGAGAGATTTTCAGACTTGATAAAAGAGCAAGCTCCAACTATATGCTGTGTACAAGAGATATACTTTAAAGTGTATATTATATTTAAATATAAAGATTTGTAATAAATATAACCTAAGAATACAGCTTACTAGGGAAGTGAAAGATCTATACAACAAAAGTTACAAAACTCTGCTGAACGAAATCATAGATGACACAAACAAATGGAAAAACACATTCCATGCTCATGTATAGGAAGAATTAATATTTTTTAAATGGCCATACTGCCCAAGGCAGTTTATAGATTCAGTGCTTTTTGTATCAAACTACCAATGACATTCTTCACAGAATTAGAAAAAACTGTTAAAATTTATATGGACCTAAAAAAGGGCCTGAATAGCCAAAGCAATCCTGAGCAAAATGAACAAAGCTGGAGTCATCACATTAACCTGACTTCAAACTATTGTATAATACAAGGCTACAGTAACCAAAACAGCATAGTACTGGCACAGAAACAAACAGACCAATGGAACCAGAATAGAGAGTCCAGAAATAAAGCCATACACCTAAAACCATCTGATCTTTGACAAAGTCTACAAAAACAAGCAATGGGAAAAAGACTCCCTATTTAATATATGTTGCTGGGATAACTGACTAGCCATATGCAGAGAATTGAAACTCGACCCATTTCCTTATATACAAAAAGCAACTCAAAATGGAATAAAAGCTTAAATATAAAACCTAAAACTATAAAAACCCTGGAAGATGACCTAGGAAATACCATTCTGGTCATAGGACCTGGGAAAGGAAAGATTTTGACAGAAGACAAAAGCAGTTGCAACAAAAACTGACAAATGGGACTTAAACTAAAGAACTTCTGCACAGCAGAAGAAACTGTCAACAGAATAAACAGACAACCTATAGAATGGGAGAAAATATTTGCAAACTATGCATCTGACAAAGGTCTAATATCCAGAATCTGTAAGGAACTTAAGCAAAAAACAACCCCATTTTGCCAGATGTGGTGGCTCACGCTGTAATCCTGACACTTTGAGAGGCCGAGGTGGGTGAATCACCTGACATCAGGAGTTCAAGATCAGCCTGGCCAACATGATGAAATCCCATCTCTGCTAAAAATACAAAAAATTACCTGGGCATGGTGGCAGATGCCTGTAATCCCAGCTACTCAGGAGGCTGAGGCAGAAGAATCGCTTGAACCCGGGAGGCAGAGGTTGCAGTGAGCTGAGATCATGCCACTGCACTTCAGCCTGGGCAACAAGAGCGAAACTCTGTCTCAAAAAATAAATAAATAAAATGAAAATTAAAAATTAAAAAACCATTAAAAAGTGGGATATGAACAGACACTTGTTAAAAGAAGACATTCACATGGCCAGTAAGCATATGAAAGGATGCTGAACATCACTAATCATTAGAGAAATGCAAATCAAAACCATCCAGTCAGAATGGCTGTTATTAAAAAGTCAAAAAATAGAAGATTATGCTTCCTGATCAGGGAACAATAAAAAGATGCTGGTGTAGCTATCAAGAAAAGGAAATGCTTATTATGTACTGCTAGTGGGAATGCAAATTAGTTCAGCCACTGTGGAAAGCATTTTGGAGATTTCTCAAAGAACTGTAAACAGAACTACCATATGACCCAGCAATCCCATTATCGGGTATATACCCAAAGAAATATAAATCATTCTACCCTAAAGACACATGTACACACATATTTTCATTGCAGCACTATTCACAATAGCAAAGACATGGAATCAACCTAAATGACAATCCTTGGTAGGCTGGATAAAGAAAATGTGGTAAACACACTATGGAATACTACACAGCTGTACAAAAGAGTGAGATTATGTCCTTTGCAGCAACGTGGATGTAGATGGAAGTCATTATCCTAAGCACACTAATGCAGGAAGAGAAAATTAAATACTGCATGTTCTCATTTATAAGTGGGAGCTAAACATTGAGAACACATGGACACAAAGAAGAGAAAAACAGACACGAGGTCCTACTTGAAGGTGGAGGGTAAGGGTTAAAAAAGCTACCTATCAGGTACTATGCTTATTACCTAGGTAACAAAATAATTTGTACACCAAATCCCTGTGACATAGCAATTTACCTATATAACAGACCTGCACATGTACCCCTGAATCTAAAATAAAAGTTAAAAAAGATTTAGAATAAATATAAAAGGAGGGAAAAAACATGTACTAAGCAAACACTAACCATTAGAAAGCTGGAGTGGCTGTATTAATATCAGACAAAATAGTCTTCAGGATAAAGATTATTGCCAGTGATAAAGTGGATATTTCATGATGATAAAAGTACCAGTCATCAGAAAGACATAAAATCCTAAATATTTATGTGTATGTAATAATGGAGTATCAATGTATATGAAGCAAGAACTGATTTAACTAAAGGGAGAAGTAAAAGTTAATTTTATAGTCTTGTCAGTTAATAACTAAAATTATTACACTTTTTATATTAAACCTCAGAAGGTATTAATGTTTTATGTTGTCACTCTTTTTCTCCCATTGTCATCCTGCTCGCTAATTTTTTATCTAATTTGATTCCTTCATTTCCATTTGTTTATTCACTGTTGTGATATACATTTATTCTCTAATTGTGCAATTTGATCTCTCTGTTATCTGATGTTAGTGTGTAGTGGGAATGGCAGGTTTGTAATAAGACAGACATAGATTTGAGTCCTGGTTTCATTTCTAGATTTGTATTTGTACCTCATTTTACAAGCAATGTATATAAAGCACAATGTATTGGCACTCCATACATGATACCATTATTATTTGAAAGAGTTTTACTTGTTTTACTATTTTCTGGTTTACTTGGTTTGGATGGAGGTGATTATCACCTTTGTTGCTCACTACACGTGCTATTAAAGTTGACTTTCCACTTTTCCTAATAGAATATCTACTGCCATGCCTCCTCATCTCTAGAGGCCTAGATGATGCCATACAGCAAGCAGTCCCTCTGTATCTGTGGGGAATTGATTCCAGGACCCCCATAGATAACAAAACCAGGGATGTTCAAATTCCTTACGTAAAATGACGTAGTATTTGCATGTAACTACATACATTCTCCTACATACTTTAAATCGTTTCTAGGCTGGGCATGGTGGCTTGCGCCTGTAATCCCAGCACTTTGGGAGGCCAAGGTGGGCGGATCACCTGAGGTCTGGAGTTCAAGACCAGCCCGGACAACATGGTGAAACCCCATCTCTACTAAAAATATAAAACATTACTTGGGCATGGTGGCAGGCACCTGTAATCCAGCTACTTGGGAGGCGTGAGCAGGAGAATTGCTTGAACTCGGGAGGCAGAGGTTGCAGTGAGCTGAGATTGCGCCATTGCACTCCAGCCTGGGCAATAAGAGTGAGACTCTGTATCAAAAAAAAATTAATTTCTAGATTACTTATAATACCTAATACAATGTAAATGCTACACAAATCGTCTTTCTTTATATTGTTAGGGAATGATGACCCCAAAAAAGTTTGTATGTGTTCAGTGCAGTCACAACCATCTTTTTTTTTTCCCTGAGTGTTTTCAATTTATGGTTGGTTGAATCCATGGTTGCAGAACTTACAGATAGAGCTGACTGTATATCCTTATACCATGCTTGCTGAGTTTTTGCCAATCTTCCAGGAGGAGAACTAATAAAAAACAAAGATAAAACACAACAGATTGGCTCTATTGAGAGAAAGACTATGGATTACTGTCATTTCATGAGTTATTTAACATTTATGCCTGAATATGTTGCTACCAAATAACAGCTATTCATATCATTAAAACTGTGTCCAATTAAAGCTATAATTAAAGAAATTGTACATGTCATGCACTTCAGCTAATGTGTGGTCAGACTTAATAACTAGTACTCAAGTTGTATGAACACTGACTCATAAGTTAAAACATTTAGTGGAAAAGATGTCCATGTATTATGAAGGATATAAAGTCTATATAAAGCCTATAAAGTGTATGTTTTAGAATAGTACATGCATTCCTTTATGACATCAAGAGAAAGCAATCACACAGATTCATAGTGTGTGACATTCTTAAGACAACTGTCCTGGGCTCTTCAGAAAGGGAATATTGTAGAAAAAAGAAATGTAATAGCCACTTACAGTGTATGAACCTAGATTTGATCTGGTTCTGGGGTGAAAGCTCTGTTAGACATTCTTGAGATAATTAGGGAAAATGCGAATGTGGACTGCATGGTATATTGTGGAATTATTGTTAATGTTTTTAAATGGCATAATAGAATTGTTATTTAGGAGATTTTGCTTATTCTTATTAGATTCATTTGTCTTATTAGGAGATGTCAGGTGTTGTAGTACGTAAAACTATTAAAATAGTACAGCAAAATGAATGTATTATAGTACATATGTGTGTATATAGAAAGAAAATAAATGTGACAATGGTCAATATAGGTAAGGCATATAGTTTTTGGTTGTACTATTCTTTCTAATTTTTTTTGTTTTAACCATTTTTATATTAAGTTAGAAAATACCTGTAAATACTTGACAATTAAAAATATACCTCCAAAGAATATCACTGGAGCCAGGCATGGTGGTGTGTGCCTGTAATTCTTGCTACTCTAGAGGCTGACAGGAGGATCACTTGAGCACAGGAATTTGAGACCAGTCTGGGCAACATAGCGAGACCCTATCTATATTTTTTTTAAAAAAAAGAAGAAATTGTGACAAAAATTAGAAAATTCGATGATAATGAAAAGATTCCACATCAGAACTTGTAGTTGTAGCTAATTGATATTTATAAATTTGTTATTTAACTGGCTTGTACTGGGGGGGAGTTGAAAATTAATAAGTTAAGCTTTGAATTTTAGATAAAAAATGAACAGAATTAACCTAAAGAAGGTAAGAGGTAGAAATTGATTAAATAGAAAATTAAAGTACAATAGGGTCAGTAGCATCTAATTTGGTTTCTTTGCAAACTCCTATTAAATGTTCCAGGCTCAGAAATGACAGGTCAAGAAAAAAGTAGATGCAAATAATATTAGGAATAAAAATGAGACATAACTATGGATGCAGCAGAGGTGAAAATAAGAATATTATAAGCAGCGATGCCAATACATTTTAAAACTTGAATGCAATGGATAAATTCTAAGAATGCTTTAAATTACTTTTATTAGAAAACTTAATTGCCCTTAGCCATTAAGGAAATGGAATTAGTTCTTTAAAAATTGCCCACAAAGAAAATACCAAATCGCCATAGTTTTGTAAGTAAAATCTACCCAAGATTATAGGAACAAATAATTCTAATCTTATACAAACTTAGAAGTTAGAAAGGAAGGAATTCTCTGTGGTCGTTAAAAAATATGTTTACAATCTCTTGATATTTTGGAGCCCAGTTCCCCTTGCCTTGAGTGTGGGCTGGACCTTAATCATGCAATTCTACCAGAAGAA
The DNA here is from genome assembly GCF_049350105.2 of Macaca mulatta. NCBI lineage: Eukaryota > Metazoa > Chordata > Mammalia > Primates > Cercopithecidae > Macaca > Macaca mulatta. The sequence continues at coordinate 33,523,438 of NC_133412.1, read as the reverse complement.
AAGCAGACATGGTGGTGTGGGACTTCAGAAAATAGTTCATAAAAGGCACTGCAACTCCATTTTCACTCTCTTGAATTGTTTGTTCTGGCAGAAGGCAGCCACCATGTCATGAGGTAAGAAGCCTATAGAGAGTCCCTTGTGATGAGGTATAAGGCCTCCTGCCATGTGAGTGATCCATCTTGGAAATGATAATGCAGCTCCTGCTGATACCCTGACTGAAACCGCAGGATAGACCCTCAGACAGAACCCACCCACCTCAGTGACTCCTAAGTTTCTGACACAGAAACTATTAGGTAAAAAATGTTTAAACCATTAAGTTTTTGAGTAGTTTATTACACAGCAATAAATAGCAAATATACGTTCCTACTCATTTTGTGAGGCTGGTATAATCTTGGTATCCAAATAGAATATAAGAATGGCCTTTAATTTTACTATCCCATTAATAAGCATAGGAACAGAAAATCTTACACAAAAATTAGCAAATCAAAGCCACAAATGTATAGAAATGGTAGTAACATCTTAGCCAGCTAGAGTCTGTTACAGGAGGGCAAAGTTGGTTCATTAGAAAATCTGTTCATATAATTTACCACATTAACAGATAAGGAAAGACAAGTTATTTAATTATCTAAATTGATGCAGGAAAATAAATAACATTGAATATCTGTTTTATGATAAAACACTTAGCAAGTTAGGAATAGAAGGAGACTTCTTTAATTTGATGAATGGTATCTGCAGACTACAGTAGATTTAACAGTCAGCCCTCTATCCATGGGTTCAACCAACTGTGGATTTGAAAAAGGAAATGTAAAATGATACAATAATAATACAAAATTTTAAAACATGGTATAGCTGTATACATAGCATTTACGTTGTATTGATTATAAGTAATCTGGAGATGATTCAACATACATGAAGGTGTGCATAGGTTATAGGCAAATACTGTGCCATTTGATACAAGAGATGTAAGCATCTACAGATCATCATATCCATGGGAGTCATAGAAACAGTACCTTGATACCCACCAAGGGACAATTGTACATATTAGTGAAAAACTTGAAGTTAGTTAAAACACTGTCTTTAAAATTAGAAACAAGAAATGTACAGATTTCTTCGTATATTCAGAAGTTTAAAAAATGAGTAAAACTTAATTAGAAACTAACTTACCGTAGGTTAGTCTATATGGAAAACTCAGTCTACACAGAATTATGAAGATAAATGTAGCAAAAGTCATTTGCATTTCTGTATACAATAAAAATCGATAGTGTAATTAAACATTTTCAATAACAAGTAGGTTCTTGGAAATAAATGTAGCTATAGTTATGTAAGACTTCATTATAGAAGATTTTAAAACCTTATTGAAAGATTTTAAATAATGTAGGCATAAATGAGACATGTTCCATGTTCATTGAAATAAATATCACAGATTTTTTATTTCTTACTAAATATATTTATAAATCAATGAAATTTTAATCAAAATATTTTTCAAAAAACCAGACAATCTGATTTTAACCTTTAGTAGAAGAAAAAATGGCCTAGAATAGCCAAAGTGCTCCTAAAGAAGAAGGACAAAGTTAGGAACTTGCCATAACAAATGCCAAGAGTTACTACGATACAGTATTATGGCAGTTTGGTATTTGCAAATGGTTAAATAACTGGAGGCGAGGGAAAATAATTGAGCCTAGAAAAAAACTCATGCATGATGGATACTTGACAGAGGTGAGCTTTCAGACAGTGAGAGCAATAGGCTGTTAATGGTGCTAAGATCATTGGCTGTCAATTTAGAAAAAATGTGAAATGGATCCAGGTTTACCCCTTGATTCACAATCAATTGTAGGTGACAAGGACTGTAACAGAAAATCTCAAAAAATACTAGAAGAAAATATATACTTGTTTTTACAGGACAAAAGATAGTTTTAGAGTAGAGAGGGATACAAATGCACATATTAGGAAGGAAATGATTACTACATATGTATGTTTAATTTTTTCTAATTGAACTTTTTATTTTGGGGTAGTTGTTGATTCACATGTAGTCATAAGAAATAATATAAAGAGAGATCCTGTGTACCCTTTATTACCCAGTCCCCCAGTGGTGTCATCAGCAGATCTATAGTATCATACACTATCACAACCAACACATTGATACAGTCAAAACAGAACATTTTTGTCACTGCAAATATCCCTCATGGTATCCTTCTATACCCCTATCCACTTCTTAGCTTTCACCCTCAACTGTTGGCAATCACTAATCTCTTCCCTCATTTCTAAAGCTTTTGTCACTTCAAGAATGTTATGTAGATGGGATCGTAAGTAATCTTTTGGGATGGGCTTTTTTCATTCAGCCTAATTCACTGGGTATTCATCCAGATTGTTCTAGTTATCAGTAATTTAATCCTCTTTATTACAGAATAGTACTTCATGATATGGATATATCACAGTTTTACCATTCTCTCATTGTAGGATATCTGGATTGATTCGAGTTTTTGTCCCTTATGAGTAAAGCTGCTGTAGACATTTATGTACACGTTTTTATGTGAACATAATCTGCATTTCTCTGGGATAAATGCTGCATTGCTCTGGGATAAACGGAGAAATGTACGAATGTACAAATGTACTGTACCAAGAAGTACAATTGCTTGGTCATATGGTAGTTGCATGTTTAATTTCTTAAAGGATAGCAAAACTTTTCTAGAATGGCTGTACCATCTTACATGCCCACAGATAATGTCTGAGTGATCCAGTTTTTCAGTATCCTTGCCAGTATTTGGCATTGACACTCTCTAATAGCTGTTCTTATAGGTATATAGTGATATCTCGTTGTGGTTGTATTTGTATTTCCCTAATGGCTAATGATGTTAAATACCTTTTCATGTGTTGTTTACCATTTATACAAACATCTGTACTGTTTATATATCCTCTTTGGTGATATATTTTTTTCAAGTATTTTGCATATATTCTAATTTGATTGCTTTTTTTGCTGTTGAGTTTTGAGAGTATTTTTAACATATTCTGTTTTTAACATATACCTTTGTTGGATATACGTATGAAATGGTTTTTTTACACTGAAGCTTGTCTTTTTTAATTAACTTTTTTAAAAAAATAAACTATTTCTTAGAGCAGTTTCAGATTCACACAAAAAAGGACCAGAAGATCCAAAATTTCCCATACATTCTCTGCCTTCACACATGGATAGCCTCTCCGTTATCAACATCCTGCATTAGAATGGTACAGTTGTTAAAACTGGTTTACCTTCATTTTCACAGTATTACCCACAGTCCATAATTTAGATTAAGCTTCACTCTGGGTGTTGTACATTCTTTGGGTTTCGTCAGATATATAATGACATGTGTCCACCATTAAAGTATCATAAAGAGTAGGTTTACTACCCTCTGTGCTCTGACTATACTTTCTTCCCTCCCCTCTAACCCTTGGCAACCACTGATCTTTGTACTGTCTCCATAGTTTTGCTTTTTCCCTGCATGTCAGTAGTTGTAATCACACAGTATGTACCCTTTTTAGATTTGCTTCTTTCACTTAGTGTAATATGCATTTCAGTTTCTTTGATGTCTTTTCATGGCTTGTATAGCTAATTTCTTTTTGGCACTGAATAATATTCCATTAATGGATATACCACTGTTTATCCATTCACCTACCAGTGACATTTGTGTTGCTTCCAAATTTTGACTATTATGAATAAATTTACTAAAAACGTGTACCAGTTTTCATATTAACGTATTTTTTTTAATCTCCTTTGAGTAAATTTCATGGAGTGCACTTGCTGGGTCATAGGGTAGGAATCCATTTAGTTTTGTAAGAAACTGCCAAATGTCTTCCATTTTGCATCCCCACCGGCAGTGAATGCAAGCTCTGGTTGATCCACATCCTTGTCAGGATTGGTGGTGTCAGTGTTTTGGATTTTGGCCATTTTAATAGGTATGTGTAGTATCTCATTGGTGTTTTAGTTTGCATTTCCCTGATGACACATGATACGGAGCATCTTTTCACGTGCTTATTTGCCATCTGTACATCTTTGGTAAAGTATCTGTTCAGGTCTTTGTCCCATTTTTTAATGGGGTTGAATTATAAGAATCTTTCTGTATTTTGGGTAAGTCTTTTATCTAACGTGTCTTTTGTAAATATTTTTTTCTCTATCTGTACCTCATCTTTTTATTCTCTTGGCAGTGTCATCTGCAAAACAGAAATTTTTAATTGTAATGAAGTCCAGCTCATCAATGCTTTCTTTTATGGATAGTACATCTGGTGTTATATCTAAAAAGTCACAAATGCAAGGTCATCTCGTTTTTCTTCTATGTTGTGTTCTAGGATAAAGTTTTGCATTTTACATGTAGGTCTGTAATCGATTTGAGTTAATTTTTGTGATGAGTGTATGGTATGTCTCTAGTGTTTTTGTTTGTTTGTTTTGTTTTTGCATGTGGATATTCAGTTCTAGCACTATTTGTTGAAAAGACTGTCTTTTCTTTGTTGTATTGCCTTTGCTCCTGTGTCAAAGATCAGTGGCTATATTTCTGTGACTCTTCTGAAGAGGACTGTAGAGGATTGATATACTTTCTTTTTTAAATGTTTGGTAGAACTTACCAGTGAACCCATCTGGACCTTTTGCTTTTGGTTTGGAAAGATTATTAATTATTGATTCATTTTCTTTAACAGCTATAGCCATATTCACATTTTCTATTTCTTTTCTAATTTTGCAGATTGTGTCACGCAGGAACTGGTTCATTTAATGTATGTTATTACAGTTGTTGGCAGAGTTGTTCATGTACTTCCTTTATTATCTTTTTAATGCCAGGGGATCTGTAGTGATGTCCCATGTTTGATTTTCAGCATTAGTAATTTGTGAATCTTTTTCTTTTTTAACCCTTCTTTTCCTAGTTTCCTACAATGGAAGCTTAGGTTATTGATTTTAGGTCTTCTTTTCTAATATATATGTATTCAGTGCTATAAATTTCTTTCTAAGTACTGCTTTTGTTGTTTCTCACAAATTTTGACATTTGTGTTTTCATTTGAATTATTTTACAATTTCTCTCAGTTTCTTCTTTGACCTATGCGTTATTTAGAAGTGCATTGTTTAATTTCCACATATTTTGGAATTTTTCAACTATCTTTGTTTATGATTTCTAGTTTAATTTCTCTGTGATCTGAGAGGAGATACTGTGTAATTTCTATTTTAAAAAAAATTTGTTAAGATGTGTTTTATGGCCCAGAATATGATCTATCTTGGTGAATGTTCCATGTGAGCTTGAGAAAAATGTGCTGTTTTTGGATGAAGTGCTCTATATAAGTTCTTTATATCCTGTTGGTGGTGGTGTTGAGTTCAACTATGTCTTTCCTGATTTTGTGCCCATTGGACCTGTTCATTTCAGAAAGAGGGATGTTGAACTACAGAACTCTTCGAGTGTAGTAGTCTGTTCTGTTTCTCTTGGCAGTTCTGTCAGTTTTTGCCTTACATACTTAGAAGTTGTATTGTTAGGCTCATATACATTCAGGATTGTTAGGTCTTCTTGGAGCCTTCACCTATTTATCACTATGTAATGCCCCTCTTGGTTTGAAGCCTGCCTTGTCTGAAATTAAAATGTTAACTCCTACTTTCTTTTGACTAGTGTTAGCATGACGTATCTTTTTCCATCCATATACTTTTAATCTGTATGTATACTTATATTTAATAAAGTTGGTTTTTGTCGACGACATATAATTGGCTCTTATTTCTTGATCCACTCTGACAGTCAGTGTCTTTCAATTGGTGCATTTAGATGATTAACATTCAAAGTAATTATTGATATATTTGGATTAATATTTATCATATTTGTTATTTTCTATTTATCGTCCTTGTTCTTTGTTCTTATTTTTGTCTTCCTCTCTTTTTTGTTTTGCCTTATGTGGTTTTGATTGAGCATTTTATTTGATTCTATTTTATCTCTTTTATTGATACACTGGTTATATTTCTTTCTTTTGCATTTTTTAGTGTTTGCCCTAGAGTTTTCAGTACACGTTTACAACTAATCCAGGTCCACTTTCAGATAACACTATACTGCTTCACAGGTATTGTGAATACCTTATAATAGCAAAATAATCCTAATTCCTGCCTCTGGTTTCTTATATTACTACCATCATTCATTTTGTTTATATAGAAGCGTATGTGTCTGTATAAAAGCATACATAATTCAGTACATTGTTCCTGTGATTCTTTTGAAGAAATTATCTGTTGAATCAATTAAAAATAAGAAACATTTAAAACTTGATTTTACCTGCACTTTTTCCTTCTCTGATGCTATTTCTTTATTTACATAGATTCGAGTTCTGACCTTTATTATTTTCCTTCTCTCTAAAGAATTCTTTTTACAGTTCTTGCAAGCAAGTCTACTGGCAACAAATTCCCTCGATTTTTGTTTTTGTGAGAAAGTATTTCTTCTTCACTTTTGAAAGAAAATTTTGCAGGTATTAATATTCTAGGTTGGGTTGTTTTTTTTTTTTTTCTCTTGACACTTTGAGTGTTTCACTCCACTCTCCTTGCATGGTTTATGATAATCAGATATAATTCTTATCTTTGCTCCTATATAGGTATGGTATGTTTTTCCTGTAGCCTCTTTGAAGATTTTTTCATTATCTTTGATTTTCTGTAGTTTTGAGAATTATATGCCTAAGTATAGTTTTTTTGTTTGTTTTGTTTTGTTTTTGACATTTATGTTGGTTGATGTTCTCTGAGCTTCCTAGATCTGTGGTTTGGTGTCTGACATTAGTTTGGGGAAATTCTTTTGTCATTATTATTTCAGAAATGTCGTGTGTTACTCTTTTTCCTAACCTTCTGGATTTTCCATTACACATATGTTATGCCTTTTGTAGTTGTCCCACAGTTCTTGGATACTCTGTTCTGGGTTTTGTTTTCTTTCGTTTTTTCAGTCTTTTTTCTCCTTGCTTTTCAAATTTGGTGGTTTCTACTGAGTTAAACCTCAAGCTCAGATTCTAACCTCAGCTGTGTCCAGCCTACCATTAAGTGCATCAAAATTATATCTCATTTCTGGTAGTGTTTCTAATCTCTTAACATTTCTTTCTAGTTCTTATAATTTCTGTCTATTTATTTATATTGCCCATCTGTTCTTGCAGTCTATGTACTTTATCCAGTAGAACCCTTAGCATCTTAATCATAAACATTTTAAATTCCTGGTCTGATAATTCCAACATCCCTGCCACATTGGACTATGTTTTTGCTGTTTGCTGTGCTCTTGAAACTGGATTTTGCCTTTTACTGCCTTATAACTTTTTCTTTATAACCAGGTAGGAGTTACTGAATAAAAGGATCTGCTGTAAATAGGCCTTTAGTAATGTGGTAGTAAGGTATGGGAGGGGGAAGCATTCTATAATGTTATCTGGAGGTTTCAGTCTTTCAGAAAGCCTGTACCTCTGCCTTGTAAACTTTACAAGTGCTTCTCAGTCTCTCCAGTGCCCCCTTACTTGGAACAGGATGGCTAAACTGGTCTGGAGTTGGGTTTCCCTTTTGCCCAGGTCAGTTATGCTCTGATAAAGCTCCAGCAGGATAGGCTCTGGTTGATTCAGTTTCTCCTGAGGGTAGGATTATTAGGAACAGAATGCTTTGGCATATTTCACAATGGTTCCTTTTCTCCTTCCCTTGCCTAAGGCGTGAAAGTTATCTCCAATATTCAGAGGAGGTTTTTCTTAAATATTCACTGAGAAAACCTGGTCAAGCTCTTGTAAAAGTGTGGAGATGCTTGAATATTGGATTCCCCTGGAGTTTATCCCGGACTTGTTCACTCTGAGCCTCTTGTAATTCATCAATTATAGTTTGTTTCCCTGCTTTGGTACAGATTCTCATGGAGGTTTGTGCTTGTGGGTTTCTGTTCAGGCAAGCTACAATTCTCTGAATTTTCCTATTGGTCTCTCCAATTTGGGGGGCTGTGATATGACCCCTGACCTTACCACTGTGACAAATCCTAAGAAGAGTTGTTGATTTTTCAGTATTTTTCAGCTTTTTTTCTTGTAGGACTTAGTGTTGACGTATAGCTTCTTACATGCTAGACCAGAAACCAGAAATCGTAGCTCTTTTTTAAAAAATTAATCTGCTTCACAGTCTTTTGTAGAGCACAAGTCCAATTTATCAGTTTTTCTTTCTATGGATAGTATGTTTGGTGCCAAGTCTAAGAACTTTGCTTCGCCCTTGATCTGAAAGAGTTTATTGCTTTTTTTCTGAAATGTTTTGTATTTCTATGTTTTACATTTAAGTCTGTGATCCATTTTGAGTTAATTTTTCTGTAAGGTATGAGGCTTAGCTTGATGTTGATTTTTTAAAAATTTGTTTTAATTATAGTAAAATGCACCTAAGATAAAATTTACCACTTTAGTCATTTTTAAGAAACAGTTCAGTGGCATTAAGTACCGTCACATTGATTGTAGCCATCAACACTAGCCATGCATAGAACTCTTCATCTTGCAGAATTGAAACTCTGCACCCATTAAACAATACCACCTCATTTTCTTCTCCTTCTAGTCTCTGATACCTACAGTTCTACTTTCTGTCTTAGAATTTCACTATTCTAGGTACCTCATGAAAGTGAAATCTTACAGTATTTGTCTAGTTTGGGGTCTTTTTAAATTTTTAATTTGACATAGTTATTTTAATAGTACATGTATATATTTATGGGTAACATGAGATATTTTGATACAGGAATGCAAAGTGTAATAATCATATCAGAGTAAATGGGGTATCCATCACCTCATGCATTTATCCTTTATGTTATAAACAGCCCAGTCATCCTTTAGTTATTTTTAAATGTACAATTATTTTTTACTATAATCACCCTGTTGTGCTAGCAAATGCTAGGTCTTATTCATTTTTTTTGGTAACTATTAACCATCCCCACTTCCCCACACACCCCCCACTCCCACCCTTCAAGCCTCTGGTAGCCATCCTTCTCTCTCTCTCACTTTCTCCCCATGAATTCAGTTGTTTTAATTTTTACCTTCCACAAGTAAGTGAGATTGTGTACTATGTTTTTTTCTGTGCATGGCTTATTTCACTTAAAATAATAACCTCTAGTTCTATCTACGTTTTTGCAATGACAGGATCTCATTCTTTTTTATGACTGAATAGTACTCCATTGTATATATGTACCACATTATCCATTCATCTGTTGATGGACACTTAAGGTTGCTTCTATATCTTGACCATTGTTAATAGTGCTGCAGTAAACATGGGAGTGCAGATATCTCTTTGACATACTGATTTCCTTTCTTTGGGCTACATACCTAGCAGTGGGATTGCTGGATCATATAGAATCTCTATTTTTAGTTTTTTGAGGAGTCTGCAAACTATTCTCCATCGTGATTGTGCACCAGCCACTGTGTGCCACTAACAGTGTATGTGAGTTCTCTTTTCTCCCCATTCTTGCCAGCATTTGTTATTGAGTGTTTTTCTGTGACTGGCTTATTTTACTTAGCATAATGTCTTCAAGGTTCATTTATATTGTAGCATGCATCACAATGTTTTTCTTTTTTATGTCTGTTGAATAATATTCTATTGTATGTATCATATTTTTTTGTCCATTTATCCATCAATAGACACATGGATTGCTTCTACCTTTTAGTTATTGTGAATAGTGCTGCTCTGAACATTAGTGTACAAATGCCTGTTCTAGTCTGTGCATTTATTCTTTTTGATATATACTCAGAAGTGGAACTGCTGGATCATATGGTAATTTTAACATTTTGATGAACCACCATATTGTTTTCCATAATAGCCACACCATTTTCCATCCCCACCAGTAGTATACAAGGATTCCACTTTCTTCACATCTTCACTAACACTTGTTAATTTTCTGGGTTTTTATATGTTTTTTCTTTTTAATAGTAGCTATTCTAATGGATGTGGGGTGGTATCTCTTTTTTTTAACCTGTGAGTGTCTGATTGCTTTAGCACCATTTGTTAGAAAAGCTGTCTTTCCTCCATTTAATAACTTTTCATTTTTGTCAAAACTCACTTGAGCATATTTGAGTGAGTTTACTTCCAGGTTCTTAGTAATGCTTCACTAATGCATGCTTCTGTCCCTCTGCTGATAGCGGGGTAATGACAAGCTTCATAAAATGAATTGGGAAGTTTTCTCTCATCTTCTGTTTTCTGTAAAGGAATGTGTAGAATTGGTGTTAGTTCTTAAATGTTTAGTAGAAATCTCTAGTGAAAACATCTGGGCATTTACATTGAATTTTAAAGTTTTGTTAGTCAAACTTGTGTCAACATAATGAGAGTGAAAGGGTAAAATCACTCTGGGAGGAGAAGTGAGAGAAGATAGTTGCAATATAACTGAAAGAAGATCAGTATTTGAGATAAAGACACTTTACAGATTTCTAAGAGAGAAACAAAATTTGGGCAAAAAGCATAATCAGGCATTTCATAGAAAGGAAATGTGTTCAAAAACCTACAGAAACTTGTTCAGACTTGTTAGTTCTCAGGGAAAGGCAAATTAGGACAGCCTTTTCCTACCCAATGGAATTGGCAAAACTTGAGTTTTCTGCTACTGGCAATTACAACTATCTGCTCTGAAGACTGAAGTGTTACTCACAACTTCATTTTTTGTTCTCTCTTCTTTGGTGATGTAGAAAGAACATTTAATTCAGACTAGGGAGTTGGATAAATTAGACAGTATTTGTTGGAGTATGTGCTTTGTCTTAAATTTTTGAAACAGTCTCCACAAGTCATAGAAAACTCTTCCTCCTTAGGGGAAAATACTCATCTTTTGCCTTTATTGCCTTAGTAGACGCCTTTATAAGTATTCAGGTGCCTTTTGATTCTAGACAATATAATCGTTTTAGATGTTTCTGTGTTTACTGCTTATTCTCATTGGTTGGTTACTTCTTTAAACTTTGTGCTTTGAGGTTCACAGATTTTTAAGCATGCCTAGTTTGAACTGTAGCAGGTTTAGAGTAAGGTGAGTGTTTGACCCTTACTCCAGTTTGATTTCATTAAGTTCCTCTTGTGGTCTGAAGAGCATAAGACTAAAATAAGATTATTTGGGGTAAGATTTTAATTACATTCATATTATATTCCATTGCCATTATTACTTGAATGTAGGTGTGGATAGATAGTATAGCTCCATAGATCATTGCCTTTTGGTTTTGATCAAATCAAAAAGGTGTTCCTGATCATTTAGTTATTAGAGTTTACATTAGAATATTGTTAGGATCTAGACCCTCAAAGCTTTAGCCTACAATACTCTCATATTGCTTACAAATACTCTGGCACAAATTTTCCCTGGCTTTGTAGGAGTAGCCTTACCTGTGCTTTTACATCAGCATTCCCCAACATGGTCTAGTAGTTTTCAAGACGATCCATGAAAATAAAGTGTTTTTTTCATTAGTTTGGGAAATGATGTATAGGATAGCTCTCCAACCCACTCTCAAATGGATACAACATATGTGAGCATATTCAGGTTCGTGATCAGGCCAGGCTTGGTGGCTCATGCCCGTAATCCCAACACTTTGGGAGGCCAAGGTGGGTAGATCACTTGAGGCCAGGAGTTCGAGACCAGCCTGGCCAACATGATGAAACCCCATCTCTACTAAAAATACAAAATTAGCCAAGCATGGTGGTACACACCTGTAATCCCAGCTACTCGGAGGCCAAGGCAGGAGAATCACTTGAACCCGGGAGGTGGAGTTACAATGAGCCAAGATTGGGCCACTGCACTCCAGCCCAGAGCAACAGAGTGAGACTCCATCTCAAGAAAAAAAAAGGTTTTGTTACAGGAAAGTGGTCCCAATCAGACTCCAAGAGAGGGTTCTTGGATTTAATGCAAGAAGTAATTCAGGGCAGGACCACAGAGTAAAGTGAAAGCAACTTTATTAAGAAAGTAAAGGAATAAAATAATAGCTCCTCTATAGACAGAGAAGCCCTGAGGGCTGCTGGTTGCCCATATTTGTGGTTATTTCTTGATGATATGCTAAATAAGGAGTGGATTATTCATGCTCCCCTTTTAAGACCATATAGGATAACTTCCTGATGTTGCTATGGCATTTGTAAACTGTCATGGTGTGGGTGGGAGTGTGGCAGTGAGGATGACCAGAGGTAAACTCTCATGGCCATTTTGGTTTTGGTGGGTTTTGGCCGGCTTCTTTACTGCAAACTGTTTTATCAGCAAGGTCTTTACAACCTGTATCCTGTGCTGACTTCCCATTTCATCCTGTGACTTAGAATGCCTTAACATCTGGGAATGCAGCCCAGTAGGTTTCAGCCTCATTTTACCCAGCTTCTATTTAAGATGGAGTTGCTCTGGTTTACACGTCTCTGAGAGTTTCATGATCAGTCTTGTATTATAAGGATAGGGGAACTTAACCCTTAAATTAAAATCCAGTTTTAAACAATATTAAAATCCTGGCTTATTTTATTTAACCCAGCAATTCCTAAATTTACCTGAACGTTAGCCACTTTCTCTGTGGGTTACCTATGTATATTAGGAGGAACAGTCTTCACAAAGCGTGCTTCTAGAATACTGGCGATACGTCACTAATCTATACTAACTTTGCAGTTTTCTATTTGTTCCAGGTTGTCATATGGTTGGCTTCTGACGTTTTCAGATACCTTTTATACTTGACAACTGACTCCTACCTGTGTTATATTATAATCCCTTACTGACTATAATACATAAATGCCTTATTGTCTGTGCCTGTGGTTCTTGGTTTTAAGTGAAGAACAATAAGATATTAGCTTAGTCACTTTTTTTTGGTGGGGGCGGGGGGGCAGATATTGAGATACCGATCACTTTGCTGTCCTAGTAAAATCTAGAAAGGAATTAATCTGCATGTATCATGATTGAGGGCAGTCTACCCAAGAGATTGGCAGTTTTATATACATTTTAGATGTAAGCCCTGCAAGAATAATAGATGACCTCTTTTGTCTCTGTATGCTCAACTCTGAGACAGTCATTAAACTTTCTTTTTCTTTTTTAGAGAGGTCTTGCTCTGTCACCCAGGCTGGAGTGCAGTGCCACAGTCATAGCTCACTGCAGCCTCAGATTTCTTAACTCAAGCCATCCTCCTGTCTCAGCATCCCACATAGGCGGATCTATAAGCACACATCACCACACATGGCTTGTTTATTTTATTTATTTTATTTTATTTTATTTTATCTTATTTTTTGTAGAGGCAGGGTCTTGCTCTGTTGTCCAAGTTGGTCTCAAACTCCTGGCTTCAAGCAGTCCTCCTGCCTTAGCCTCCCAAAGTGTTGGGATTACACATGTGACCTATAGCTGCTGGCCCAAACTTTTAAGTATAGCCCATAAGACATGCTGTGCCATAGACATACACAGGCCAGTACAGTAGCCACTAGTTATATGTGGCTGTTGAATATTTGAAATGTGGCTAAATCAAATTGAGATGTGTTGTAAGTATAAAATACACATTGGATTTCAAAGACTTAGTATGAAAAAGATCTAAAGTATCTCAATATTTATATTCATTGCATATCAAAATGTTAATAATATCAAAATGTTAATAATGTAACTAAGATACATCAAAATGTTAATATTTAATAATTACATTAAAATATTTTACTAAATGTAGTATCTGTTTTTTACTTCTTAATGTACTAGGTAATTTAAGATTTCTTTGGTTCGGATTATATTTCTATTGGATAGTGAGACTGTAGGCACTTTTCCCATGAACTGATAGGTTTCAGAGACTAAGCCTGATTATCCAGGTTTTTATAAAGCTTTCTGGTCTAGGGAAAAATTGTGTTACTTAGCAGTTTTTCTGTGTGGGTGTGTTTTTTAAACTTTTGGCCAAAAAACAAATGATTTCTTATCCATACATTGCTTTGAAGTAGCCCGAAAAGAGATTACTACCAGACATTCCTACATAGAATTATGCTTTAGGCACAAGGAGAAAAATGAAAACTCTAGACATTTCTAACTATATCCTTAATAAATTATTTTACCTATTTCCACTAATAACTCTTCTATCTTTAAAAATATATCAGTTTTGATATCTTCCTCTCTAGAGAATCATTTGAACATTGAGGAGATTAATTCATAATTTTTATCTCCTTAGATAGCCTTCTCCTTTATAGATTATGAAATGCTTTTAGGCTAGATTTTCTTTCCTTTGGTTCTCTTACTGCCTTGTAGAAGAGAATTTTAGTATTAACTATCAAATTGGTTTTCGTATTTTTTTTGCCTTTAGTTATAAGAAAAGTTCTGTGATTCTTGGGTTTAAGTGGAGGACTACAAGACATTGAACTTGGCGACTTTATTTTTTGGATCATATTTGGGATATTGAACTCTTTACTGCCCTAATAAGCTCTTAACTCTAGAAAAGAGTAATAAGTCATATCTTACAAGTATACCTGTAGGGCCATTTTAGCTACAATTTTAAGAAATGTTCTCATATTAATTTATATGAGACATTGGTATAGTCCCTAATCTTCCCATTAAGCACCATTACCTATATATGCCATCTTAATGGAATTCTCATTTTAACTTCAGCTCTCTAAACCATTTCCATTTTGGTTTTCTTTTTTATAATCTCAGTTAAGCACCTAATACCATGGTCTGGTTTAATGCTTTTCAGTTAAAAAAAAAAAAAAAAAAGACTTGTACGTACTTAGCATGTCACCTATTAGTGACACCTGAAGTACATTAAAAAAAGTGAAGTCACATTTATCCCCTTATTTTTCTCAGTTTAAAGATCTGCCTTGTCTCTGACACAACTTTTTCTTTTTTTATTTTTTGAGACGGAGTCTCGCCCTTTTGCCAGGTTGGAGTGCAGTGGTGTGATCTCGGCTCACTGCAACCTCCAACTCCCTGATTCAAGCAATTCTCCTGCCTCAGCCTCCCGAGTAGCTGGGATTACAGGCATGCGCCACCACGCCCAGCTAATTTTTGTATTTTTAGTAGAGATGGGGTTTCGCCATGTTGCCCAGGATGGTCTCGATCTTCTGACCTCATGATCCGCCCACCTCGGCCTCCCAAAGTGCTGGGATTACAGCACTTTTATGACTTTCTTAATGTAACGTTAGATACTAAGCCACATGGATGTGTAACTTCCTCTGAAACTATGCAGTAGGGGAAGAAGAGTTGTTTTCCCCACTGTGCAATCCAGTGATGTTATCATGCCCTGTGTTTTGGCTTCTTTTTAAATGTTTTATGTATTATAAAAACTTAATAACAAAAAGTTTAAAAAGCTTTTTAAACATTTGAAAAGAAAGTAAAGGCTTAAAATCTCATCTCCCAGAGAGAATAGTCATCCTTACAGATGGGTCACTGTGCATGCAGCTATCTCATGTTTTCATGTCCTTATTTTTATGGAGATTGTTTCCTGTTCTGTAGACTAGGTAAATTTGCCTGTATTTGGAACCTGCACCTACCTCTGAAGGTTTAGCACTAGAGGGCATTGACCTTTAATTCAGCTTATTTACTGACAATATATAATGTTTCTACGACAAAGGAAGTTCCAAAATGGTAAGACTGGGGCACAAAATGTTCTTCTTGATTAAAATCCCAGTGTAAAAGAGAGGCATTATTATCAGACATAATCATAGCATTTTTAACTGAATAATGGAGCCAAATAAAAATCAATATGTGACCTTGAACAAGTCATTTTTTTATCCTAATTTATAAATGAAAGGGTTAGACTAGATTTAGTTTTATGTGGCATTCATTAAGAACCTATTACATGCTTGTTATTACAGTATGGCTTTTTATATAAATGTTGAATCTTTATTTAAAAAATCTCTGGAGGAGATAGAGTATGCCTCAGGGGAAAAATAATTCATCTACATTAAGGGCATATAGCTTGTAGTTGCAGAATTGGAATTCTTCCTGTCAAGACCATGTTTTTGGTTCCTGCTATATTTACCATGGTGTTTCTTGCTAGATAAATTTATTTGAAGATCTTTTTAACTTTATATGTGCAAATGCTTTCCTATTATTTGACTTATTTGAGTCCTGTTGACTCTTTGAGCTTTTAATATTAATATCAACCTGAAAATGCTTGCATTGAAGAAAACTGGGAAAGCACATAGATTGAGACTAAAGAGAGCAGCACAATTTGTTCAGTACTCTGCCTCCCCAAAATATGTATTCTTACAATCTTGTTAGAGCAAATTAGCTATTTTTAAAATATTACAAAGGTAAAATTCAGTATTTGGAGCAACCAGCAATCACATAAGGAAAGATACCAATACATGGAAGGACAGCAAAAAAGGAAAATAACTCATTAGAAAGCAAAAATGAGTCATTATATTCTACGCTTTCAAATAATAATCTTTCAGTATCACTCAATGGTAGCGTAAGTAAATACTGATTAACAGTGACTCAGTAGACTGGTTATAGTGACTGAATCTTTGATTTACAGCCTTCTCTTGTATATTTTAAGTTTTTCACAGTTTAAATCAACATCAGAAGGTTTTTAGATCTCAGGCTCTAGTCTCTTAGCTGTAGGTCCTACTTGGTTTATTTGCTTTTCCTTTTAAAAGGATCTGCTAAGTCCTTCCCCTCTTTTAACTTTTTTTTGTTTGTCAGAGATGGGGTCTTCCTATGTTGACCAGGCTGGTCTTGAACTCCTGGCCTCAAGTGATCCTCCCATCTTGACCTCCCAAAGTGCTGGGTTATAAGCATAAGCCACCACACCCAGCCCCCTCTTTTAACTTTTCATTGTAATATGTTTTGAATGTATACAAAAGGAGAGAAAAGACATTGAACTCTCAGGTCTTTGTTATTCAACTTTAACAATTAGTTTCATAATCTTATTTGTCTGTAACTCTTCATTGGTTATTTTGAAGAGAATCCCAGACATCATATCACATTTACAGTTTGTTTGAATCAGTGTCCTTATAGCTACTGGTGGATATCTCTTAAACTCTAGATCCCTTTAAAAAATTCTTGAAGTTTTTTATTTGTTGAAGAAATTGGATCCTTTGTCCTATGGAGTTTCCCACAGTCTGGATTTGCTGATTTTATCTTCATGGTGCTATGTAGCATATTCCTCTTCCCCTTTATTAATATAAATTGGTAGTTAAGTAGAGATATGTTTCAGTATTTCAGCAAGAATACTTTGTAGGTGGTGGTGTGTACTTACACTGGGAGGCTAAGCCCCTTTCTCTCTAATGGAACATACTTCCTTGACTATAGTGAACTAGATATAATGTTGCTCTAGGGAGAGATGTTTTTCTTTTGAGGGCATCTGAGGCAAAAGTCATTCCAGGTCCCATTCTTCTGTTTCTTTATACCCTCCACTGTGGCACTCCGCCTTTGAACTTCAGGTTAGGGATTGTTGGAAAGAGACTATTACCCACCTGTTGTATGCTCCTAAATTATTTAGTTAAGAATATAGAAACCAAATGACTATTCTGAATAGTAGCAAATACAGTATATCTAAAAAAGGCTGGCCGGGCGCAGTGGCTCAAGCCTGTAATCCCAGCACTTTGGGAAGCCGAGACGGGCGGATCACGAGGTCAGGAGATCGAGACCATCCTGGCTAACGCGGTGAAACCCCGTCTCTACTGAAAATACGAAAAACTAGCCGGGCGAGGTGGCGGGCGCCTGTAGTCCCAGCTACTCGGGAGGCTGAGGCAGGAGAATGGCGTAAACCCGGGAGGCGGAGCTTGCAGTGAGCTGCGATCCGGTCACTGCACTGCAGCCTGGGCGACAGAGCGGGACTCCGTCTCAAAAAAAAAAAAAAGTTTTCCCATCTCTTTAGGTTTCCTGTGGTACATGTAGCCACTGTCCCTACGGGAAAGGTTCAGCTAGCATTGCTGTATCAATTTCTGAATGTAACATTGCCCTTTTGTACCTAGGCTTTCTTGAACATTCTGCAAAGACTTAATAAGTGATATTTATAACACCACAATTTTCTGGATTTTGAACTAATTCAGCTCTAGCAAGGCCATATTCTCATCCTGGGGGAGAGAAAGCAGAGTCAGTGCCCAGATGCACTTAAGTGATATATTTACCTCTAGCATTCCAGAATCCTGGAAAGCCCATCTTCCTGCAATCCACCCCTTGAATCTGTTTTAATGCCCTTTTGACTTGTATGGTTCTAATATATAGTTTATATCAAAGACCATGATCCAAATACTTTTTTCCACACTCCTATCCCTGCCTTGCTTCCCTTTCTCTCCCTTCTCATTCTTCCATCCTTCCTTTTATTGATCACATGTTTATAATTGCCTAATGTGTTCCAGGCAAAGTGCTAGACTTAGGAAGCAGGTTAACAAGACATAGGCCTTGTGTGCAAGCGAAGGGATGGCCCATTGGGACATTTCATTATCTATATTTAAAAAAAAAAGATCACATCACACATAGAATCCAGAAAAACTCAGCCCCCAAATGTGAAAAGCAGAAGTTTAGAAGAAAATAAAATAACATTGTGAGCTCACGATAAGGAAGATTTTTAAAAACACATCAAAAGCACTTTTCATAAAGAAAAATATTTGACTAAATTAACATAAAAACTCTCCTTGGACAATGAACACTTAAAAAAAAGCAACATGCTGCTGATGGCGAGAAGTTATTTGTAACTCAAGTAATTGACAAAAGATTAGTATCTAAAGTATAAAAAGAGCTCCTATTAGTAAATAAAATAATAAAAACAACCACGTTAAAAAGGGGTAAAGGATATGAGTAGGCAGTTCACAGAAGAAAACTTAGTAGTCAGTAAATACATTAAGGTGTTCAACGTCACTGATAAAGAAATGCGTTTTAAAACAAAATATTTCATACCCATTCTGATTGGCAGAAGTCTGTCATTACCAATTTTGGAGAGGATAGAGAGAAATGAGTCTTATACACAGCTGATGGAGTAGAGATTGGCCAAAATTACCTTGAAAGGCAATTTGGCAATAATCAGAAAGTTGAAGATAAACATACTGTAATGTGTGTGCGTATATTTGTGTATGTGTCCAAGAAAAAGTCCTGCAATAAGAATAACAATATCTCCATACCAAATATTTGTTACAATGTTGTATGTTACAGTACAGAGCTGGAAATACGATAAGAGCCCATTATTAAAGAATAAATAAAGCAGTATGTTCAAACAGTGGAATACTGTGCATATTAGTTTGCTAGGGCAGCCATAACAAAGTACCACAGACTTGATGGCTTAAGTAATAGAAATTTATTTTTTACCAGTTCTGGTGGCTTGAGGTCCAAGATCAAGGTGCCAGCATGGTTGATTCCTTCTGAGTGCTGTATCTGTTCCATCAGATACAGCCCTCGGGGGTTAGGGCTTCAACATACAAATTTGGGGAGGAGTCTGGACATACAATTTAATCCACACTTCTATGTAACAGTTAAAATGGATAAACTAGAATGTACCAAAATAGATAAACTTCTAATGCCTATTAAGTAAATATTTTTTTTAAAAAAAGAATGATACATGCAGCAGAACTTAATGCCTGTGAAGTAAGCAAAACTATTATATTGTTTATAGAGATAGTCAACATTTGTAGTAAATGTATATACATTCATGGGAATAATAACTTCTGGATAGTGGTCACCACTGAGAAAGGAATGGTGGAATGAGATAGGAAAAGATCCCATGGGAACTTTGTCTGTAAAGTTTTCTTCCTTAAGGAAAAAGTTCAGGTTTGTTCAAACTGGCTAGCAGGTACATGGGTGTTATATTATTCTTTATAACTTTCCTATGTATTTGGAACCTGATAATATTTTTTAAAAAGCAAAGAAAATATATCAATGAATGAAATAGTGTTATTAGTAGAAGTTGAATATTCATTTGAGTAATATGATCTAGTAATCAAATATCAGGCACAAATTACCTCATGATAAAGTTCATTCTTCTGGTTGAAATTAATTTTTATGTTTAGAACAACAATAAAATCAATAAATTTTTATAGCATCCTGTGTCAAAAGCAAGAAGTTTACTTTCCATACATAAAAACATGTGAGCTTTTGAAATGACTCATTTGTAAAGCATTGAGTTGCGTATATTAGGGAACTTCTTATAATGTAACACAATACATAGGATATGACATTTTGTTCTAGAGCAGTGACTTTCAACTAGGAACATGTGGAAATAATGCGGGGCAATTTTGCTTGTCAAAATGTCTAGGAAGCACTCCTGGCATTTAGTGAACACCGTCATATGATTCCAAACATCTTATAATGCATTCGATGAACCCATAAAGTAAAGCAGGGTGCCATCCTAAATGTCAGTACCTGGTTGAGAAACATTGGTCTTTGGTTAATTTCCTTTCATGAAAACTAGAGTCTCTAAAAATTCATAAGAGCAGGCAAGCACTGTGAACAATGATTATTTCAAAGGCAACTTGGGTTACAGAGAGAAACAGAACTGATACTTCGAAATCTGTTGATTAGGCACTGGTAGTATCTAAAGGAAGTTTTTTCTTAATTTTATGATCCTAATTATTTTTTATTAGGTAAAATTAATAACATAAAAATTAACCACATAAAGTGTACGATTCAGTAGCATTTAGTAACTTTACAGTGTTATGTAGCCATCACCTTTATCTAGTTCCAGAACATTTTTCATCATTTAAAAGGAATGTGCATTAAGCAGTCACTCTTCATTTCCCCAACCCCAACCAACCACTCATCCACTTTCTATCTCTCTGGATGTAGATATTCTGGAGATTTTGTATACAGGGAATCATACAATATGTGACCTTTTATGTCTGCCTTCTTTCACTTAGCATAAAGTTTTCAAGGTTTATCCGTATTGTAGCATGTGCCGGTACTTAATTCCTTTTTATGGTTGAATAATATTTCATTTTAATAATATGTCACATTTTGTTTATCCGTTCATCCATCGATGGTCATTTGGGTTGTTTCCTCCATTTGACTTTTGTGAATAGTGCTACTATGAACATTCGGCACATTTGTGTAGAGGGTTTTGTTTGCATTCCTATTTTTATTTCTTTGGGTGGAATTGTTAGGACAAGTGGTAATTCTGTGTTTTAGCTTTCTGAAGACATAATCAGGTTTTTCAAGAGCAGCCAGACCATCGTTCATTCCCACAAGCAATGTACAAGGATTCCAATTTCTCCCCATCCTTACCAAAAGAATCCATTATTTTTAAGAAAACAAAGTAAATGAATTTAAATGTCTGCATGGTGTGATTCCAAGTGTTTTTTATTTCCTTTTTTTCTGGCTACACCTTTTTAGAATTAGCCACCATTATGACTATTATTGTTTTTAAAAAACATATAAAATTTTGTTTTATAGCATATGAGCAAACAAAAGTAAAAGTAAATAGTTTTCATTTAATATAAGCAAGTATAAGGTAAAAATAAGATTTGCTATGATGGACTGTGAGCCAAGTCACAACCTGCAAAAGGGATCTGAAGTCAATGTGTTTTTAACAGAATTAATTATTTTATAAGAGTAGAAGCTAAGAGTTTGATTTTTCCTGGCAAGGATAGAATGTAAGAGCTTCTTCTAGTTGTACCTCCTCTATCTCAGATTGTCTTTGGGTTAAATCTAGTATCTGGTATTCACAGATACCTCTGTTTCTACAACACAAGAAATTTGAATCAAGTATATAGGAATTGTGAGTTACTCTGACTTCAGACTTGAGGACTCCAAATAAATGTAAACATAGCATTGAACTTTTGGATAGAGGCTAAACGTGGTGTTGGAAGGGATAAGTGAGAGTCTCCTAGAATATTTTCTGCAGTAAAAAATAGTTTATCAACAATTTGTTGAAATTGGGGAACAGATTCTGAAATGTTTCTAGCAAACAAGTTGTCTAAATGTTCTTTCTGTCATACTGTTGCTTACATTGTATTATATATTGTATATGTTTGGCCCATGACTGCTAATTTATTTATTGTATCATGGTTTTGTTTGAATAAAGGGAAATATTACATGGTATTTTTGTAACGTATTTCTTTGTGAGAAAGTAGGATTAGACTAAGTTTTAATTTTTAAACACATGCTTCCTAAAATTTGTTATTTCTTTTGTATAGCCCCCCTAGATAAGAAAGCTTTATCCAGCTTCACTCTATAGTTTGATTTACAGAAAACACAATATGCTTTCTCAAGCTATATCTCTGTTGCTTAAATTTTTATCTGCTTTATTGCCGGTGTTTTCCCCCTCTTCCCTACTACTTTATATCAATAACATTCTGGCAATATGACTTGAGATGTAAATCTTGAAAGATTTAGAAGATAAGTAGTTAGCATGTTCCATAAATGTAATAGTTATGATACCACAGCACAATTATGGTACTGATATTTTGTTTTTTAAAATCTAATACCAAAATACCAGACTGATACTATTTAATTAAAATTTTTGTAAAAGTTAAAAATCAGCAAAACTGGAAGTTCAATGCCTGTTTTATCAATTATCAACAATAATCAATTTAAAAAATTAGAAAAAAATGTTGAGCATACATTGTCATTTGACAAAAGTTATTTGCAGATAAAATTAGTAATATCGTTTTATTCAAAAGTAAAAAATGGCCTCAGAGGCTGCCCGTCTGCTGGTCCCCACACCACATGTGCCTTCCCTGCCTGGGTCTTGCTGTCGTCGCCACCACTGCACCATGGCTTTCATCACCAGCCAGTTAATGCACTCGGGGTCTTCCTTGTCCACATCCTTGGGCGAGAAAAATCATCATCAAGCACATGATGGTCATCAGCATCACACAGTTTGCTGCAGTGACCAGCCACACAGTAGTGTTCCTTGACCAGACCGAGGACATCTTGGCAAAATATAAAGAGGGAATTGAGAAAAGCCTTAGGAAAGCGACAAAGAAGTTGTTTGTAGAAAACCCTAAGGCTGATGATGAATTTGTGGAAAAACCCTAAGCAGCATATCAACCAGCACAGATGCAACATCCATAGTCCACAGCACAGACCTGGTGGTAGAGGCCATTGTAGAAAGTCGAAAGGTGAAAATCAAACTCTCCTAGAGGTTGGACAAGTTTGTTGCTGAACATACAACTTTGCCAGCAACACTTCCTCTTTGCAAATTACAAGCATAGCCAGTGCTACCACCAAACAAGACCAATTTGCTGACCTCCGTTTACTCAACCCAGTGCCCCTGATGAAACTTGCAGAGGTCTTTAAAACACCAATGACCACCCAAAAGACATTTGAATCTTTGGTAAACTTGAGCAAAACCTTGGTAAAGCATCCTGTTTCTTGCAAGGACACTCCTGGGTTTATTGTCAGCCATCTTAGGATTCAACACCTCATGGAAGCAGTCAAGCTGCATGAATGACTTGACGTATCCAAGGAAAACACTGACACTGCTATGAAGTTAGGAGCCAGGTACCCCAGGGGCTCATCTGAGCTTCTAGATTACGTTGGGCTGGATTCTGTGAAGTTCATCATGAATGGATGGCATGAAATAGATACGAAGAACCCCATATTTCAGCCCAGCCCATCCTTGAAAAAGCTGATGGCAGAGAAGAAGCTTGGCAAGAAGTCTGGAGAAGGATTTTACAAATACATAAGATGCTCAGCTTCTCTGGCCCTGAGAAGAACCCTTGTGAGCGCTTACCAGCCAGCACCCAAAGTGCCTATGAGAATACTCTTTGGTCAGACATTCCCTCACACAGCACAGTCTATTCGATATGCATTTTGATTGTAATCTATCTGAAGTTATTTTTACACTAGTTAGAGTAGTAACAGATTCCACCATTAAGAACTAATTCCCATGTTTAGTCTGTTTATTTCTGTGTACTTTCTGAAAAGCTTTATACTGTTGGTGCCTTGGAACAAATGCTGTTATTTTTGTAAAGAATTGCCTGAATTCATTCTCTCATAAGGGGAAGATACTTGCTCTGAGAGTGAGAGTGAGAGTATATTGTGTTCATTGTTGCCGCGTGGCAGTCACAAGCCATTGGGACAGACAGGGTGTGTCTGTGGAGTGCTGCAGCAAGCAGCACCTGAATCTTGCCTTTATGAGAACATTTTGCCCCTTGCAGCTTTGAGCCTTACCCTACCTTCTGGGCACAACATAAGATGTTTTGTCTCCATTCAACTCATCATCAAGATGCTGCTGCTGCATTGGTGGACTTATCTCCATGTGCTTGGTTTGCAGTAAGAGGTCGGCTTTCCTGGTCATTCAGTTCCACAGATCGTAATAATTAACTATCTGTCTGTTTTGGGTTTTTTTTCCCCACAAGAAATCAGTGTTGCAAAATTGCCTATAAATGGACTCTAACAAAATACAGTCTTTTAGTCTGTCAAAATTTGAGTTGAAATAAACATGTATAAAATAAAATTGTTTAAGAAACCCCAAAATAATAAATGAACATTTAAATTATGAAATACTTAAAAGTCAAATATTACCTACTTTTATTAAGTGCAGGCTCAGATGTGTATTGGTGGTTTATTATTGAGTGATACGTGTATTTTTGTGCATATTTTTCCAGCTGCTGAAAATGCTTTCTTAACTAGTTGGAGTAATGGTAAAAAGAGAGATAATTGCAAATATATTCTTCTAACTCCTTTGTCCATAGGTAATTCCATTTCTTTTTTGATAACTTTGACGTTTTGTTATTTGAAATTTTATTTACTTGAATTTTCATGTATTTAATTTTTAATCAAAGTTTTAGGAACTTACAATTTATTGACTTAAAAAGATATTACAAAACCTGCCAAGAAAAACCACAGTTACCCAAACCACTAACTCATTGCCTGTCAGAAAGAACCAGGTCCTTTCTCTTCTTTTACATCCCTACCTCTGTCCAGTGACAAACATTTGGCAGAGAGGAAGGGAGCCCTACTGATGGTGAAAAGTCCAGCTTCCTAGGTTATCACAGAGGGTAGAGAGTGATTTCAAAGAGCAAAGAGAAAATAGCCAGCCTAAATAGATTTAATTTCTAAGATGTCTCTTTTTAACTTTCTGAATATACTTTTAAAATATAAGTATATAGTATCCAATTTGTGTTTCTTGAATGCAGCGTCTTCCCTTAACCTTCGTGAGGATTAAAGTTTTGTTTTCTTTTTGCATAGTGTTATTTCTTCCAAGTAAGGGTTTCACCCCCTTTTTTCTCTGTCTTTCATATTGGAGAGTTTTTTCCAGTTGTCTATCCATCTGAGTATATTTAAGAGTAGGGCACAAAAAGTTGATAGGAAGCTCTTCACATGTAAATGGTGCTTCTGCTTTCCAATTCAGGAGGTCTGTAGTGGGACCCAGAAATTTGCATTTTTAACTAGTTCCCAGGTATGCTGATACTGTTAGTCCAGGAATCATATTTTAAGGACCACTTTATTAGGGAGTGCTTTTGTGATTCTATGATCTATGATCTATGGAAGGGAATGGAGGGGAAGGAAACAGCTTGGGCAGAGGGAAGGTTGAACTGCAATGCCGAAGAGTTCCGAAGATAGAATGACCAATCAAAGCTGTCTCAAGTTGGGGGAAGGGGCTGGTCCTTAATATCCCCATGTTGATTAGTGTCTAGATATGGGCTGTCCCTGGAAATCGGTATGACCTTGAGAAGTGGTATTTCCTTCAGCCTAAGCAATCATACCCAAGGGCACAGACACTGAATGCTGACAAACACCGAGGGCTTTGTGCTGCACTGCACTGCACTCCCAGCAGTGGGTCAGAATTCTTTCCTGAAAAGGGAAATGGAGCATTGCATTATGTTGTCTGTACATGATCCTTCCCAGTCAGCAGGGAAGCCTCATCCTGAGACAGCTACTTTTTCTAATTTTTCCTTTATCATGTATTAATTTTGTCTATTCTAGAACTTCTTGTAAGTAAAATCATACAGAATGAACTTTTCTAGGTGTTTTATATGGCTCAGTATAATATCTATTAGATTCATCCATGTTCCTCTATGTATGTATGGGTTTCTTTTAATTGCTGGGTAGTATTCCATTGTGTGACTATGCCACAAAGTGCTTATTCATTCTTACATTGATATCATTTGCATTGTTTCCAGTTTGGAATTATTATAAAGATGATATGAACATTCTTTTTCTTCAACATTTGTTTTGTGGACATCTAGTTTGATTCCTGTTGGATAAATACTTATGGTAGGTTTATGTCTAAATGCTAAACTAGTCCAAGGTGGTTTTGCGTTTCACATTCCCACCATAAATATATGAGAGTTATGGTTGCTTCAAATCCTTGCCAATATTTGGGTCTTTGGCATTTTTAATTTAAGCCTCCTAATGGTATATCATTGCGATTTTGATTTGTATTTCCTTGATGGCTTGGTTCCTTGAACATCTTTTCATGTGTTTATTGGACATTTTTGTACATTTTTGTGAAATAGCTATTCCAGTTGTTTGCTCTTTATTTATTGAGTTACCTGTCTTTTACTACAGAATTGTAGGAGTTCCTTATATATTCTAGGCATAAATGTTTTGTCAGGTATGTTTTTCAAGTATTTTATTTAGTTGGTGGTTTTTTTACCTTCTTAATTGATGTAGTTCAGTGAATGGAAGTTTACTGTTATTTTGATTGGGTCTGATTTATTTTTGTTTTTAGAAACGGTCTCGCTCTGTTGTCCTGGCTGAAGTGCAGTAACATGATCAGAGCTCACTGAAGCCTTGAACTCCTGGGCTCAAGCGATTCTCAGCCTCCGAGTAGCTAAGGGCTACAGGCATGCACCACCATGCCTGGCTTTTTAAAAAAAAATTGTAGAAATAGAGTCTCACCGTGTTGCCCAGGCTGGTCTCAAACTCCTGGCCTCAAGCAGTTTTTCCGCCTTGGCCTCCCAAAGCCTTTTTAAAAATGTTTATTGCAGCGGGGCACAGTGGCTCATGCTTGTAATCCCAGCACTTTGGGAGGCCGAGGTGGGTGGATCACCTGAGGTCAGGAGTTCAACACCAGCATGGCCAACACAGCAAAACCCCATCTCTACTGAAAATACAAAAATCAGCTGGGCTTCGTGGCCTAGCTACTGGGGAGGCTGAGGCAGCAGAATCACTTGAACCCTGGAGGTGGAGGTTGAAGTGAGCCTAGATCATACCACTGCACTCCAGCCCAGGTGATAAAGAAAAAAAAATGTCTCAAAAAGAAAAAAAAATGTTTATTGCTTCTGTAACCCTAAGAAATCTTTGTCTGCTCTCACATCAGCATATTCTCCTATGGTTTCTTCTAGACATTTTAAGCTTCAGCTCAAATTTTTCTGTAGTATGAGGTTTGTACATTTGTTTACAGATGTGTCTAGTTACTCCATCAGAATTTGTAGTAACGATTTTCTTTTGTCCCTTGAATTGCTTTGGTACCTCTGCTGCAAATCAGTTTACTGTCAGTAGAAGTCAGGTATCATTAGTCAGGTTTCATTCATATAACTTTTTCACTGCATGCAATGTTACTTTTTTCTGGCTGCTTTCACAGTGTGCTTTTTATCTTTGTTTTTTCATCCTTTTGACTATGTGTGGGTTCTTTATAATTATCCTGCTTGGAATTTGCTGAACTTCTTGGATCTAGAAATTTGTGTTTTTCTTAGAATTTGGAAAGACTTTGGCCATTTATTAAATATTGTATTTTTCTGTCTCATTATCTCTCCTCTCCCATTGTACATAGTTAGACCACTTAATATTGAACTTTAAATTTCTGAAGCTCTGTTTATTATTTTTTTAAAGTCTTTTCTTCACATTCAATAGACCTATTGATTTTCCAGTTAAGTGGCCCTTTTTCTGCCATCTGATCTCAAATTAAGGCCATCCAATGAATTTTTCATTTCAGACATTATACCTTTTAAGTTCTGGAACTTCCATTTGGTTCTTTTTCATAGCTTCCATTTGTCAGCTGAGATTTCCCCATGCAAACATTTATTATGACCATATTTTCCTTTAAATACTTGAAAATGTTTATAATACTTGCTTTGAAGTCCTTGTCTGATAATTCTGACACTTAGATCATTCAGGATTTGGTGTCTGTGAGCTGCTTTTTCTCTTGACTCTAGGTCTTTTTTTCCTGTTTGTTCACTATAGTGTATTTTGCTTGTGTAATGGGCATTATGGGTGACATATTATAGACTTTGGATTCTGTTATTTTTCTCTGATGAGTGTTGAATTTTTGTCTTAGTAGACATCTAATGTGGCTGGATTCAACCCCCAACATGATTTTTTCTGTGACAGGCAGCAGCAGAAATCTCATCTCAGATCCTTTCACCTTCCAGCTGTTTCTCTTTGTGAAGAACCTTGGAGTCTTCCTCAGGCTAGGGTCATTCAAATATTGGGTGTAGTTCGTATAGAAATTTTGCAGCACTTTCCTTTCTGGGATTCTACCTTTCCCTTTTAAGCTGCCTTGGCAACCACAAACTTTGTCCTTTTTAAGCTAGCAAGACAACAGATTCTACCAGTGCACTTTGGGAGGCCGAGGCAGGTGGATTTCTTGAGCTCAGGAGTTCTAGACCAGCCTGGGCAACACCGTGAAACCCCATCTCTACTTAAATACAAAAAATTAGCCAGGCGTAGCAGCATGTGCCTGTAATCCCAGCTACTCAGGAGGCTGAGGCAGGAGAATCACTTGAACCCAGGAGGTGGAGGTTGCAGTGAACTGAGATCTCGCCTCTGCCTTCCAGCCTGGGCGAGAGAGCAAGACTCCATCTCAAAAAAAAAAAAAAAAAAAACTATACCAGTACAGTTTTCTCATTTAAGGCTAACTTCCTTCCAGTTGCTACCTGCTTTTGATTACTCTTTTGACTTAACATTTGTTTTTGTATTTTGTCCAGAATGTATAATTGTTATGTGTGGCAAGTTAATTTTAATATATGTTAAATTGTCATTATCTGAAGCAGAACACTGAAGCATTATTTTAATTGAAACAATTAAAACAAAGTATATTCAGGTAATAGTTTAGGAAATTATGAAACATCTGCTAAATGGAATTACAAAAAATACATGACATTAAAAATTTGAAGACTATTAGAATATGATTTTGGCAAATATAAATAATACCCTGGTTTGATTATAGCTGTTTTAAAAATTAGATATGTTCATGAATACATATTGGAGAGAATATGTGAAAAAAGAAAAGAGTTTATTGGTTGTAGTGGTAGAATTTGGGGGAAGTTTTCAAAAATATTCCACTAACACTGGTATAAAACTATGATAGGTTTATGATACACACATATATGTATAGAAATGTGTGTATATTATACATATATACACATACACATTTATGTATACAGTTTATATGTATACATATAGTTTATGTATACACCCATGTAGTAAAAGACTCCTGGATAGTATAGTTGAGCTCTTGTGGCAGGATGTTCACCCCACACTCCGGACATAAACTGTTGATAAGATATATACAGAAAGGTTATTTACATATATAAAAGCTTCAAATCAAGAAAAAGAAATTAAATTCATAGGTGCTAGTAACAAGGAGTCAGGGAAGCTGACTTAAGAAAGGTGGTAAGCAGGAACTAATTCCTAAATGGCCCATAGTGGTTTTCATGTCCTCATACAGACCTTAAATGCTGGGGATTGATGTCTTAATGTTCATAGAAAAGTCTAGGCCACATACTCTGTGCTCTCACAAGGTAGTTGGAACTGATAAACTAAAGCATAGAACCTGAAGAGAGATCTTTACCTATAAAATGGGACTGAAAAAGGGAACCCACAGACAGACCCAGGAAGTTTCAGGTAAGCCTGCTGTTTGCCCAGGGCATGTAGAAGGGTAAAATATGAGATCCGGAGCCTTAAGCCTGTATTATAGATGAATGTGGAGTTTGATTTGATATCATAGTTTCCTTTTGGTACAAGGACTCTAAATCAATAAATCAGTATACAAATATGTCTGGAACCATTAAACCCTTAGAAATTCAGCAGAGACAAATATGAAACTGCTTCTGTAACCCACAGGATATAAGATTCCTCTGAAAAATAATTGTTGTGAAGATAAGTTCATAATTTAAAAATTTCAGATCACGAGAGAAAATAATGCCAATCCAGGTATACAGGACTTCCCTGGAGAAAATATCTTTGCTTAAAATGAACTCATGATTAAATTAAAAAGAATAAATCACATGAGGAAAGGGAGACTGACCACAAATTTCTCATCAGTAGTAAAAACCAGAAAACAAAAAGATGGTTTGACAAAATTAATATACAACAGAGTAGAGCTTAAGACAAAATGGCATTACCATAAAGGACACTAGATCTTGATAAAAGGAATATACTACCAAGAAAATGTAAAAATTATAGTCTTATTTATATAGAATATAGTCTTAGCAGTATAGTCTTAGAGTTAAGAATGCAAAAATTGACACTTCCAAAGAGAAATTAATAAATGTCCAGTCGTAGTTGTCAGAAACTGGTAGATAAAATGGCAACAAAATTTTTAAATAGCATAATTAATACACTTGATTAAATATAGATCTGTATGGAAATCCCTCTAGCAGATAAATAGAGAATACAGATTTTTTTAAAGGATACATAGATTCTTAAAAAATATGACTGTGAGTTGGGTCCCAAAGGAAGTTTTCATGAAAACCATATTCCCTGGCTGAAGTGAAAAAGTAACTGATTGGTAGTAGATAGTTTAAAAATAAGATACATATATATTCATGGACATCAAATACTAAATTACAAAATATTTAAAATTAAATAACAAAATAATACATAGCGAAATTTGTAGGTTCCAGTTAATGGAAATTTTTCAGGAATAGAAAGATAAAGTCTTTCTTGTGTGTGCTTATTAAAAACAAAGAAGTAAGGGGAAAATGTGTTTTGTATTCAACTTTAACAGCATAAATACAAATAATGCAGAAGAAAAACAAAAAATAAATAAAAACTGATGAGATGTCAAAAAAGAGCTCAATCAAGAAAATTCAAAGCTAGTTTTTTAAAAAAAGATAATAGATAATAAGCCTCCTTGCCAGGTACTGTTCCTTGTGTTGGGAAGATAGTAGTAAGCAAATCATACCAACTTCTTTCTTTATAAAGCTAGTGGGGATGTTGGACAAACAGATAAATGCCAGTGGCAGTAATTATAATAAAGATAAAGCAACGTGTAAAGGACAAGAGAATGACAAGATACAGTCAGGGAAGGTTTCTAAGGAGATAACGTTTGAACCACTGAGCACAGAAAAGTAAGGGAGCAAGTCAGGCAGGTAGCACTTTTGAAGAGCGTTCCTTGGCAGAGAGAAAAGAAGAGCAAAAGCCTTAACTGTCATACTAGTAGCACTAAAAAAAAAAAGTGTCTTAAATGGATAGAGAACATTTACTAAAACACATGTTACCAGAATTATTCTTGATTACAGAAAGCTTAGAAATAAATTCTTTAGTGCAGAAACAAAACAAGGATATCTTCTGTTACTGCTACTCTTTATTATATTGGAGATTTTAGCCAAAGTAATTAGATAAGAAAAAGGAGGGAGAAAGAGACATAAAGATTGGAAAGGAAGAAAAATATTAATTATAAATGAAATGATTACCTGCAAGAGAATCTACATACTATTAGAACTGTCCGGGCACGATGGCTTACACCTGTAATCCCAGCACTTTCGGAGGCCAAGGTGGGTGGATCACCTGCCGTTGGGAATTCGAGAACAGCCTGACCAACATAGAGAAACCCAGTCTCTCCAAAAAAAAAAAAAAAAAAATACAAAATTAACCGAGCGTGGTGGTGCATACCTCTAATGCCAACTACCCAGGAGGCTGAGGCAGGACAATTGCTTGAACCCGGGAGGCGGAGGTTGTGGTGAGCTGCGATGGCGTACTGCATTCCAGCCTCGGCAACAAAAGCAAAACTCTGTCTCAAAAAATAAAAATCTACATGCTATTAGAACTAATAAAAGTTCATGAAGGTTGCTGGAGATAAGGTCAACATAGAAAACCAATAGTTTGCCTGAACATCAACACACAGATAAAATTCACAATACCATCTGTAAGTTGCCTTGTACTCTTTCTAACAAAATATTTATTCGGAAAGGAAATGACATTTTAAGGACAGATAAAAAAAAAAATCCAAATTATCAGTCATCATCTCCCATTCAACCTATAGCATTAATACAGTCCAAAAATAAAGTCCTACATAAAGTTTAGGAGGACTTTTGTGAAATCAGAAACCTGATTGAAAAATTCACCTGGAAAAACAAAGGTCCAAGAATTTTCAAGACTGTTTTGGAAATGAACAAGGAGGGTCATGCAATCAAATAACTAGACCTAAATTTTATAGCAGTAATAAATTCAAAGTGTGGTGTTGATTTAGGGATAGATGAGTAGATTAATAATAAAACAGAAAAGGCCCAGAAAAAGATTCAAGCACATACTGAAATTTAGTATAATAAAATAGTGAATGGGTTCCCAGATGGAAATAGTATATACTGTATATTACACCAGACCATACACAAGAATAAATTCCAATTAAAGATCAAACTGAGAAAAGCTAACTTCAAAACTTTTAGAATAAAATATAGACTGCTTTTAATCTTAGATAGGATTTCTTAAATAAGACAAAAATAACTCATAAAGGAAAAAAATTATTTGACTAGATCAAAATGTTAACTTTAATAAAAGTTATTAACAAAGTTAAATATATATAATAGAATTAGTATCCAGAATATATAAAGCTTCTATAATGTAATAAATAGCTCCACTTAAAAATATGCAAAGGATAGGAACCAACAATTCATGGGGGAGAAAATCCCTATGTCTAGCAGGCAGGTTAAAAGGCACACAGCATTGCTAGTAATTGAGGAAAAGACAATTTTTAAAAAAAATAAAATTTCATGTCCATTGGAATAGTAACTTTTTAGTATATATGTATTACCTGTATCATGTATAAATGGCATATATATGCAAGGTAATAAGAAAATAAGAACTATCATATACTGCTAATGGAAGTATAAATGGATATAAGTGTTTGAGAGAGAAATTTGTTAATATAAAATAAAATAGAAAAAAATCATAAGCCCTAGAAAACTGACTTCGAGATTTATAGCTGAGAAATTCTTACAGGTATAAACCAAGAGACATATACAAAGACACTTATGGCAGTACTGTTTGTAGAAAAACTGGAAGCTACATAATTACCTTTCAGTAGAGAAATAGATGAATGAATCTGATTATTTATTCAATGGGATAATTTTTAGTAGTTAAAATGAATGAACTTCATCTGAGTGTATCAACATGGATGGATCTCAAAAACAATGTTGAGTTTAAAAAATTGTAGAATATGTACAGTGTAATGGAACTTACATAAACATTTAAAAGCTTCACAGAACAGTGTATGTTGCTTATAGATTTTTGTTTAATACAAAGAACAACTTGAAGTAACAACTGGAAAGTTTACACATTGGATTAATGATAGTTGCCTTTGAGAAGGTAGGGAGGGGTATAAGACTAGGCAGAAGAAAAGGGGAACTTAAACTTCATCTATATTGTTCTATTATGTTTAAGTATAAAGTAAAAATAATCAAGGGGCTAAGTGATTCCAGGGCCCTCGTCTACCAGAAGGGCTTTCATTTTTCTTTATAACTCTATCCTTTAAAACAGCAGTCCCCAACCATTTTGGCACCAGGGACCAAATTCATAGAAGACAAAAAATTTTCCCATAGATCGAGGGGTGGGGGAGATGGTTTGGGGATGATTCAAACTCATTACATTTATAGTACAGTGTATTTATGTTATTATTACATTGTAATAATATAATGAAATAATTATACAACTCACCATAATGTAGAATCAGTGGGAGCCCGCTTGTTTTTCTGCAGCTAGATAGTGGTCCCATCTGGGGTTGATGGGAGACAGTGACAGATCATCAGGCATGAGATTCTCATGAGGACAATGCAGCCTTGATCCCTCACACGTACAGTTCACAATAGGGTTCACAGGCTCCTATGAGAATCTAATGTTGCCACTGATGTGACAGGAGGCAGAGGTCAGGCAGTAATGCACTGGGCTGCTCACCTCCTGCTGTGTGACCCTGTTCCTAACAGGGATGAGAGTTGGGTACCCCTGCTTTAAAAGGCTATCATTTATATATATGTTTTAGAGCTTTACCAAGCTCTAAGGTAGATAAAATCATCCTCCTTAGATAACCATCCTACTTAGATAATCCCATAGAGTAGTCAGTTACTGGTACAATGAAAATATATCGAGCTCTGTATGTTATAAAATAAACATTTCCTTTTCATACTAATTTATATAAAAACTCATTCTTAAGTGGTCCCAGTCTTTACAAGGACTTTTCTTCATCTGGGGGACCGAAATTATTTTTCATTTATTCATTCAACAGATTTTATTGAACTCCTTACATGTACCAGATGATAACACAGCAATGAGCAAAACAGACAAAGCTTGCTATCATGAAGTTTAAATTCTAGTCAAGGAAGATAGCTGGTAAACAAATTAATAAAATTATAATATCACTGGTGATAAGTGCAATGATGAAAAATAAAGCAGGATGAGAGCTATAGAGAGTGATTGGGAGTATTTTATATGGGGAAGTCAGGGAAGAACTGTCTGTTGAAGATAACATGGAGCAAAGTAACAAAGAAAGTAAAGGGATAAGTTATATGGGAGAAAAGTCCTAGAGGCTGACAGAGCAAGCCAGTGCAGGGCCCGCTCCTGCCATGAAGCTGTCATGGAGGCTGCCTGGCTAGAGCTGAATGAATGAAGAATAGACTAGTATGAGATTAGACCAGAAAGACAGCAGAGGATTGGGTCATAGTGGGTTTTTATGGCCATGGTAAAGACTTTGGAGCAAAGGACTAATGTCATCTTCAAAAAGAATCACTCTGGCCACTTTGTTGGGAGTAGCCCACAGGGTGTGGTGGTTGGTGATAGGGCAAAGATAGAAGCACAGAAACCAGTTAAAAGGTTGTTGTAACACCTTAGACAAGAAATAATGACTGTTTGTTTTGTTTTATTTTTTTGGAGACGGAGTCTCACTCTGTTGCCCAGACTGGAGTGCAGTGGTACTATCTTGGCTCACTGCAAGCTCTGCCTCCCAGGTTCAAGCAGTTCTCCTGCCTCAGCCTCCCAAGTAGCTGGGACTACAGGTGCACGCTGCCAGGCGCAGCTAATTGTTTTTTTTTTTTTTTTTTTTTTTTAGTAGATACGGGGTTTTACCGTGTTGCCCAGGCTGTTCTCGAACTTCTTAGCCAAGGCAATCCACCTGCCTTGGCCTCCCAAAGTGCTAGGATTACAGGCATGAGCCACCACTCCTGGCCAATGATGACTGTTTAGACCAAGGTGATGAGAGATGGTTGGATCCTGGATACATTACTTTTTTAGCAGCAATTCTTAATCTATAGATTACTCTCAGATCTCAGAGGAAACAGAGAGTTATTGAGAAGAGAGAAAAATAGCACAAGTTAGGTGCCAATGAATTATAAGCTATATAAGTTATCCCAAAAGGAGATTTTAAAACCTCTAAAAATCTTTTGTAGGATTGTGGGAAGGGGAATTCAGTCCCTCTTAACCTACGGTTATTCTTTACTTTTTTTGCTCTTTTTAGTCGTTCTGAACTTTGCAATTAAACTGAATCCAGTCATATTTTATTGTTTAGAAAATGAAATTTGAAATCTGGGTACATGTATAAAATTTTGTTATTGATTGTGTTAAATGAGATTTAAATACTAATTTTTTTTTACATTATAGCTTAGCTGTATGACTACATACAAAGGCAAATAACCAATTTTGGTTTACATTTATTTGGCTTTATAACTTTTTACAGAAGACAATTTGGTTTTAACATCTTTTAAAGATTGAGTGTTAACTGTTCCTGAACACTTTGCACGATTTCTTTGCATTTTCACTTTCCTATGTGTTATAACAAAATCCAAAGGTTAGTTGTTTAAATTATTTTATACTGGCTTCATTTGTGTTATATATTAACAGTTCACTTATATTCAGTAGTTCAGTTAAATTGATGTATAGTGGCTTTATTGTATTGTTTATTTCTAAGTATTTTTCTGCCCTCCCAATTTATTACTATATTAATCTTTTATTATTGTTTTTATGTCTAGGGATTCTTGTTACTGGTGTGTGTGTGTGTGTGTGTGTGTGTGTGTGTGTGTGTGTGTGTGTGTGTGTGTGTTGAGACAGAGGGGGGAACAGATCTTTTATGTATCAAGCCTTACCAGTTACAGATTGTAGTCTATCATTATGACTTTTAAGTGCTAAGCAAATTATTGTCCAGAGTGGCAGGCAGACAGTAAAAATCGTAATTATTGTAAGCTCTGTGCCATACTTGTAAATATAGTAATAAATCTGCACTTATATACAGTTAAAAATTTAATTGTTTATTCAAAACAAACTTAGGAAATATTTTGACCATGCTTTAAGATTAAATTTAGTAAACTGAATGGGAAATAGATTTTTGTTTTGCTTTGTGAAAAACACAGTTTTAGGCTACAATCCCTAATCTTAATAGGAAGCTGTATTTATTTTTTCATAGTAAGAAAGACTAAATTACCACATCTTTTTGAGAATATTGCAGACAGTGAATAAACTTTTCATTTTACTAACCTAACTTTCTCTTTCTTTTAGCAAAACTGTACAATCTAAAGTGGACTGCATTTTGGTAAGTGAAATAACTAATCTTAAAGTTCTTTTCCAATAAGGTTTTTACCATGATATAAAATATACAATTTTCAAGTAAATATTGATTTTAAATATAATCTAACTCCAGTGAATAAAATTTGATATTTTAATTACAGCCCCCTCAAGTGAATTGTTTATAAGCTACCTAGATACTTTCCTGTATCTCATCAATAATAAAATCACAATCTGAGGTTAATTACGTTTTTGAATCTTAACTGGCTCTTACTGAAAGATTGCTTAAACAAACAATTAAACTGGATATTTATTTTTCTATTCTAATAACTCTAAGAATTTGTTTAGAGAAAGTTTTTGAAGATGTTTAATGGGTTAGTTTTGTTGAGATAGCGTATTTTTCATGTTTTTGTTGGCACCCTGTAGGAATTAAGCCATAATAATCGTTTAAGTTTAGATTCTACTTATTAGAACTGTAAAAATTCGTTTTCAAAAACAGCTTTTAAGATGCTTAGTTGATGTGTTGGGTTGCCAGTTTTTAAGATTTAAAGCCACAATAATAGGTTATTAGATTGTGTTAGTATAGTAGTAGTTTTTTAGGTCTTCTTTTAAACATATGAGGGAAGGAGCATTGCAGCTACTGGGACATCTGGAATACTGCTGATTTCTTTCATAAAATCTCTACTGAAAGGATACCCTCTAGGCTTTAGAATATACGAAGGCTCTGTACTATTAGATTCCCCAAATTGTCAGTATAGTTAATTCTCTTTCCCTACTTGTGAGTCGGGAAGTTCTCTTACCCAAGTTTTGGTCTTGCTTATAAGCTAACCTGACTATGTTGTTGTTGGTGGTGGTGGTGGTGGTCTGTTTCAGTGTCTGGTGCTGAAATAGTAAGATGTCTTATTAGCTTATATTATTATTAGCTTATTATCCTCTAGGTAGCTGAATACATAGGAATAGTTTATAGGAGAAGAGGAAGTTTAATCAGTTCTCTTCACTTTTCTAACCTAATAGCTAGCTAAAAGAAGACTTTGTGGAAGTGTTTTTCTTTTTCCTTTCACTTACTCTTCTTTTTGGTGGGGGGGTGTTTCTGTGTGGTTTTTTGGTTTTTGAGGGTTTTTTTTTTTTCTCTTACAATAACCGTCTGAAGTAGGTAATCTTGTTCCCTTTTACAAATGAAGACACAAATGCTCTGGCATTTCATTCAAAAAATTATTAAAATTATTGAACATCTTCTGTCTGCCAATTTTACTCACAAGGAATACAAAACAGAAAAGACATATTCCATGCCCTTAAGAAATTTAGTCTGTTATAGAGAGATATATTCAAGAGCACTTTTAAGAACTAGAAAAGTGGTGACTGGGGATGGAGGGAGTAACACATTGTCACCAACCCCCAGAGCATTTCCTCTGTCTTCCAACTCTTAAGAGTCTCATTTATGTGTCATTCTGTAATTATTTCATGATTACCATATACTAGACCCTGTTCTTGGTACCATAGTACAGTGGTAAGCAAGACAGACACAGTTCTTGTCTATCTATGGCTACCCACTTTCTTTGCAATACTTAAGATAACTTTGGAGGATTACTCACTTTTTTCTCTTCATTAAGAAGAGGCAGAAGACTGGTATAAATTATAAAATATGACATTTATAAAATACTAAATAAGAACAAAACTTTTTAAAGTCTTTTAAGGGTTCAGAAGTTAAAATATAAACACAAAAGTGTTTATATTTTAGTGTAAGTTTTAGAATATATGTAAATTTTTACTCAGTAATTTTAAAATACTGTGTTAGGTCCTGGATATACAGTGATAAACAAGATACTAAGATCTCTCCTGTCATAATCCTTTTATTTTATTGGGTGAGGTAGACATTAAACAAGTGAGCAAATAATTAAGCATTACAATTCAGATAATGATAAATGATATTCCACAATTTTTAAAAGGGACAGGGAGGCAAGCGATGGTGGGTAAGGTAACCTCAGATAGAGTGGCCAGGAAAAGTTTCTCTGAGGAGATGACATTTGAGTGCCAACCTGAGTAGTAAGAAGCCAGCCTTGAGTCATGATCTCCTGGTGACACACACGAGGTAGAAGGAACAGTAGGTACAAAAAATCTGAAGCTGGGAACGAGTTTGGGGTATTTCAAGAATGTAGGATCCCAGTGTGCTGGAACTTATGGAAGGAAGTAGAGAATGATAGAAAAGTTCATTTATTACATATTTAGTCATGGCAAGTAGTATCCTACGTGCATGGAAAGCTGATTAGAGGATTTTATGCAGAAAATAGTGCAATCTAGCTTTGTTTTTTGTTTTTGTTTTTGTTTTTAATACCCTGGCTGTTGTTGGAACAGTGGATTGTGTGGTAGGGGAGGATATGAGTAGAAGCAGGAAAACTGGTTAGGCTATTGTAGAAGTCCAGTAGATAATTCAAGGCTCTTGCTCAGATGATAGTAACGGAAGATTTTTTTTTTTTAAGTAGAGGGGTTTAAGGCATTTTTGGATATAAAATTACTAGGTCTTGCTTGCTGATAGATTCAATGTGGAGGGGAAACAGAAGAGTCAAGGATGATCCCTTTCAGTCTAAAGCAGCTCTTCTAGTATTTATTATACCACAGGTTTGTGTGTAATGAATTTTCTTAGTCTGTGTTGATCTGTGAATGTCTTTATTTTGCCTTCTGTTTTAAAAGATAGTTTTGCTGGAAATAGAATGTCTGGTTTACAGTTTTGTTTGCTTGTTTTTTCTTTCTTTTTTTTATTTATTTTTATTATACTTTAAGTTCTAGGGTACATGTGCATAACGTGCAGGTTTGTTACATATGTATACTTGTGCCATGTTGGTGTGCTGCACCCATCAACTCGTCAGCACCCATCAACTCGTCATTTACATCAGGTATAACTCCCAATGCAATCCCTCCCCCCTCCCCCCTCCCCATGATAGGCCCCGGTGTGTGATGTCCCCCTTCCCGAGTCCAAGTGATCTCATTGTTCAGTTCCGACCTATGAGTGAGAACATGCAGTGTTTGGTTTTCTGTTCTTGTGATAGTTTGCTAAGAATGATGGTTTCCAGCTGCATCCATGTCCCTACAAAGGACACAAACTCATCCTTTTTGATGGCTGCATAGTATTCCATGGTGTATATGTGCCACATTTTCTTAATCCAGTCTGTCACTGATGGACATTTGGGTTGATTCCAAGTCTTTGCTATTGTGAATAGTGCCGCAATAAAAATACGTGTGCATGTGTCTTTATAGCAGCATGATTTATAATCCTTTGGGTATATACCCACTAATGGGATGGCTGGGTCATATGGTACTTCTAGTTCTAGATCTTTGAGGAATCGCCATACTGTTTTCCATAATGGTTGAACTAGTTTACAATCCCACCAACAGTGTAAAAGTGTTCCTATTTCTCCACATCCTCTCCAGCACCTGTTGTTTCCTGACTTTTTAATGATCGCCATTCTAACTGGTGTGAGATGGTATCTCATTGTGGTTTTGATTTGCATTTCTCTGATGGCCAGTGATGATGAGCATTTTTTCATGTGTCTGTTGGCTGTATGAATAAGACGTCTTCTTTTGAGAAATGTCTGTTCATATCCTTTGCCCACTTTTGGATGGGGTTGTTTGTTTTTTTCTTGTAAATTTGTTTGAGTTCTTTGTAGGTTCTGGATATTAGCCCTTTGTCAGATGAGTAGATTGCAGAAAATTTCTCCCATTCTGTAGGTTGCCTGTTCACTCTGATGGTAGTTTCTTTTGCTGTGCAGAAGCTCTTTAGTTTAATTAGATCCCATTTGTCAATTTTGGCTTTTGTTGCCGTTGCTTTTGGTGTTTTAGACATGAAGTCTTTGCCCATGCCTATGTCCTGAATGGTACTACCTAGGTTTTCTTCTAGGGTTTTTATGGTATTAGGTCTAACATTTAAGTCTCTAATCCATCTTGAATTAATTTTCGTATAAGGAGTAAGGAAAGGATCCAGTTTCAGCTTTCTACTTATGGCTAGCCAATTTTCCCAGCACCATTTATTAAATAGGGAATCCTTTCCCCATTTCTTGTTTCTCTCAGGTTTGTCAAAGATTAGATGGCTGTAGATGTGTGGTATTATTTCTGAGGACTCTGTTCTGTTCCATTGGTCTATATATCTGTTTTGGTACCAGTACCATGCTGTTTTGGTTACTGTAGCCTTGTAGTATAGTTTGAAGTCAGGTAGCGTGATGCCTCCAGCTTTGTTCTTTTGACTTAGGATTGTCTTGGAGATGCGGGCTCTTTTTTGATTCCATATGAACTTTAAAGCAGTTTTTTCCAATTCTGTGAAGATGAGATGAGAGAAGAAGGCTTCAGTCCATCAGACTTCTCAGAGCTAAAGGAGGAATTACATACCCAGCGCAAAGAAACTAAAAATCTTGAAAAAAAAGTGGAAGAATTGATAGCTAGAGTAA
The DNA here is from genome assembly GCF_049350105.2 of Macaca mulatta. NCBI lineage: Eukaryota > Metazoa > Chordata > Mammalia > Primates > Cercopithecidae > Macaca > Macaca mulatta. The sequence goes on along the minus strand of NC_133412.1, from coordinate 33,482,580 downwards.
TTAATGCAGAGAAGGTCATAAACGAAATGAAAGAGATGAAAACCATGACACGAGAAATACATGACAAATGCACAAGCTTCAGTAACCGACTCGATCAACTGGAAGAAAGAGTATCAGCGATTGAGGATCAAATGAATGAAATGAAGCGAGAAGAGAAACCAAAAGAAAAAAGAAGAAAAAGAAATGAACAAAGCCTGCAAGAAGTATGGGATTATGTAAAAAGACCAAATCTACGTCTGATTGGGGTGCCTGAAAGTGAGGGGGAAAATGGAACCAAGTTGGAAAACACTCTTCAGGATATCATCCAGGAGAACTTCCCCAACCTAGTAGGGCAGGCCAATATTCAAATCCAGGAAATACAGAGAACGCCACAAAGATACTCCTCGAGAAGAGCAACTCCAAGACACATAATTGCCAGATTCACCAAAGTAGAAATGAAGGAAAAAATCTTAAGGGCAGCCAGAGAGAAAGGTCGGGTTACCCACAAAGGGAAGCCCATCAGACTAACAGCAGACCTCTCAGCAGAAACTCTCCAAGCCAGAAGAGAGTGGGGGCCAATATTCAACATTCTTAAAGAAAAGAATTTTAAACCCAGAATTTCATATCCAGCCAAACTAAGTTTCATAAGTGAAGGAGAAATAAAATCCTTTACAGATAAGCAAATGCTGAGAGATTTTGTCACCACTAGGCCTGCCTTACAAGAGACCCTGAAGGAAGCACTAAACATGGAAAGGAACAACCAGTACCAGCCATTGCAAAAACATGCCAAAATGTAAAGACCATCGAGGCTAGGAAGAAACTGCATCAACTAACGAGCAAAATAACCAGTTAATATCATAATGGCAGGATCAAGTTCACACATAACAATATTAACCTTAAATGTAAATGGACTAAATGCTCCAATTAAAAGACACAGACTGGCAAACTGGATAAAGAGTCAAGACCCATCAGTCTGCTGTATTCAGGAGACCCATCTCACATGCAGAGACATACATAGGCTCAAAATAAAGGGATGGAGGAAGATTTACCAAGCAAATGGAGAACAAAAAAAAGCAGGGGTTGCAATGCTTGTTTTTTCTTTGATTGTTTTGAATATGCTGTTCTATTGCCTTTTGGACATCAGCCATTAATTATATTACTATCTTCCTGTACTTAAGTTTTCTTTTGTTGGTATTAAGATTTATCCCAGATTCATTCTGTCACTCATTCACTTCTCTTGTCTCTCTGACTTTTAACAGTTTGACTGTGTATATAGTGGATCACTTTATGTTTGTCCTACTTGGGCTTTGTTGAGCTCACATAGATTAGTTAGATTTGGGATGTTTTCAGCCATTATCTTTCCATATACTTTTTCAGTCCCTTGATTCTCTCCTCCCCTTCTAAAATGCCCATTTCACATATGTTGAAATGATTGATATTATTATTCTCTTCTCTCTGAAGCTCTATTTACTTTTTTCTCTGATTACCTTTATCTGTGCTCTAGTTTCTCTATTAAGATTTCCTGTTGTCTGACTCATTGTCATTGTGTTTTTCTTTGTGTGTTTAAACATAGGCTGCCTCATCCTAGCAACCCTACTATTCTAACCATGTGGGATAGGTCATGGTAGCAGCCATAAGCAAGAAAAATAAAGACTGTCATAGTTACTACTACCTAAAGTTCAGTAGTCATTAATGACTAAACACTTCCCAATATGTTGTTTGCCTGTAGTTGGTTTCGAGAGCCTACTTTCTGACCATTTTGTGTCATTTTATAGTTGTTGGTAGGGAGGATTGACCAACCTCTTTACTTCCTTTTCCAGATATCTCAGTCTTCTCATAAAGATTTTATTATGTTTTCTTCTAGAAGTTTTATAGTCGTAGTGTTTTTCTTTTAGATGTTTGAACCATTTTGTGTTAAATTTGTGTTTGCTTTAAGTTGAACTTCAAGTATTATTTTTTATAATATGGATGGATATCCAGTTGTCCAGCACCATTTATTGAAAAGTCTACCCGTCGTCCCCAGTCACCTCCTATATCAAAAATCATTTTATGTAGGTCTTTTTGTAGACTCTTATTTTCCATTGATTGCTGTGTCTGCCTTTATGACATCACTACACTGTCTTGTTTACTGTGCTTTATAGAAAGTCTTGATATCAGATAATATGAATGGTTCAGATTTTTTTTGGCATTTCCATAACAATTCCAGAGTTACTTTGTCAATTTTTACTTTTAAAAAAAGTTGTATTTGGATTTTTATTGGGATTACATCGAATTTATAGATCAATTTGGGGACTATTGATGTCTTATTAACAAATTTTAATTCATGAGCTTAGTGTATCTCCATTTCAGTTGGTTCTTCTATAATATCTTTCAGTGTGTTTTGTTATTTTCTGTGTATAGGTTTTGTACACATTTTATTAAAACTAAAGTTTTTAGATGCTACTGAGTGTGGCATTTAAAAATTTCTGTTATCCATTGTTTTATTGCTAATAGTTATAGTTATCTTGTAACCTTCAAACTTGCTAAATTCACCTATTAAATCTAGTAGCTTTTATGTAGCCTTTAAGATTTTCTACCCACTCAATCATATTATCTACGAATACAAATAATTCTCATTTCTTCTTAATTTATATGCCAGTTTCTTTTTCTCACCTTATTGTACTGCTAGGACCTCTGGGAGATAGATGAATAGAAATGTGAGAATGAATTTCCTTGCCTTGTTCCTGATCTTAAGGAAAAAAACAGTGATTCATTTACCATATAATATGAAGTTAACGTTAGCTTGTTCATGGACACTCTTTCATCAGGTTAAACATGTTACTTTTTGTTTCTGTTTTTCTAAGAGGTTTTTTTTTTTTTTTTCTTTTTTTCCCCCAATCATAGTTACATGTGGATTCTTTCATTGGACCGAGTCTGGCTCTGTCACCAGGCTGGAGTGCAGTGGCGCTATCTCAGCTCACTGCAACCTCCGTCTCCCAGGTTCAAGCGATTCTCCTTCCTCAGCCTCCCAAGTAGCTGGGACTACAGGCGTGTGCCACCACGTCCAGCTAATTTTTGTATTTTTACTAGAGACAGGGTTTCACCATGTTGGCCAGGATGGTCTTGATCTCTTGACCTCATGGTCCCCCCTACCCTTGGCCTCCCAAAGTGCTTTGAGATGGAATTACAGGCGTGAGCAACCATGCCCAGCCACATGCAGATTTTTATCAAACAATTTTTCTGTACTTACTAATAGTTTCTGTTTCTATATTATCACATTTCCTATTCTTTTCCACTGAACTATCTAATCTGCTATAAATCCCATCCAACAAATTTTCTCTTCTAGATCTTATATTTTTTCAGTTCTAGAAATTCAACTTTTTGGTTTTTTGAGGCAGAGTTTCACTTTTGTTGACCAGGCTGGAGTGCAGTGGCACAATCTCAGCTCACTGTAACCTCCGCCTCTTGAGTTCAAGTGATTCTCCTGCCTCAGCCTCCCAAGTAGCAGGGATGACAGGCACTCGCCACTATGGCCGGCTAATTTTTGTATTTTTAGTAGAGACGGGGTTTCAGCATGTTGGCCAGGCTGGTCTTGGACTCGTGACCTCAGGTGATCCGCCCACCTCGGCCTCCTAAAGTGCTGGGATTACAGGTGTGAGCCTTCGCTCCTGGCCTGAAATTCCACTTTTTTTTTTGAAGTTCTTTTTTATATCCTCCATTTTATATCTGTCTTAGATACCTGTCCTAAATTCCTTGACTGCTAATTGTAGTACCTCTATCATTTGTTTCTCTGTCATTTTCTCTATCATCTTATCATTTTGTTTCTGTCTTAAATACCTGTCTTAAATCCTTGATTGCTAATTGTATTATCTCTATCATTTTTGTGGTCCCTTTTTTTCTTTTTCTTTTTCTTTTTTTTTTTTTTTTTGAGATGGAGTTTCACTCTTGTTGCCCAGGCTGCAATGCATTTCATGACCTCAGCTCACTGCAACCTCTGCCACCTGGGTTCAAGCGATTCTCCTGCCTCAGCCTCCGGAGTAGCCTCCAGAGTAGCTGGGATTACAGGTACCCACCACCACACCTGGCTAATTTTTTGTAGTTTTAGTAGAGATGGGGTTTCACCATGTTGGCCAGGCTGGTCTCGAACTCCTGACCTCAGGTGATCCACCCGCCTTGGCTTTCCAAACTGTTGGGATTACAGGTGTGAGCCACTGTGTCCTGCCTGTGGTCCATTTTATTTACTGATTTTCATTGCAATTATAGGTCATAATTTTCTGCTTCTTTGCATATCTAATAATTTTTAATTTAGTGGTGAACACTGATTTTTATGGTTTTTGAGCATTTGAGTTTTCTTGTCTTCCTTTAAAGTGTATTGAAGTTTGCCCTTCTTTTCCTTTAAAGTGTATTGAAGTTTGTTTCAGCAGAACTGGAACATGTGTCAGCCACCTGTAGATCCCTGGTAGCTCTTTGCCCAGTCTTTTGGAGTTTTTATCTACATATATACAGTTTCCAAATTCCAAATCTACATAGAGATTTGTGTAAATTTTGAAGCTGTTTATCTTTCTTCCATATGGTTCTTTGCCACCTCGAACACTAACCTCCTTCTCTTTAGCTCTGCAGTGCTGCCTCGCTTTGCTTAAGTTGCTCCTTTCTGCACCACAGTCAAGTCATCTTCAGATAGAATCGTCTCATTTGGTTTTTTCTCTCTCAGGTGTAACAGTCTATGCTTTTTGTTGTCCACTTTCTGAAAACACTTGTTTCCTATATTTTGTTCACGTTTTGCGATGGTGGCGCTGGGAGAGTTGCTGCAGTATCAGGTACTCCACTGTGGCCACATGCAGCAGTCTATTAACAGCTATTTTAAGGATTCAATAAAATATGTAGGCCCCTTTACACCCTCTGTTTCTTTAGTGATTTATTTTCCACTATTCTCCACTAAACCTGTTTCAGACTTCTTTAGCTCAGGCTACTAAACTCACCTTTTCTTTTCTTGCTGCCAGTAAATGATCTTGCCTTCTACTTCTCTGAGAAAATAGGAAGTCGCCTTGTGGTACTCCACCAAATTAATACTATTTCTTGCCCCTAACTTAATACTTGCTCAATTCTATACCAGTTCTTGTCTTCCTTCCCTTATCTCTCAACAGAAGAGTTGTCCTTCTGCCTGTCTGAATGCTGATCTCTCTCTGCCTACCCCCTAGGTCCCATCCATTCCTATCTCAGAATTCATGTCATGATTCATTCTCTTTCTCGTACTTCTTTATTTTTTTATTTTCTACTAGTCTATTTTCATGAATAAATGCTTAATTTTACCCCATCTTTAAAATAGAAATCCTTCCTGAAACCCACAACCTTTCTCTAGCTACCACTGTATCTTCTTCCTTTTGAAAGAAGAAAGTCAAAGTTTAGTCAAAGTGTTGATTGAACTTGGTCTCATGCCTCACCTTCCATGCAGTTTTGAACCCCAGTAACAAAAATCTTCTAATACCACTCCTCTGAAACTTTTATAAAGGATACCGTGACCCCTTTCTGCTGAATATCGTAGGTAGTATCAGTCCCAAATGATAGCCCTTTTTCAGTTCATTCTGTTGACCATTTCCATACACACACTACCCCCTCGTCCTCCCAGTTTGGTACATTCCCGTTTTTAAAATTCCTTAAGATGCCTTACTATCCTGGTTTTCCTGTTACATTTTAGGCCATTCCTTCTCACACCCTTCAAGGGCGTCTGTTGCTTTGTATTTTGTCTGTATTTGTCCAAAATAATCTCATCTACTTTGATGGTTTCAATTAATCTCATCATGCCGATGACTCCTAATTATATGTCCCCATCCTAAGCTCTAGGCCCATATAATCCAACTCTATATCAGCTGATCAGTTTTACCTGAATGTCACATAGGTACTTCAAACTCAACTTTTCCAGAGCCAAACTCGTATCATACCCCCAATTCTACTATCTGTATTAGTCTCCTATTGCTGCTATAACAAATTAACATATGTTTAGAGGCTGCATAAAATAACACAAAATGATTATTTTAGAGTTCTATGGGCCAGCAGTCTGACATGGGTCTCACGGGGATAAAACTAAGTTGTTATCAGTGCCATGGGTTTTTTGTTTTGTTTTATTTTTTTCTGGAGACCCTAGGGAAGAATATGTTTCCTTGCCTTTTTTAGCTTCTAGTAGCTGCATCTTCAAAGCCATTAATGACTGCTTGAGCCTTTTTACATTGCATCACTCTGACAGGGCTCTTTTTTGTAGTCAAATCTCTTTCAGCCTCGCTCTTATCAGGATACCTGAGTATACCATTGATCCTACTCAGAGAAGCCAAGATAATCTCCCCATCTTAAGGTCCTTAATTTGGTCCTATGCCATGCAAATTTCCAGGGGTTCAAAGATAGGACGTGAACATTTCTGGGGTCATTATTCTATCTATCATACTGTCTTAGTGAATGGTACTCATTCATCTAACCTAAAAATCTAGAAGTCAGTCTTGACTCTTTCTCAGCCTGCTTTACAACTAGTCAGTCACCAGTTCCTATCAGTTCTGACTCCTTGGTTGCTCTGTTTTTGTGTATTCCTACTGCTACTGAATTAATCCAGATCATAATTATTTGAGATACTGCAACTCTTTTTCTGCTTCTAGTCTGTCCACATTCGTTCTCCACACTATCATCATAGTCATCTTTATAAAAGTTCTGTTTATTTCACACCTTTGCTTAAAACCTTTCATTGGCTCCCCATTGCTCTGCCTTATGGCATAGAAGATTCTTCATACTCAGACATCACCTTTTTTGTCTAACCTCATCTTTCTCCACTCTCCTCACAGCCTATCAGCAAGCTGTGGAATAGAAGAGAATATTTACTCCCTCAATCTGTAAGAGCATTATCCATGGAACTTTCTTTGGTGGTAGAAATGTTTTATATTATATATGCAGTATTCAATATGGTAATCAGTAGCCATGTGTGGCTATTGAATACTTGAAATGTGGTTAGTGTGACTGAGGAATTGAACTTTTGTTTAATTTTAATGAATTTGGAGTTAAATAGCCACATGTGGCTAGTGTTAATGATTTGGAAACACAGATCTCGAACAGTGGTTCTCAACCAGAGGCAATATTTGCCCTCTATGCCCCTAGGGGACATTTGACAATATATGGAGACATTTTGGGTTTTCACACTTGGTGAGTTCTACCGGTATCAGATGGGTAGAGGCCAAGGATGCTGTTTCAGCATCCACCAAAACAGGATGTCGCCTACCCCATAACAGACTTATCAGCCCAAAATGTCAGAGTGCTGAGGGTTGAGAAACTCTAATCTAGACTGTTCCTTCTTTTTTTGTAATACATACTTATATTTTATGATTCGTCTTAGATATCAACCCCTCTGGAAAGCCTTCTATGATTTCTCAGGTCTGAATTTTATGTTTTCTGTTCCATGATATCCTGTGCTTACCCTTATTTGTGTGATACAGTAACCTTTATGGTAGTTATAATTGGCATTTTTATTTGGTCTTGGCTTCTTGAGTGTAGGAACATATGCATTGGAATATACCCAGAGGCACATGAATGTGATCAATATTTGTTGAATGTACGAATGAGTATAAACTAATGAATCAATCGTTAAACATATTGCAGTTTAAAATAGGAGTGTTGCCACCTTAAAATTATACCTTTTAGAGAAAATACACTTATAAAATATTTGGGAATAGTTTTAGGAGTCACTCCTGGTTTGCCAGTAAATAAAGATAACTCGTTCCTTTAGAAGGGAAGAACTTTTTTTTTTCTGTTTCTGTCATTCTTCCCTTTGCTCCTGCTCTACTCAGTTTAGTATGCCCCTTCCTTCCATACTCACCTGTTAAGAGATGACCAATCCGATCCACCCCCACTCTCATCCCCAGAGTGCTTGTGGGGAACTAAAACTTTATTGCATAAATGCAGGAAGGATTTAAGCAAGTGAAGTGGGACAAATAGACTAGAAACTGAAAAAAAAAAGGAAAAAAAACCCACAACTGACTAGCAGTATAGCAGAGTGGCTCAGAGCTGAGCCTATAGAATGAAACAGAACTGAGTTTGAATTCTTGTCCTGCCATTCTTTTCTGAATTCCCATAATTCTAACCTAACTTAGATGGGTATAAAGAAGGATAATAGTACCTGTTCCACTGAGTTGTCATATATATTAAATGAGATAATTAGTATAAATATAGTGCATAGCACATAAGCACACACAGCAGCTTTAGTTGAAGGTGTTATATGTGTAAATTCATAATGTGGATCAAATTGACTTAATTTCCATAAATATATGTTTCTAAGTCTAAACATTAGTCAAGGATTACATTTTATGTTCATCATCACAGAACTTACTGTTTAAAAATAAATGCTCACCATATGGAATTACTGAGGGCAGAATATTGAAGTTCTTAAACATAGCGAGTGGAAGATGGAGAAAGTTTGGAATCACCTGGCTAAAGCCATCCAAGAAACTGGAAGGTGCTTACTGTAGAACACTTCATGCTCCCTCCCTCTTCAGGCCTTTGTAGGTACTACTAACTTAACCAGCAGTGCTCTTCTTGAGTTTCTTCACTTACCTAAGTTCTACTCCTTTTGTTGCACTAACTCAGAAGTTACCTTTTTCAGAAATCTTTATCTACTAGGGCTATGTGTTTATCTGCAGATAATAGAAAATCCTAACTGTAGAATGAAACAACTGGTGGCTTAAAGTAGTAAGAATTTGTGTCACCAAATAAGAAGTCCAAAGTTAGGCATTCAAGAGTATTGCAATAACTGCAATGCAACCAGAGTCCTAGTCTCTTTTTTATTTGCTATGTTATCTTTTGTTCTGTCACATCACTGATGGCCTACTCTACCACTATGCCTTTAGTCCAAAGACTAAGGCAGGAAAAAGTGAGGAAGGGCAAACGGGCTTTCTTCTAGGGAAGCCGTCTTTTTATTCAGGACACCTCCTTATATTCAGGAAAACCACTTTTGGAACTTCAACCTCCAGAGTAATGTCACATGGCTACCCCTACCTGCAAGGGGAACTAGGACGTATTTTGTTTTCTAATCTAAACCAGAGGAAGAAAAAGAATGTGGTGGTTAGCAACATATGTAGCATGAGACAACCTATTAGTCATGCTGTCCAGTGTTAAGGGCCCCAGCTTTCTTGTACTCTATGTATATCCCTTTCAAAGCTATTACCATGTAGTATGCTATTGCCAGCTTCATTTGTTTTCTCCTCCAAAAATAAGTTTTGGAAGTAAGGACTGGGTCTTAGGTCTCTATATCCCTAGTACTTTAACACTGTCTTTTCATGGAAGACACTCAGTAAATATTTACTGGATGGTTATTTACAAACAGTGATTATCAAAAAGTAAGTAAATATGCACATAATATCCCCTAAACAAAGTTTCTTTTTTATTGTTATTGTTAGTATTTATTAATTACCATGTGGCAGACTAAGGCTTCACATGTTTTATCATTCAGTCGTCATAATTTGCCTGTGAGGTTAATGTGTCATCATCGTCATTTTACAGATGAAGAAACAGACTCAGACAAGTTTAAGTAATTTATCTAAGGATTTAAAACTTACTTATTGGTAGAGTTAGACATTTAATTCAGATAATCTGACTTCAGATCCCAGACTTTTAAAAACTATGCTATATCATTCTTTACAGATTTTCTCAAGAATGAGTTTATAATCAAGAAAATGTTCCTTAATTTTCCAAATAGAAAGTAATCTGAAATGAAAAATTAAAAACTGGCCTCGTCTTACTGAATTTTAGTAACCAATAATTGTAAATGCAATCTGTTTTTATAAGCAGGTTGTCTGAATGCCATTTTTAAAACTTACAGTGTGCTCATTAAAGTAAAATAGCTAAAATAATGTTAGATATTTAAGTTGATTCCAATTGTGAAGACAATATGAAATCTACTAGAAGTGAAAAATATGAAGTATCTTTTCTAGTTTTAAAGCTATGAAAAATTGTCTGTTTATCAGTAAAGACAAATGAAAATATTTTAGTAGCATAAATATGAATAGAAATTTTAATGTTTTAATGTTTTTGCAGTGAAAATGTAATTTTTAACAATAACCAGCATATCTTAAACTAAATTTCTTACCTGAGTTGTAACACTTTTAGATGTATAATGTCATAATACACTTGTAAAACTGATCTAGTTACATTTTTCTTTTTTTTTTTTTTTTTTTTTTTTTTGAGACGGAGTCTCGCTTTGTCTCCCGGGCTGGAGTGCAGTGGCCGGATCTCAGCTCACTGCAAGCTCCGCCTCCCGGGTTCACGCCATTCTCCGGCTTCAGCCTCCCGAGTAGCTGGGACTACAGGCGCCCACCACCTCGCCCGGCTAGTTTTTTGTATTTCTTAGTAGAGATGGGGTTTCACCATGTTAGCCAGGATGATCTCGATCTCCTGACCTCGTGATCCACCCGTCTCGGCCTCCCAAAGTGCTGGGATTACAGGCTTGAGCCACCGCGCCCGGCCTACATTTTTCATAGTTTAATAGTCAAGGTAACATTTTACCCTTGATATATCCGACACCCGAGCATTACTAGCTAAACCCAGCTGAGTGTAAAAGTTTCTCAGTCTATATTACTGAGTCCCCTTATTTTACTTCAGTTATGTTAGACTACCTGAGAGGTATAGTAGGGACTAAAATGTAAGAGAAATAACCTTTTTTTTCCTTGAGACATCATCTCACTCTGTCACCCAGGCTGGCATGCAGTGCCATGATCATAGCTCACTGCAGCCTCAAATTCCTGGGCTCAATTCGAGTGATCCTTCTGCCTCAGCCTCCTGAGAAACTGGGACTATAGGTGCACGCCACCAAACCTGGCAAAAAAAGAATTTGTTTTTTGTATGGATGAGGTTTCATTATATTGCCAAGGCTGGTCTTGAATCAACTCCTAGCCTCAAGTGATCCTCCTGCCTCAGCTTCCCATGAGAAATAATTCTTAATATTTGGTGTACAAAAGGCGTAGTCTGCTGAGAATCAACCAAAGAAGGATGGGAAATAGTAGTCCAGTATTTCCCAAAATAATGCTCCTTGGAGTAGCAATTTCATAAACTAGGAATATGTTATGCAAAAGGTTCCATAACCAGGCATGGTAGCTGTTGCCCCAGCTACTCAGGCTGGGAGGATTGCTTGAGGTCAGGAGTTCCAGACTGCAGGAGCTACAATTGTGTCGCCACAGTACAGTCTGGGTGACAGAGCAAGACCCCATCTCTTTAAACCAAAAAAAAGGTTCCATAGTCAAGTATGTTTATGAACTCAATTAAAAGATGTCTTAAATGCTGTATCAGCTGCTACATGTCATCAACCTTATGTGTGCAGTATGTTCCAAAAATTTTTCCCTCTGAATTCCTCTTCACCCTTTTCCTCATACAACTTCTCATGAAACTGGTGTTAGGAAACACAATATTTATGAAATAGTAAGGTCTATAGGGCAAGTTTCTAGAGTAGAAAGAGAAATTACTTTTTACATATTATTCATAAATAACAGGATGTTGAGAACTTCCTGTTTATATTACTGCCTTCAGGTGTGTATACCAACAGGAAGCAATCTCCCAACTAATTCTAATGTTTGGGTCCCCTAAATTGACTAGTTTTGCTTTGGAGTTATTAGAAAAAATAAAGGTTAAGAGGGCTCTATATTTTGGTTCCCTTTAGCAAGGCTAATGTAAAATTAAATAACATTTAGCTTGCCAGGAACTCAGCTGAAAACAAGAGAAAAATATTTCTATCTCATGGATTCAGTAATTCAACAGCAATCCTAGTAAGATTTTAGAAGTAAGAGTGGACAACCTGGGCTGGTTGCCGTGGCTCATGCCTATAATCCCAACACTTTCCGAGGCAGGAGGATTACTTGCGCCCAGGAATTTGAGACTAGCTTGAGCAATATAGGGAGATCTCATCTCTACAAAAAATAAAAAATCAGCTGGGCATGATGGCATCAACATGTATTCTCAGGTACTTGGGCGGCTGAGGGATTATCTCTTGAGCCCAGGAGGTCAAAGGCTGCATTGAGCCATGAACATGCCACTGCACTCCAGCCTGGGTTACAGAGCAAGACCCTGTCTCCAAAAAAAAAAAAAAAAAAAAAAACGGTAGACAACCTTTGCTTACTTTTTCCCTATCACCTGGCTGCAGAGATCAAAGGCTTAAAACCAGGAATAAAACAGGTTGAGTATTTCAAGTTCATTTAAGTCTGTATTATATACCTTCCAGGAAGAGTGTACCGTCTTATTTTCTAGGGCTGTCTAACGGGCCAGTGTTCTAAGAAAGCATTTTTATGTCTTGCCAGCTATTTCTAGGTTTAAAAAATGCAGTTAGCCTATATTTTTGGTGACTTAACATACCCTAATAAAGCATCTGCTTTACTGAGCGTGCTATGCTCAGCACCTAGAAGGCCAAGTAAACTCACCTGGTCAGAAGTGGAACATGTCTAATGAGTTCCTTGTCGTCGGTAAGTATATGGCTTTCTGAGTTAAGTCAGCTCTATTAGGGTAGGGTTTATTCATGAGAACTGACAAAAGGAGGATTTTCTAGGACTATCCTTAGGAGAAAATTTGAAAAATGATGTGGGGTTACCAGAATACCTGTTGCTTCTGGAGGGTTAAGGGTATTGTCACTTTCTGAAACTAGGTAACAGATGCCATCATTCAGATAGTTGTGTAGCGAGTCAGGTTCCTTCCAGGGGAGAAGTCTTAGTGATGTCCTTTTGCAAGGGAATATAGTAAAAAACTTGTAGTTGGTATATTTTAAGTTTTAAACACTGATTAAGGCCGGGCGCGGTGGCTCAAGCCTGTAATCCCAGCACTTTGGGAGGCCGAGATGGGCGGATCACGAGGTCAGGAGATCGAGACCATGCTGGCTAACACGGTGAAACCCCGTCTCTACTAAAAAATACAAAAAATTAGCCGGGCGAGGTGGCGGGCGCCTGTGGTCCCAGCTACTCGGGAGGCTGAGGCGGGAGAATGGCGTGAACCCAGGAGGCGGAGCTTGCAGTGAGCTGAGATCCGGCCACTGCACTCCAGCCTGGGCGACAGAGCGAGACTCCGTCTCAAAAAAAAAAAATAAAAAAAAATAATAAAAAAAAAATAAACACTGATTATATAATGCTTTAAAACAGGGGTCCCCCAGGTACTGGTTCATGGCCTGTTAGGAACCAGGCCACACAGCAGTAAGTGAGCAGCGGGCGAGCAAGCATTACTGCCTGAGCTCCGCCTCCTGTCAGATTAGCAGCGGCATTAGATTCTCATAGGAGCACAAACCCTATTGTGACCTAAGCATGCGAGGGATCTAGGTTATACGTGCCTTATGATAATCTAACTAATGCCTAATGGTCTAAGATGGAACAGTTTCATCCCAAAACCATCCCCGTAATCCCCACCCCATCCATGGAAAAATTGTCTTCCCTGAAACTGGTCCCCGGTACCAAAAAGGTTGGGGACCATTGCTTTAAAAGACTTTTCCTCTCTGCCTTCGAACTCTACTGGCACAGTGTTTATACTCCTGAGGCAAATGATCAAAATCAACAGCCTAAGCTGTGTTCTCTAAAAACTGTCCTACTTTAGTGAGCAGCAAAGCCTATTATGAGATAAACCTTAAGAACCAACTTTCTGGGCACACTTGAGTTGTCCATTACAAAAATCTAAAACCTAAAAAAGAAAAAAAAAAAAATCACGGCAGAGGTACTAACTACCCCATGTGAAAAATCCAATTTTAGCATAGTTAAAATCAGGCAAAGGAAGGCAGTGCAAGCAGTCTGTTGGTAGGAAGTCTGTTCATGTATCATGGTTATCTTTGTGGAATTTCAGTAGTACCTGAGTTCTCACCAGGATCCTATTATTTCCCTGGGTATAACCTTCCTAGTCTCATCTACATCTTGGCTTAATGGAATCTTACTGGTATGGCTTGCTTCATATCTAAGTACTGTGTGTTTCACAGATCTTGGATTTTAAAACATGTGATTGCTCAGATACAGCCTGGATGGTAATAACCAATAGGTGTGGTCCAGCAAATCAAGCATCTGGTGCTTACAGCCCTGGAAGGAATCAGCTACTGACCATGTAGATGGACCAGAAGGGCTAAACTTGAGACCCACAGCTGGATCTGTTCCACAAAATTGTTTTGTTTGGCCCACACTGATGTTTTAAAAATTTTGGATTGGTTGCCGTATTTTAGAATGAGGAAAGTTCACAGAAAAACTTAGGTGTTTGTTTTCTGTTTTCTCTTGAAAACAGGACACTGAGCCCTTGTTTCCACATGACAGCAGTTGAACCTAAGTAGTGGTTATTCTTTTTAAACATGACATACACTCTTTAGTCCTCTTAGTCCCCACCATGCTTTCACCTCCTCAGATTTTTCTTACCTATGTTCTACTGTACTCATGTGCATTACCTGCCTGGCGTTTGAGTTTGTGGCTTTTGTGTTAGATTATTTGGGGGCAAGGTTATTATAAGAGCTATTCTTTGCAGGGTTGGGGACCCATAGTAGTACATATGAGGATAGATAATGGGAAGAAAGCCTCTGTTTTTGTTTCTTAGTAATACGGAGTCTTTACTGTCAGTTCCTGCTTTAGTTGGCCATTACAACATCCAGCCAATAGAAAGCAAAAATAGTATATAACAAAGAATAATGATAACTATTTTGAGTCTGTGCTATAGATCAGCCACTGTGTAAAACATGTTGCCTTCTCACTTTCCTGTGACACTATCCTTGATGACTGTATTGTAGATTGTGGTTTAACATACCCTCCCAACACTTTTTCTTCATAGCATTTATCATCATCATGTAACATATGTTTTACTTTTAAATGTTATTGTCTGTCTTCCTGTTACTAAAATATAAGATAGTGCCTAGAGCATAGTAGGCACTTGAAGCTAGAAGAATATATAAATGAATAATCTTGTTTAATTTTTAAACTTTCCAAGTCTGTCCCATGGTTTAGTGTTTTAAATCAGAAGCCAGTTTTCTTCATGTACTTGCCGCTAAAGTGTTCCTGAGAAACAGACCTACTATTAGAATGGGGCCTTCTAAGAGAGAGGACACACTCCCAGCAATAAATCTGAGTAGTTCACTCCAGCAGTAATTCTTAACAATTACTTTCCTGCCCTCCAGAGATATATGCTGCATCTGTGAGGGGTTATGGGTGTGGAGTACGCCATTCCAAAAAATTATCTTCTTCCCTTTACAGGAGAAAGCATGCTTTCTCACCTCAAATCCTTGCTTTAATGAATGCTAAATGGTGACCAAGGTCAACTCACCGACCCAGACTTGATCGAAACTAAAAATTTTGTTTGCAATATCTAATTAAAATATATCAAATAAATAAATAACAAAAATTAACCTATTATGGCTCGAAAAAAGCTCATGGGTAGAAGATCAGATTTATTTTGTTATACAGCACTGGAGTTACTGTTGGTAAGATTTATCTCAGAATCTTATTTTTTCTTTCTATTCACTTAGTGGAGAAGCAATAGGTAGTTTTCAAAATGAAGAGCATGTCTGTGCAGAATTTACTTGAGTGGGAAAATGTGGCAGTTGGGCCAGATTTAAATAGCTTGTTTGGTTTTGTTTAGTATCACAAAAAGAAATGGTTTATGTAAGGCCATGCCATGTAAAGGATTTTGAACCTTTTACTCTTTCCTTTTTTTACATTAAACACTTGAGTTATTTTACCCTCCTTTAGTATGTGAGAAAAACATAGTTAATGTTTTTGTTTTTCTTTTCTTTTTTTTTTTTTTTTTTTGAGACGGAGTCTTGCTCTGTCGCCCAGGCTGGAGTGCAGTGGCGCAATCTCGGCTCACTGCAAGCTCCACCTCCTGGGTTCACACCATTCTCCTGCCTCAGCCTCCCGAGTAGCTGGGACTACAGGCGCCCGCCCCTGCGCCCGGCTAATTTTTTCTATTTTTAGTAGAGACGGGGTTTCACCATGGTCTCGATCTCCTGACCTTGTGATCCGCCCACCTCGGCCTCCCAAAGTGCTGGGATTACAGGCGTGAGCCACCACGCCCGGCCTGTTTTTGTTTTTCTCTCCAGTGGAGTCCAGTGGACTAAATTGCCACTGAGGCACAAAAAAATGAGTTCTGGTAACTTTTGTGTTTCATAATTATGAACAGTGCTCTAACCATTGTCAGCTAGCTTTCAAATTTATTACATTGTCTCAAGAATAGGAAAAAATATGATGATAATTTCTCATCATTACCTGAAAGAAACGCAATTTTCCTTAATATGTTAGTATTCAAAGAATGACATAATACACAAAAGTTGCTATGATGGAAACAAATGAATTCTTATAGTATTCTAATTTTTCTATCTTTGCATTTTAAGTCATTTCAAACTTGCAGAAAAGTAAACTCTAGGGGAGAAAAGAAGGAAAGGTTACTAGGAACAGAGAACACAGGCACTAAAGAATTGACTTTTCCTGTCAATGGCCTACCTCTTTGTTAAGGCTGTAGCTTTGTAATCTTGAAGAATCCAGTAGAAGTTCAGTTTTTTGAAAGCATCGTGGCAGCTGGACTGTCAAGTACCATCATTTTTTTACATGCTGAAAAAAGTTAAAAACACAGTGACTAGAAAGATCTAAACCTTATCCTTCTTGCTGATACCTCCACCCATCCCCACCTGCTAGTAGAACCGTGGGATCTTTTCAAATAGCACACAGAAACATTGGTAATAACCTTGCCTTCTCCTGAGTGATTCAGAGTGAATTTAGGGGAATGTTACATGATGATCCTGTGATGGTCAGTTTTTGTAAAATTTAACAATGGGAAGAAGTGTTCTTAAGGTGGCTCTCATTTAAATTCTATTTCAAGGGGACTCAAATCTTTTGGCTTTGGTACCCTTTGGCTGTTTGAACCCTGGTTCCTACTATGAGTGTTTTAGCAGTATGCCCTTGTCTAAGCATTTCATTTGTTTCTTACTTTGGCACTTATGTAGCCAAAGATACTATGATACTATGGTACTTTCTACCGTGTCATTCATTATCTCAGTTTCAGAGATTCAGCTTCCTTTTTTACTATTAAGTTCTAAAAAATTCCTTGTGGTTGTGTTTCTTTCCTGGATTTATCTTTTGATTTATCATCAATTTATGAGCTCAGTTTCTTAAAAGTATTAAACAGGCAAATATAAATAGCTAAGAAAACCAAAATATATTTTAAAGCACATTCATAAAAATTACCAGTTTAGATACAATGAATGTCCCTACTTTTTTCTGTTATAATGTAATCAGTTCTTAATTTTATGTGCAGAAACTTCTCAATATTAAGCACAGAATCTGCTTAGTAATATCTTACATGTCTATCTTGGAGTAAGAATTTGTCAGTGCCAATGTTGCAGCCCCTTGGGGCTTCTTAATATTGGAATTTCTCCAGGCTTGATTACAGTTGAGGGAAGTTGAAAGGAAATTTTTTTATTGTTTAGCTTGTTTTTAGATGGCAGTAAATTCTCTAGGTCATCCAACAGGATTAGGGAGACAAGCATTGTGAGAAACAAGTTTTGGGTTTTGCTGACATTTGCTTGTCAGCATTGCATCACTTTTCCTTAACTGTTCTCTAAGTACCGATGTCTTTCAAATTGACTCAGATCATATTCCTTATCTTTGAGCAGAATATTTTGAACAGAAAATTAAGCCATTTTCATTTATATACCCAATTCAGTAGGTTTATAAATAAAAGGGCAAATCCTCACAATAATACAAGTACAGTAAAAATTACTCTCCCCATTTGATTTATATTTTCTAGAACTGAGAATAGAAAAACAATTTCCTCTTACACTGTTTATAGTAGGTAGCCCTTGAAAGAAAATCACTTATCCCTACCACCCCCAGTGGTCCTCATAACAAGTTAGGAACCTGAAAATTGCTGAAAACTGAGAATTCTAAGCAACAAGCATGGCAAATAGAGTCCTCATACCTGATCTTTTTCTCTATCTTCCTTACTCAATCCTGTGGAAGAACTGCTGAGGCCTGAGAAAATATAATATCTGGTATGTTGATTGTTTCCATAAATTTAAAGAGGCTACAGGATAAGCTTTATACTTTCTCCCTTTTGATCCTTCTGTCAGTGATGCTGGTGAAGAAGAGTCCTTTTAGAAACTGTTCCTGAATCAGTGTCGCCTGAGGGGGGAAAAATTAGAATTTTTTTTTTTTGGAATTTTGTTTTCGAAGCTTAAAAAAATCAAGGGCAGACAAATTCAAGCATAATTATTAGTGTATTTATGTTCCCTTCATATATGGTAACTCAACTAAAGAAAGAGTTAAACTTGATTATTTAGGTTTCTGGAATTTAAGCTGACTATTCCAAATACAAAGTTAAATTAAAACATAAAAAAAAAAAACCAAAAAACTTTTTACTGTTACCAGTCTGAAAAGAAAAGTTTCATGGACTGATTATGGACATGATACCCTGATTGGTCATCTTCCACCAGAACTCAGTTATTGTCAAACTGGCCAGTATTTTGGAAGGTGTTTATAAGTCTCAACAAGCATTTCTGCTAATTCTGGAAAAAATGATCCTCAGATACAATTTCACCATCAAAGATTTGCATGAAAGCTCCTCAGTGAAGTACTAATTGTTATGCTCTTTATAAGCATCAGCCCTTCCCCAGTTTTTTAACCTTGCTTAAAAAAACAAGACCGAACAGAGTAACACGAGAGGGAACATTGTCGTTACAGGAAACAAATCAGTACAGATTTCAAACAAGGGAAATCACTATTTATTAACATTTGTAAAGTTGTGGCTTAAACCTGATGCTTCACTTTTTCACAGTGGTCCCTAAAAACAGGAGCAGATCTCTCCATTTAGACTACTTTTAAACTGAATACTATGCCAATAAATAATGAAAACATAGTTCCTTACCATCTGCTTAAAGGTCTTTAAGTTCTGGTAATAAGACATTCAAAACTCACTCTGGTTCTCTGCAGTCCATCTGGTATGTATTGACAGTTCAGAAACAGATGTCCTGAGCAAACAGGAACACCAAAAAATTAGTATTTGCAATATAGAATATTGTTTCAGGAATTTATTTATCACAGAAGAGAAATGAAAAGTTACCCATTTTGTTCCCAGCCAAACCTGGGAAAAGTTATTTCTGATCTATTCTGCTTAGATTGATTATTGATTTCTCTCTAGTAGCGCAACTGTTGTCAGAAATACTTACTAACTTCAATTCTGTGTCAGTAGCTCAGGAAAAAATAGTTTCTGCCCTTTTCTGCACTCACCCTAAGGAAAGCCAGTACTTGTGTAACATAATCTTCAATGATGAGTGACCAAGTCTGATGGTCACATATAAAATCTGAAGGACCCTTGTTCTTGTGGTATTCCAACCAAGTTAGTGGAGATTACCAGGCTAAATAAGTCCTGAATTTCTTAAAGATGCCTTACCTACTCCCAAGTTCATTGAAGCCTTATTCACAATACCTAAGATACGGAAGCAACCTACGTGTCCATCATCAGATGAATGGATAAAGAAAATGTAATTATATATACACAGTGAAGTAGTATTCAGCCTTAAAGCGAGGGAACTTCTGTTATTCACAACAACATGGACTAACCTGGAAGGCATTATGCTAAGTGAAATAAACCAGGCACAGAAAGACAAATACTGCATGATCTCACTTATATATGGAATCTAGAAAGGTTGAACTCATATATGTAGAGAATAAAATGATGGTTACCAGAGACTGGGTGGTGGCGGGGAGGGATATGGGAAGGGGAGATGTTGATCAAAGGGTAAACAGTTTCTGTTAGGAAGAATAAGCTTTAGTGTCCAACAGAACGGTGTCTATTATAACAATAATGCATTGTATATTTCAGAATTGTGAAAATAGTTGTTTTTTGGGTTTCGGGGGTGGGTTGTTTTGTTTTGTTGATACAGAGTCTCGTTCTGTTGCCCAGGCTGTAGTGGCACAATCCTGGCTCACTGCAGCTTTGACCTTCCTGGGCTCAAACAATTCTCCCACTTCAGCCTCCCAAGTAGCTGAGACAACAGGTATGCACCACCACACCAGCTAATTTTTGTATTTTTTGTAAAGATGGAATTTTGCCATGTTGCCCAGGGTATAAGAGTAGATTTTAAATGTTTTAGCTACATAAAAAATATGTGAGGTGACGGATTTATTAATTAGCCTGATTTAATTATTCCACATTGTAAATATATAGCAAGACATCACATTGAACTCCATAAATATTTACCATTAATATTTAACAATTAAAATTTAAAGGGCCAGGTGTGGTGGCTCATGCATGTAATCACAGCACTTTGGGAGGCTGAGGCGGGAGAATCACTTGAACTCAGGAGTTTGAGGCTGCAGTGATCTGTGATTGCACCACTGCACTCCAGCCTGGGCAATAGAGTGAGACCCTATCTCTTTAAAAAAAAAATTTTTTTTTTACTTTAATGTTTTAAATGCGTTACTTTTTCACATTGAAGTTTCTATACTTGTTGATGGAATTTGAATTGTAAACTCTTCTGCCAAAGATCTGATTTTAAGCAATTACGTATTTTTAAAATAGTAACATTTACGTAACAATACCTAAGTTTTATATCACAAAAATTATGAGCATTTTGTCGCTGTGTTTTATATTTTGAAACTGATACTAAGCTTAAAAAGCTTGCTAATATTACAAAGCTAATGAGTGGCAAATCTGGAACTCAGATCTGGGTCTTCTAATTCTATATCCTATACCTTACCCCACTATAGCTTACTGCTTGATATAGATATCAATTTCAAGTAACAGCTGCTTCATTCATCTATTTTATATATATGTCATATCCTTATTATAGATCTTATGTAATCTGGGTTATTCTTTATTATTAATTTATCAGTAGGAGACTTATTAACCTCAGATTTATAAAAGCTTCATCAAAGCTACTTTTATTACTCTGCTAATCAGTTACTGGGTGATATTTTTATATGAAAAGTCTCTATGACATAAGTTCTAGAAGAGTCAGTTAATCATACATTTTGCTATATGACAATCTTAAGGATAAATTGTTAGGTTTTTTCAAGGCCGGGTGCGGTGGCTTACGCCTGTAATCCCAGCACTTTGGGAAGCCAAGGCGGGCAGATCATGAGGCCAGGAGTTTGAGATCAGCCTGACCAACATGGTGAAACCCCGTCTCTACTAAAACTACAAAAATTAGCTGGGCATGGTGGCATGCACCTGTAATCCCAGCTACTCAGGAGGCTGAGGCAGGAGAATGCTTGAACCTGGGAGGCAGAGGTTGCAGTGAGCCAAGATTGTGCCACTGCACTCCAGCCTGGGCAAGAGAGCAAGACTCTGTCTCAAAAAAAAAAAAAAAAAAAAAAAAGGTTTTTTCCTAAATTAAATACGAACTCAGAGAAAGACATTTTCATATGCTAAACATAAAAATGGCATTCTTTTTCACCTGTAATAAAGAATCCCATGATACAGATGTAGCATGAAAAATCAGTAGAGAAAGTGTGAAATACTCAGTAAGTGCTACTCGGACAATTTTTAGTTAGGTCCCTACTTTATATCTTACAGAAAAATAAATTCCAGAAGAATTAAAGGCCCACACATGAAAAACAAAATTTTTAAACTTTAAAAAGAAAATATAGGATACTATCTTTATGACACTGAAATAGGGGAAAATTTCAAAAACAAAAGACCAAAAGCTCAAATTATGACTGAAAAGATTGATATATTTGACTGCCTGGAAATGACAAACGTCGACATCACAAGTCTTCAAAAACAAAATGAATAGACAGGTTACAACTAGGAGAAGATATTAGCAGCACTTTAAACCAGTAGAGAATTAGTATCCAGACTGCCTGATAAATATCCCCATATTTAGATGAGCAAAAGAAATGAATGGGCAGTTCCTTGAACAGTGTGGTTCTCCAAGTGTAATCCTTTGACCAGCATTAGCAGCATCACCTAGGAGCTTGTTAGAAGTCCAGATGCTCAGGTCCCCACTTCAGACCTACAGATTCAGAAACTCTGGAGTGGGGCCATGCAGTCTTTGTTTTAACAAGCTCACTACGTAATTCTGGTGCATATTAAAATTTTAGAGCTACTCTGTTAAACTCAAATGATAAATAATATGAAAAGATTCGGTCTCATCATCAATCAGAGAAGTATAAAACAATGAGATACCTTTTCATACCCATAAGATTAGCTAAACTTTAAAACTTAAGTTTTAACAAGAATGCGGAGAAACAAATTATAGTATTGCTATTAGGAACATAAATTTGTATAAGTTTTAGAGAGCAATTTGAAAATACCCAGTAAGGTTGACTATGTACATTCTTTGTTACCAGATACTTGTACTTTTAGGTTACATCCCTTAGGAAAAAACTCACACAAGGCCACAAGAGTCACAAATAAAGGATTTCCATTACAGCACCATTTGAAATAGTGAAACTTTGCTATAACGTATTGTCTTATCAGTAGAGACATGAACAAACTGTGGTTTTGTTTCATAGAATACTATTTCTATATGCTGTTAAATAGTTAAGTCCAAGATCAGAAGCAAACATGGCAAAAGGTTAGCATCTTGTAAATGTGGCTATTGATGCATGCGTGCGCACATTCTCTACTGTGTTTGAAATACTTTGTAGTTTTAATTTTTAAAAATTAAATGAGATATTAAAATATTAAGAGGGTTTCCATTTGGCTCAGTCTTATCTTTCAGGATTCTGCCTCAAAGGTGGATAGAGTTTGAGCAAACCAGAATCATTATAGTTGAGGGTCATGACCAGACACTGGAAAACATTTTTTTAAAACAATCAGTAAATGCAGATTCATTGAAGATAAGCTACATGCTTTCCTGAGTAAATGCTGTGACCCAGAGTAGAGGAACAGACTGGCATATTGCAGGATCGTGTGTAGTAAACTTATTAGAGCTGACTTTTTAACCAGTTTTTTGATTTTTTTAAAAGTAAAAGTTAACTGGAAGAGAGCATGAAGGTTGTATATTCTAAACTGGTGCTTATAAACTGTTTTTTAGCCCATACCCCATTCTGATAAATGTAATTATATTCTTGGTTAATATCATTTGAAATTCAAAATAAGTTAAATATTCTGTTCTAAAAAATGAATGAATGAAAGCCTTTTTGATTATGGGGAGGAGACTTTTTCTTGTTTCCACATTTTTTTAATATACTTTAAGTTCTGGGTTACATGTACAGAATGTGCAGTTTTGTTACATATGCAGTTTTGTTACATAGGTATGCATGTGCCCTGGTGCTTTGCTGTACCTATCAACCCGTCACCTGCATTAGGTATTTCTCTTAATGTTATCCCTCCCCTAACACCCCACCCGCCAACAGGCCCCAGTGTGTGATGTTCCCCTCCCTGTGTCCATGTGTTCTTATTGTTCAACTCCCACTTATGAGTGAGAACATGCGGTGTTTGGTTTTCTGATCCTGTGATAGTTTGCTGAGAATGATGGTTTCCAGCTTCATCCATGTCCCTGCAAAGGACATGAACTCCTCCTTTTTTATGGCTGCATAGTATTCCATGGTGTATATGTGCCACATTTTCTTAATCCAGTCTATCATTGATGAACATTTGGGTTAGTTCCAAGTCTTTGCTATTGTGAATAGTGCCACAAGAAACATGCATGTGCATGTGTCTTTATTGTAGAATGATTTATAATCCTTTGGGTATATGCCCAGTAATGGGATTGCTGGATCAAATGGTCTTTCTAGTTCTAGATTCTTAGGATCGCAATACTGTCTTCTGCAGTGGTTGAACTCATTTACACTCCCACAAACACTGTAAAAGTGTTCCTATTTTTCCACAACCCCTCCAGCATCTGTTTCCTGACTTTTTAATGATCACCATTCTAACTGCTGTGAGATGGTATCTTATTGTAGTTTTCATTTGCATTTCTCTAACGACCAGTAATGATGAGCATTTTTTCATATGTCTTGTGGCTGCATAAATGTCTTCTTTTGAGAAGTGTCTGTTCATACCCTTTGTCCATTTTTTGATGGGGTTGTTTTTTTCTTGTAAATTTGTTTAAGTTCTTTGTAGATTCTGGGTATTAGCCCTTTGTCAGATGGATAGATTGCAAAAATCTTCTCCCATTCTATAGGTGGCCTGTTCACCCTGATGATAGTTGCTTTTGCTGTGCAGAAGCTCTTTAGTTTAATTAGGTCTCATTTGTCAATTTTGGCTTTTGTTGCCATTGGTTTTGGTGTTTTAGACATGAAGTCTTTGCCCACGCCTGTGTCCTGAATGCTATTGCCCAGGGTTTCTTCTAGGATTTTTATGGTCCTAGGTCTTACGTTTAAGTCTTTGATCCATCTTGAGTTGATTTTTGTAAAAGGTGTAAGGAAGGGGTCCAGTTGCACTTTTCTGCATATGGCTAGGCAGTTTTCCCAGCACCATTTATTAAATAGGGAATCTTTTCCCCATTGCTTGTGTGTGTCAGGTTTGTCAAAGATCAGATGATTGTAGCTGTGTGGTGTTATTTCTGAGGCCTCTGTTCTGTTCCTTTGGTCTGTATATTTGTTTCGGTACAAGTAACACGCTGTTTTGGTTACTGTAGCCTTGTAGTATAGTTTGAAGTCAGGTAGCATGATGCCTCCAGCTTTGTTCTTCTTGCCCAGGATTGTCTTGGCTATGTGGGCTCTTTTTTGGTTCCATATATAGTTTCAAGTAGTTTTTTCCAATTCTGTGAAGAAAGTCAGTGGTAGCTTGATGGATATAACATTGAATCTATAAAATACTTTGGGCAGTATAGCCATTTTCACGATATTGATTCTTCCTATCCATGAGCATGGAATGTTTTTCCGTTTGTTCGTGTCCTCTCTTACTTCCTTGAGCAGTGGTTTGTAGTTCTCCTTGAAGAAATCCTTCACATGCCTTGTAAGTTGTATTCCTAGGTATTTTATTCTCTTAGTAGCGATTATGAATGGGAGTTCACTCATGATTTGGCTCTCTGTTATTGTTGTATACAAATGCTTGTGATTTTTGCACACTGCTTTTGTATCCTGAGACTTTGCTGAAGTTGCTTATCAGCTTAAGGAAATTTTGGACTGAGATGATGGGGTTTTCTAAATATACAGTCATGTCATCTGCAAACAGGGACAATTTGACTTCCTCTCTTCCTATTTATATACCCTTTAGTGCTTTTCCTTGCCTGATTGCCCTGGCCAGAACTTCCAATACTGTTGAATAGGAATGGTGAGAGAGGGCATCCTTGTGCCAGTTTTCAAAGGGAATGCTTCCAGTTTTTGCTCATTCAGTATGATATTGGCTTTGGGTTTGTCATAAATAGCTCTTATTATTTTGAGATATGTTTCATCAATACCTAGTTTATTGAGAGTTTTTAGCATGAAGGGGTGAATTTTATCGAAGGCCTTTTCTGCATCTATTGAGATAATCATGTTGTTTTGGTCATTGGTTCTGTTTATGTGGATTGGGTTTATGTGGATGGATTATGTTTATTGATTTATGTGGATGGATTACGTTTATTGTTTAGGCGGATTGATGTGGATGGATTATGTATATTGATTTGTGTATAGTGAACAAGCCTTGCATCCCAGGGATGAAGCCAACTTGATCATGGTGGATAAGCTTTTTGATGCGCTGCTGGATTCGGTTTGCCTGTATTTTATTAAGGATGTTCATCAGGGATATTGGCCTGAAATTTTCTTTTTTCTTTGTGTCTCTGCCAGGTTTTGGTATCAGGATGATGCTAGCCTCATAAAATGAGTTAGGGAGGATTCCCTCTTTTTCTGTTGTTTGGAATAGTTTCAGAAGGAATGGTACCAGCTCCTCTTTGTACCTCTGGTAGAATTCAGCTGTGAATCTGTCTGGCCCTGGACTTGTTTTGATTGGTAGGCTATTACTGCCTCAATTTCAGAGCTTGTTATTGGTCTATTCAGGGATTCAACTTCTTTATGGCTTAGACTTGGGAGGGTGTATATGTCCAGGAGTTTATCCATTTCTTCTAGATTTTCTAGTTTATTTGCATACAGGTGTTTATAGTATTCTCTGATGGTAGTTTGTATTTCTGTGGGGTCAGTGGTGATATCCCCTGTATCATTTTTTAGTGTGTGTATTTGATTCTTCTCTCTTTTCTTCTTTATTAGTCTGGCTAGTGGTGTATTTTGTTGATTTTTTTTTTCAAAAACCAGCTCCTGGATTCATTGATTTTTTTTTTTTGAAGGGTTTTTCATGTCTCCATCTCCTTCAGTTCTGCTCTGATCTTAGTTATTTCCTGTCTTCTGCTAGTTTTTGAATTTGTTTGCCCTTGCTTATCTAGTTCTTTTAATTTTAATGTTAGGGTGTCAATTTTAGATCTTTCCTGTTTTCTCTTGTGGGCATTTAGTGCTATGAATTTCCCGCTTTAAATGTGTCCCAGAGATTCTGGTACGTTGTGTCTCGTTCTCATTGGTTTCAAAGAACATCTTTATTTCTGCCTTCCTTTTGTTATTTACCCAGTAGTCCATTCAGGAGCAGGTTGTTCAGTTTCCATGTATTTGTGTGGATTGGGGTGAGTTTCTTAACCCTGAGTTGTACTTTGATTGCACTGTGGTCTGGGAGACTGTATGTTATGATTTCCCTTCATTTGCATTTGCTGAGGAGTGTTTTACTTCCAATTATGTGATCATTTTAGAATAAGCACGATGAAGTGCTGAGAAGAATGTATATTCTGTTGATTTGGGGTGGAGAGTTCTGTAGAGGTCTATTACATCTGCTTGGTCCAGAGCTGAGTTCAAGTCCTGAATATCCTTGTTAATTTTCTGTGTCATTGATCTGTCTGATATTGACAGTGGGGTGTTAAAGTCTCCTATTATTATTGTGTGGCAGTCTAAGTCTCTTTATAGGTCTCTGAGAACTTGCTCTATGAATCTGGGTGCTCCTGTATTGGATGCATATATATTTAGGATAGTTAGCTCTTCTTGCTGCATTGTTCCCTTTACCATTATGTAATACCCTTCTTTGTCTCTTTTGATCTTTGTTGGTTAAAGTCTGTTTTATCAGAGACCAGCATTGCAACCCCTGCTTTTTTTTGCTTTCCATTTGCTTGGTAGATCTTCGTCCATCCCTTTATTTGAGCCTATGTGTGTCACTGCACATGAGATGGGTCTCCTGAACACAGCACACTGATGCATCTTGACTCTATCTAATTTGCCAGTCTGTGTCTTTTAATTAGGGCATTTAGCTTATTTACATTTAAGGTTAATATTGTTATGTGTGAATTTGACCC
Source organism: Macaca mulatta (assembly GCF_049350105.2). Taxonomy (NCBI): domain Eukaryota; kingdom Metazoa; phylum Chordata; class Mammalia; order Primates; family Cercopithecidae; genus Macaca; species Macaca mulatta. The sequence goes on along the minus strand of NC_133412.1, from coordinate 33,455,417 downwards.
CGTCATTATGATGCTATTTGGTTGTTTTACCTGTTAGTTAATGCAGTTTCTTCATAGTGTCAATGTTCTTTACAATTTGGTATGTTTTTGCAGTGGCTGGTACCGGTTATTCCTTTCCATGTTTAGTGCTTTTTTCAGGACCTCTTGTAAGACAGGTCTGGCAGTGACAAAATCCCTCAGCGTTTGCTTATCTGTAAAGGATTTTATTTCACCTTCACTTATGAAGCTTAGTTTGGCTGGATATGAAATTCTGGGTTTAAAATTCTTTTCTTTAAGAATGTTGAATATTGGCTCCCACTCTCTTCTGACTTGTAGGGTTTCTGCCGAGAGGTCTGCTGTTAGTCTGATGGGCTTCCCTTTGTGGGTAACCTGACCTTTCTGTCTGGCTGCCCTTAACATTTTTTATTTCATTTCAGCCTTGGTGAATCTGACGATTATGTGTCTTGGGGTTGCTCTTCTTGAGGAGTATCTTTGTGGTGTTCTCTGTATTTCCTAAATTTGAATGTTGGCCTGTCTTGCTCGGTTGAGGAAGTTCTGGAAAATATCCTCAGGAGTGTTTTCCAACTTGGTTCCATTCTCCCCGTCACTTTCAGGTATGCCAATCAAACATAGATTTGGTCTTTTCACATAGTCCCATATTTCTTGGAGGCTTGACTCATACCTTTTTTTTTTTTCCTCTAATCTTGTCTTCTCAGTTTATTTCATTAAGTTGATCCTCAACTGATATCCTTTCTTCTGCTTCATCGATTCGGCTATTAATACTTGTGTATGCTACACGAAGTTCTCGTGCTGTGTTTTTCACTCCATCAGGTCATCTGTGTTCTTCTCTACGTTGGTTATTCTAGTTAGCAATTCGACTAACCTTTTTTCAAGGTTCTTAGCTTCCTTGCATTGGGTTAGAACGTGCTGCTTTAGCTCAGAGTTGTTTGTTATTACCCACCTTCTGAAGCCTACTTCTGTCAGTTCTTCAAACTCATTCTGCATCCAGTTTTGTTCCCTTACTAGCGAGGAGTTGTGATCCTTTAGAGGAGGAAAGGCGTTCTGGTTTTTGGAATTGTCAGCCGTTTTGCACTGGTTTTCCCCAATCTTTGTGGATTTATCTACCTTTGGTCTTTGATGTTTGTGACCTTCCAGTGGGGTGAGTGGATGTGCTAATCCTTTCTGTTTGTTTCTTTTCCTTCTAGCAGTCAGTCCCCTCTGCTGCCAGTCTGCTGGAGTTTGCTCGAGGTCCACTCCCAACCCTGTTTGTCTGGGTATCACCAGTGGAGGCTGCAGAGCAGCAAAGGTTGCTGCCTGTTCTTTCCTCTGGGAGCTTCAACCCAGTGAAGCACTTGCCAGATGCCAGCCAGAACTCTCCTGTATGAGGTGTCTGTCGGCCCCAACTGGGAGGTGTCTCCCAGTCAGTATACACGGGGGTCAGGGACCCACTTGAGGAGGCAGACTGACTCTTAGCAGAGCTCGAATGCTGTGCTGGGAGTTCCACTGCTCTCTTCAGAGCCGTCAGGCAGGGACGTTTAAGTCTGCTATAAGCCACTGACTGTGGCTGCTGCCTGTTTTACAGAGGTGCCCTGTCCAGAGAGGGGCAATCTGGCAGTCTGGTCACAGCAGCCTTGCTGAGCTGCAGTGGGCTCTGCCCAGTTTGAACTTCTCAGCAGCTTTGTTTAGCCTGTGGCTGTAAAACTGTCTCCTCAAGCCTCACCAATGGCCGACCCCTCTCCCTGCACCAAGCTTGACCGTCCAGGTGCATCTCAGATTGCTGCTGTGCTGGCAGTGAGAATTTCAAGCCAGTGAATCTTAGTTTCCTGGGCTCCGTGGGGGTGGGACCCGCTGAGCCAGACTACTTGACTCCCTGACTTCAGCCCCTCTTTTCAGGGGAGTGAACAGTTCTGGGTCAGTGGCATTCCAGGCACCACTGGGGTATGGCAAAAAAGAAAAAAAAAAAGCTCCTGCAGCTAGTTTGGTGTCTGCCCAGTTGGTCACCCAGTTTTGTGCTTGAAACCCAGGGCCCTGGTAGGGTAGTCACCAGAGGGAATCTCCTGGTTTGCGGGTCGTGAAGACCATGGGACAAGCGCAGTATCTGTGCCAGAGTTCCTCAGGCTTAGTCCCTCACAGCTTCCCTTGGGTAGCGGGGAAAATTCCCCGACACCTTGCACTTCCCAGGTGAGGTGATGCCCCACCCTGCTTCGGCTCACCCTGGGTGGGCTGCACACACTCTCCAACCAGTCCCAGTGAGATGAACCGGGTACCTCAGTTGCAAATGCAGAAATCACCCGCCTTCTGCAACAATCTCACTGGGAGTTGCCGGCCAGTGCTGTTCCTATGTGTTTTCACATTTTTATCTGTATATGTAAAAAGTATTCTGCCGGGCGCGGTGGCTCACGCCTGTAATCCCAGCACTTTGGGTGGCCAAGGCGAGTGGATCACGAGGTCAGGAGATCGAGACCATCCTGGCTATCGCGGTGAAACCCCGTCTCTACTAAAAATTACAAAAAATTAGCTGGGCATGGTGGCAGGTGCCTGTAGCCGCAGCTACTTGGGAGGCTGAGGCAGGAGAATGGCGTGAACCCAGGAGGCGGAGATTGCAGTGAGCCAAGATCGGGTCACTGCGCTCCAGCCTGGGGGACAAAGCAAGACTCCATCTCAAAAGCGGGAAAAAAAAAAAGGATTCCTCAGTTTTCTCAAAGGTGCTAGAGGAAACAGTTTAATTTTTATATTAATCAGGATGACTTAGTCTATGCTGTTATAACTAAGACTGAAATATCAGTGGCCTAACTACAAAAATGTATTTTCATTCGCATTATATGCAGCAGAAATCACTGAAGACCGCTGTTCCAAATAGTCCCTCAGAACCAACATTGACAGGAAGGCCGACATAGCCTCACTGGTGCAACACATGGCTTCCAAGATACCACAGAGGGGGAAATGGGATGGGGTGACACTTTTTTTTTTTTTTGAGACGGAGTCTCGCTCTGTCGCCCAGGCTGAAGTGCGGTTGCACAATCTCATCTCCCTGCAAGCTCCACCTTCCGTTCACACCCTTCTCCTTCCTCAGCCTCCTGAGTAGCTGGGACTACAGGCGCCCGCCACCACGCCTGGCTAATTTTTTTTGTATTTTTAGTAGAGACGGGGTTTCACCCTATTAGCCAGGATGATCTCAATCTCCTGACTTCATGATCCACCCACCTTAGCCTCCCAAAGTTCTGGGATTACAGGCTTGAGCCACTGCCCCTGGCCAACACATTGATTCTTAACTATGTCAGCTGAATAGTGAATTACATCACTGTGATCAGATTCATAATAATCACATGATTACAAGCCAACTGCAAAGTGGGCTGAGAAATGTGGGTGAACTGATGGAATACTGTCTCTGTCCCATGTTTTTTCACCACTACACTTGCACCTCATAGAAAGAATTAGCTTAATGTTACTAGTTCCTAATGTCAGTATTTTTTATCAGCCAAAGTTTTAGAAGGGAAGGGGGTTGAGTGGCAGGATTCAAACACCAAACTCCACCTTCAACCTCCAAAAGCAAGTTGATCTTATACTATGCCTTCATTTTCCCCTTGATCACATAATATAAAAATGAATGTTGAATCTGATTGTTTGCTACAAGCTTTTCTGTGCAGAATTTGAAAGGTCAAAGTACCATCTCAATTATCATTAAGTTTGTAGCATTGTTGTGCTTTCATAGCTAAAGGTTCAGAAAAACCATCGTCTTAAATCTATGCTTATGAAAATGGGATGATGACATGCAAGGTCGGCTCACTTGCTGGGAATGACCAAGAATATTTTACCAAAATTCTCCAGAATTGTTTCCTGGAATGTGTTTGACATATAAATCAACCTTGAGTTCAAAAATTCCTTTTTAATACCTTTTTGCAAAGATTGAAGTGCATGAGAAAGAGGTCTTTTAAGTTTTCAGGCAAGATCTTCAACCGCAATAGTATGAAATTATCAGCTACCTCATTCGAATAACTAGAATAATATTTGAGGTTCCCCCTAAATTTGAAACTGTTTTCACTAGCTTTTCTTTGAGAAATTCTTCATTCATCTCAAGAAAGTGAAGACTTTTAAGTCTATGAATGTTGTTTGTCATTTAAGTTTCACTTGGAATCATCAGATATGTTTTCCAAATGTGCGAAGCTCTGTTAAAAATTAGAGTTTTTATTGTAGTAAAATATACACAACAAAATTTACCATTAGTGATATTTATTACATTAACTGTGTTGTACAACTACCACATCAATCTAGTTTCAAAACCTTTTCCTCACCCCAAAAGGAAACTCAGTACCCTTTAAGCACTCATCTGCCTCTGGGAAACACTAAGCTGCCTTCTGTCCCTAGGGATTTGCCTATTTTGGATATTTAATATAAATAGAATCACATGATATGTGTGTGGCTTCTGTCACTTAGCACAGTGTTTTAAAGGTTCATCCATGTTGTAGCACGTATCAGTACTCCATTCCTTTTATGGCTGAATAAAAAATTATAATTTTTAAAGTTTATGAAGTTGGTCTTTTCTCTGGTGCTCCACAAATAGAATACCATTATGATTTATTTTGTAAATCCAGCCAAAGGAATTTCTTTTTGACCACCAATGAATTTCGACATAGAACAGAAAACTTTTAATTCTTATCATTTAAATCTTCACAAAGCATATCAAATAATCTGATGTTTAACATACTTGCCACATGATACTCTTGCCTTGATAATCAAGCAAGGTTAGGGTCTTCTCCCAAACCAGTGAGCATTGTTTTAGAAGCCACTAGTTAGCAGTAGATGACACAATATATCCAAAACCAGAAATCTTGATGGTGACCCCAGCCTTGCTGGACTGAAATGCCATCACTATACACTTGGGTCATTTTTTGGGGGGTTTGCTTTATAGAATTTTGTTATTATCAGTTTTCATGCTACTCTCCAAATTTTTTCTTCTATGTGTTGTACCTCATGTGGTAATCAAAACAGTAATTGAACAGTTACAAGTTTTCATTGTTTGAAAAAAATTAGGACACTGACTTTAATCTTTTTCAAAACCTTTTTTGCCGTCTTCTAAATCATTTCTTTGGTGCTTAATACTAGTTTAGAACATCTTCTGAAATTTCTTCTGTGTTCTGGAATCTCTTCTCTATTCTTTTTTCCAGTATATTTAAAATTTAAAAGCTATATAGAATCCAAGGTTTCTCCAACAATAGATTTTTTTCTTAGTGATCAAAAATAATATTTTTATTGCATTTTCTCAGACATGGCTCATAATATTAGGTATTTCATTATTAAAATCTTCTCTGAATTTAATATGATTGGCATTGTTGCAATTAAGTGGGTGATGTTAATAATATTTGACAGTGGTTCATGCCTAGCACCCCAGCACTTTGGAAGGCAGGAGGATCACTTAGTCCAGGCAGGCATTCCAGACCAGCCTAGGCAACAATTTTGTAGCAACAAGCTACAAAAAGTAAATTAAAAAATTAGGTGGCTGTGGTGGCACGCACCTGTGGCCCCAACTACTTAGGAGGCTGAGGTAGGATGATCTGTTGAGCCCAGGAGTTTGAGGCTGCAGTGAGCTATGATTAAGCCACTGCACTTCAGTCTGGGCAACATAGTGAGACTCTCTTAAAAAAACAATTTGACAAAAAAATATCGGGGGAACCTGCCCTCGATAATTCAACATGAGTCCTTTTCTGTTTTCCCTAAGTGTCAGCCGGTCTGAGAAATAAAGGGAAAGAGTACAAAAGAGAGAAATTTTAAAGCTGGGTGTCCAGGGGAGACATCACATGTCGGCAGTTTCCATGATGGCCCCCAAGCCACAAAACCAGCAAGTTTTTATTAGTGATTTTCAAAAGGGGAGGGAGTGTATGAATAGGGTGTGGGTCATAGAGATCACATGCTTCACAAGGTAATAAAATATTACAAGGCAAATGGAGGCAGGGTGAGATCACAGGACTGGGGAAAATTTAAATTGCTAACGAAGTTTCAGGCACGCATTGTCATTGATAACATCAGGAGACAGGGTTTGAGAGCAGACAACCGGTCTGACCAAAATTTATTAGGCGGGAATTTCCTCGTCCTAATAGGCCTGGGAGTGCTACAGGAGACTGGGGCTTATTTCATCCCTTATCTACAACCGTAAAAGACATACATCCCCAGAGTGGCCATTTTAGAGCCCTCACCCTAGGAACACATTCTCTTTCTCAGGGATGTTCTTTGCTGAGAAAAAGAATTCAGTGATATTTCTCCTATTTGCTTTTGAAAGAAGAGAAATATGGCTGTGTTCCACCGGCTCTCAGGCAACCAGACCTAATGGTTATCTCTCTCATTCCCTGAACGTCACTGTTATCCTGTTCTTTTTTCAAGGTGCCTAGATTTCATATTGTTTAAACAATTTGTGCAGTTAACGCAATCATCACAGGGTCCTGGGGAGACATACATCCTCATCTTACGAAGATGACGGGATTAAGAGATTAAAGACAGGCATAGGAAATCAGAAGAGTATTGATTGGGAAAGTGATAAGTGTCCATGAAATCTTCACAGTTTATGTTCAGAGATTGCAGTGAAGACATGCGTAAAAAATTATAAAAGTATTAATTTGGAGAACTAATAAATGTCCGTGAAATCTTCACAATTTATGTTCTTCTGCCATGGCTTCAGCCAGTCCCTCTGTTCAGAACAGAAAAAAATTTCAGGTTTCAGGAACCGTATTTAAGACACATTAAAGTGGGGTGACATCAGAGGTAGGAAAACCAGCTGGTTAGACACTTTAGAAATTTAAGTGTCATTAAAAGTTCATTAAGGGCAAGAACTGTGGTGGTGGTGTGTTGTTCATCTGTGTTGTATTGTTCACTCTTTGTATAATTTGTGATATACAGTATAGGTTCATAGTTATTTTATGCCACTTGTGGAACATAGCAGAAAACAAAAGTAATGGATAAACAAATGAATTATCCTTATTGTTGAAAGAAAGACAGCTGAAGACCTAGACTACTGTGGTGGCAGTGAAAAATCAAAAGACTGGAAGAAGATGGGGCATAGTGTTAGAGGGCTACATAAAGGATTAATGTGGAATGCACCAAGAAAAAGAGAGTTAAACAGACTCCAAAACTGAACACTGTGGAAACTAGAGAAAAGAAGGTGATGATAGGTAGCATTTAAGAAGGGAATGTGTGTTTGTTTTCTTTGAGGGGAGAGCTACACAAGGGTATAGCTGATATTATTAGGTATTGGAGCAAGAGCTCATTGGAAAATACCTATAGGCTATGGGATTTTAAAAATGTAAATGGGAGCTGTTTGCATGTGATTGATTAAATCATTACGTAGATGGATTCTAAGATTAAATTTTTGTGGATGTCTTCTGATGAGACTAAGAATAGGCCCGGTTATATCATTTTAGGTTTTTTCAAAAATTGAATCTCTGTTTAAACTGTGCTTTATTAAGAATAAATTCTATCAGGAATGCCAGTAATCTGTCCACATTTTTCATTGCAATGGAGTTTTGCTTGAATTAGGCTACCAGAATTTTACTATGAATATTTTTATTATGATAGGATTTGTGGCACATTTGAAGCCATTATGGCAAACTCAATTTAGAAGAAAGTTATAAAGAGGAAGGCAAAAATTATTTTAAAGGTTACATTTAGAGACAAAATGACATAGTTGCAGGACAATAGCAATAGAAAATCTTACAAGTAGATTCTCTAAATAGCAGCTACTGTTGGCAAGCCAACAAATAATCACATCTGTAAGGTCTGGAAAGAGTTACTGGTTTTATTTCAGTGTTTTTTTTTGTTTTGTGTTTTGTTTTTTGTTTTTTTTGTTTTTTTTTTTGAGACGGAGTCTCGCTCTGCCGCCCAGGCTGGAGTGCAGTGGCCGGATCTCAGCTCACTGCAAGCTCCGCCCCCCGGGTTCCCGCCATTCTCCTGCCTCAGCCTCCCCAGTAGCTGGGACTACAGGCGCCCGCCACCTCGCCCCGCTAGTTTTTTGTATTTTTTAGTAGAGACGGGGTTTCACCATGTTAGCCAGGATGGTCTCGATCTCCCGACCTCGTGATCCGCCTGTCTCGGCCTCCCAAAGTGCTGGGATTACAGGCTTGAGCCACCGCGCCCGGCCTATTTCAGTGTTTTTAACCTCAGTTCCATCCACAGGTAACAGTAGCACCATCAGTCACATGTTCTAAATATTTGAAAATTGGAAAAGGATTCTAGAAATTATGTCATTCATTTTATAGTTGTATGGAAAATTTGCTGTAGCACTGAAAACCTCATAGCCAGTTAATGGTTAGACAAAGACTAATAAATGTTTCTCTTGATTCCTGGTCCAGTACTTGTCCTACAATTAGGACAAATAAAACCCTCGTTCTTTAAATGTGATTTTTTTTCTGAGCCTTGGTCAATAATTTTATTTATGCCCATGATATAAGAACTAATAGGTAAGTACCATTTTCTTTTATTAAATTTGTATATGTAGTACATTTATCAAATAACCTAATTGTATTATTTTAGTGATGAGAAAAGACAAATGATTCATCTGTCTTAAATTTAAACAGTCATTATTTTTAGGGAGATGTTAGTAAATTTTGTTTGGGGAAAAATGAGTGTTTTTTAAAAATGATCTTTCTTTTTAATCCTTTGTAAACAGCAAGAAGTTGAGAAGTTTACAGACTTAGAGAAACTCTACCTCTACCTTCAGCTGCCTTCTGGTCTCAGCAATGGAGAGAAAAGGTATATCTATTCTTGTCTTTGCTATTATTATGCTGTTTATAGGAAGTCCCTAGGATATATGTGAGGTGTGTATGTTTTGGTTGTTATGGTTTTTGCAATATTCCTGAAATTATTAGAAAACATACTGGCAAAACAATACATCATTTTAGTCTTTGATGATATTTGGTTAAGTATTTACTTGCAGTTTTTGCTAATTTATTTGTGCAACTGGGTAAATGCTATGACATGCAATTTGGGTTTGTTTCATAGACAGATGAATATATGTTTATGCAGTGTGAGGGATTGTGAAAATTGAACAGAAAACCAAAGAATAAACAGATCAGTATCATAAGGAATAATGTACAAGAGTTTTTTTAGGTACTATCAGGTAAAAACATCATAGAATCTAAAACAGAAATTAAAGTGAAATTGCCTGTATGAAGCATGAATTCATAAATGTAAGGTGTGTTAAGTGCTTGGGGTATTACTATAGTTTCATCATTAAAAATTATAGAAAATGTGGAGAGAAGTTGTTCATTCAGTCATTGTAATTTTTAAAAGTTTCCTTAACCTTTTAAGTATTTCTCAGAATTCATTTCATTCATATAAATTATGCTTATTCTATTTTTTTAAAACTATATATAGAAATAAATGAAATGAAAATTATTTGAGTTTTGTCTTTTTTTTCCTCAGACCAAATTTATAACTGTTTTAATCATGTTATGTCCTAGATACTTGCTCAGTGTTTTTGAAATAAATTATTCTTACAGATAGCTGAGATGGATGTCAGAATCAGCAGAGTAGCTTCCCTTGTCCTATCTTTGGTGTCCATTTCGGTATTTATTTATAAGTAATACTTCCATATAGTAAATCTTACAATGTTTAATGGATGTGTCAGCCTATGACAGCGGGCCTGGCTTTAGGAAGGATTGTAGGGGGAGATTTATCTGTTCAGGATCTCTCTGGTGTGAATTCCATTCTGGAGCATAGAATGCTTTAGTAAGATTTCCAAGTAGTTATATATTTATATATATATGTGTGTTTATGTATATTTATATATATGTGGATATATGTATGTGTGTATATATGTATATATATATTATTTGAGAATGCTGAGCAAATAGAAATAAGCAATTTTTGTATAATTTTGTTTTAAAATTTGATGATTTGGTAAGTGTAGGCAAATGAACAGGCAAGTACATGAGCAGATATCCACTTAAATGTGATATTTGACCAAAACAAATACTTTGTCAGTGCTCCATCACCTGCAGAGGGAGGGATGGAGCAGGGCAGTAACTTCAGTCTTATACCAGCTATAGAAAACAGCTCAAGCCTGTAATCCCAGCACTTTGGGGGGCCTAGGCCGGCAGATCACGATGTCAGGAGATCGAGACCATCCTGGCTAACATGGTGAAACCCTGTCTCTACTAAAAAATACAAAAAACTAGCGGGGCGAGGTGGCGGGCGCCTGTAGTCCCAGCTACTCCGGAGGCTGAGACAGGAGAATGGCGGAGGCTGAGACAGGAGAATGGCGTAAACCCGGGAGGCGGAGCTTGCAGTCAGTGGAGATCGCGCCACTGCACTCCAGCCTGGGCTACAGAGCGAGACTCCCTCTCAGAAAAAAAAAAAAAAAGAAAAAGAAAACAGCTCACAACCATAGCTGGACAATTATCTACTAGAGTTCCTAAGTTTGGTTTGGTCGTTTATAGTGTATTTGCAAACAGTTCTTTAGTGGAAAATTTAGGCCTTGCTCAAAAATTATTAACGAATTGCTGTCTGGTCACCTAAAACATGTTTTTATTCTATTAGTGATCAGAATGCCATGTCATCTAGTCGGGCACAACAAATGCATGCCTTTTCCTGGATTCGGAATACCCTAGAGGAACATCCGGAGACTTCACTGCCCAAACAGGAAGTCTATGATGAGTACAAGTAAGTACTATATGTAATATGGCATGCTGATATATTAAAGAGGTAAAATACTATACTTGGCCATAGTGACTTGTTTTATTATTGGTGACTATCAAGCTGGTATATGGGAATTACACTTAGAAATCTCTTAAGATTCATTTCAGCTCTAAGCTTCTGTAGTAGCATGTGTAATAAAAGACAGGATTAATGAACAAAAGGATTTCTGTAGAATTCTTCAGGATAACAGGAGGGAGGTCAGAGAGTACAAGGACAGTGGTATAGGATTGGTGAATAAAAAGATTCCTATAGAATTTTTAAGTATGATAGGAAGTGTATATCTGGGGTTAGAGAGTGGAAAGCAATAAATAAATCAATACATAAGGAAAAACTAAAACATGATTTTTCACTTGGACTTTTTAAAGGCCCTTTTCATGAATCTAAAAGTCTTCTAATTCTTCTCCATACCAAAGAATATTGTATATTATTTATCAAGGACAAGAGAGTTCAGTGACTTGCACATATTAGACACTCAAATTAGGTTGCATTTACAATTTATTTAAATCCAGGATACAAAAATATAGAGGCTGATGAGCCCTTCCGGTTAGAAAAAGGTTAATAGGTGCTAAATATAGTCTCATTTAGCATTTTTATAATTGATTTGGAAGGAGGAATTTATTCCAGCAGAGTAAATAAAACCAAATTTGGGGGCATATTGAAATGTCAAACCAACAAGCATTAATGTGTTGTACTTACAAATTTGGGGGGAAAAGTGTCAAATAAGTGCTATTGCTAACCAGTATAAGGTAATGCAAAGGAAATTGTACTTACTGAGATTATTGGTATCTATTCACAATTCTTACTACCTCACCAAAAGAAACATAATGGAGCTAGAAGAAAGTCTATATAAAAATATCTGAAATGATCAAGAGAACAAAGTTAAACTGAAGAACTCTAGATTTATTTTCTCTTTATAAAGGTTAAAACTGAGAGTGCATGTGATCCAACTTGTTGATTCATTCAGTCTACAGCAATCCATTGAATACCTATATGCCAGACCCTGTGATAAGTTCTCAGGATACAATTGTAAACAGACACAGCCCTTGCCCTTATTAAGCATACACACACACACACACACACACACACACACACACACACACACTCTTAGAGTAATCATGGATTCTTCATTAAATTCAAGTTAGTTAAAATAGAACCCTCTGAAACTTCAAAGAAGCAAATTTGAATTCAGTAAAAGGTTATAGAAATCAGGTAAACTTGTATGATATGTTGAAACTCTGGATTGAAGATCAAGAGAATAGATTCTGTCATTAAACTTGTGTGATGTAGGCAAGTATTTTAACCAGTCTTTGTCAGTTGGTTCATCTATAAAATGAGGCACTTGAAGATGTATGAGGTTTCTTTTTTGTTTGTTTGTTTGTTTGTTTTTTGAGACAGGGTTTAACTCTTATCACCCAGGCTGGAGTGCAATGGAACGATCACAGCTCACTGCAGGTTGAACTCCCACCCCTACCCCCCCAGGCTCAAGCAATCCTCCTGCCTCAGCCCTCTGAGTAGCTACTACTATAGGCACGCATCACCATTCCCGGCTAATTTTTGGTTTTGTTTTTTGTAGAGACGGAGTTTTACCATTGCCCAGGCTGAGGTTTCTTTTAGCTCTAAAATTCTAAAAGTTTTCTGAAGTAGGGAATATTAAAGGACTAATTATCCAAAGATGTCTTGCTGGTTTTCCAAAGGGCACATTGGGCAAATAAATGTGTGACGTTTCCATAACAGACTAATGAGGGAATACAGGGTATTCATGTAGTTTTTGAAGTGATGACTTTCCTCTGCACCACCCTTCATATTACCTTAGAGACAGCACGCTGCATTTGCGGAAGGGTGATCCTGGCCCATGAAAGCAGTCCTTATATTCCTGAAAGTTTTCTGCCTCTGGCAAGACATGGTTATGTTTTCCTATAATATTTGAATTTTTCCTTGAAATCTTTTTCATAGATTCCCATCAATTCTTATGATTTTTTTTTCTAAAAAAAGTTAAAGGATTTTTTAAACAAAAGAGACCCAAAACATCGCATTGTTTGGGAGTAGTGAGAACTCCAATTTTGAGCAATTAATTTACAGTTCAGTAGAGAGCAACAGAGATAAAAGAAAGTCATTTAGATAGGCTACAGTTTAAAAAGGCATTAGTAGGTAAGGGAGAGTTTTTATAATAGCATGATTAGGAAAGAAATGCCAGTGTGTTCATGGAATTGGAGATAATTATGCTAATAATAATTAATAGAGTACTATACACAAAATATCTGAGTCTGGGCATTTTAGTTCAAAAAATTTCACTATTTCACTTATTTACTGTAGTATTCCCCATAGTATTTCCACATAGTAGGCACTAATTTCATAATAAGAGTGATTAGAGTGGAACCTGATCCCTGACAGTGATAATAAAATTTGTTTTGTAACAGACCTTGTAGGTCTTCCACTGTGTTCCTATCCTCTTTTTATAGATGAAAACCTTGAAACCTAGAGAAGTTAAGTGACTCTACCAGTGTAACAAAACTAGTGAGGGGCAGATCTAAGACTAGAACTCAGATTTCATGTGTGAGTTCATAATAGGTTAAGAATTGTTAAAGTTGAGTAATATCAAATTGAGTGGGTAGAAAACATTGGACAAGTAGTTAGAAATACTGCTTATATTATTTGGCCAGGACTTCCACTTAGTGTGGATAATAAATAAGCTGCTCAGAGTATGAATTGGTTTACATATGGTTAGTATACATGGGTACAAATAATATGGTTATTGTAAGAGACATAGCATAATAACATGACATGTGCTAGGAAGAAAGAATGTTGGTGTTTACATAGAATTATAGCATGTAGAAGCTTCAAGTTGTTCTGTTATTTGATTGTACATTGCCTAAAACCATAATTTGCCATTTAGATTTAAATAATTTGAAAGAGATTAAAAAATGTAGAAACACTACAGAAAGGCAAAATGTAGATCAAAGTATTAGAAAATAGTTAAAAGTTTTACAATTTTGTTGTCTAAAGAAAACTAAATAGAATATAACTATATATTTTAAGAACAAGAGTTTTAAATCACAGGAGAGATTTCAGTTAGACAATCATTAGGCACTCATTATCCTGTTTAGAGTGCTTAAATGAAATTTCCCGAATAAAAACCTAACATAGAATGATCAGTCTTAAACTGATTCTGTTCTCAATATTCAATGAAAGAAATGATGTTATGAATATGAAGTATCCTTTTAAGTTATTCCTGTTGTGTATGGACCCTTTTATAATTCATTTCAGTGTATTTAGATGTATTTGTGTGAAAATCCTTTAATAGTCATTAAAAGTAAAATCCCTTTGAGGAAAAAAATGAAGATGTAATCTCAGACAGTAAAGACTGGCTTCTTTTAACTGTGTTTTCACGCTAAATTAAGATAATACAAATAAAAAGCTTTAAGGAGCTTTCAGTATGGAAAGACAGTTTAATTTACAAATGATTTTGGGCTTTTTTATTTGTTGAAGCTTTTGAATTCTAATATTTATGTCTTCAGGAAAATTATTAGTGCATTGATTTTTACACTGTTTTTCTAATTGTAAAATGTATATTTATCATGAAAGTTTGGGCAAATAGTTATAAATGTATAAAGAAGAAATATAGCACCTGTAATCTCACTATCTGAAAATAACCATCTGGTTTTATTTCCTTAATAGTTTTCCTAATGCCTTCTTCAATGTATACATTTTGTTATTTAACCAAATTTGGCCCCACTGTTTATGCAGTTCTTGGGTGAGAGGGTAGTTGCAAATAGTAATGCAGTGAACATCCTTGGCTGTATAATGTAAATTATCAAAATTGGGATTGCTGGCTAAATATTGTTATTTATTATTCACTAAATGCATTTCCTTCTGATATGTTTGTTCTAGCCTTTTACATGTCCATTTCTTAATGATTATAAATCTTTATATATTAAAGACATAAATATTAAAACATAAATGTTTTTTCAAGATTGCTGTTTGTTAATTTTAGTTAATTTTTAAATAAGTAGTCTGATTGGTACACTTTTGTCACAGCTTGTAACATTACTATTATGCTTAGAAAAAACTTCTCCATGCCACCAGCTGCTGAATACTCACGTATATTTTTCCTAGGTAATTTTTTATTTTATTCTTTATATATAAGCCTTGAGTCTATCTGCTATCTAATAGCATTTACTAAAATAAATCACAAAAATTATTTTTTCTAAATGGTTAACTAATTATCCCAGCTTTTTTATTGAATAATTTTTCTGTCTTAACACTAATCTATAATGTACCTTACTAAAGTCTTCTGGATTCAGTTTTCTTCCTTTATGTTCTCTGTTCTTATGGTAATACTCTACTACTTAGATATTTTAGCTATTACATGTTTAAATAGCTGACAGGACCAATATTTCCTCCTTATACGTCTTTTTCACAAGTTTTCTTGGTTTTATTTTCTGACCAGTTAATTTTTTTTTTTTATAGGAAGTTGCAAATCACTTTTCTGATTTTAAAAGGAAACTCTAAGGGGATTTTGATTCAAACAAATTAACTGAAAATTTTAGAAAAATTACAGACTAGAAATATGTTTCTTAATTTACATGTTTCTTTCATGCCCTTCAGTAATGTTTTGCCTTTTTTCCCTCAATTAAGTTTACTTTCTCATTTAACATATTCCTTGGTAATTTCTATTATTCATATTGTGGAAAATGTTTTACTATTTGTTTTGGTTTATAGGAACTTCCTAGATTTCTGTTATTTTTACGTTGTACATCTTATATTTACTGAATTTTGTTTAGTCCTTATTTTTCAGTTGTTACTTTTGACTTTTCTAGGTAGTTTATCCTGTGTATCTTCTTCATTGTCTTTACTTTGTTATTACATTTAATAGACTTTCCTTCCACTTTTGCATATAGCAGTGATAGGCATCATTTCCTCTTACAGTAAGTTCACCGATGTTAAGTATGTGTCACTTACAGTTGACCAAGACTTTTCTTTTTTTGATTAAATTGAATATTCATTAAATATTTTGGCATCCAAGTGAGATTATTTTGCAGTGTGTCTTATTTGACCTGTTGATGTGATATATTTTATAAAGATATTACTTAATATAGGCCGAGCACAGTGTCTCATGCCTGTAATCCCAACACTTTAGGAGGCCAAGCCAAGAGGATCACTTGAGGCCAGAAGTTTAAGACCAGACTGGGCAACAAAGCAAGACCCTGTCTCTACAAAAAATTAGCTGGGCATGGTGGCGTTGCCCCGGTATTCCTAGCTATATGAGAGTCTGAGTTGGAGGATTGCTTGAGCTCAGGAGGTGGAGGCGGCAGTAAGCCATGATCGCACCAATGCACTCCAGCCTGGGTGACAGAGTGAGATCCTGTCTCAAAAAAAAAAAAAGATACCTAATGCAAACTTTTATTTCTAGAATGAATGTCCTCCTCATGTCAAGATGTGTTATCTTGTAGTGTACCATTGAGCTCTGTTTTCAAGTATATTATTTAGGAACTTTGCATCTATATTCATAAATGAATTTGGTCTGTAATTTTCTTTCTTTTTATGCTATCTTTGTCAGGTTTTGATATCAGGGTTAGGCCAGCTTTGCAAAATGAATTGGAACTCTTTCCCTAATTTTCTGTGCTCTGGAACAGTTTATATAGCATGGGACTTATTTGTTCTTGAAAGTTTTAAAGAACTCAACTACAAAACCATCTAGGCCTGGAGCCTTTGTTGGAGGTAATTCTTTGACAATTTTTTGTGTTTTACACTGGTTAGGTTTTTACTTTATTCATTGATTTTGGTCATTTGTTTCTCTCATAAATTTAATATATTTTGTATTTTATATGCTTTTTGATATTTCTAGTTTTGTACATTGAATTTTCCTCTTTTTTCAAATTTCACTTAGCCTAATTTATTTTTTTGATTTTTCTTTTTTAGACAAGTAAAATCTGATATGTTTTATTTTCTTGTCTTTTTTTTTTTTATTAGGTGCTTTTATTTTTGTTCCTTCTAGTTTTCTTGGGTTTTTTTCTTACTCTTTAAATGGAATGCTTAACTTTGTTTTCATTCTTTCACATTTAAGATAGGAACATTTATATCTATGAATTTGCCTCTCATTATAGTTTTGGCTATATTCCATTTGATATGCATATGAGTTGTTACAATTGCCATTATTTTCCAACAGTGTGGAATTATTGGTTTGCTTTTTTCTTTGACCTAAATTAGAAGTTTGTTTTCTTTTTAAATTTTTCATGTGTTTGAGGGTTTATTTCATTTTGTTTTGTTTTACACTTTCTTATTTTTAGTTTTATTAAATTGTGGTCAGAGAATGGGGCTTAGTTTCTGATATTTTTATTGAGATTTACTTTCAATCTAACAAATTATCCATTTTTAAAATACTTTGAATTCTCTTTCTATAGCTCTTTATATTCCATTGATTCCACTAAATCAACTTTTTAATATTTTTCAAATTCTGCAAAAAATTCTTTTTGTCTGTTTACTCAGTTGAAGATAAGCAATGTGTTAATCTCTCACAAAAATGATGTGAGAAATTCTTCATCACAGTTCCTTGCTGCATTTTTTATGAGTTTTGCTTTACAAATGTTAGGACTGTTTAACACAAAAGTTTCATGATTCTATATCCTTAATAGAGTTTCGAGAAAATTAATTTTAGCCAAATACAAGTACATTTAAGAAAATTAACTGTATTACAGGATAGAGAGTCTTCAGCTACCATTTACAAATGGCTTAGGAAAATCTTTACAAATTGTATCCTGAGAGAAGCAGCCACATGTTGTACCATGGCCAAAAAGATAAACCATAGGAAACACCATCAAAAAAATATCAAAACCAGAAATGTTCCACCCTTCTACAAAACCATGATAATGCCAGATACCTCAGCCTGAACTATGCCAAGTAGACACTGCAAGATCTTTATGAATTCCTAGTTTTAGAAATACCATTACTTTTTTTAGATCTCTTCACTTTGTATTCATTGCCATCATCACCTACCCTGGGGGACCGCTTTGTTTTCAGGGCAGTGTCCTCTCCAACTTCCTGTTATAAAAATTTTCAGACATAATAGAAACGTTGAAAGTATATTGTAAGATATCCATATTCCTAAGTGTTTCACATAGGTTCAGTAGTTTTTTTCCTATACCATTTGTAAGTAAGTTGTGGATATGATATTTCTCCTGAGAATAAGGACAATCACTTTTATAATACTTTGATTACATATAAGAAACTTAACATGAGTTCTATATAATTCATCTATTACCTGATTTGGAGTCTTTTTTTTTTTTTTTTTGAGGTGAGTCTCGCTCTTGTCACCTAGGCTAGAATACCGTGGTGTAATCTCAGCTCACTACAACCTCTGCCTCCTGGGTTCAAGTGATTCTTCTGCCTCAGCCTCCCCAGTAGCTGGGACTACAGGCATGGGCCACCACGCCTGGCTAATTTTTATATTTATTGTAGAGATGCGTTTCACCATGTTGGCCAGGCTGGTCTTGAACTCCTGACCTCAAGGGATACACCCACTTCGGCCTCCCAAAGTGTTAGGATTACAGGCGTGAGCCACTGCGCCTGGTCCTGTTTTTAACATAGGAAAAAAATAAGTTACTCTTCTGATCCATGAACATGGGGTATCTTTTTGTTTACTTAGATCTTTAATTTCTTTCAAGGATGTGTACATCTTAAACTTCTTTTGCTAAATTTATTTCTAAATATTTTTGATTGAAGTGGAATTATTTTTAATATCATTTTTTGATTAGTTGTTGCCAACATATAGAAATAAGAACGATTTTATATATTTTGCTCACCTTTATTAGCTCTAATTATAGGTTTTAGTGTATTTCTTAGGATTTTTTTTATATATTTCATCTGAAAATCGAGATAATTTTATCTCTGCCTTTCTAATCTGGATGTCTTCTCATTTATTTTCTTCTCTGATTGCTGTGGCTAGAACCTTTAGCATAATGTTGAATAGAAATGGTAAGAGTGGACACCCCTTCCTTGTCTTTTGCCTGAAGAGGAAAGCTTTCAGTCTTTTGCCATTAAGTATGATATTATCTATGGGTTTTTATAGATAGCCTTTGTTAGGTTAAGGAATTTCCATTTTGTTACTAGTTTGTTGGATATCTGTCAAACATTTTTTCTGCATCTATTGAGATGATTATATCAGAGGTTTTTTAAATGAACCAAATATAGTGTATTATTATTTCTGTATGTTGTACCTATCATGCATTTCTGGGGTAAATCACACTTAGTCATGACATCTAATCCATTATGTATGCAGCTGGTTTCAATTTGTCAGTTTTTGTTTTTTTTTTTTATACTTTAAGTTCTAGGGTACATGTGCATAACGTGCAGGTTTGTTACATATGTATACTTGTGCCATGTTGCTGTGCTGCACCCATCAACTCGTCAGCACCCAACAACTCGTCATTTACATCAGGTATAACTCCCAATGCAATTCCTCCCCCCTCCCCCCTCCCCATGATAGGCCCCGGTGTGTGATGTCCCCCTTCCCGAGTCCAAGTGATCTCATTGTTCAGTTCCCACCTATGAGTGAGAACATGCGGTGTTTGGTTTTCTGTTCTTGTGATAGTTTGCTGAGAATGATGGTTTCCAGCTGCATCCATGTCCCTACAAAGCACACAAACTCATCCTTTTTTATGGCTGCATAGTATTCCATGGTGTATATGTGCCACATTTTCTTAATCCAGTCTGTCACTGATGGACATTTGGGTTGATTCCAAGTCTTTGCTATTGTGAATAGTGCCGCAGTGAACATACGTGTGCATGTGTCTTTATAGCAGCATGATTTATAATCCTTTGGGTATATACCCAGTAATGGGATGGCTGGGTCACATGGTACATCTAGTTCTAGATCCTTGAGGAATCGCCATACTGTTTTCCATAATGATTGAACTAGTTTACAGTCCCAACAACAGTGTAAAAGTGTTCCTATTTCTCCACATCCTCTCCAGCACCTGTTGTTTCCTGACTTTTTAATGATCGCCATTCTAACTGGTGTGAGATGATATCTCATTGTGGTTTTGATTTGCATTTCTCTGATGGCCAGTGATGATGAGCATTTTTTCATGTGTCTGTTGGCTGTATGAATGTCTTCTTTTGAAAAATGTCTGTTCATATCCTTTGCCCACTTTTTGATGGTTTTTTTTTTCTTGTAAATTTGTTTGAGTTCTTTGTAGGTTCTGGATATTAGCCCTTTGTCAGATGAGTAGATTGCAAAAATTTTCTCCCATTCTTTAGGTTGCCTGTTCACTCTGATGGTAGTTTCTTTTGCTGTGCAGAAGCTCTTTAGTTTAATGAGATCCCATTTGTCAATTTTGGCTTTTGTTGCCGTTGCTTTTGGTGTTTTAGACATGAAGTCTTTGCCCATGCCTATGTCCTGAATGGTACTACCTAGGTTTTCCTCTAGGGTTTTTATGGTATTAGGTCTAACATTTAAGTCTCTAATCCATCTTGAATTAATTTTCGTATAAGGAGTAAGGAAAGGATCCAGTTTCAGCTTTCTACTTATGACTAGCCAATTATCCCAGCACCATTTATTAAATAGGGAATCTTTTCCCCATTTCTTCTTTCTCTCAGGTTTGTCAAAGATCAGATGGCTGTAGATGTGTGGTATTATTTCTGAGGACTCTGTTCTGTTCCATTGGTCTATATCTCTGTTTCGTTACCAGTACCATGCTGTTTTGGTTACTGTAGCCTTGTAGTATAGTTTGAAGTCAGTTAGCGTGATGCCTCCCGCTTTGTTCTTTTGACTTAGGATTTTCTTGGCGATGCGGGCTCTTTTTGGTTCCATATGAACTTTAAAGCAGTTTTTTCCAATTCTGTGAAGAAACTCGTTGGTAGCTTGATGGGGATGGCATTGAATCTATAAATTACCTTGGGCAGTATGGCCATTTTCACGATATTGATTCTTCCTATCCATGAGCATGGTATGTTCTTCCATTTGTTTGTGTCCTCTTTTATTTCACTGAGCAGTGGTTTGTAGTTCTCCTTGAAGAGGTCCTTTACATCCCTTGTAAGTTGGATTCCTAGGTATTTTATTCTCTTTGAAGCAATTGTGAATGGAAGTTCATTCATGATTTGGCTCTCTGTTTGTCTGTTACTGGTGTATAAGAATGCTTGTGACTTTTGCACATTAATTTTGTATCCTGAGACTTTGCTAAAGTTGCTTATCAGCTTAAGGAGATTTTGGACTGAGACAATGGGGTTTTCTAAATATACAATCATGTCATCTGCAAAGAGGGACAATTTGACTTCTTCTTTTCCTAACTGAATACCCTTGATTTCTTTCTCTTGCCTGATTGCCCTAGCCAGAACTTCCAACACTATGTTGAATAGGAGTGGTGAGAGAGGGCATCCCTGTCTTGTGCCAGTTTTCAAAGGGAATTTTTCCAGTTTTTGCCCATTCAGTATGATACTGGCTGTGGGTTTGTCATAAATAGCTCTTATTATTTTGAGGTACGTTCCATCAATACCGACAATTTGTCAGTCTTTTGTTAAGGATTTTTGCATCTGAGGGATATTAGCCTGTGGTTTTCCTTCTCAGAATGCTTTTACCTGATTTTGGTGTCGGGATAGTGTTGGCCTTAATATAATGAGTTTAGAAGTATTCCCTTCTAAACTATGAAAGAGTTTATGAAAGATTGATTACAATTCACCAGCTAAACCATCTTGGTCTGGGCTTTTCTTTGTAGGTACTTTTTAAGTTACTAATTCAATCTCTGTTACTGGTCAGGTTATCTATTTCCTTTTGAGTCTATTTTAATAGTTTGTGTTCTAGAATTTGTCTCTTTCACGTATATTATCCAATTTGTTGTCATACAGTTTTTCATAGTATTCCCTAATAGTACGTTTTGTCCAAAGTCAGTAGTAATACCTCCTTTTTCATTCCTGATTTTAGTTATTTGAGTCTTCTCTCTTTTTTTTTTTTTAACTTGGACAGCTGAGCTAAATGTTTGTTAGGTTTTTTTTTTTGTTTTTTTCTTTTTATACTTTAGGTTCTAGGGTATATGTGCATAACGTGCAGGTTTGTTACATATGTATACATGTGCCATGTTGGTGTGTTGCACCCATCAACTCGTCAGCACCCATCAACTCATCATTTACATCAGGTATAACTCCCAATGCAATCCTTCCCCCCTCCCACCTCCCCATGATAGGCCCCGGTGTGTGATGTTCCTCTTCCCGAGTCCAAGTGATCTCATTGTTCAGTTCCCACCTATGAGTGAGAACATGCGGTGTTTGGTTTTCTGTTCTTGTGATAGTTTGCTGAGAATGATGGTTTCCAGCTGCATCCATGTCCCTACAAAGCACACAAACTCATCCTTTTTTATGGCTGCATAGTATTCCATGGTGTATATGTGCCACATTTTCTTAATCCAGTCTGTCACTGATGGACATTTGGGTTGATTCCAAGTCTTTGCTATTGTGAATCGTGCCGCAATAAACATACGTGTGTATGTGTCTTTATAGCAGCATGATTTATAATCCTTTGGGTATATACCCAGTAATGGGATGGCTGGGTCATATGGTACTTCTAGTTCTAGATCCTTGAGGAATCGCCATACTGTTTTCCATAATGGTTGAACTAGTTTACAATCCCACCAACAGTGTAAAAGTGTTCCTATTTCTCCACATCCTCTCCAGCACCTGTTGTTTCCTGACTTTTTAATGATCGCCATTCTAACTGGTGTGAGATGGTATCTCATTGTGGTTTTGATTTGCATTTCTCTGATGGCCAGTGATGATGCGCATTTTTTTAATGTGTCTGTTGGCTGTATGAATGTCTTCTTTTGAGAAATGTCTATTCATATCCTTTGCCCACTTTTGGATGGGGTTGTTTGTTTTTTTCTTGTAAATTTGTTTGAGTTCTTTGTAGGTTCTGGATATTAGCCCTTTGTCAGATGAGTAGATTGCAAAAATTTTCTCCCATTCTGTAGGTTGCCTGTTCACTCTGATGGTAGTTTCTTTTGCTGTGCAGAAGCTCTTTAGTTTAATTAGATCCCATTTGTCAATTTTGGCTTTTGTTGCCGTTGCTTTTGGTGTTTTAGACATGAAGTCCTTGCCCATGCCTATGTCCTGAATGGTATTACCTAGGTTTTCTTCTAGGGTTTTTATGGTATTAGGTCTAACATTTAAGTCTCTAATCCATCTTGAATTAATTTTCATATAAGGAGTAAGGAAAGGATCCAGTTTCAGCTTTCTACTTATGGCTAGCCAATTATCCCAGCACCATTTATTAAATAGGGAATCCTTTCCCCATTTCTTGTTTTTCTCAGGTTTGTCAAAGATCAGATGGCTGTAGATGTGTGGTATTATTTCTGAGGACTCTGTTCTGTTCCATTGGTCTACATCTCTGTTTTGGTACCAGTACCATGCTGTTTTGGTTACTGTAACCTTGTAGTATAGTTTGAAGTCAGGTAGCATGATGCCTCCAGCTTTGCTTTTTGACTTAGGATTGTCTTGGAGATGCAGGCTCTTTTTTGGTTCCATATGAACTTTAAAGCAGTTTTTTCCAATTCTGTGAAGAAACTCGTTGGTAGCTTGATGGGGATGGCATTGAATCTATAAATTACCTTGGGCAGTATGGCCATTTTCACGATATTGATTCTTCCTATCCATGAGCATGGTATGTTCTTCCATTTGTTTATGTCCTCTTTTATTTCACTGAGCAGTGGTTTGCAGTTCTCCTTGAAGAGGTCCTTTACATCCCTTGTAAGTTGGATTCCTAGGTATTTTATTCTCTTTGAAGCAATTGTGAATGGAAGTTCATTCATGATTTGGCTCTCTGTTTGTCTGTTACTGGTATATAAGAATGCTTGTGATTTTTGCACATTAATTTTGTATCCTGAGACTTTGCTGAAGTTGCTTATCAGCTTAAGGAGCTTTTGGGCTGAGACAATGGGGTTTTCTAAATATACAATCATGTCATGTGCAAACAGGAACAATTTGGCTTCTTCTTTTCCTAACTGAATACCCTTGATTTCTTTCTCTTGCCTGTTTGCCCTAGCCAGAACTTCCAACGCTATGTTGAATAGGAGTGGTGAGAGAGGGCATCCCTGTCTTGTGCCAGTTTTCAAAGGGAATTTTTCCAGTTTTTGCCCATTCAGTATGATATCGGCTGTGGGTTTGTCTTAAAAAAGCTCTTATTATTTTGAGGTACGTTCCATCAATACCGAATTTATTGAGAGTTTTTAGCATGAAGGTCTGTTGAATTTTGTCAAAGGCCTTTTCTGCATCTATTGAGATAATCATGTGGTTTTTGTCTTTGGTTCTGTTTATATGCTGGATTCCGTTTATTGATTTGCGTATGTTGAACCAGCCTTCCGTCCCAGGGATGAAGCCCACTTGATCATGGTGGATAAGCTTTTTGATGTGCTGCTGGATCCGGTTTGCCAGTATTTTATTGTGGATTTTTGCATTGATGTTCATCAGGGATATTGGTCTAAAATTCTCTTCTTTGTTGTTGTGTCTCTGCCAGGCTTTGGTATCAGGATGATGTTGGCCTCATAAAATGAGTTAGGGAGGATTCCCTCTTTTTCTATTGATGGGAATAGTTTCAGAAGAAATGGTACCAGCTCCTCCTTGTACCTCTGGTAGAATTCAGCTGTGAATTCATCTGGTCCTGGACTTTTTTTGGTTGGTAGGCTATTAATTATTGCCTCAATTTCAGAGCCTGCTATTGGTCTATTCAGGGATTCAACTTCTTCCTGGTTTAGTCTTGGAAGAGTGTAAGTGTCCAGGAAATTATCCATTTCTTCTAGATTTTCCAGTTTATTTGCGTAGAGGTGTTTATAGTATTCTCTGATGGTAGTTTGTATTTCTGTGGGGTCGGTGGTGATATCCCCTTTATCATTTTTTATTTTGTCTATTTGATTCTTCTCTCTTTTCTTCTTTATTAGTCTTGCTAGTGGTCTATCAATTTTGTTGATCTTTTCAAAAAACCAACTCCTGGATTCATTGATTTTTTGGAAGGTTTTTTGTGTCTCTATCTTCTTCAGTTCTGCTCTGATCTTAGTTATTTACGTTTGTTAGTTTTGTTAATCTTTTCAAAAAACCAATTTTGGGGCTTACTTTTTTTTCTCTAATGTTTTTATATTTCGTATTATATTTCTTTTCACTAGAGTCTTTATTATTTCCTCCTTCTGCTTGTTTAGGAGTGAGTTTTCTCTTTTGTTTCTAGTTTCTTAACCTGAAAGATTAGGTTATTGATTTGACACCTTTCTTGTCTTTTAATGTAGCTATATGTCCCTATAAATTTCCTGCTAAGCACTTCTTTGACTACATCCCATATATTTTGATATGTTATGCTTTCATTTTTGTCTCAAATATTTTCTAATTTCTCTTGTGAGTTTTTTGATCCATTGATTATGTAGGAATTTAATTTTCACATATTTGTGAATTTCCTTTTCCTTCAGTTATTGACTTCTAGCTTCTTTCCATTATGACCAGAGAAAATATATTGTGTGATTTCAGTTCTTTTAAATGTATTGAGTATGATCTATCCTGGAGAATATTCCATATGCACTTGGGAAGAATGTTTTTTGTGCTATTGTTGGGTGGAGGAGTGTTCTGTAGATGTCTTTTAGGTCTAGTTGGTTTATAGTGTTGATCAAGTCATCTGTGTTTATTGATCATCTGCTTATTTCTATTAATTATTGAATTGGAGCACTGAAGTCTCTGTTATTGCTGAATTGTCTTTTTTTGTTTTATGTATTTTGGAGCTCTGTTGTTTGCTGCATAAAAGGTTATGATTGTTACAGCTTTCTGATGAATTGACCATTTCATCTTAATGTCTTTGGTAACAGTTTTCTTCTCTGATATTAGTATAACCACTACAGTTCTCTTTACTTTAGCCATGCTATATCTTTTCCTGTTCTTTTATTTACAGCCTATTTGTGTCTTTGAATGTAAGTATGTATCTAGTATATAGACAACATATAGTTTGATGGTGTTTTATTTTAAATTCACCCTGCCTTTTAACTGGAGAATTTAATCCATTTACATTTAATGTAATTACTGATAAAGCAAGGTTTACATCTGCCATTTTGTTATTTGTTTTCTATATGTCTTATGCCTGCCTTTGTTCCTCTGTATCAGGTGGGGTCCTTGAGGGAATCCACCACACAAGTGAAATAATGACAATTGTTTGTGATGAAGATTTGCAGAACACTCCAACTACTTTATTTCAATGAACACAAGACTGCACTGAGAATAAGCGGTGTTAGTTTTCAAGGCTCCTAATGGGGAATGAGAGATCAGACTAGGGCAAGTTAAAATGGCACAAAGCTATTCTTACTGTAGTTGAGCCATTTTTCTTAAATAAATGCTCCCCAGTTTGCTGTAGGTCTTTGGTTAATTTCCAGAGGTTTTTCATTGTTTTATGGAGGAGTCAGTTTAGGAATTTTACTCTGCAATTCACTGATATCAGCATACTAAATATTTTAAATCCCTAAATGTTGGTGGATCAGATAATGGTCAGTTCTAGTTGCCATGCTTTATTCAAAAATTAACTAAAATGATCCAGTAAATGAAGTAGCCATTTTAACCATAAGAAATAAAAACATAAAAACATAGAAGATTAAAGCCTTTATAAAGACTTTCTTATGGTCTGTAAAAAGCATAAACTATCAAAAAGACTCCTTCCAAATTGTATTTAATGTTTCCCTCTGCTACAGAAGAAAGCCCCAAAGCATTTATTTTTCAGGGGAAGGAGGACTTATACAGGGGAGAAAGATTGGACTTGGAAAGTAGCTATATGTATATAAATTTGAGTCCTAATTTATTTAGACATATACTGGGATTTGTATCCATGAGGAAGTCCTTAACCTTTAATGTTTGCCTACTATCCTTTTGTAAAATGGAAAAATATGCTTTTTTTAAGATTAAAAACTGTATATATGAACTAGCTGAAAAAAGCCATCAAGAAAGTAATCCCATTTTTGTTAGCCACACACACACACACACACAGAAGAAATCCTCAGAATACACTTAAGCAAGGATGCGAAAAACCTCTACAATGAAAACTAAAAAACACAGATAAAAGAAATTAAAGAAGATACAAATAGATGAAAAGACATCCCATGCTCATAGATCAGAAGAATTAATATTATTAAAATTACCATACTACCCAGAGCAATCTACAGATTGAATGCAATTACTATCAAAATACTGATGGTATTCTTCACAGAAATAGAAAAAAAAGACCTTAAAATTTACATGGAAGCACAGAAGACCCAGAATTGCCAAAATAATGCTAACCAAAAAGAACAAAACTGGAAGGCTCACATGACCAGACTTCAAAATATACCGCAAAGCTGTACTAACCAAAACAGCATGGTGCTGGCATAAAAGCAGATATATAGACCAATGGAACAGGATAGAGAATCCAAAAATTAATCCACATATCTACAGCCAACTTATTTTTGACAATGACACTAAGAACACTCATTGGGGAAAGGACAGTCTCTTCAATAAATGGTGCTGAGGAAACTGGGTATACATATGCAGAAGAATAAAACTAAACTGTTATCTCTCACCCTACACAAAAATTAACTCAAAATGGATCAAAGACATAAATGTAAGACCAAAACTATAAAATTAGCAGAAGAAAACATAGGAACTTCAGGACATTGGCCTGCAAAAAGATTTTATGAATATGAGCTCTAAAGCACAGGCAACAAAAGCAAAAGTAAACCAATGGGATTATATCAGACCAAAAAGCTTCTGGACAGCAAAGAAAACAATCAACAGAATGAAAAGAAAACTTACAGAATGGGAGAAAATATTTGCAAACTATTCATCTAAACAGGGGATTAATATCCAGATCATTATATACAAGGAAGTCAGACTTGTAGCTGTGAAGCTACAGCTGTGAAGCTGTGAAGAAAAATCTGATTGTTAAATGGGCAAAGGACATGAGTAGACACTTCTCAAAAGAAGACATACAAATGGCCATAGGTACATGGAAAAATGCTCAACATCACTAATCATCAGGGAAACACAGATAAAAACCACAATGAGATATCATGTTACCCAGTTAGGATAGCTACTTTCAGAAAGACAAAAAATAACAAATGCTGGAGAGGATGCAAAGAAAAGGTACACAGTGTTGGTGGGAATGTAAACTAGTACAGTAGTACAGTCACTATGGAGAAGAGTATAGATTTTTTTTTTTTTTTGAGATAGAGTCTCACTCTGTCACCAAGGCTGGAGTGCAGTGGCATGATCTCAGCTCACTGCAAGCTCCACCTCCTGGGTTCACGCCATTCTCCTGCCTTAGCCTCCCAAGTAGCTGGGACTACAGGCACCCACCACCATGCCCAGCTAATTTTTTGTATTTTTGGTAGAGATGGGGTTTCACTGTATTAGCCAGGATGGTCTTAATCTCCTGACGTTGTGATCCACCCATCTCAGCCTCCCAAAGCGTTCAGCTTACAGGCATGAGCCACCACGCCCTGCGGATGTTTCTTAAAAATACAGAGAGGTGTACCAAGATGGCAAATAGAAGTCTCCACTGATCATCCTCCCTGCAGTGACACCAAATTTAACAATTATCTACACACAAAAAAAATATAAGAACCAGAAATCAGGTGAATGATCATAGTACCTGGTTTTAAGTTGAAAGAGGCACTGAAGAAGGTAGAAAAAAAAAGTCTTGAATTGCTGAGACCACCTCTCCCCCATCTCCCAGCACCTGCCACGGAGAATGAGTCCACTTGCAGGAGGGGGAGGGCAGCAGTTGTGGAACTTTGCATTGGAACTCAGTGCTGCCAACAGTGGGCAAAACTCAGCTGGCTCCCGTGGAAAGAGCATTCAGACCAGCGCTAGCCAAAGAGGAAATCTTTCATCCCAGTGGTTGGAAATTGAGTTCCCACAAGCCTCACCACTGTAGGCTAAAGTGCTCTGGCGTCCTAAATAAACTTGAAAAGCAGTCTAGACCACAAGGACTGCAATGTATAGGCAACTCCTAGTGCTTTGCTGGGCTCCGAACCAGTGGACTTGGGGGGCATACCACCTAGTGAGACACCAGCCAGAGTGGCCAAGGGAGTGCCTGCATCAGCCTTCCCTCAACCTGAGGCAGCAAAGCTTGCAGCTCTGAAAGAACCCCTTCCTTCCACTTGAGGAGAGGAGAGGGAAACGTGCAGAGGACTTTATCTTAAAGCTTAAATACCAGTTCAGCCACAGTAGTATAGGGTACCGGGCATAGTCTTGAGACCCCCATTTCAGGCTCTAGCTCCCAGATAACATTTCTAGACACACCCTGGGCCAGAAGGGAACCCACTCTGTTGACAGGAAGGACCCAGTCTTGGCAGGATTCATCACTTGCTTACTACAGAGCCTTTGGGCCCTGAATAATTAGCAGTGGTAACTAGGTAATACATGCCAGAGGTCTTAAGTGAGATTCTGAGACATGCTGGCTTCAAGTATGACCTAGTGTATTTACAGCTGTGGTGGCTACAAGGCAAGACTTCTGCTTGGAAAAAGCAGAGGGAAGAATAAAGCGGATTTTGTTTTGCTGCTTAGGTGCCAGCTCAGCCACAGTGGGGAAGACCACCAAGAGGGCTTTTGGGGTCCACGATTTCAGGCCTTGGCTCTTAGATGGTATTTGTCGACCTATGGTATTTGGCTCTTAGATGGTATCTCTCAAATAATCAGATTTATTGTTTATAATCAGATTTCTCAGATACCATCTAAGGATGAGAAATATTTGAAGGGTAAGTCCCAGATTTGAGAGCATTCACCACAAGCTGACTGAAGAGCCCTTGGGCCTTAAGTGAACATTGGCAGTACCCTGGCAGTACTCCCTGTGGGCCTGTGGTGGTGGACTTGGGGAGAGACTCCTCTGCCTGGGGAAAGGGGAAGGAAGAGTGGGAAGGACTTTGTCTTGTGGTTTGGGTGCCAGCTTAACCATAGTAGGATAAAGCATGAGGTAGATTTCTAAGGTTTCTGGATCCAAATCCTGCTCCTGGATAGCATCTCTGGACCCACCTAGGGTCTGGGGCAACTCACAACCCTGAAGGCAAGAACAAAAGACTGACTGGCTTCACAAACTGCTGATTGTAGAGCCCTAGGGCTTGCGTGAGAACATAAATGGTAGCCCTGTAGTGGTAACAGTGAGCCTTGGCCAATACCCAGTGCTATGCTTGTTTCAGACCTAACCCAGCACAGTCCCAGTAGTGATGGTCACAGGGCTGCTTGTGTCACCACTCCTCCAGCTCCAGGCATTTCAGCCTAGAGAGAGGGAGAGACTTCATTTGTTTGGGAGAAAATAAGGGAAGAGAACAAGAATATCTACATGCTAATGCACAGAATTCTTCCAGACCTTATCCAAGACCATCAAGGTGGTACCTCTGTGAATCTCGAAGAACCACGTTACTGAACTTGGGATGCCCCCAGATGCAGATATCTCTGCGGTGGCCAAAAACAGATCACAGCACAAAGCTCCCTTCAAATACCTGCAAAGTCTTTCCCAGTAGGATGGGTACAAACAAGCCCAGACTGTGAACACTACAGTATCTAACTCTTCAGTGTCCACACACTGGTGAACATTCACAAGCATCAAGACCATTCAGAAAAACATGACCTCACCAAACAAACTAAATAAGTTACCAGGGACCAATCCTGGAGAGACAGAGATATGTGACCTTTCAAAAAGAGAATTCAGAATTGCCCTTTTGAGAAAGCTCAGATAAATTCAAGGAAACACAGAGAAGGAATTCAGAATCCTATGCAATAAATTTAACAGAGATTGAATAATTTTTAAAAAGCAAATTCTGGAGTTAAAAAATGCAATTAATACACTGAAGAATGCATCAGAGTCTCTTACTAGCAGAGCTGATCAAAAAGAATTAGTGATCCTGAAACAGGTTATTTGAACATACACAGTCAGAGGGAGACAAAAAAATAACAACAAAAAAAAATGAAGCACACCTATAAGATCTAGAAAATAGCCCCCAAAAGCCAAATCTAAGAGCTATTGGCCTTAAAGAGGAGGTGGAGAGATAGGAATAGAAAGTTTATTCAAAGAGATAATAACAGAGAACTTCCAAAACCTAGAGAAAGATATAAATATCTAAGTACAAGAAAGTTACAGAAAACCAAGCAGATTCAACCCAAAGAAGACTACCTCAAGGCATTTATAATCAAATCCCTATCTGAGGACCTTGATACACCCCTATCTCTTGCCCTATACAAAAAGGTCAAGGATAAAGAAAGATCCTAAAAGCAGCAAGATAAAACAAGCAAATAACATACAACGGACCTCCAGTACATCTGGCAGCAGACTTTTCAGTGGGAACCTTGCAGGCCAGGAGAGAGTGTCATGACCTATCTGAAGTGCTGAAGGGAAAAATCTGTTACCCTAGAATAGTATACCCAATGAAAATATCTTTCAAACAAGAAGGAAATAAAAAGATTTTCACAGACAAGTGAAAGCTTAGGGATTTCATTAACATCAGACTTGGCATACAAGAAATGCTAAACAGAGTTCTTCAATCTGAAAGAAAAGGCTGTT
This sequence comes from Macaca mulatta, assembly GCF_049350105.2. NCBI lineage: Eukaryota > Metazoa > Chordata > Mammalia > Primates > Cercopithecidae > Macaca > Macaca mulatta. The sequence goes on along the minus strand of NC_133412.1, from coordinate 33,424,225 downwards.
GAGCAATAAGACATCATCTAGAGGTACAAAACTCAGTGGTAATAGTATATACACAGAAAAAAACACAGAATATTATAACACTGTAATTGTGGTGTGTAAACTACTCATAGTAGGAAAACTAATAGATGAACCAATCAAAAATAACTACACAACTTTTCAAGTCATAGTACAATAAAATATAAATAGAAACAACAACAAGTTTTTAAATGGGGAGACAATATTTGAGTATAAAGGTTTTATTAGTACTCTTTTGGCATGTTTATGCAATCCAATAATTTGTCATCAGTTTAATACGTTGTAAGATATTATCTGCAAGCCTCATGGTAACCTCAAATCTAAAAACATACAACAGATATACAGAAAAATAAAAAGTGGGAAATGAAAAGGCATTTCATAAAATTCAACATCCCTTCATGATAAAAACCCTCAAAAAACGGCATAGAATGAACAGACCTTAACATAATAAAAGACATATATGACAGACCCACAGCTAGTATCATACTGAAAGAGGAAAAACTGAAAGCCTTTCCTCTAAGATCTGGAACATGCCCACTTTCACCACTGTTATTCAAATAGTGCTAGAAGTGCTAGCTAGAGCAATCAGACAAGAAAAAGAAACAGACGGCATCCAGACTGGAAAGGAAGGGTCAAATTATCCCTATTTATAGATGATATGATTTTATATTGGAAAAAACTAAAGCCTCCACCAAAAAACTGTTAGAATGGATAAATTCAGTAAAGTTGCAGCATACAATATCAACATACAAAAATCAGTAGCATTCTTACCTGCCAACTGTGAACAATCTGAAAAAGAAATCAAGAAAGTAATCCCATTTACAATAGCTACAAATAAAATTAAATACCTAAGAATTGACTTAACCGAAGAAGTGAAAGATGTCTACAATGAAAATTATAAAACATAGATGAAAGAAATTGAAGGGGACACAGAATGTAAAGGTGTTCCATGTTCATGGATTGAAAGAATCATTATTAAAATAGTTATACTACTACCCAAAGCAATCTACAGATTGAATGAAATCTGTATCAAAATACCAATGATATTCTGCACAGAAATATAGAAAAAACTATCCCAAATTTATATTAAAAAGACCCAGAATAGCCAGAGGTATCCTAAGCAAAAAGAACAAAACTGGAGTAATCACATTATCTTCAGATTATACTATAGAGCTGTAGTAACCAAAACAGCATGGTACTGGCATAAAAACAGACACATAGACCAATAGAACAGAATAGAGAACCCAGAAACAAATTCATACATCTACAGTGAACTGTTTTTTGTGGGGTTTTTTGTTTCTTTGTTTTTTTGGAGATGCAGTCTCACTCTGTCACCCAGGCTGGAGTGCAATGGTGCAATCTCAGTTCATCGCAGCCTCTGCCTCCTTGGTTCAGGCAATTATCCTGTCTCAGCCCCCCAAGTAGCTGGAACTATAGGCCCGCACCTCCATGCCTGACTAAATTTTTTTTTTTTTGTATTTTTAGTAGAGATAAGGTTTCACCATGTTGGCCAGGCTGGTCTTGGACTCCTGACCTCATTTGACCCACCAGCCTCAGCCTCCCAAAGTGCTGAGATTACAGGTGTGAGCCACCGCACCCAGCCAGTGAACTCATTTTCAACAAAGATGCCACAAGCATACATTGGGGAAATGTATGGTCTCTTCAATAAATGGGAAAACTGGATATCCTTATGTAGAAAAATGAAACTAGACCCCTATCTCTTGCCCTATACAAAAATCATATCAAAGTGGATTGAAGACTTAAATCTAAGACCTCAAACTATGAAACTACTGTAAGAAAACACTAGGGAAACTCCAGGACATTGCACTGTGCAAAACTTCTTGAGCAATACCCTACAAGCACAGGCAACCAAAACAGAAGTGGACAAATGGGATCACAGGCAGTTAAAAAGCTGCACAGCAAAGAAAGCAGTTAACAAAGTAAAGAGATAACCCACAGAATGAGAGAAATTATTTGCAAACTCTCCATCTGACAAGTGATTAATAACCAGAATATAGAAGGAGCTCAAACAACTCTACAGAAAAAAAAAATCTAATAATTTGATTTAAAATGGGCAAAAGACCTATATAGACATTTCTCAGAAGACATACAGATGGCAAAAAGGCATGTGAAAAGGTACTCAACATCATTGTTCATTAGAGAAATACAAATCAAAACAACAATATATAATCTCACCCCAGTTCAAATGACTTTTATCAAAAAGACAGACAGTAACAAATGATGGCAAGGATGTGGAGGAAGGGAAACCTTCATACACTGTTGGTGGGAATATAAGTTAGTAAAGCTACTGTAGAGAATATTTTGGAGGTTCTTCAATAAACTAAAAATAGAGCTACCATAGGATCTAGCAATCCCACTGCTAGGTATATACCCAAAAGAAAGGAAATCTGGATATCAAAGAGATATCTGCACACCCATGTTTAGCGCATGGGATAACCGAGATTTGGAAGCAACCTAAGTGTCCATCAACAGATGAATGGATAAACAGAATGTAGCACATATGCAAGATGGAGTACTATTCAGGCATAAAAACAGAATGACATCATATCATTTGCAGTCACGTGGATGGAACTGGAGGTCACTATGTTGAGTGAAATAAACCATTTACAGGAAGACAAACATATGTTCTCACTTATTTGTTGGAGCTGAAAATTAAAATAATCGAACTCATGGAGATAGAGTAGAATGATGGTTACCAGAGGTTTGGAAGGGTAGTAGGGGCATGGTAGTGAAGTAAGATGGTTGGTGGATACAAAAACATAGTTAGACGGAATGAATAAGATCTAGTATTTGATAGTACAACAGGGAGACAATAGTCGAGAATAATTGTACATTTTAAAATAATGAAAAGAGCCCAAATTGACTACGTAATTGAAAGTAAAGCACTCCTCAGCAAATGTAAAAAAAGAGAAATTACAACAAACTGTCTCTCAGACCACAGTGCAATCAAACTAGAACTCAGGATTAAGAAACTCACTCAAAACTGCTCAACTACATGGAAACTGAACAACCTGATCCTGAATGACTATTGGGTATATAAAGAAATGAAGGCAGAAATAAAGATGTTCTTTGAAACCAATGAGAACAAAGACACAACATACCACAATCTCTGGGACACATTTAAAGCAGTGTGTAGAGGGAAATTTATAGCACTAAATGCCCACAAGAGAAAGCAGGAAAGATCTAAAGTTGACACCCTAACATCACAATTAAAAGAACTAGAGAATCAAGAGTAAACACATTCAAAAGCTAGCAGAAGGCAAGAAGTAACTAAGATCAGAGCAGAATTGAAGGAGATAGAGCCACAAAAAACCCTTCAAAAAAATCAGTGAATCCAGGAGCTCGTTTTTTGAAAAGATGAACAAAATTGATAGACCACCAGCAAGACTAATAAAGAAGAAAAGAGAGAAGAATCAAATAGACACAATAAAAAATGACAAAGAGGCTATCACCACTGATTCCACAGAAATACAGTTGGCCTCCATGAAGAGACCAATAATGGACTCTGAAATCAGGCAATAATTAATAGCCTACCAACCAAAAAGAGTCCAGGACCAGACGGATTCACAGCCAAATTCTACAAGAGGTACAAGGAGGAACTGGTACCATTCCTTCTGAAACTATTCCAATCATTAGAAAAAGAGGGAATCCTCCCTAACTCATTTTATGAGGCCAGCATCATCCTGATACCAAAGCCTGGCAGAGACACAACAAAAAAAGGGAATTTTAGACCAATATCCCTGATGAACATCAATGTAAAAATTCTCAATAAAATACTGGCAAACCAAATACAGCAGCACATCAAAAAGCTTATCCACCATGATCAAGTGGGCTTCATCCCTGGGATGCAAGGCTGGTTCAACATATGCAAATCAATAAACAGAATCCAGCATATAAACAGAACCAAAGACAAAAACCACATGATTATCTCAATAGATGCAGAAAAGGCCTTTGACAAAATTCAACAGACCTTCATGCTAAAAACTCTCAATAAATTAGGTATTAATGGGACGTATCTCAAAATAATAAGAGCTATTTTTGACAAACCCACAGCCAATATCATACCGAATGGGCAAAACCTGGAAGCATTCCCTTTGAAAACTGGCACAAGACAGGGATGCCCTCTCTCACCACTCCTATTCAACATAGTGTTGGAAGTTCTGGCCAGGGCAATCAGTCAGGAGAAAGAAATAAAGGATACTCAATTAGGAAAAGAGGAAGTCAAATTGTCCCTGTTTGCAGATGACATGATTATATATTTAGAAAACCCCATTGTCTCAGCCCCACATCTCCTTAAGCTGATAAGCAACTTCAGCAAAGTCTCAGAATAAAAAATCAGTGTGCAAAAATCACAAGCATTCTTATACACCAATAACAGACAGAGAGCCAAATCATGAATGAACTCCCATTCATAATGGCTTCAAAGAGAATAAAATACCTAGGAATCCAACTTACAAGGGATGTGAAGGACCTTTTCAAGGAGAACTGCAAACCGCTGCTCAACAAAATAAAAGAGGACACAAACAAATGGAAGAACACTCTATGCTCATGGATAGGAAGAATCAATATCGTGAAAATGGCCATACTGCCCAAGGTAATTTATAGATTCAATGCCATCCCCATCAAGCTACCAATGGCTTTCTTCACAGAATTGGAAAAAACTACTTTAAAGTTCATATGGAACCAAAAAAGAGCCCACATTGCCAAGTCAATCCTAAGCCAAAAGAACAAAGCTGGAGGCATCATACTACCTGACTTCAAACTATACTACAAGCTACAGTAACCAAAACAGCATGGTACTAGTACCAAAACAGAGATATAGACCAATAGAACAGAACAGAGTCCTCAGAAACAATACCACACATCTACAACCATCTGATCTTTGGCAAACCTGACAAAAACAAGAAATGGGGAAAGGATTCCCTATTTAATAAATGGTGCTGGAAAACTGGCTAGCCATATGTAGAAAGCTGAAACTGGATCTCTTCCTTACACCTTATACAAAAATTAATTCAAGATGGATTAGAGACTTAAATGTTAGACCTAAAACCATAAAAACCCTAGAATATAAACTAGGCAGTACCATTCAGGACATAGGCATGGGCAAGGACTTCATGTCTAAAACACCAAACCAATGACAATAAAAGCCAAAATTGACAAATGGGATCTAATTAAACTAAAGAGCTTCTGCACAGCAAAAGAAACTACCATCAGAGTGAACAGGCAACCTACAGAATGGGAGAAAATTTTTGCAATCTATTCATCTGACAAGGGCTAATATCCAGAATCCACAAAGAACTCAAAACAAATTTACAAGAAAAAAAAACCATCAAAAAGTGGCCAAAGGATATGAACAGACATTTCTCAAAAGAAGACATTTATGCAGCCAACAGATACATGAAAAAATGCGCATCATCACTGGCCATCAGAGAAATGCAAATCAAAACCACAATGAGATACCATCTCACCCCAGTTAGAATGGCGATCATTAGAAAGTCAGGAAACAACAGGTGCTGGAGAAGATATGGAGAAATAGGAACACTTTTACACTGTTGGTGGGACTGTAAACTAGTTCAACCATTGTGGAAGACAGTGTGGCGATTCCTCAAGCATCTAGAACTAGAAATACCATTTGACCCAGCCATCCCATTACTGGGTATATACCCAAAGGATTATAAATCATGCTGCTATAAAGACACATGCACACATGTTTATTGCAGCACTATTTACAATAGCAAAGACTTGGAACCAACCCATATGTCCATCAGTGATAGACTGGATTAAGAAAATGTGACACATATACATCATGGAATACTATGCAGCCATAAAAAACGATGAGTTCATGTCCTTTGTAGGGACATGGACGAAGCTGGAAACAATCATTCTCAGCAAACTGTCTCAAGGACAAAAAAACAAACACCACATGTTCTCACTCATAGGTGGGAATTGAACAGTAGGAACACTTGGACACAGGAAGGATTACATCACACACCGGGGCCCGTTGTGGGGTAGGGGGAGGGGGGAGGGATAGCATTAGGAGATATACCTAATATAAATGATGAGTTAATGGGTGCAGCACACCAACATGGCACATGTATACATATGTAACAAACGTGCACATTGTGCACATGTACCCTAGAACTTAAAGTATAATAATAAAAAAAAAGAAGAGTATAATTGGATTGTTTGTAACACAAAGAATAAATGCTCAAGGTGATGGATACCCCATTTACCTTGATATGGTTATTACACATTTTATGCCTATATCATAGAATCCCATTTACCCCATATATATATATGTATATACCTAATATATGCTCACAAGAATTTTTTGAAAGAAAGGAAAGAAACAAATAAACAAACATACTATCCTATGATCCAGCAGTCCTGCTACTGAGCATTTAGCCAAAGGAAAGAAATCTGTATATCAAAGAGACATCTAACACCCCCATGGTTTACTGCAACACTATTCATTATACCCAAGATAAAGAGTCAACCTAGGTGTCCAACAGATGAATGAATAAAGAAAATGTATATATACACAATGGAATACTGTTTGGCCAGTAAAAATAAAATCCTGTCACTTGCAGCAACATGAATGGATCTGGAGGTCATTATGTTAAGTAAAATAAACTGGAAACAGAAAGTTAAATACTGCACACTCTCACTCATTTGTGGATTAAAGTTCATTTCATAGAAGTAAAAGGTAGAACAGAAGATACTAGATGCTGGGAAAGGGGATGGGGATAGGAAGAGAGTGGTTAAGATACAAAATTAGAGCTAGATAGGAGGAATAAATTGTATAGCACTGAAAGATGACTATGCTTAACAGTAGTGTATACTTTCAAGTAGTGCAGAGGATATTGAATGTTCCCAACACAAATAAATGATAAAGGTTTAAGATGTTAGATATGCTAATTACCCTGATCTGTTCACTGTACATAAGTCTACACTTTAGCTTTTTTGAAATTCTTAGTTTCAAAACCACATGCTGCTCTTCTCAGTTTTTGTTCATATTCTTTCCTCTGCATGAAATAGACCTGCCTCACCCTCCACCCACCCTAACACCCATATGATTAAATCTACTTGTTCTCTAAGGCCCAGTTTAAATCTCCTTTCTCCATATAATATTAGACTCTTAGTTCTAGCTCAGGCATGGCATTTTATTTACAGTATTCTCATACACACAGAAAAATATACAGATAAGTTTACAGCTTGACAAATCTTTACAAAATGAATACCCTCATTATTACCAGCATCCAGATTCAGAAACCAAACATTGCCATAATCCTGCCTGATACCCTTTTACATTCAACTCTTTACCAGCACCTCTGTCTTGTCAAGGGTAACTTCTGCCCTGGCTTCTAACGCCACAGGCTAGCTTTGCTTGTTTTTGAACATTACATGAATGAAATTATACAATATACTGTATTTCTTATCTGACTTTTTTACTCAGTATTTGTACAGTTTGTACAACTGTACAATGTTTGTACAAATTATGCATTTCAGTTCATTCACACTGCTATTTAGTATTCCACTTGTGAATATACACCATAATTTCTTAGCTCATGCTACTGTGTACAGATATTATCCTTTTTTCCATTGTAGTTTTAACTTGCACTTCCCTGATGACTAATAAAGTTGAGTGCCTTTCTTATATGTTCTTGGGCCAGTTGGGTATCATTTTCTGTGGAGAACCTATTTAAGTTTCTGTCCTTTTTTCTCACCTCTTCTATACATTCATTAATGGTAGGTAACTACATCTCACTCATTTTCTCCTAACACAGATTCTATAAGAATGTCATACTGTTTACATTACAGCTGTATGTATTGATTAAGATATTATGCAGGAAATTAAAATTGAGAGCTGATCATTGTTCTTCAGAAGGAACTTTTGAAAATGTTGTAGTGCAGCCAGTCAACAAGTATGTATTGAGTACTCATTCTACTTGAAATGCTACTTGAGTCATCAGTAAAGAACCACTTATTTAACTACAAACCATCTTTACCTCTCTCTTCCTTAGTTTTCTCATCTACAAAATGGTATGATTACATCAGATGACACTAGGGTCTCTTGGCTTTCTTGTTTTCATGTATGCAACCTTGTGAAAATTTTAATTTATCCTTTTACTAACATGATTTCAGAAATGTTCCCAACTATTGAAGGACTAAGTGTAGTAAAATTGGATCTGGATGGAAATTCAAAGAGAGATGGTTGCTCGGGAATTTACTGGGTCAAGGCCCCTTCTTTCAATGTTTGTTAATTCTTAATCTATAGGTAGTTACTGTTGATAATCATAAATCTGAACATTTTATATGCAGTTAATTTTTTATTTTTTTATTTTTTTGAGATGGAGTCTCACTCTGTCGGCCCAGGCTGGAGTGCAGTGGCGCGATCTCAGCTCACTGCAAGCTCTGCCTCCCAGGTTCACACCATTCTCCTGCCTCAGCCTCCTGAGTAGCTGGGACTACAGGCACCCACCACCATGCCCGGCTGTTTTTTTATATTTTTAGTAGAGACGAGGTTTCACCATGTTAGCCAGGATGGTCTCGATCTCCTGACCTCATGATCCGCCCACCTCAGCCTCCCAAAGTGCTGGGATTACAGGAGTGAGCCACCGCGCCCGGCCTATATGCAGTTAATTTAAAACAAAGGAGATCTCAGGCAATCCAAAAACGAAAGTATATATACAAAGAGAGCTCATACTATATGTAGAGTATGATCAGTATATTTATCACATATATATATGTGTGTATGTCTTTGCTTTTAAAATAATCCAAATTCATCAAAAGAATAGTCATTTTTTAAAAGCCTGAATACACTAAGCAGACAATCCCAGTTTCCCCCTCCACCACACACGTGTCAACTCTAAATCGTTCCATGTGTGTGGATTTCTGTACTGTGGATATTTCATATAAATGGAATCATACAATAAAAAAAGAATAGCCATTTTAGCTGGGCGCAGTGGCTCACCCCTGTAATCCCAGCACTTTGGGAGGCTGAGGTAGGCAGATCAGCTGAAGTCAGGAGTTGGAGACCAGCCTGGCCAACATGGCAAATCCCTGTCTCCTGTAAAAATACAAAAAATTAGCTGGGGCGTGGTGGCATGCGCTTGTAATCCCAGCTACTTGGGAGGCTGAGGCAGGAGAATTGCTTGAACACAGAGAGGCGGGGGTTGCAGTGAGCCAAAATCATGCCATTACACTCAAGGCTGAGCAACAGAGCGAGACTCTGTCTCAAAAATAAAATAAAAATAAAAAAAGAATAGTCATTTTAAATGGCTTCTTCATAGGCCATGAGAACTCAAGACTTTAAGGTTTACTTTTTACTGTGATTAAGTAAAGACACAAATTTCTTTTTAAAATCTTAAGGATTTATTTATCAGATGACTTCATAAACCATGGGATTTTTATTAGTAATTTTTAAACTTCAGGTTAAGATTCTTAACCTGTGAATCATGATTCACCATGACTGAATCTTTTTTATAGGATTGTTAGCCAAAATGATGGAAAGGTAAGGCAAGTCCTAGTTAAGGAGGTCATACATGATAGTTTTTTATATGTACATAATTTAACTCTTCTTTAGTTTTGACTTCAAGCAAAGTAATCTTTCAGATATATTGTTCATTGTGTAGTTTCCACAAAAAAGGCATTATCAGTGAGTTTCAAAGGTGGTATATTAGTATGATCCTAGTCTAAGATCAGCTTACTAGTACTACTATCATTGTTCTGCATACTATATCGTTGTTCTGCCCAAAACATAGAACAATATGAAAAGGATAAATTTCTTTTTTTTTTTTTTTTTTTTTCTGGAGACAGAGTCTCTCTGTTGCCTAGGCTGGAGTGCAGGCATGATCTCTGATCACTACAACCTCTACCACCTGGGTTAAAGCAATTCTCCTGCCTCAGCCTCCCAAGTAACTGGGATTACACACGCCCGCCACCATGCCCAGCTAATTTTTTTTTTCTGTATTTTTAGTAGAGACAGGGTTTCACCATGTTGCCCAGGCTGGTCCTGAACTCAAGCTCAGGCAGTCACCTACCTCAGCCTCCCAAAGTGCTAGGATTACATGTGTGAGCCACCACACCCAACTGAAAAAGACCAATTTCTTTATGGTTAGGGTCAGGCACTTTTGAAGAGTTTTCTCTCCAGAGTCTTCAGATCTATTTACTCCTTAAAAATAAGAGAAGATTACAACAACTTTTCCCCTTTCTAAGGCTCAAGATAATTAGGTATTTGACCATATGACTTTTACCTCATTTGTCTTGCAAATGTTTTGATTAACACTTTTAAGCAATGTAATTCTACCATGTCTTTGGGACCTCCCAAAATTCCCATATCCTTTATTACCATTTATAATACTTGGATACTAAGACTCACTAAAATAACATTATGGGTCTAGGTAAGTCTTAAGAGTCCTTTTAATAGAAAATTGATAATTCTTAATATATTATTTTTATAAATATTAGGAAAAAATTTTAATGATGTAATTTTGGTTACAATACAAGCATTCAGTTTGCTTTTTTTTTTTTTTTTTTTAATTTTATTTTACTCTACTTTCCGGGATACATGTGCAGAACGTGCAGGTTTGTTACATAGGTAAACATGTGCCATGGTGGTTTGCTGCACCTATCAACCTGTCACCTAGGTATTAAGCCCCGCATGCATTAGCTATTTGTCCTAATGCTCTTCCCTCCCTCGCCGCACCCCCACCAGGCCCCGATGTTTGTTGTTCCCCTCCCTGTGTCCATGTGTTCTCGTTGTTCAGCTCCCACTTACTAGTAAGAACATGCAGTGTTTGGTTTTCTGTTCCTGCATTACTTTGCTGAGGATGATGGCTTCCAGCTTCATCCATGCCCCTGCAAAGGACATGATCTCATTCCTTTTAATGGCTGCATAGTATTCCATGGTGTATATGTACCACATTTTCTTTATCCAGTCTATCATTGATGAGCATTTGGGTTGGTTCTATGTCTTTGCTATTGTGAATAGTGCTGTAGTAAACATACATGTGCATGTGTCTTTATAATAGAATGATTTATATTCCTTTGGGTATATACCCAGTAATGGAATTGCTGAGTCAAATGGTATTTCTGGTTGTAGATCCTTGAGGAAGCTCCACACTGTCTTCCACAATGGTTGAACTAATTTACATTCCCACCAATAGTGTAAAAGTGTTCCTATTCCTCCACATCCTTGCCAGCATCTGTTGTTTCTTGACTTTTTAATAATTGCCATTCTGACCAGTATAAGATGGTATCTCATTGTGGTTTTGATTTTCTTTTCTCTAATGATCAGTGAAGTTGAGATTTTTTTCATATTTTTGTTGGTTGCATAAATGTCTTCTTTTGAGAAGTGTCTGTTATGTCCTTTGCCCACTTTTTGTTGGGGTTGTTTTTATCTTGTAAATTTAAGTTCCATGTAAATTCTGGATCTTAGACCTTTGTCCGATAGGTAGATTGCAAAAATTTTCTCTCATTCTGTAGGTTGTCTGTGCGCTGTGATGATAGTTTCTTTTGATGTGCAGAAGCTCTTTAATTAGATCCTATTTGTCAATTTTAGCTTTTGTTGGAATTGCTTGTGGCAGTTTCTTCATAAAATCTTCTCCCATGCCTATGTCCTGAATGGTATTGCCTAGATTTTCTTCTAGGGTTTTTATGGTTTTGGGTTTTACATTTAAGTCTTTAGTCCATCTTGAGTAAATTTGTGTATAAGGTGTAAGAAAGGGGTCCAGTTTCAGTTGTCTGCATATGGCTAGCCAGTTTTCGCAGCCCCATTTCTTAAATAGGGAAATCTTTTCCCATTGCCTTTTTTTTTTTTTTCTTTTGGTCAGGTTTGCCCAAGATCAAATGATTGTAGATGTGTAGTCTTATTTCTGAGGTCACTATTCTGTTCCATTGATGTGTGTTGTTTTGGTACCAGTACCATGCTGTTTTGGTTACTGTAGCCTTTTAGTATAGTTTGAAGTCAGGTAGCATGATGCCTCCAGCTTTGTTCTTTTTGCTTAGGATTGTCTTGGCTATGTGGGCTCTTTTTTGGTTCCATATGAAATTTAAAGTAGTTTTTTCTAATTCTTTGAAGAATGCCAGTGGTAGTTTGATGGGAATAGCATTATTTTGGGCAGTATGGCCATTTTCATGATACTGATTCTTCCTATTCATGAGGATGGAATGTTTTTTCATTTGTGTGTGTCCTCAGTTTTTCTTTGAGCAGTGGTTTGTAGTTCTTGAAGAGGTCCTTCACTTCCCTTGTTAGCTGTATTCCTAGGTATTTTATTCTCTGTAGCAATTGTGAATGGGAGTTCATTCATGATTTGGCTCTCTGTCTATTATTGATGTATAGGAATGCTTGTGATTTTTGCACATTGATTTTATATCCTGAGACTTTGCTGAAGTCGCTTATCAGCTTAAAGAGTTTTTGGGCTGAGACGATGGGGTTTTCTAAATATAGGATCATGTCGTCTGCAAAGAGAGACAATTTGACTTTGTCTCTTCCTGTTTGAATATCCTTTCTTTCTCTTGCCTGATTGCCCTGGCCAGAACTTCCAGTACCGTGTTGAATAGGAGTGGTAAAAGTACATTCTTGTTTTGTGCCGGTTTTCAAAGGGAATGCTTCCAGCATTTGCCCATTCAGTGTGATTTTGGCTGTGTTTGTCATAAATAACTCTTATTATTTTGAGGTATGTTGCAGCAGTACCTAGTTTATTTAGAGTTTCTAACATAAAGGGATATTGAATTTTTTCAAAGGCCTTTTCTGCATCTATTGAGAGAGTCTTGTGGTTTTTGTCATTGGTTCTGTTTATGTGATAGATGACATTTATTGATTTGTGTACGTTGAACCAACCTTGCTTCCTAGGGATGAAGCTGACTTGATGGTGATGGATAAGCTTTTTGATGTGCTGCTGGATTCAGTTTACCAGTATTTTACTGAGGATTTTTGCATTGATGTTCATCAGGGATATTGGCCTGAAGTTTTTTTGTTGTGTCTCTGCCAGGCTTTGGTATCAGGATGATGCTGGCCTCATAAAATGAGTTAGGGAGGAGTCCTTCCTTTTCAATTATTTGGAATAGTTTCAGAAGGAATGGTACCAGCTCCTCTTTGTACCTCTGGTATAATTTGGCTGTGAATCCATCTGGTCCTGGACTTTTTTTGGTTGGTAGGCTATTTATTACTGCCTCAATTTCAGAACTTGTTATTGGTCTAGTCAAATATTCGACTTCTTCCTGGTTTAGTCTTCAGAGGGTGTATGTGTCCAGGAATTTATCCATTTCTTCTAGATTTTCTAGTTTATTTGTGTAGAGGTGTTTATCATATTCTCTGATGGTAGTTGTATTTCTGTGGGATCAGTGGCGATATCCCCTGTATCATTTTTATTGTTTTATTATCATTTTTTATTGTTTTATCTGTGGGATCAGTGATGATATCACCTGCATCATTTTTTATTGCTATTTGATTCTTTATTCATTCAGTATGCTTATAGTTATTAATTACAATAAAAATACCTCATCTGTTAAAGGGATTAGTGCACCTCTCTGTGCAAGTTCCTCATCTATAAAATAGGTTTAATAAAACTACCTGTCTTAAGGTTGTTGAGAGGATTAAATGATTTAACACAAAGAAAGTTCTCAAAAAATGTCAGGTATGGTTAGGTATCCCATGACTATATTTTACCACAAATCTTTTGTGATTCATTGTTTATATTTTTGTACCATTAAACAATGTTTACCTTTAACTTGTAAAATTAAATTTGTGTCATGAATGAATATTAAAGACTGAATTGTTACCATGGATTTTGAGTGATGTGTTCATAGTTATATTGAATATTAGGCTTAATTTCAGGCTTAAAAACATACTTTTTAAGGAGCAAGAGAAAACAATTATTTCATTTTTAAAATGACATTAGAATGTTAGTGATTGCGTGAACAGAACATTCTCTGTTCCTCACCCTTTTTTGAGTCTTGCATAAGTATAATCTGACACTGAGTTAAGAGTTAATTGATACCGTATCTTGCATGGTCAACCTGCAGTTAAAGTTATTAAGCAAGAAAATGAGATGTAAACTAACTAAGATCTCCACATGGCCTGGAATGACCAATGGTTTGTTATATAGCACAAAATTATGAATAAATGTTATGTAAATACTAAATTAGATTTTTAAAAGAATGATTGAATATCTGATTCTTTTAAATCAGAGAAAATCAGGGGAAAGGTGTCCTATTGAAATTCTTTTTCTTTAAAAATTATAACCACTGAAAATTGGATAGGCCACCTCACAATAAAGAGTCCTCCCCATCAAAGAAGTGTTAGTGTTGAGGTAACCCATCATTTAGGAGTATGACCATTTCTACATCTGGCAGGAAGTTGAACTATACAACTTCTGATTTATTTTTTCAATTCTAACATTTCACAAAATTAAAGAAATTGAGAATCTATTCTAGATATTGTTCTTGTTTTTACATTGATGCCCTCTTCATTTTCTGTTTGACATGAGTTATCAAAGCATAAAGTTTTGAATCATAGGCGGTTTTCTTCTGACATGATTCGGGAAATGATTTGAGCTATTTATATGTCTACAAAGTACTTTTATCCACCAGAGTATTTGACAATAGGTTGTTATAATTTATCCTTCCAAAAGGTAGAATAAGTATCAAAAACCAGATGGAATTGGATGATTTTGTGAAATAACCACACAATATAAATTGTATTTGAAAAACAAATTTGGCATTGGTCATCTAGATACCAAGAAAGACAAGAAACTTTTATCTGAGGGACATGAGCTCTTTTAAATTACCAGGCCCAGTGGGGGCATTAAAATGTGAAAGTAGTCATCTCTCACTCCCCTCCTTGAGCTAAGTAATCTGTCTGCTGTATGGACTTTAGACTGTCGCCACCAAGTAACCATTAAACTAACCTAACAATGCCATATGCTAGGCACCATAACTCATACCCTATAGTTCAACAATGTATAGCCAATTACTAATCAGTTATTTCTGTACACCAATGAGAATTCTTGACAAACAACTTTTGTAATTGCCCCCTCTCCTAATTTGTCCTTTTTTCTTTAAAAACATGAGCCTCTCCTTCATTCTCTGGAGCACTTCTCAGCATTTCCCAGCCTGCAGTCTTCAACCTTGACCCAAATAAACTCACTATATTAATTTTGCTCACTTTATGTCTTTAGGTCAATGATACTTAACATTACTTCTTTTGCCAACCTTTATCTTACCCCTTCTGCCAAAGTAAAAATTTTGGTTTACTCATATAATGAAAAAAAAAATCAAAATCTGAAACAGAGGGAGAATAGAATGGATATATTATCTCTCAAATGTCTCATTACACTTCCTCTCTTTATTTGATTTCAGTTTTTTAGGTCCATTTCTGCCAGTGTTGTCCTAGGAGCCAGGGCGGGTGGGGGGATGGGCAATGTTTCTTCTTTGCTGTTTTAAGTCTTTTAATGTGTTTGTTTAATGTTTATTATAGTTTTATATACAGATGGGCTTCATATGACCCATAAATCTTGTTCCTGGTGCTGAGAATACACTGGTTAATCCAATAGATATGGTCACTGCCCTGCTTGAACTTAGTGTGATGGAGAAGACAAATAAATTCACTGTTATGTAATTGTAACTCATGCGAAGAAAAGAAACAGATTACAGTGATAGGGAACATGATGAGGGTGTGGCATGAGGACACTGCTTTAGTCAGAAAAGATCCTTTCAAAAATCATAAAATTTAAGCAGAGACTTGAAAGATAAGAAAAGTAATGTTCCAGGTAGAGGAACCAACATGGGTCAAGTCCCTGAGGTGCAAAAGAGCCTCATTCTAACTTTCTTTTTGTGCCAGTATGAACCATAAACAACTAATTTAACTTGCTTCTGAAATTGTTATGATTTGATGCAGCTCATTTCCATTGTCAGCACCCAAAAGTAGTTACCTCTTCACTTTGTACATTCAACCTTGCAAGACCCCCTGAGCCTTCAAAGTATCAAATTTAGTCTCAATTTAAATATGAGGCTGCTAATACTTCCTGTATAGGAAACTTTCAGTACACATTAGTTCCCTTTCTTCTCGTAGCATTGTTGGTGATGTGTTTGCTGGGCTACTCCTTCCCGTCTAACCCCCAGGGGTATGGAGGATTTGCTGTGGGAATAGGGAAGCAACAAACAAGAGAAATACCATTGTCTCCAGACCTACCCCTTTTCTTTCCGTATTAAGGCTCCCAAGGGTCTCTGCCTCCTCTTGAGTCTCTCCCAACTTAACTTCTTGAGCTCAGGTCAGTTTAGGGATGTTATCAGGACATTCAGCAATCTACAAAAAGACCCAAGTCCTCGTTTCCATTACACCCTGCCCACCATGTGTTCCAGTTGTTTTCATTTCTTTTCTGCATGACTTCATCAAGAAGCTGTCCTGGTTGATGCTAAACGAGAGGTGAGGCGGGGACAAAGAGAATTACTCTGGCTTCCTCTTCATTCGTATTTCCCAGGTAGTGGTTCTCCCAAAGGCCTTGGTGGCCAGAATGAGGTGTGGCCTTGGTCTGCTGCTGAACTGGTAGAGGATTGACATTTTACCTCTGATTGGCAGCTCTAGAGAAAAACAGAACACCTGATTCCAGTAGTAGTTAAGACTTGGTGTGTCTCCTGATCCCACTTGAAGTTACTGTCTTACAAAGTAACTTTTTTCCTGGCAATACTAGGGATAGTGGGGGTGGAAGGAGGAGAACACTAGGACCTTTGGAACCTCTCCCTGTGCCTGTTTTTTCTCTTATCAGTAAAATGAGAGTGTTGGTGTATTCGTAGGGTCCCTTTTAGTTCAAACATATCACATTTCTAAATTTTAAACCATCTAGTAGTATTATCTCTGTCTGATGTGCATGATGTGTATATTGGAAATTATCCCAGTATGTGAGCCTGAAACGTATGTGGAACCTTACAGTCCTACTGGCTGAGCTGGATATATTCATTTATGAGCGCTGGTTGGGATTGTAATTCAAAAACTTTGTACCAACATTATATCTTCCTGCAAGATTTGTGAATGTTATTGAAAGTAGGACTGTATACCCTGAGGGTGAAGCCAGCTAACTAAACCTGAGTTAACATGCATCACCAAAGAGTGATGATCACGGATGTTGTGGTAAATGACTTGAAAGATCCTTTGCCTCACTTTGTCAAAAGGATCAAATTGTATTGAAATAGCACCCCGCAATATAATTCTGAATTCTGTCACTCTAAATTGGTCCTTCCTTCTTTTGCAGGAGCTATTGTGACAATCTTGGTTACCATCCATTAAGTGCTGCTGATTTTGGAAAGATCATGAAAAACGTCTTTCCAAACATGAAGGCACGTCGTTTGGGCACAAGAGGCAAATCTAAATATCCTTTACCAGAATGGTTTTAGTAATATCTCTATGTTCTCACTTGTTATAGAACATCTGTTGTTGTAGTTCAACTGGCAACTTTATTTAGAAATAAACTTCAAATTAAACCAACTCGAAAGTATTTAGTAGAATAATTGCTAATGTAACTTTCACAGG
Source organism: Macaca mulatta (assembly GCF_049350105.2). NCBI lineage: Eukaryota > Metazoa > Chordata > Mammalia > Primates > Cercopithecidae > Macaca > Macaca mulatta. The sequence goes on along the minus strand of NC_133412.1, from coordinate 33,406,659 downwards.
TATTTATCACACTATGAGAGAAATAGCAAATAATGGTTTATTCATAGATTAGAATTGTGATAGATTTTATCTTACTCTATCAATGTAAAGTGTTCTTAATGGTCTGATCTTCTTTAACAGTAAGAAGTTTTGAGGCCTGCTATATGTTCAGCAATTATATGAACAAAAGTGGAGGAAGATGCTAGCTTATCATCTTTTCTTCCTTTAATTTATAAACATAGGGGATCTCCTTGGCAAAAAAAAAAAAAAAAAAACTTATGGAACTTTAACAGAAACACTAATCTTTCAGTACAAATATTTTTCAGCCATCCATTTAAAGCCTGTGTTAAAATTAAAGCCAGAGTATAGAAAAGGTCCTTCTTGTGATGGAGAAATACTTAGGAGCCAACAGAAGTAAGGACATTAAAATTAAGAATTCATTATAGTTATTTCTCCTTTTAGAAGAAGATTGTAAAATAGAGGATCTCTGTATCATATTAGGATTACATCCATTTTCTCCCTCCTTAGCTCTTGTCCTTTTTTCAGAGCATAAAATGGAGGGGAGGAGATGAGAGAGGAAGGGGAAGGGAAGAAACTTACTTTTCTAAAATGGTTCCAGGTATTCTCTAACCACTTGTTGCGTGATATATTCTTGCTTCCCAAATGCAAACAAAAATGTTTTGATGTGTCCTTGGCATGTTACAGGTGATAATCCTGTATGTTTCAGTGGAAAAAGAGAAACGAAAAGGTTAAAGCCCTTGTGACACTATTAAGAGTTGTTTTTGTCCCAGTGCCCTGGGCTAAAGTTTCCCTTCCCTGTGCCAGGTTTCCATCTGGCTATTCCTTTCCTTCTGACCTGTTTGTTACTGGTGGCTGGCACAGCATATTAGGAACATTTATTCATAAAATTTATAACAGATGAGAATCCTTTCATTTAAGAGAGTAGTATTTAACATTCTGAAAGGGCATTTCAGTTTCACAAGAGTAAAAATGTCCCAAGTTTTTAATATTAAGGTTTTTCTTACTGAAGATTTCAGAAAGTAGATGTTATATATCATGTTTATTTTATTCTCATTTTATATATGGTTACTTCTAAAGTGTTACCAGTATAAGCAATTCATTTAATTTTGAATATTTGGACCTTAACTGTATATTACATATTGCTACAGTGGACTAAGAAAAAAAGCTTTTGTTCATATGCCAACACTGCCCAACCTTGACTTTCACAAAACTGGAGATGGGGTAAGAATTCAGCCTTTTCTTTTTAATAAGTAAACCTTTATATCAACATTAAAATGCATCCTGCAAAGTGTCATTTGGTTAAGGCTAGCAACTGTGCCTTTTACAAATAATAATAAAAAACAAAAATCACACAGTTGACTGAAAAATGTTAGTGTATATGACCTATGTCAGCATGAAATTTGGGGGAACAAAGTTTCAAAGTTACTGATTTCTCGATATTTCCAAAATATATATTGACTATATGTGTGTATAGTCAAGAGGAAAAAGTCAGTCATCATGTAATGTTTTATAGGAATTTTAGAAAAAATATGTGGCTATTGGCATAGTTTTATTGACATTAGAAAGATTCAAAATATCAGTCTTGTATGTTGAAAAACCATTTAAAATGTTATATTCGCAAGGCTGCTGACTGCTGTGCACTAGTGGGTATGAGTCCCTTATTTGCAGAGCTCTTGTATGTCTGCCAGTGGGTCAATTCATACTACTTTAACGCACAGATTTAGATTCTATCTTCTAATTAAGAATACGTATCTTTTACGTGCTTCAATTCAATTTCTCTGGTCTTTTACAAGTTAACGTTTCCTTTTCTTTGCCTAGTTGGAAGGAGCTGAACCTTCTGGGCAGCTTCAAAATATTGATGAAGAAGTTATCTCCTCTGCTTGCCGTCTTGTGTGTGAGTGGGCCCAGAAAGTGTTGAGCCAACCATTTGACACTGTCTTGGAATTAGCCCGCTTCCTTGTAAAAAGTCACTATATAGGCACCAAGTCAATGGCAGCTCTAACTGTAATGGCAGCAGCACCACCAGGTACGACATTACTGTGAACAAGCTAAAAACTGACAGGTATTATTGTATTTAGAATTGGTAGCAAAAGAAGAGTTAGATCAAAGAACTTCATCCTTTTAGTACTTGTATGGGTTCACTCTTACTCCACTTAACACTAAATTCAGATGGGTTTGTTGAGCCAAGAAAATAATAATCCTTTCATTATAAAGCTTAATGCTATGTTTTTATAGATTGCTTTGCTGGCATATAAAACTAGATTCTCCAGCCGATATGTTATTAATTTTTCCATTGCTATTTTTACATTTATAGAATGTGTTTATATGTACTTTTATATGTACATATATGTGTATCTAAATAAATATTAGAAGTAAAAAAATACGATTAAATTTTTAAATTACTTGTTAGATTCCTATTCCAAAAACTAATGCTTATAAATAAAATTATCTTTCCACACTGTGACAGGTAACTGAGTCTCAAAAAAAAAAACACTGTACGAAGGCTTACTATAAAATAACAAGTGATGTTTTTTACTGTGCATTCATATGACTATTTTTATTCAAAGATGAATTTTTGGAATCGACAGTTTTGGGAATTGACAGTCTTGTTAGAATGACTCCCTCCTAAATTAATAGTTGTGTAAAATATCAGTTCTGATGAATTTTTTAAAATATCTTATTTCAGTTATACCTTATAAACCTAGAGTGGATAAATTATTCTAGAAAATTATGATGTCTATTAAAAATGCAGTGATATAGTGATCTGAGACTTACTTTTCCAATGACTGTCCTTCTAAGTGTTAATTCTAAATATTTTAAAATCTACAATAGACTTATCCTGGCCAGAATTATAGTCTCTTAATTAACTTCACTTGTTTGTTTAGTATCTTTTACACATTAATAATGAGTCTGTTTTCTTCTAATTTTACATTTAGTATGTGGGATGTATATGTGTGTAACCTCTCATTTTGTGGTCAGTTGAAGACCCATTTCAGAAAAATAATGTCATATAGTTTTTCCTGTCTACATCTAAACTGTATGACCTAAATCTGTTTATTCATTATACTGACCAGCAGGAGAATGCTTGACCAGCCTTATTGAGCTAAATAGCTCACATATGTTACCTCATTTAATTCCCCCAGCAGTTCTGTGAGATAGATGATATTTATTCCCAATTTATAGACTTGGAGAGGTCAGTTAACTTGTTCATGGGCATGTAAGTAATGGAGCCAGGATTTGAATCCTGATTTGTCTGTCTACAAAGCCCAGCTTCACTCAATTATGTCATAATGTCATATGGTAGAATAAGCTTTAAAAGGAGCGAACCCTTCAGTTTGCTCTGCTCTCTTTCTCCTATCCCTGCCGACATCTAGAAGAGAACTTCAACAGATGGAGGATTTAGGAGGTATCATGGAGAAAAGAAACATCTCTTTCCTATTTCTCTCATTTGCAAAGTCTAACTGAGGGAAATATTGAATGAATTGAATGAATGAATTTTTAAGGCATAAGTGTTAAATAAAGGTGTGAGTTTTTTAAACAAAAGTGCTAAAAATTACATATATAAAAAAGAGACTCCATTTTTGAAAGCAATCAGCCTGAGAGGGTAAACACTTTACCAACTGTATCATTACTCAGAACATTTTTAGAATGTCTCTCAAAATTTTGATCTCAGCCCCTTACTATATTTTTCAAAAAAGACCTTTGATAGTAGACTAATCTTCATCCTTTGAAGGTGAATTTGTTTTTTTATAAATATAGTCTCCATATTAAGAACAGGTTGTGTTACAAATGTCCTTTTGTAAGTCAGCTGCTTGGAACTCATTCCTATCTAAAAACCCTGGCAGGAAGGTAAGACAGCCAATTTGTGAGCCATTGGCAGAGGCTCTCCGGGGTGCAGGTGCTGAGAAGCCAGAGCTGAGGCTTGGGGTCGGGAAGGGGCAAAACAATTCGAGCTGGATTTGAGAGGAAAAATCGTGATTTTTAAAAGGGGCTGGGGGTTCAACAGATCCTCCTCATTATCAAGTGTGGGGAGAGAGTTATAGCTTCCTCATTCTCTATTTCCTGCTCCCCACACCAAGTAGTTGTTGTTAATTAGAATGATGAAAAGCAGAAATTGAGATGGGGAAAAGAAAAGACTTAAAGGCCAAGGTGTACCAGCAGGATAGTTGTTCCTCCCCTTTCTTCTCTTCATTGTTTTTATTGCCCACAACTTACTTTCTAATGATCTCAATGCCATGCCCTAAATCTGAAATGAGCTTTTTAAACATTTTATTATATGATCCATTTTTCCTAAAATTTGTATTTTGCGTATTTTGTCAGTTTTTTTCAGTCTTTATCTTACTGTTTTAAAGGTTTTCGCAGTGACACTTTTTTGGAATATCTTAACGTTAGTCTTAATAAGAAATTCTGCTTCTTAATTTCTTCTAGGTCATACAGGAATGATTGTATAGTAGCAATATAATAATAATGCCTATTTCCATGAATTTCTGGTAGAATTAAAAACTGTTTTCTCCATATAAATTTTTTCCATTATGGGGAGTGGCTTCAGCAAATATGTATGGAATTATTGAATGCCCCTCATGGGCTAAGTATTAAAATCATGAAAATACATGTATTTATTTCTGATTAGAAATGGGGGAGGGAAATTTACTGACCTTTGAGAAAATGTAAAAATGCTGTGTTGGCATTTATCTTAGCTTCTGCACATTTATGATATAGCTACTGTGTTTAAAATCCTGTTGATTTAACTGAAACTATCACCTGAGCTGAACCATATTATAAGATGACAAAGCTATATTGACAATTGTTTATAAATTCGAAGTCTAATGCTTTATACAGAAATTGTGAGTTAAAATTTTGGTTGCTTTGTCCAGTAGATGGCTACATTTTCAAAGAAATTCAAAGGAACCTGCCTTCTATAAAGGAGAGTATTTATTTTAGCTTTCCTTTCTGTTTATTTTCAGGAATTAAAGGAATTACCCAGCCTTCTGCTTTTATACCAACAGCTGAAAGTAATTCCTTTCAGCCTCAGGTGAAGACTTTGCCATCTCCAATTGATGCTAAACAGCAGTTGCAACGGAAAATCCAGAAGAAGCAGCAAGAACAGAAACTACAATCCCCTTTGCCAGGAGAATCCGCAGCAAAAAAATCAGAAAGTGCTACAAGCAATGGAGTAACGAATCTTCCTAATGGAAATCCTTCAATCCTTTCTCCTCAACCTATTGGTATCGTTGTGGCAGCTGTCCCTAGTCCCATTCCGGTAATATAATTAAATAGTATTTGGCCTTATTGGGATGGTGGGAAATCAATTGTTTATTTAAAAGTGGCAGATGAAAAGAAGGCAAGTACAAGTGTAGCCACAAACTGGTTTTGTGACTACAGGAAGATTCCCCTTCAGTCTTTCAGTCAGGATGTATATTGTTGATTACAAAGTAAGCTATGAAACATTATGGAAAATATAAAGATCCAAGACATACAAAGTATGCACATAACCACTCAGAGCTTTATGTAAGAGTTCTCATTTTTAGAGTTGTTTCATCCCTGGCTGAGCCAAGATAATTTTTTTTTTTTTTTTTTTTGAGACAGAGTGTCTCTGTCTCCCAGACTGGAGTGCAGTGCCGCAATCTCGGCTCACTCCATCCTCCACCTCCTGGGTTCAAGCAATTCTTCTGCCTCAGCCTCCCAAGTAACTGGGATTACAGGCACTCACCACCACACCCAGCTAATTTTTGTATTTTTTGTATTTTGTATTTTTTAGTTGGCCGGGCTGGTCTTGAACTCATGATCTCAAGTGATCCACCCGCCTTGGCTTCCCAAAGTACTAGAATTATAAGTGTGAGCCAACCCACCCAGCCAAGCCAAGATAATTTAATTGCAAACTTTATTTAAAAGTTAAACGCTTTTCTTTTTTACATTCAGGTGGAGCAAAATTCTATTGTGTAATGATAATACTTAAATGTAGGCCTATCCATGGCTTATCGGATACAGGACTAGAACCTTGGCCAAATTCTTTAGCTAGTTTATTAACCTCTAGTTGTAGATAAGGAAACAATCTCCTGTTTTTCTATCTCACACAACTGAGGTTATGATGAAGGGACTTTTAAAATGAGAGTAAGTTGGTACTTTATGTTATTATTGATAATATTTAGGAAATATTTTATCATTTTTCTTATTCATATTATGTTATTAAAATATGAAATACATGGTAACTACACTGTTCACCATAGGGCAAACTGGGGTAGATATTAGTTGTATCTTATTTGCAGTGGTTTAGTTACAGACGTTTAAGGTAGACACATTTATAAGACAATTTCCCCTATGAGTGAGCCATCTTAGCATAGATTCTGGTAGGTAACCTTTACAGTTATATGTTTCTTCAAGATTTTATGTCTTCTTCCGGTAACCCCCTTAAATCATTGTTTCAGCAAATATTCTTCACAAGTGTGAAGCTTTTAGTCTTGTTAACTGAAAAGTGACTTAATGATGTTCTTACATATTTTTTAATTATAATGCGTTAGGGTTGCATTTGTTGTATTTATGTGTCTGATTGTGTAGAACCTGGTCTAGAACTCTCTTCTAACATAGGAACTTTTTTCTTTTTAACATTAACATTTAATGAATGCCTTAAAAGTATATACAGATACATGAATTACTATTTACAGCCTAGACCTGTGAAATCTGATTTTTTGCTGTCTTTTAACAGGTCCAGCGGACTAGGCAATTGGTAACTTCACCGAGTCCAATGAGTTCTTCTGACGGCAAAGTTCTTCCCCTCAATGTACAGGTGGTCACTCAGCACATGCAGTCTGTGAAACAGGCACCAAAGACTCCCCAGAACGTTCCAGCCAGTCCTGGTGGGGATCGTTCTGCCCGGCACCGTTACCCTCAGATCTTACCCAAACCAGCCAACACCAGTGCACTCACCATTCGCTCTCCAACTACTGTCCTCTTTACTAGTAGTCCCATCAAAACTGCCGTTGTACCCGCTTCACACATGAGTTCTCTAAACGTGGTGAAAATGACAACAATATCCCTCACACCCAGCAACAGTAACACCCCTCTTAAACATTCTGCCTCAGTCAGCAGTGCTACAGGAACGGCAGAAGAATCAAGGAGTGTTCCACAGATCAAGAATGGTTCTGTCGTGTCACTTCAGTCTCCTGGGTCCAGAACCAGCAGTGCGGGGGGAACATCTGCTGTGGAAGTCAAAGTGGAACCCGAAACATCATCAGATGAGCATCCTGTACAGTGCCAAGAGAACTCTGATGAGGCTAAAGCTCCCCAAACACCTAGTGCCCTTTTGGGGCAGAAAAGTAATACAGACGGAGTACTGCAGAAACCTTCAAATGAAGGTGTCATTGAAATAAAAGCAACTAAGGTCTGTGACCAGAGGACCAAATGTAAAAGTCGCTGTAATGAAATTCTGCCAGGCACGTCAACAGGCAATAATCAGAGCACTATCACTCTATCAGTTGCTTCTCAGAACTTAACTTTCACCAGCACCAGTTCACCATCTAATGGTGACTCAATCAATAAAGACCCTAAATTATGCACTAAAAGTCCAAGAAAACGACTGTCTTCTACATTGCAAGAGACCCAGGTGCCTCCTGTAAAGAAACCAATTGTGGAACAGCTTTCAGCAGCTACCATAGAAGGGCAGAAACAAGGCAGTGTTAAGAAGGACCAAAAGGTTCCACATTCAGGGAAAACAGAAGGTTCAACAGCAGGTGCTCAGATTCCTAGCAAGGTATCAGTAAATGTCAGTTCACACATAGGAGCAAATCAACCCTTGAATTCTTCTACCCTTGTTATCAGTGATTCAGCTTTGGAACAGCAAACAACCCCGTCATCATCTCCAGATATAAAAGTAAAACTTGAAGGAAGTGTCTTTCTCTTGGACAGTGATTCAAAGTCAGTTGGCAGCTTTAATCCAAATGGATGGCAACAAATCACTAAGGATTCTGAGTTGATATCTGCCAGCTGTGAACAACAGCAAGCTATCAGTGTTATGACAATTCCTGAGCACTCTGATATCAATGACTTAGAGAAGTCTGTGTGGGAATTAGAAGGAATGCCACAGGACACATATAGCCAGCAGCTACATAGCCAGATACAGGAATCTTCTTTAAATCAAATACAAGCACATTCTTCAGATCAGTTACCTCTGCAATCTGAACTGAAGGAGTTTGAACCTTCTGTTTCCCAGACAAATGAAAGCTACTTTCCTTTTGATGATGAACTTACACAAGATAGTATTGTGGAAGAGCTGGTGCTTATGGAGCAGCAAATGTCAATGAACAATTCTCATTCTTACGGCAACTGTTTGGGAATGACCCTTCAGAGTCAGTCAGTAACTCCAGGAGCTCCAATGTCATCTCACACCTCCAGCACCCACTTCTATCATCCAATCCACAGCAATGGCACTCCAATCCACACACCCACACCTACACCCACACCCACTCCTACTCCAACCCCAACCCCAACCCCAACATCTGAAATGATTGCTGGATCTCAGAGTCTATCACGGGAGAGCCCTTGCTCCAGGCTAGCCCAGACTACACCTGTGGATAGTGCTTTAGGAAGTAGCCGACATACACCCATTGGTACTCCACATTCTAACTGCAGCAGTAGTGTCCCCCCCAGCCCTGTTGAATGCAGGAATCCATTTGCATTTACTCCAATAAGCTCCAGTATGGCATATCATGATGCCAGCATTGTCTCAAGTAGTCCTGTGAAACCGATGCAAAGACCCATGGCCACACACCCTGACAAAACCAAGCTTGAATGGATGAATAATGGGTATAGTGGGGTTGGTAATTCATCAGTTTCGGGCCATGGTATTCTCCCAAGCTATCAGGAACTAGTGGAAGACCGTTTCAGGAAACCTCATGCTTTTGCTGTGCCTGGACAGTCTTATCAGTCTCAATCCAGACATCATGACACTCATTTTGGTCGTTTGACTCCTGTCTCTCCTGTGCAGCATCAAGGTGCCACTGTAAATAACACCAACAAACAGGAGGGTTTTGCAGTCCCTGCCCCTCTTGATAATAAGGGAACTAATTCGTCTGCCAGCAGCAACTTCAGATGCCGGAGTGTGAGCCCTGCTGTTCATCGCCAACGTAATCTTAGTGGAAGCACCCTCTATCCAGTATCTAATATCCCACGATCTAATGTGACCCCCTTTGGAAGTCCAGTTACCCCAGAAGTTGTTTTCACAAATGTTCACACAGATGCATGTGCCAACAACATAGCTCAAAGAAGCCAGTCAGTTCCATTGACAGTCATGATGCAGACAGCCTTCCCAAACGCTCTTCAGAAGCAAGCAAACAGTAAAAAAATAACCAATGTTTTGTTGAGTAAACTTGATTCTGACAATGATGATGCAGTGAGAGGTTTGGGAATGAACAACCTGCCCTCTAATTATACAGCCCGGATGAATCTCACTCAGATTTTGGAACCTTCCACTGTTTTTCCTAGTGCCAACCCACAAAATATGATTGATTCCAGCACTTCTGTTTATGAATTCCAAACACCATCTTACCTCACCAAAAGTAATAGCACCGATCAGATCAATTTTTCTCCCGGAGATAATCAAGCACAATCAGAAATTGGAGAGCAGCAGTTAGATTTCAATAGCACTGTTAAAGACCTGTTGAGTGGAGACAGCTTGCAAACCAACCAGCAGCTGGTAGGTCAGGTAGCATCTGATCTCACTAATACTGCATCTGATTTCTCTAGTGATATCAGGTTGTCTTCTGAGCTCTCAGGCAGCATCAATGATTTGAACACTTTAGACCCAAATCTACTGTTTGATCCAGGTCGTCAGCAGGGACAAGATGATGAAGCTACACTGGAAGAATTAAAGAATGACCCATTATTTCAACAAATTTGCAGTGAATCCATGAATTCTATGACTTCATCAGGTTTTGAATGGATAGAAAGCAAGGACCATCCTACTGTTGAAATGTTGGGTTAAATTGTGTTTTATAATATGTAGCACACTGTATCTAAAGACATATGTATTGTATTTGTCTTAATGGAAGTGCCTCCCGCAGCAGAAATACTATTAATTGTGACATTTTAAAAGCGTTTGCTGCAGAAGTGGTTTCTTCAGTAGGAAATGGTTAGACTTGCCTCAGTTCTTAACAAGTGTCTAAAGACAGTAGGCTGTAGAAGAACAAGTATTAGGTTTTAAATTTTATAATATGCCCCATTTATTCACATTGATTGACTATCCAGCTGTTACAAGAGCAGTCAATCTTTATTTTCTATAAGTTTCATTTCATCAGATGATCTGCACAGAACTCAGAATAAACCATCAATTTTAGGTATAGGCTATTTTGTTGTTGGCATTATCTTTTAGATATAAAATCATAGCTAAGGTGAACTGTAGACAAGAAAGTCTTCCTTGAAACAGGGACAATATTCAGGTTATTATAAAATATTTAGGCTTGAAGCATAGAGCTACTGTAGGATGAAAAATCTCTGTAGGACTTTCTGGGGCTTCAGTACCATTTACACCCACGATGAAGGGCTTAAATAGAAAATAATGGAAAATTAAATATTACTTTAAGGAAAGCAAAGCTGCACTAAAATTTTTAAGAGAAAAAAACAAGTAGCCATTTATATTTGTGACCTTGCATTATTTTTAAATGTTGATTTTAATATGGAGCTAGCACACATAGATGCGCAGGCACGCACACACAAAACAAGTAAATGTAACTCCAGGCATTTGTAATTTAATATAATAAATACAAGCATGTTAGAAAAAATGCTTTATGTTTTATTATTTGTTAGTTAGGGGAATGAGAAGGAAAACAAAAGCATTCTCTTAGTTTCATCACAATGGCTGCATGTACATACTGAGATTCTAATTGAGATTTACTTTGAAATTTTTCGTTAAAATATTCCACCATAATGTTTTTTTCCTCTTCAACTCAGTGACTCCCTCACTCCTGAATATAGTAATGTAGTTTGATCATAGGATCCCTTTGAAAAACAGGAAGGAGGATAACATAAAAAACAACAACAAACATTTCACCACCTAAGGTCTGAAGCCACAAATCTTTATATCTCTGATGAAACAAAGGGGATATCAACAGTACTTGAAGAAGAGGAGCATTTTATTACTTGCTTAATTTATTTATTGTGATAACCACAATTGCAAAATAAGAACTCAGGATTTGTTTTAAAATGTTTCTCTCTATGGCTCCCATTTTGTTTTGTGAATAATTATTTATGAGTTGCATGTTGACACAAACCTACTCACTGGTTGAAAGCTCCATTTAAGTGAGTTTCAAGATCACTTTCAAAGAGATTGTTAAATTGCCATTGTTTTTAAAGCTAACGTAAAACCATTTGCTATGCTACCTTGAACCTAGCTAAGCTTTCCTTTACCTTAGTAAGCCAATCAGAAGACTACAATCAATGAATATTTAGCAGATGTGCTGAAGGGTTTAATAAGGTTTTGTTGTTCAATAAATTTGCAAGGTAGGGTATTAACATATTTTGATAAAAAATGGTGCTAGAGTTGGCGCAGAGGTTTATATATTGATATGTCTTAGTTACTGGCATTTGTGTGTGTTTGCTGTTATCTTGATTTCATAATTTGTTAGGTATTTTTTTCTTGATGCTAGTTATTTCTTCACTGTACATTGAGACACAGCACTACTGCACACCAAAGTATGCAATACCCAAAGGAAACTGTGTGATTTCTTCTAACAAATGATGGGAGCCTTTCTTTATGAGATACTCTGAAAAGGAGATTTTGAGGCCATTCTAATCCCTTGTTTACATTATTAGCTTCCTACTAATATAAAAATAATGGAAATCTTTTTTGATAAAAATATTAAGACTGGAGGATTTTTAACCCCTTGTACAGTATTGCAGCAAACTCTTTAAATTTGGTTGAATTCGTCCAGCAAACTTTCTGGGGTTCATATATTGCACTAAATTTGTTGAACCTGTGGTAGGCACATCTCTTAGGATAAATGCAACCAATACAGTCCACAGATTAAACTTTTTAAATGTGTTTCATTATGAAAAGACAAAATGTCATCAAAGTGACAGATAAAATTGTCTTATGTAGCAATGTGCATTGATCTCAATGAGATATTTCTATTATTCTCTTACATGAGAATATTACAGCAGGAAGAATTAAGTTTAGTTTGCTTCACCATGTTAATACATGATCACAAAATGTGCATGAGTGTTACTGACTTATCTTGTACAGTACTAGGATTCCTGTAACCACTCTTTTTTTTTTCTTTGCTGTATTGAAACTGGTTCAGTGTTAACCAGGCAAACATAGTTATTCACAGGTTATTTACTTTATGTTTACTAATTCTGCTTAGTTATTGTTGAATATGTTCTGTTCCAGATTATTTTTATTGTTTTGATGTTTAAAACATTTTGCATACTGTTTATCATAAGACTTCATGAAGTAAATAATTTTGCATATAATTGCAATAAGCACTGACTTTTGAACTGAAAAGAAGGAAAGTGTTTTTTGTGCAGTGCATCTGAGGTTCATATAATAGTCTTGTACTATAATGTGCTTTACTACACGATAAATGACAAAAACAAGCCCTGTTTCATGTTTCATTTAGTGCAAAAAGTCAGATTTCCCCAGTGTTTTGTTGTCTGTTGTACCTGCTGAAACTACAGTAGTTGAATATTGCGGTAGCATTTCAGTTCTCTTTTTTTATTAAAAGTGCTCAAAAATTGTTTTTTAAATGTTTTCAAAAACAATTAAAAACATTTTATATTAAACTGACTGGATCTGAAGGTGTTTTATGGGACATATTTTATATAGGCAACACATTTTTTAAACAGACCCAGTGTTATTCTTCCTTTGATGTCATGAACTTTAGGGAGTGAATAAAAATCAGCAGAAGGCAGAACAGAGCTGCTGATCTGCTGTGTGCTATTAATCCAGAAGAATGCACAGATCTTATTTCACTCATCAGAACTCTGCTGTTCACTTAGGATTATTACCAATGAATGGTGCATGGCACAGAACTTTATGTTGTCCAAAAAGCCATCTTTTTCTCTTTCACATAGTGTTTATTTTTAAATGTTAGCCTATGGAGTACCTAGGTAAGTATATTTCTGGAGCTTTGAATAGAATGAGAAAAATTTAAAGCATAGCTGTGTTAAGAAGCAGTATAGACATTTCCAAGCACCAGAAATAACAAACTGATAAGTGTAATGAATTTGTAAGCCAGAACCCGGGCTATAGGTCTGGAAGCAGACTGAAGTAGCCAGAAATGTCAGCTCCTGCAAAGTAATGAAATCAGGGTCTTGAATGGAGTTTCCTCGCTCTTGAAACTGAGAAGCAACAACAACCAGTGCCTGGGACTGTAATTTATATTGTGGACAGATCTTGAGTCAAACAGCCTACTCCTCTGTTTACATAGATCTTTGTAGATCTGTGATAGTTCCACTGTCACCACAGATCTGGAGCCCTCAGTTTGAACAGGTGGTAGAAGCAATTACAAAAGGAAAGGAGCGGAGATTAGGAAGGGAGAGGTAAAGAGCAGGAAGGCTGCCATGCAAGCTGAGCCTGCAAATCAACATTCAAAAGTACTTGAAAATGGAACTAATCCTAAGAAAGGCAATCACTCAAGAAAATGAAAGTAATGAACTACCTAGATACTACTATAAAATAAGTATGTTAGGATCCTCAGTGCTAAATGACATGGAAGGGTAAAATGTCAGAGCAGGCAAACATAAGAACCAGTGCATAGAGCCAACCAGTAAAAAATTCTGGGGGTGAAAATACTGTATAACACCTGAGGTGATTTTAGTTGCAAGTAATTGAAAACCCAACACTGGCTTAAACCATAAGGACACTTACTTTTCACTTAATAATGTTAGGAGGTTCAAGGGTTCATTGAATGGTTTATTGTTTACAGGCACTGGATCCTGTTTTTCTGTGTTTCTGTTCCATCATCTTCAGCTTTGCTTTGCTGTGTCTTTTACCTCATGGTCACAAGATGACTGCCACAGCTCAGATGTTATACCCTCATAACATCCCAAGCAGGATAGTAAGCAGTTCTCATAGCCTTTTATCAGAGAGAAAAAAATCTCAGAATCTTCCATTAAGCACTCCATACACACACTCTATTAGTCTCATTGTATGAGACAAAGGCTCACCCTAAGGCCAATTACTTAGCTTAGATCCTTAATTAATGTGTTATAGGTAAGAGAGGGGCCCATTTCCTGGAGCATGTAGTCATTCATCTTAAATGAGTTCCATCACCTAGGGAAGGTATTAGGGACTTGCCCTTTGGGAGGCAACCAGTAGCAGTCACTGCAAAAAATAGCTAGGTAAGATGTATAAGATCTTGTACCCACCTTTGAGGGGCTTACAATCATAAAGAGTTAAGTACATGTTCTTTGTTAAGTGCCAACAATATGTATAATACACAATGTAGAAGAAAAGAATTTGAAATCTTCTGAACTAAGTATAAGTTTACTGGTGTTAACTGTTAACTGGTATCTTGCCTTCCCACTATGAGCTGAAAAATCAGGTATTATTGAGTATCATAAATGCAAGTTGCCTCAGCTCCTACAGCATGAGACCAAACTTTTTATTTTGTTAAATCTGAAGTACAGATTTATTTTGACATGCATTGTTATAAATGAATTTTTAAATAATTAAAATTATAAATTTATGGATGGGATCACATCAATATTTCACAATCTGAAATTTTAAAAATATGTAGGCCAGTCCTGTTACTATAATCTGCTTAGAAGAATGAACGAAAACAAAAAGACTACGTTTTTGAAGATTTGATTTTTAAGAAGTACTTAATTCTTGGAGAGAAGAAGATAGTCATATAAATAAAATGTATCATGAGAGTGATATTACTGTGGTATGTGGAGTATTTCTTTGCATTAGACCCAGTGTTAAATAGTTTGCATATATTCTCATGTCCTCATTGTAACAATTTTTAGCGAATCTTATTTTTCAGGTGAGAAAATTTAATTCAGAGATTAACTGGTGGAGGTAACATAATAACAGGAAGAGCCAGGATTATCTTAATTTCAAATCCTACTTCATACCATTATGCTATAAAGATATGTGTTCACAATGTACCTACTGCAGTTGTGTGATCTGGTTGCTTCTTTGAAATTTTCATTCTGGTTTTAAATTTAGAATTGAGTTTGATTTTTGTGGAGTTCTTTATTTCTTTTTAACCTCCCATCCTTATATGTCAACGATTCTTTTTCATTTTTGTTGCTTTTAGATTTACCTGTAGTTTGTAACTTTCCTCCAAATTACTTGAATCCTTTTCCCTCCCTTCTCTCCGTAGAAATACCCTGATGTATTAGAAGAACGAAGATTTAAATACAAAATTTTGTTTTCCACACAGCTTTTCAAGCACATTTCATACAGTTACACTCTAGTCATATTTATATTTAAATCACTTAAAATTTCGTCAAAATAAAAATGGGACCTTTTTTTAAGAGATGATAAAGTGCCTAAAATATGTCAGTCTCTGTACAAGGTGCTAGAGAAGACACCTGCCATTTTGAAATTTTGCAATATAATGAAAAAGACACAGTGAATGTCTTTGCAGGATTCAATGAGGTCACTATAGCAGAGGTGGATTTTTATCAGTAGTATGCATTCTCCCCTTCTTCCTTACTGTAAAAGTCCTTGATTTTTAGCTGAGCACACAGCCATCTGACCAAAAGGCTACAGCTGCCAACTTCCCTTGCAGTTAGGTGGAGACATTTACCAAGTACTCAAAGAGATGTAACCAAAAGGTTTGGGTGCTACTTCTTTTGCAGTGTTCTTGTCCTTCCTCTCTGCTGGCTGGAATGCAAATGTGATGGCTATAACTCAAGCAGCCCTCCTGGACTTCATGTTAAAGACACATGCTGAGTATGATTGAGCAACAAGATACAAGGAGCCCAAGGCCTGATGACTTTGGGAGGGAAGCTGCCCAAGTAGTCCTGACTGCTTACCTGTGGATGTGTTTTACATGAGAGAAATAAATTTCTTTCTGGTTTAACTCACACTTATTTTGAGTCTATTTTGAGTCCCTGTCACTCAACACAAATCCCAATTCTAGCCAACATAGCTGCTAGAAGGTTTTAAGCAGGATTGGGAATTGTTAGAGTCACATGGTGATTGCTAAAACCATCATGGATGCCCCACATACCCTAGGAAAGGCAAACTGCATCTCTTTTTCATTGGGATTGGTAAATCAGGAGAGGATCCTAGAAAAATACCCTTTCATAGCTTTGGAGGTTGGGGGAGGCAGAAATAAAAGTAGATGAATTCTAAGCTGCTGATCAAATTGAAAGGCAATACAGCATTCTGGTCAGATCTAGGTTGAAGTTCAGCTCTGCCAATTATAACCATGACCAATTATAATCATTCAAACTTACTTGAATATTAGTAATGATATCCATCTGGCAACCATTTCTACTGCTGTGCCACATGGTTCTGGCCTGTTCGTTATTTTTGCCGACATTTTGAATGAACACACACTAAGCTTGCTGTGGCAAATGTAGATCGGCTTGCTCAATTTCTGTTCCAGCTTCCTCCTTGTATGAAGGAGCAGGAAAACCAACAACTACATTTTCTAGACTTCCTCACAGCTAAGTTCTGGATATGAATTACATTTCATCTATTAGATTTGTTCTTGAAAGATCTGAAGGAAAAAAAAATTGAAGCAGAAGCCATCTTCCTACTTCTTTTTGGTGACTTTTTCTTGCAAGCAAGCTCATGGAGAGTCTTTTAGCTGCAGTGTTCTAGAGTCTATTGTGATTCTTAGGTTTGAAGATTCATGTTCCAGTGCCAAATCACCAATTCTGTGAATGTCAAGAGGTGGTCAAGTGCTGTAGTGATGGTACCAACAGTATCAGCAACTTCCTAGTGTGGCTTCCTGCTCTCTGCAGTAATTTCAGAGACAAACTCAAGGGTGATTCCCCTGATAATCAGCTCTACCATATTGTTCCATGAGTCATTTCTGGAGGTAGTCTACTACCTTACAGTTTTTCCACTTACAGTTGTCCCTCAGTATCTGGGCAGGGATTGGTTCCAGGATCCCTAGGGATAACAAAATCTGCAGATGCTCCAGTCCCTTACATAAAATGGCAAATGGCATAGCATTTGCATATAGCCTATGCACATCCTCCTGTATACTTTAAGTCATCTATAGATTACTTACAAAACCTAATGCAAGCCAGGCACGGTGGCTCAGGCCGGTAATCCCAGCACTTTAGGAGGCTGAGGCAGGTGGATCACTTGAGGTCAGGAGTTCGAGACCAGCTTGGCCAACATGATGAAACCCTGTCTCTACTAAAAATACAAAAATCAGCCAGGCGTGGTGGTGCACTCCTGTAATCCCAGCTACTTGGGAGGCTGAGGCTGGAGAATTGCTTGTACCCAGGAGGCGGAGGTTGCAGTAAGCCAAGATTACCTCACTGCACTCCAGCCTGGGAAACAAAGAGAGATTCCATCTCAAAAAAAAAAAAAAAAAAATGCAGCATAAATACTAGGTAAATAGTGGTTTTACTGTATTATTTTTATTGGTACATTTTTCTTGTTGTATTATTTATTGGGTTTTTTCCCCAAATATTTTCAGTCTGTGGTTGGTTCAATCTACAGATGAGGAACCCATGGTATCAAGGGCCAACTGTATTTATAAGCACTTAAACCTCTGTATTAAATCCTTTTCTGTTTAAAATACCTAGAAGAAACATTTTCTACACTCCACCCTGACTCATAACATATGCCTATGGGCTAGGAGTCAAGAATATCTTAGATCCGGACTTGGTTCTATTATTCTTTTACCGTCTCTGCACTTTAAGAAATAATGATCCCTGTCTTAGTTACTTCCCAGAATCTTGTGAATCTCCGTGAAATATGACAAGATGTTGTAAACCCTAAGACTAAGAGGTTATAAATACCTGTGTGAAAGAACAGACATTTATCTGAGAGTGGGAAAAATTACTGTCCTTTTTAGCACTTAAATGTTATATTTTACCTGCAGCCTCCCTCTATCCCCACCACATACACATCTGTCAGAAGGTAAAGTATAAATCTATATTCAGGTAAAGCACTGAACTTTGAATTAATGGCAATAAATAAGAAGTATTAGTAAACATTTTAATTTAAGCCACGCTATTTATATCTGAGCATATTTGTTTAACTGATATCAACATACATTATTTGAAACATCAGACCTCTTATATTTGGACTTCATGTGTTTGAAACACACAGTATAAATTTCCTACCACAAACCCATTCCTAGTTAACATATCTCTTTTCTGAATTCTTCATAGTCTTAGCTCACCTTCATAACAGTTCTGAGATTGCTGCCTTAAGAAGTACTGGTAATTTTTCACAACTGATAAGCCAAGTCCCTGTTCCTTTGGTTTCTATGACTTTGTATTCTCATTCACCTTCTACCTCTCAGATCCTTCATTCTCAGTTTCTTTCAGGGACCAACTTCCTCTACGTGTTATTTAAATATAAAAATTCTTTGACATTCTGTCATTTGTTCTTCTCTTATTATTCTAGTTTATCTCCCTAGTCATTTCAGAAACTCCTACAGCTCTATTGATGACTTCCAAATCTAAATTTTAACACTTGACCTCTCTATTTACTTCCAGTCTCAAAATCTAAATGCCCTAACTGAAATACCTTCTCTTTTTCTCCAACCTTCTCCGCTTCCTATTTTCTGTTAAAAATGTTATCAATTGCAGTTACCAGTTGAAAGCTCATGTGGCCAGGCATACTGGCTCACGCCTGTAATCCCAGCACTTTGGGAGGCTGAGGTGGGTAGATCACTTGAGGTCAGGAGTTTGAGTCCAGCCTGGCCAATATGGCAAAAACCCATCTCTACTAAAAATACAAAAATTAACCAGGCGTGGTGGTGGGTGCCTGTAATCCCAGGTACTTGGGAGGCTGAGGCAGGAGAATTGCTTGAACACAGGAGGCTGAGGTTGCCGTGAGCCAAAATCACGCCACTGCACTCCAGCCTGGGTAATAGAGTGAGACTCCATATTAAAAAAAAAAAAGAAAAAGAAAAGAAAAAAAAGAAAGCTCACATGCCCTTTCCTTCACCCTTTGCTAAACATCAAATGAGTTTCCAAGTCCCATACTTTTGAGATACATATCTATTTCTTCCTTCCCCTCCTGACCCTGCCTTGGTTGATGGATTAATTTCTCACTTGAAATATCAAATTATTTATAACTTCTGTAATAATTTCTATACAATGCCATCATAGCAATCCTTAACTCAAAAACCTTTGATATTCAGAAGTCAATAGCCTTCATAGATATAAGCAATAACTAGTTAGAAGATATAATGCAAGAGAAGACCCTTTTTATGCTAATAACAGAAAAGATAAAATATCCAAGCATGAACTTAAGAAATATATATTTAAAACACCTTTAAAACACTTCTACTGGCCGGGTACGATGTCTCACACCTGTAATCCCAGCACTTTGGGAGGCAGAGGCAGGTGGATCACATGAGGTCAGGAGTTCCAGACCAGCCTTGCCAACATGGTGAAACCCAGTCTCTACTAAAATTACAAAAATTAGCTGGGCACAGTGGCAGGTGCCTATAATCCCAGCTACTCAGGAGGCTTAGCCAGGAGAATCGATTGAACCTGGGAGGCGGAAGCTGCAGTGAGCCAAGATCACATCACACTCTAGCCTGGCGACAGAGTGAGACTCCATCTCAAAAAAAAAAAAAAAAAACCTCTTTTACTGATAGGCCCAAGGTAGACCAGAACAAATGGAACAGGAAAACATACTTAGATAAGAAGAGTCAACATCATAAAGACATCAATGCACCCCAGTTAATTAATACATTTAACATGATTCCCACAAAAATGCCAATTCTTTTCTAGAGCTTGAAAAATTGGATATACATTTAAAATGAGAACATAGATAAGTATAGCCCAAAAAATCTGAAAAGAAAGGAGTGTCTGAAGAGCTAGCCCAACAAGGCATTACATATAGCGTCACATGGCAAAAATGCCCTATAAGTAAAGTCAGGCAACAAATGGCAAACTAGGAAGAGATATTGCAACTTGTATCACATACATATCCCTTTATATCTATATTAGGGGTAATATCCCTAATATGGAGAGAAGTCCTAAAATGGTGGGAGGCAGAAGGCCAAATCTAATAGAAAAATGGACAAAGATATTAACAGACAGCTCACAGAAAAAGTAATGGTCATTGTGTCAGAGGTGTTCAAACCAGAGCAACTCCATCTTGAACAGGGGCTGCCTGGGTAAAATGAAGCTGAGACCTGCTGGGCCACATTCCCAACAGGTTAGACATTCATAGCCACAGGATGTTTACGGTTAAAAGAAACAGGTTAATAATGTTAAAGGAACACATTAACAACGTTTACTGAATTGACCCAGGACTTAACAGACCCAGGATATAACAGACCCAGGAAATGTCCTGATGTCCCAATATCTTAAAAACAAAAGCACTTTTAGTTTAAGAATAAGTTTTGCTTTCAACATAGTAATATAGAGTCTTGCAGAAGACAGCAGTTATACAAAGATGAGCAATCTTTGTGACAAACCCTTGTAGGAGAATACATCTCCCCATGATTTTTTGCTTTGTTTTCTTATGTACAAACAAGCATTGCACCTAAGGCAAACATGGTCCTCCTCTTGCTTTTGGGAACGCCCTGCTCTGTCCATGGAGTACTATTCTTTCTTCACGTCCTTAATCAACTTACTTTCACTTTACCCTGTGGACTCACCCCTAATTCTTTCTTGCACGAGCCCTCTCTTGGGGTCTGGATCAGGACTCCTTTCTGGTAACACTTAGACATGAAAAAAAAAAAAAAAAACGCTCACTCTGACTCATAATAAAAGAAATACAAATTAAAGCTACACCAAGATACCGCTTCTCACTTAGGTTGGAGAAAATCTAAGTTTGACACCATCCTCTGTGGGAAACACCGTGAGACACAGGCATTCTATATTGTTTTCTTGCACATTTCCTGAGGAATTTTCTAGACAATAAACTTTGGACATCCAAATGACTAGAGAGAAGTCAACCTAAGGACTGGCACTGAGCATTAAATACCTATTGTAAAACTAAGACTACATGAGGGTTAAAGAGGAGAGAGTACGTACTATGTACTGGACACATCATCTGAAAATGTAGAAACAACTAAAGAAAGTGGAAAGCGCCTATGCAAATAATTTTTTAACTTTTTCAATAAAATGTGTGTTGATAAAATAGGTGATTTCACTGAGATTGTTGTATATGTAATGTAAGACAATGCAAACTAATGGTGTGATATTCTAGTTTTATAATTCTTAGGTCCCTGAGAACCTGGATTCTCAGAAGAAAGGATATGCCTGTGTAAGAAAGAAGCTTTAAGTAAAAACCCTGCAGTCCTGACTTTGAATCCCAAGTATCAGCATGAACTCATGGAACATCTTGGTGTACAACAGGAAGGAAGCTTCCAAAGACTACAGAGGTCATGTTAAAAAAAGTCAAGAGCCAACTTGCAGAAGCTACCCCTGAACACAGATGGGACAATGTAAGCTCAGGAAGGATGATAACTTCAGCAGATCACAATACTTAAAAAATGTCTAAGTCTATGAGTTTTAATGATCCTAAAAAATTAACTGCTCACCTTTTGAGGATGATAGGTAACCAACTTATTTTAATTCATAAAGAAAAAGAAACAAGTATTTATCCCACCTTTCCTATGTGAGCTGGACCACTGGATAATGAAACAATACACAAGGGGGGCTGCTCTAGTTAGAAATATTCTAGTGTCCCAGCACTTTGGGAGGCTGAGGTGGGTGGATCACTTGAGGCCAGCAGTTCAAGACCAGCCTGGTCAACATGGTGAAACCCCATCTCTAATAAAAAATACAAAAATTAGCTGGGCGTGTTGGTGTGCACCTGTAATTCCAGCTACTCGAGAGGCTGAGGCAGGAGAATCGCTTGAACCTGGAAGGCGGAGGTTGCAGTGAGCCAAGATTGCGCCATTGTACTCCAGTCTGGATGACAAGAGCAAGACTCTGCCTCAAAAAAAAAAAGAAAAGAAAAGAAAAAGAAATATTCTAGCTAATGAATGAGGAAGGAATGACACAATGGGAATATCATCATTTTTCAACCCCTAATGAATTGAGTTGAACTAGATGATGGGCATCAACAGCTATTAAGTTGGCACAAAAGTAATTGCCATTACTTTCAATGGCCAAAACTGCAATTACTTTCTTTTTTTTTGGAGACACAGTCTCGCTTTGTTGCCCAGGCTGGAGTGCAGCAGCGCAATCTTGGCTCACTGCAACCTCTATTCCTCTGGTTCAAGCAATTCTCCTGCCTCAGTCCCCTGAGTAGCTGGGATTACAGGTGCGTGCCACCATACCTGGCTAATTTTTGTGTGTTTTTTAGTAGAGATGGGGTTTCACCATGTTGGCCAGGCTGGTCTTGAACTCTTGACCTCTGATGATCCACCCACCTCAGCCTCCCAAAGTGCTGGGATTACAGGTGTAAGCCACTGCACCCGGCCGAACCACAATTACTTTTGTGCCAACCTATTAACATTACAGGCAAAGACTTCATGTCTAAAACACCAAAAGCAATGGCAACAAAAGCCAAAATTGACAAATGAGATCTAATTAAACTAAAGAGCTTCTGCACAGCAAAAGCAACTATCATCAGAGTGAACAGGCAGCCTATAGAATGGGAGACAATTTTTGCAATCTATCCATCTGACAAAGGGCTATTATCCAGAATCTACAAAGAACTCAAACAAATTTATAAGAAAAAAACAAGCAACCCCATCAAAAAGTGGGCAAAGGATATGGGCACTTCTCAAAAGAAGACATCTATGCAGCCAACAGACACATGAAAAATGCTCATCATCACTGGTCATGACAGAAATGCAAATCAAAACCACAAGGAATTCAAGGCTGCAGTGAGCCAAGATCATGCCACTGTACTCCAGCCTGGGTGACAGACCAAGATCCTGTCTCAAAAAAGAAAAAAGATATACTGTATCATAGGGGTACAATTAGTAAAATCAGAGTCTGAAAAACTCTACAGAGCAAACAGTCCAATTTTAAGAAAATGAAAAGCAATGGAAGAGGAATCTGTAGATTAAAAGACACTTAAAAAGTTTTGTGGGCCGGGTGCAGCAGCTCACACCTGTAATCCCAACACTTCGAGAGGCCGAGGTGGGCGAATCACAAGGTCAGGAGATCGAGACCATCCTGGCTAACGCGGTGAAACCCCGTCTCTACTAAAAACACAAAAAAGTAGCCGGTAGTGATGGCACGTGCCTGTGGTCCCAGCTACTCAGGAGGCTGAGGCAGGAGAATCACTTGAACCTGGGAGGCGGAGGTTGCAGTGAGCCGAGATCACGCCACTGCACTCCAGCCTGGGCGACAGAGTGAGCTCCGTCTCAAATAAAGGAATTAATTCAATAATTAATTAATTAAAAGTTCTGTGAAATTTCATATTAAACAGGTGAAAACAAACTAAAATGTTTATGGATGCACACTTGGGTGATCAAATCCTGAAGAAAAGCAAATAAATGATTACCATGAAAGAATAAATGGAAAAACAGAGGGCTTCTGGGGTGGCTACCGCAGTGCTGTTTCCTCAACTAGATGGTGGTCACAAAGGTGTTTGCTTACAATAATTTATTAAGGTAACAATTTGTTCTATGTGGCTTTCTGTATCTGTTACATTTTGCCGTTTTGAAAGGTTATTTTTTAAAAAGAGAAATGGTATCCTAGAAATGGGCAATTATTAGAAAATTTGCCTTTTCTGTATATCAACTGTTTTTAGGATAACCAAATACTTTATTTGACACAGGGAAATTTTTCTTTAATGAAAGATTTCAAGGCCAGACACCGTGGTTCATGCCTATAATCCCAACACTTTGGGAGGCTGTGTGGTGGGAATGTCCTTTGAGCCCAGGAGTATGAGACCAGCCTGGGCAACATAGCGAGATACTGTCTCTAGAAAAAAATTTTAAAAATTGGTTGAGCGTGGTAGCCTGTGCCTGTAGTCCTAGCTATTTGGGTGGCTGAGGCGGGAGGATCACTTAAGCCCAGGAGCTCGAGGCTACAGTGAGCTATGATTGCACTACTGCACTCTAGCCTGGGCAACAAAGTGAAACCCAGCCTCCAAAAAACAAGACAAAAACAATAATTTAATGTATATTTCAATATAACTAACATAATTGGAATGTTCCTAACAAAAAGAAATGATAAACGCTTGGGGTAATGGACACACCAATTACCCAGATTTGATCATGACACATTGTATGCTTATATCAAAATATCACATATACTCCATAAATATGTACAAATACTATGTATCCATAAAAATTAACAATAAAAATAGTTCCAGGTAGTAAGTGTGAAGAGAATGATAAAATTAGAAAATCACCACTTTGTGAGACCTAATGAAACAGACAATTCAGGCAAAGACTATCAATGGATGAAACCAGTAGGTGGATAGAAAATTTTACAGTGTGCATTAGCATTACTAAGTGTGAAACAAGCAGGCATTGAGTAATTTTAATTTACAAGAAATAAAGGGAAAATGTAAATCACACCCCAGGGAAGGAACCAGACCAATTCATATTTGGTAGTATTCTAAGAGATAACTGATACGGTTCCTTCAATATATCAATGGCATTAAGAAAGAAAAGTGGGATGAGGAGGGCTGCTCTGGATTAAGACAGATTTAAGAGTTATAAAAGCTACATGCCATGTGCGGACCTTGTTTAGAACATGATTTAAACAATTCAGCTTAAAAACACAATTTTGAGATAATCAGGAAATTTGAATATGGACTGGCTATTCATTGATACCAAGGAATCATTAGGTTAATAAATTTTGTTTGTGAGAAAATGTCCATAACTTTTAGAGATGCATACTGAAATATATGGAAGGGAAAAAACACTGGCTGTCCAGGATTCACTCTGAAATACTTTGATAAGAGAGAGCGGGGAGGAGAAAGGAAGAATGTCTTACAAAATCTTGCTAATTGCTTCATCTGGGAGTGGGTTTATGGGGATTCATTGGGATTTTGTATTATTTTTTATTTCTGTATATACACATTTGAACATTTTTTCATTAAAAAGCAGCTTTGGGCTGGGCGCGGCGGCTCAAGCCTGTAATCCCAGCACTTTGGGAGGCCGAGACGGGTGGATCACGAGGTCAGGAGATCGAGACCATCCTGGCTGACACGGTGAAACCCCGTCTCTACTAAAAATACAAAAAAATAAGCCGGGCGAGGTGGCGGGCGCCTGTAGTCCCAGCTACTCGGGAGGCTGAGGCGGGAGAATGGCGCGAACCCGGGAGGCGGAGCTTGCAGTGAGCCGAGATCGCGCCACTGCACTCCAGCCTGGGCGACAGAGTGAGACTCCGTCTCAAAAAAAAAAAAAAAAAAAAAAAAAGTAGCTTTGTTATGATCCCCATTTAGAAGACATAACTCAAAATCCAAGCCCCTTTGGAGAGTATTTACAGCACCACACCATCCATTCTTTCAAGTCATGTGAGCTGAGAAGAGGGCAGATATAGTTCCCCTAAAGGAAAATCAGGGTGCTGTCTCCAGAAGAAGGGAAGTCAAAGTCAGGCCAAACATAATAAATCCCACTCTGTTCCCAAACAACTTTCTGAGCTTCATCTTAGAAAATGTCTTCTACCTAGCCAAACAGAACCACTTGCTGTTTCCTGAATAAAGCACATAATGCTATGCCTCTAAGTCTCACACAGGCTGTTCCCTGCTTTTTAAAAAATACTTTTCCTTCAAAATCCACAAAGGCCATCTGAGGGGAAGCCTCTGCCAGTCCCTGCCAAGAGCAAGGAGACTCTGGTGGCACTTGATTCAGGCTTCTATGATAGTATTTTGCCCTGTACGGGCAAATACATATGTATCCACATCCCCCATTAAACCAGAAGCTCCTTAAAGACCCCTTTCATTGTGTCCATCAAAACACAAAGTCTGATGACTTGTTTATAGCAAGGGCACAATCCTCGTTTGCTGAATTGAGTTGATGCTAATGATTCTCAGGGTTTCTCAAGAAGGCACGTAACATTAAGCTAAGAAATCGTTGTCCTTCATAATAGCAGATAAATAAAACATTCATTATTTGATATCTCTGGCCTAAAGACATTGGATATCAGTTTAAAGACTAGATATCAGACCCAAATTGTATATAGCCAAGATGCCTGCTTAGAGATCTGTAAGGGGAGGCTGAGATGTGTTTGCATCTTGAAATATGTTAATTTCTTTGCCAACCACAGCAGATGGCCACCCTTGCTGCTTGTAACAGAAATTTAACTGATTTGACAATAGCCTTATGGTATTTCTGGTAGGATGCCAAATATTTGCATTAAACTAATCTTTGATTAAGCTACTATTTTGGTATGTGCGTCTGTAAATGGAAACAGCCTCAAATCAAACTCAATTTCAATAAGCAAATAATATTTTTATTTTTAATTTGTTGACTGGAGTCTACTATAGTCTTTGTAAAATTGTGCTATGCAAATATATTTTTACATTTTTTTAAATAAACCTTTTAAAGGAAGTCTTGAAGTAGGCCTGTGTTTGTGTTTGTAAATCAGAAGCGCGTCTCTGTTTTCTCTGTGTGAGGTGGTCTTCCACATGGAAGGAGGGCTTCGTCTTAGGAAGACGGCAGGAGACTAACAGTCATTGAGCACTATGGAGATACCTCCCTTTAG
The DNA here is from genome assembly GCF_049350105.2 of Macaca mulatta. Lineage (NCBI taxonomy): Eukaryota > Metazoa > Chordata > Mammalia > Primates > Cercopithecidae > Macaca > Macaca mulatta. The sequence continues at coordinate 33,379,932 of NC_133412.1, read as the reverse complement.
CCTATTGCAAAACACCAAGGTCAATTTGAGGCTTTGAACTTAATTGCAAAGTAAGGAACTAGTTTCTCCCACTTCTGGATGAACCCTTACCCATCCACAAGAGACCTAGGTTCTCCATCCGCCCTAAATACAAAATTTCTCCTAAGTCTCTCTGCAACATTCTACAAATTTTCATCTCAGCCTATATTGATTTCAGGACTTTTAGAACCTGGTTATACCTTAAGGAAGTTAGGCCACCCCCTTCTGTCTTCAAATGGGGAAATGGGATTTGGAAAGGTGAGGAAAGTAATGAGTCAAGGCCAATGTTCAAGCTCTTGGTCCCTGGCCCAGGGCTTTTTCAGGGCCTCGCTGAGAATGTGGGGAGGTTAAGACTAGATGAAGCAATCTACACCTACAGTTCACTGCTGCTTGCCACTTGCAGTAGAAAGCGCCCGACACTGAGAGGCTTCTCTTACCCTAGGTTTCTCCCCTCCACACATTTCCATTTTTGTTTATTTTCTCTTTTTCTTTTTGTAGAATTTATTTAATTTATTTTCACTGACATTGAATTTTTTCAAAAGATTTTATTTCTTGGCCAGGCACGGTGGCTCATGCCTGTAATCCCCAGGACTTTGGGAGGTGGCGACGGGCGGATCACCTGAGGTCAGGCGTTCAAGACCAGTCAGGCCAATATGGTGAAACCCCATCTCCACTAAAAACACACAAAAAATTAGTTAGGTATGGTGGTGGGCACCTGTAATCCCAGCTACTGGGGAGGCTGAGGCAGGAGAATCGCTTGAACCCAAGAGGCAGAGGTTGCAGTGAGCCGAGATGGCGCCACTGCACTCCAGCCTGGGTGACAGAGTGAGACTCCATCTCAAAAAAAAAAAAAAAAAAGATTTTATTTTTTAAGAGCGGTTTTAGGTTCATAGCAAAATCTACAGGAAGATAGAGCTTTCCCATATACCCCCTACACCCACACATACATAGCCTCCCCCATTATCAACATTCCCCACTAACGTGTTGTCTTTATTATAGCTGTTGAACTTAAATGGACACATCATGATCACCCACAATTCATAGTTTACTAGGGTTCACTCTTGCTGTTGTACATTCTGTGGGTTTGGACAAATGTATAAAGACAAGTATCCATCATTCTAGTATCATACAGAGTATTTTCGCTGCCTTAAAAATCCTCTGTGTTCTGCCCTTTCGTTCCTCCCATCTCCCACCAGCCCCTGGCAGGCAACCGCTAATCTTTTTGTCTTCACTGTTTTGCCTGTTTCAGGATGTCACACAGTTGGAATCAAACAGCATGTAAGCTTTTTATATTGGCTTCTTTCACTTAGTAATATGCATTTAAGGTTCCTCCATGTCTTTTCATGGTTTGACAGCTCATTTATTTTAGCACTGAATCATATTCCATTGTCTGGAGGTACCACCGTTTATTTTTCCATTCACCTACTAAAGAACATCTTGGCTGCTTCCACGTTTTGGCAATGACGTATAAAGCTGGTATGAACATTCATGTGCTGGTTTTGTGTGGACAAAAGTTTTCAGCTTCTGTGGGTAAATACCAAGAAGCACAATTAGATTGTATAGTAAGAATATGTTCAATTTTTTAAGAAACAGCCAAATTGTCCTCCAAAGTGGCTGTACCATTTTGCATTCCCACCAGCAAGAAATGAGAGTTCCTGTCATTTTACATTCCTGTCAGCATTCGGTGTTGTCAGTGTTGAAAACTGTGGTCATTTTAGTAGGTGTGGAGAGACAGCTCACTGTTATTTTAATTTGCATTTTCCTCAGGACATATGATGTGGAGCATCTTTTCATAGATGCTTATTTACCATCTGTATTTCTTCTTTGGTGATGTATCTGTAAAGGTCTTTGGGACTTTTTTTATTTTTAAGACAGGGTCTCACTCTGTTGCCTAGGCTGGAATGCAGTGCAGTGGCACAACCTTGGCTCACTGCAGCCTCAGCCTCTGGGTTCAAGCCAGCCTCCCACCTTAGTCCCCCAAGTAGCTGGGACTACAGGTGTGTGCCCAGCTAATTTTCTGTAGACGGGGTTTCCCTGTGTTGCCCAGGCTAGTCTTGAACTCCTGGGCTCAAGAGATCTGCCCATCTCGGCCTCCCAAAGTGCTGGGATTACAGGTGTGAGCCTTCACACCCGGCCTGGCACATTTTTTAATCCAGTTGTTTGTGTTTTTATTGTGGAGTTTTAAAAGGGTTTTGTTTTGTTTTGTTTGTATATTTTGGATAACAACTTTTTATCAGATTTTCTTTTGCAAATATTTTCTCCCATATTGTGGCTTACCTTTTCGTTCTCTTGACAATCTTTTTCAGATAAGAGAAATTTTTTTATTTTAATAAGGTCAGACTTATCCGTTCTTTCATGGATTGTGCTTTTGGTATTACATCTAAAAAGTCACCACCAAACCCAAGGTATCTAGAATTTTTCTCTTATGTTACCTTCTAGGGGTTTTGTAGTTTAGCATTTTACATGTGGGTGTGTCATCTATTTTGAGTTAATTTTTTGAATAGTATAAGATCTATGTCTAGCTACTTATTTTTGCATGTGGATATTCAGTTGTTTCACCACCATTTGTTAAATAGACTACCTTTTCTCTGTTGTATTGCCTTTGTTACTTTGCCAAAGACCAGTTGACTATATTTCTGTGTGTCTATTTCTGGGCTCTCTATTCTGTTCCATTGATTTATTTGCCTATTGTTTCATCAATTAACATTGTCTCGATCACTATAGCTTTAGAGTAAGTCAAAGTCTTGTAGTGTGAGGCCTCCATCTTTGTTGTTCTCCTTCAATACTGTCTTGGCTATTCTGGGACTTCTGCCTCTGCATATAAATTTTATTATCAGTTTGTCAGTATCAGCATAATAACTTGCTGAGATTGGGATTAGGATTGCACTGAATCCATAGATCAGTTGGGAAAAACTGACATCCTGACAACATTGAGTCTTCCTATCTATGAACATGGAATGTATCTCCATTTACGTAGTTATTTGACTTCTTTCATCAGTTTTGTAGTTTTCCTCATATGGAGGCTTGTCCATATTTTGTTAGACTTCTACCTAAGTATTTCATTTTGAAGGGTACTAATGTAAATAACAGTGTTTTTAATTTCGAATTCCACTCGTTCATTGCTGATATATATGAAATCAGTTGACCTTTGCATATTTATCTCATATCTTGCAACCTTGCTAGAGTTGCTTATTAATTCCAGACATTTTGTTTGTTGATTCTTTCAGATTTTCTTCATGGATGATCATGTCATCTCTGAAGAAAAAGTTTTACTTTTTCCTTCTCAATTTGTATTCTTTTTATTTCCTTTTTTGTCTTATTGCATTAGCTAGGACTTCCAATACAATGTTAAAAATAAGTGGTGAGAGGAGACATCCTTGCCCTGTTTGCCTTGTTCCTAACCTTAGTGGGAAACGTTTGAGTTTCTCACCATAAAATATGATGTTAGCTGTAGGATTTTGGTAGATATTCTCTACCAAGCTGGGGAAGTTCCCTCTATTCCCAGTTTACTCAGAGTTTTTTTTTTTTAATCATAAATAGATGTTATAATTCATCAAATGATTTTTCTGCATTTATTGATACAATCATGAGACTTCTCTTCTTTAGCCTGTTGATGTGATAGATAACATTAACTGATTTTCAAATGTTGAACCAACCTGACATACCTGGAATAAATCTCACTTGGTCATCATGTATAATTCTTTTTATACATTGTTGGATTGAATTTGCCAATACTTTATTAAAGATTTTGAATGACAGATATTGGTCTGTAGTTTTCTTGCAGTTTTTGTCTGATTTTGGTATTAGGGTAATGTTGGCCTCATAAAATAAGTTAGGAAGTATCCCTTCTGCTTCTATCTTCTGAAAGAGATTGCAGATAATCGATATCATTTCTTACTTAAATGATGTGGTAGGGCCGGGCACAGTGGCTCAAGCCTGTAATCTCAGCACTTTGGGAGGCCGAGACGGGTGGATCACGAGGTCAGGGGATCGAGACCATCCTGGCTAACACGGCGAAACCCCGTCTCTACTAAAAATACAAAAAACTAGCCAGGCGAGGTGGCGGCGAGTGCCTGTAGTCCCAGCTACTGGGGAGGCTGAGGCAGGAGAATGGCGGGAACCCGGGAGGCGGAGCTTGCAGTGAGCCGAGATGGTGCCACTGCACTCCAGCTCGGGCGACAGAGCGAGACTCCATCTCAAAAAAAAAAAAAAAAAAAAAAAAAAAAAAAAAAAAAAAATGATGTGGTAGAATTTACCAGCGAACCCATCTGGGCCCGTTGCTTTGGTATCAACTATTAATTTAGTATCTTTAATAAAGATAGACCTATTCAGATGAACTATTCTTGTATGAATTTTGGCAGATTGTGTCATTAAATGAATTGGCTCATTTCATGTAGCTTATCAAATCTATGAACATAGAGTTGTTCATGATATTTATTATCCTTTTAATGGCCACGTGCTCTGTAGTGATGTTCCCTCTTTCATTTCTGATTTGTGTACTTTCTTTTTCCTTAGCCTGACTATAGGCTTATTAATTTTACTCATATTTTCAAAGAACCAGATTTTGGTTTCATTGATTTCTCTATTGATTTCCTATTTTCAATGTCATTGGGCCAGGCACAGTGGCTCATGCCTGTAGTCCCAGCACTTTGAGACACCAAAGTTGTTGGATCGCTTGAGCCCAGGAGTTTGAGAGCAGCCTGGGCAATAAAGTGAGACCCCATCTCTATTTAAAAAAAAAAAATTGATTTCTACTCTTAATTATTATTATTTTTTATGCTCAATTTGGATTTAATTTGCCTTTTTCTTCCTGTTTCCTAAAGTGGAAACTTTGGTCACTGAATTTAGATCTTTCTTCTTTTCTAAGATACGCATTCAGTACTATAAATTTCCTCTAAGCACTGCTTTTGCTGCATCCCACACATTTTGATAAGTTGTGTTTTTTATTTTCATTTAGTTCAAAGTATTTTTTAATTTCTTCAGATTTATTTTTTGAGTCATGTGTTATTTAGAAATACGCTGTTTAATCTCCACATACATATATTGAGGTTTTCCAGCTATTTTTTTAGACAGGGTCTTGCTCTGTCACCCTGGCTGGAGTGCAGTGGTGTGATCTTAGCTCACGGCAGCCTCAAACTTCTGGATGATCAAGTGATCCCCCTGCCTCAGCCTCCAAAGTAGCTGGGACCTTAGGAGCCTGGCTAGTTTTTAAAAAATTTTTTGTAGAGGTCTCACTGTATTTTCCAGGTTGGCCTTAAACTCCTGGCTCGAAGCAAGCTGCCTGCCTCAGCCTCCCAAAGTGCTGGGTTTATAGATGTGAGCCACTTCGTCTAGCTTCTTTGTTTTTTTTTGTTTTGTTTTTCATTTCTAGTTTAATTCTATTGTGGTCTAAAAGCAAACATTGTATTATTTCTATTCTTCTAGATTTGTTAAGGTGTATTTTATGGCTCAGAATGTGGTCTATCTTGGTAAATGTTCTACGTAAGCTTGAGAAGAATCTGTATTCTGCTGTTGTTGGATGAAGTGCTCTAAAGATTTTCATTATATCCAGTTGATTGATGGTGTTCAACTTTGTCCTTATTCATTTGGTGCCTGCTGGATCTTTTCACTTCTGACAGAGGAGTGTGGAAGTCTCCAACTATAATAATGTATTTGTCTATTTCTCCTTGCAGTTCTATTAGTTTTTGCCTCACATAGCTTAATTGTTGTAAGGCACATACATATTAAGGATTATTATGGCTCCTTGGACAATTGACTCCTTTATCATTAAGTAATGTCTTTCTTTATTCCTGATAATTTTCCTTGCTTTGAAATCTGCTGTCTAAAATTAATATAGTAATTCCTGCTTTCTTTTGATTACTATTAATCTATATGTGTCTTTATATTTAATGTGGTTTTCTTGCAGAAAATACATAGTTAGGTCTCATTTTTTGATCTACTCTAACAATCTCTGTCTTTTAATTGGTGCATTTAGACCACTGACATTTAAAGTGATCATTGATATAGTTGGATTAATACCTACCATATTTATTTCATTCTCTATTTTTCACCCCTGTTCTTTGTTCCTGTTTCTGCCTTCACTCTTTTTCTGTCTCTTATGGCTTTAATTGAGCATTTTATATGATTCCTTTTTCTCTTCTTTCTTAGCATATTATCTATACTTCTTTTTAAGCTTTTATAGTGGTTGCCCTTAAGTTTGCGATACACATTTACAGCTAATTCAAGCCTGCATTCGAATAACACTATATGACTTCACAGATATTAGGAATATCTGATAATAGCAAAATATTCCTAATTTCTCCTTCCCTTTTTTTTTTTTTTTTTTTTTTTGAGACAGAGTCTGGCTCTGTCACCCAGGCTGGGGTGCAGTGGCCGGATCTCAGCTCACTGCAAGCTCCGCCTCCCGGGTTTACGCCCTTCTCCTGCCTCAGCCTCCCGAGTAGCTGGGACTACAGGCACCCACCACCTCGCCCAGCTAGTTTTTAGTATTTTTTAGTAGAGACGGGGTTTCACCGTGTTAGCCAGGATGGTCTCGATCTCCTGACCTCGTGATCCGCCCGCCTCGGCCTCCCAAAGTGCTGGGATTACAGGCTTGAGCCACCGCGCCCAGTCTCCTTCCCATTTCTTATACCATTATTTCACTTATATATAAGTGCATGTATGTATATACATATATATGTACAAGTACGTATACACATATAAATGTACATGTTTATATATATATATATTTGGGCTTTTTGTTTTTTAAACAAAGTCTCGTTCTGTCACCCAGGCTGCAGTACAGTGGCATAATCATGACTCACTGCAGTCCCAACCTCCCAGGCTCAACTGAACATTCTACTTCAGCCTCCCAAGTACCTGGGATTATGGGCATGCACCACTAGAGACAAAGTATCACTGTGTTGCCCAGGTTTGTCTCACGCCCCTGGGCTTAAACAGTCTACCCACATCAGCCTCCCAAAGTGCTAGGATTATAGGTGTGAGCCACCATGCCTAGCCTATGTTTGTTTTTTCCTCAAGATATATAGATACACATACATATAGATGTAGCATAAGTATATATAATTGAATACATTGTTGTTATTTTGAACTTATCTTTTAGGTCAATAAAGAATAAGAAAAATAAAGGTTTTTATTTTATCTTCACAAATTCCTCTTCAGTGCTCTTTATGTAGATCCTAGTGTCTGACCTATATTATTTTTCTCCTCTTTAAGAACCTCTTTTAACATTTCTTTCAAGGTAGGTCTACTGGCAACAAATTCCTTCAATTTTTGTTTGTCTGAGAAAGTATTTAAATCTCCTTTTTTTTTTTTTTTTTTTGAGAAGGAGTCTTGCTCTGTCACCCAGGCTGGAGTGCAGCGGCACGATCTTGGCTCCCTGCAACTTCCTCCCCCAGGGTTTAAGCAATTCTCCTGCCTCAGCCTCCAGAGTCACTGGGATTACAGGCATACACCACCACACCTGGCTAATTTTTGTAGTTCTAGTAGAGATGGGGTTTCTGACCTTGTGATCCGCCCGCCAAGGCCTCCCAAAGTGCTGGGATTACAGGTGTGAGCCACCATGCCTGGCCTCTCCTTCACTTTTGAGTAGTTTTGCAGTGTACAGAATTCTAGATGGGTGTGGGTTTTTTCCCTTTAAACACCTTAAATATTTCATTCCACTCCCTTTTTGTTTGCATGGTTCTGAGGAGAAGTCAAATGTAATTCTTGTTTGTCTTCCTTTATATGTACCTTATTTCCCATCTGGTTTTTCCAGGATTTGTTTCTTTGATTTTTTGTAGTTTGAAAATAATATGCCTACTTGTCATTTGTGTTTGTTTGGGGACTTGGATTTTTTTTCCCCTGTGGCATTTATTCTACTTGGTGTCCTCTGAGCTTCCTTGATTTGTGGGTTAGTGTCTGACATTAATTTGGGGAAATTCTCAGTCATTACTGTTTCAAATATTTCTTCCATTCCTTTTTCTCTTTCTTCTCCTTTTAGTATTCCCATTGTGTATATGCTACACCTTTGTAGCTGTCCTATAGTCCTTAGATATTCTGTTCTTTTTATTATTATTCATCGTTCCATTTGATTTTCAGGTTTGGAGATTTCTGTTGAGATATCCTCAAGCCCAGAGATTCTTTTCTGTCAAGTTCAGTCTACTAATAAGCCTATCAAAGACATTCTTTATTTGTTGCAATGTTTTTTATCTCTAGCATTTTTTTTTTCAGGATTTTCATCTCTCTACTTAGATTGTTCATCTGTTCTTGTTTGTTGTCCTACTTTATCCATTAGAACCCTTATCCTGTTAATCACAGTTGTTTTAAGTTAATTCCAACATCCCTGTTATATGTTATGTCTGGTTCTGATGCTTACTCTGTTTCTTCAAATTGTACTGCTTGCTCTTTAGAATGCCTCGTAATTTTTTTTTAAGACAGAGTCTTGCTCTGTCACCCAGACCGGAGTGCAATGGCACGATCTTGGCTCAATGCAACCTCTGTCTCCTGGGTTCAAGCAATTCTCCTGCCTCAGCCTCCAGAGTAGCTGGAATTACAGGCACCTGCCACTATGCCTGGCTATTTTTGTATTTTTGGTAGAGACAGGGTTTCACCATGTTAGTCAGGCTGGTCTTGAACTCTTGACCTCAGGTGATCTGCCTGCCTTGGCCTCCTAAAGTGCTGGGATTACAGGCATGAGCCACTGCACCCAGCCTTCTTTTCCTTTTTTTAAGACAGAGTCTTGCTCTGTCACCCAGGCCGGAGGGCTCACTGCAGCCTCAACCACTCAGGCTCAATCGACCCTCCTGAGTAGCTAGGTACTGATGCATACCACCATGCTTGGCTAATTTCATGTAATTTTTGTAAAGACAAGGTTTCATCATGTTACCCAGGCTGGTGTGATTATTTTCTTGATAACTGTATATGATGTAAATGGCGAAATGAACAGTTGTAAATAGACCTTAATAATGTGGTGATGTGGTAGTGGGAAAAGGAAAGCATTGTGTAGTCCTGTGATTAGGTCTCAGTCTTTTGGTGAGCCTATGCCTCTGAACTGTGAACCTCACAGGTGCTTCTCAGTTCCCCCCCCACCCCTGGCCTTAAGTGAAACTTGATGTCTGGAGTAGACTGGAGTTAGATATGTCCCTTTTCTCGGTTATGTTCTGATAAAACCCCAGCAGCCCCAGCAGGTTAGGCTCTAGTTAAATAGTTTCTCCTGAGACCAGAAGCTGTTAAGAAGAACAGAGTGCTCTGGAATATTTCCAAATGCTTCCTTCCCTCCCATCCCTTCCCGGAAGCACAAATAGATTTTTCTGTGGTATTTACTGTAAGAACCTGGTTGAGCTCCCGGAGATAAAACTCATAAAAGCATGAGGGTCCCCCTATGACTGGAGTTATTTTTAATTCTCAGGTTTTGTTCACACTGACTCTCCAGTAATTCATCAATTACAGTTCAGGTGTTCCTAACCTGGCACTGGTTCCAATGGTGGTTTCCACTCATGAGGCTCCGCCTGGTAAGCCATGACTCCCTGTGTGCACCTGTTTATATCTCCAATCTTAGGAGCAGCAGTCTGTCCTGTGTCCTCATCTCTAGATCCAAGAATAGTAGCAAATTTTTCAATCTGTTCAGCTATTTACTTGTTGTAGGACAAAGTTGCAACTCCCAAGCTCTTTACATTTGGAACTAGAAACCAGATCTCCTGCGTTTTGGTTTCTTGACCTTTTTCCAACCACCTTTTATAATCAGACAGCATTTTATGCGGGGTGTGTATGAGCTGTGGATGAGGACAAATCCCCTAACAAAGAGATTTCCATTAAAACAAATTAACAGTTGCCTCCTTGTCTCTACTCCAGGGGCAGAAATGCCAGCAAAATAGTTCTTCTTGAATGGATTTCCCTGGTTATAACTGTAGGGGTGTTTTAGGAGGGTGAGAGCAGCATTCCGGTCTGCCTAAAAGCCTGGTCTTCTGCACAAACAACTCCATCATCTATTCCATTGCTTACTCAGGAGCAGAACTTTATCGCTGAATGATTTTGGCCCATAGTCCTGATTCTTTAAACAAATGCCCAGGATATGCACTCAGCCTTATAATGGTTTTCTTCTAGATCCAGTGTTGCCTTGGGCAGAAAATATCAGATTATGCCTTAATGCTGTACTGGTTCCTGGGCCTTTTAAGTCTTTAGGTTCTTTGATACCAGGCACCAAGCTATATTTCTTTTATATTCCTTAACATTAAGATGCATATGGAAGACGTGTAATAATTAAAAGCTCCTTATTCATTGAATTCTACCAGCAGTTGAGCAGCTCCTCAGACTGATTATCAGAGCCAGCAAAGCAGCTGTCAGCTTGAGGAAGGCATCTGCTGGAGCAAACTCCTGCCCTTCCCGGCTTCTTCTTGATCTAGGCAGAGAACATAAAACTCATCCCATCAGATACCTGCCTTGAGCCTTAGATTAAGGCAAAATGCCAGGGCTTATATGAGCTTCTGCACTTCCCATCTCCTGTCTTGAGCTCTAATTAGCAGACAGGGAAATCAACAGGAGGTATGAGAGCACGTCTACAAAATGGAATGAAAATCAATTGGGAAATGATTTGCTTTACAGAAATGTGGTATGCAATCAGAGTTCCAGGAATATCTTTTTTTTTTTTTTTTGAGACGGAGTCTCACTGCATCAACCAGGCTGGAGTACAGTGGCGCGATCTTGGCTCACTGCAACCTCCACCTCCTGGGTTCAAGTGATTCTCCTGCCTCAGCCTCCCAAGTAGCTGGGACTACAGGCGCCTGCCACCACGCATGGCTAATTTTTTGTTTTTTAGTAAAGACAGGGTTTCACTGTGTTAGCCAGAGTGGTCTCAATCTCCTGTCCTCGTGATCTGCCCGCCTCGTCCTCCCAAAGTGCTGGGATTACAGGCGTGAGCCACCGTGCCCAGCCTTCTAGGAATATCTTAAAATGAGGTCTACTGCACGTTAAGTGAAACGTTGAAATAATGCTCAGGTTGTCTAGTCAATGAAGATAATACAAAAGAAGTTTCCAGATGATCTTTTAAAATACCTCCCTTCCATCGTATGAAGATAGAAATCTCTTTTTAAAAGTAGGAAAAGTGGGAATATTAATAAATTAATAATTGCAAAAAATATTCACAATCCTTCTAATGCTCTTCAGTCCCTTAATATTCTACATGTAATTTTTAAACTTTTTATTATAAAAATGTCAAATATATGAAAATGAACAGAAGAGTATGAGTCTTCATGTAGCTTTAACCCAATTTAAATAATTGTCAACTCATAGTATAGTCAATCTCATTTCATCCATACCTCAACCCATTTTTCCCACTTCTCCAAATTATTTGGAAGCAAATCCTAAACATATCATTTCTTTTAAATATTTCAGCAAGCTATATCCAATGTTAAGACCAGCTCCCCCTCCACATTTTAATTATTCCTGGTTATTAATAGTCAAGAGTTGCTTAAAACTTCAAGATAGCTTTTGTAAATGTAAACATGTTTACTTATAAATTCTTTTATAGTAATAGTTACTTCATTCATTCATTTATTTCTCTGTTCATTCATGATACATTAAAAACATGGGCTGGTTACGGTGGCTCACACCTCTAATCCCAACACTTTGGGAGGCCGTGACAGGCAGACTGCTTTGAGCTCAGGAGTTCGAGACCATCCTATCCAACACGGCAAAACCCCATCTCTACAAAAAACACAAAAATTAGCCAGGTGCGGTGGCGCACGCCTGTGGTCCCAGCTACTCAGGAGGCTAAGGCATGAGAAACACTTGAACCCGGGAGCCTGAGGTTGCAGTGAGTCAAGATCACGCCACTGCACCCCAGCCTGGGCAACTGAGAGAGACTCTGTCTCAGGGGAAAAAAAAAAAAGTTATTTTTAGCTATTACATTTTGGGGTGATTTTCTACTAAAAACAGAAACTAAAAGAGAGATTAGTTTTTGGAAGTGGGGTGCTGCTGTAACAGAAGCCTAACACAGGTGATTTTGGGGCTGAGCCATGGGGAAGGATGGAAGCATGGCAAGCCAGCATGGAAATTGTTTTTAGAGGCCGCAAAGATGGTCATCTGTGTTTCAAGGTAGTGGAACAATTAGTGAAGCTGATGGCTACAATAACATGGAAGATAGAAAACCTGATTTGGCTAAAGGAAATTTCCAAGTGGAATGCCGAAGGGGCTAATCTGCTTATGTTAGATGCCTATGATAAAATATGGGAAGGAGAGAAGAACCAAAGGAAAAGCAATTCCGTTTCCAAGGAGAATTTAGAGTAAATATTTCTGGACTGTGGATTGCCGGGATGGAAAATAAAAGTCTCTCCCCAGGGATTCTCAGTGTAAGAAATGGTGTCAGGAACCTGCTGGCAAAATGTGACCTTAGTCTACAAGATTAAATTGAGGGTGAGGCAGATTGCTTTGAGCTCAGGAGTTCGAGACCAGCCTATCCAACATGGCAAAACCCCGTCTCTACAAAAAACACAAAAATTAGCCAGGTGCGGTGGCACATACCTGTAGTCCCAGCTACTCAGGAGGCTGAGGCGATTCTCCTATAAGACCTGTTATAAGACCTCACAACGCATAGAGATCTTGCTCCAAGAGACATGTGAACGTGTGTGTGACTTGTCTAATGGAGTAGGCTATAATTTAGTATGTAGAAAACCCACTTTTTTAAAGGAGTTGTACACAGACTAAAGGAACAAAGGCAATTCAAAATGAAGAGAGACCTCTGGATCCCCAACTTACTATGAGCGAGATGCCAACTGAGGAATTACTCAGCTGCAAAAATGAACCATTTGTCGTGAAAAAGGGAAACGGTCTCAGGATGGCGCCAAAAGACAAATAACAGTGAATTAAGTAACCATTTGCAGGGAGCAGAAACAGGCCTTTATCAAGAAACAGTCCTGCCTCTGCACTCACAGGGACTGGCAACGTGTGCCTGGATGGATTTCAGAATCGCTAAGGACCTGTGCCTGCCATGCATCTTCTATCCCCTCCCCTTGGGAATGGGAGTGTCTCTTACAGTTATCTCATCGCTTTCCCACCATGGTATCTGGGGTGGGGGAAGGGCAGTGATGGTGGCAGACAACTTGGATTGTTAGTTCACAAACTTCCAGATTGAGACACAGCTGCACTCAAGCAGTCTAATTCACATCAAGACCTGAGACAGTGAGATTCTGAACAATGAACTGCTTCCGTATTGAATGAGAGATCTAACTGGGGCTTCTTGGGAGGATATGAATGTATTTCACATGCAGAAGAAACACAAACAATCTATGGCCAAAGAATAAACTATGGTAGATTAAAGATGAGCACAAAATCTTTTCTATTCCCCTCCTTGTGACATGAAATTGATTTCATTTCCTCTTGGATCTGGGCTGGCTTTGTGACTTGTTTTCACAAACAATGCAGCAGAAGCGACACTGTGCAGATTCTGGTTCTAGGCCTTAAAAGACCAGAGAGCTTCCATGTTTGCCCTCTTGGAGCCCCAAGCCACCATGGAAACAGGTTCAGCTACCCAGATGGATAGAGCATATGCAGAGAGAAAGATGCCAAGCCGCAGATGTCCCAGGCATCACAGTGAGACCCCAGACGTGTGTAAAACTATCTTGAATTCCCAGCTGCAGGCAGTGAACTCTCCTAAGTCCAGCAAACACAAATTGCAGAATTGTGGATAGATATGTGGTGGTTGTTTTAAATCACTAAGCTTTGGGATAGCTAGTTACAAAACAATAGATAAATAAAACATAGATACTACGACGGATGGAAATTACTGCAAATTCTGTTAAGTTCCACATATCAAAAGATAGACGCTATCTCCCTTTCTCTTGAATTTGGGCTGGCCCCGTGGCTTGACTTTCATTAATATCTTACTTCCCATGCTCTACGGGTTACCTGAACAGTTCCTCTGCTGGGTTTGCCTGGGATCCTTAGTTGGCCGCATTCAGCTGGGCTGGAAGATCCAAACAGCTTCACTCACAGGGCTGGTAGTTGGCACCAGCTGTCAGCTGTAGCATCTTGGTTCTTTCCCCCATGTTGTCTCATCTTCAGTAGACTAGACCAGTTTCCTTACATAGTGACCTTAGGGCCCTTAAGCACCACAAAGCTGAGTCTCTAGAACTTGTACATTGTCACTTCTACCACATTCTATTAGTCAAAGGAAGTCAAATGGTCAACCCAGTTTCAAGAGATAGAGAACTAGTAGAAAACTGAGTAGTTTTTCTACCTGTTGATGAGAAGAACTGCAAAATATGGTGGCCGTGTTTTTCAATCTGTCACCCATGGGCAAACTGTACCACAATAATTGTAGTTAATGCCAGACATTTTTTGCTTAAGAATATAAGAGCTAAACAGAACAAAACTAGAATGACTGTCTGCATCGGGGTCCCCAACTCCTGGGTTGCGGACCAGTACTAGTCGGTGGCCTGTTAGAGACCTGGCCACACAGCAGGAGGTGAACAGCAGGCGACCGCGTTACCTGCCTGAGCTCCACCTCCTGAGAGCATCAGCGAAGGCATCAGATTTTCATAGGAGCATGAACCCTTTTGTGAACTGCACATGTGAGGGATCTAGGTTGTGCGATCCTTATGAAAATCTAAGTAATGCCTGATGATCTGAGGTAGAACAGTTTCATGCCAAATCATCCACCACCACCACTCCTCTCCCAACCTCCACCCCACCCCCACCCCCATCCCCATCCCTGTTCACGGAAAATTTGTCTTCCACAAAACTGGTCCCTGATGCCAAAAAGGTTGGGGATAGCTGGTCTACATAATATACGACATTTAAAACTTCAGCTCATAACAGCATTATATCATCATTTTGTTTCAGCCTGAATGTCAAAAGTACCTTAATTTTTGTTTTTCTTTTTTTAGGAAGCCAGTTTAAAAAAAATACCAATGCTAAAGCTAGGTCTCCAACTAACCAGGGTAGATACCATTGCTGATAAGAACTATTCTCCCCTGAAATCCTGTTAAACCTGGGAAATGGAGAGTAAGGAGGAATTGGAACACAAAAGCTGCAAATGCATGAAGCTCAGTCAGGTAAGACCCCTAGATTCCTGGGCAGGCCCCAAGCTACTGCCAATCCTACTGTAAACACTGCTGTAAAAATGTACATTTTTTAGAATTAGACTTAACTTTTCTGGAATTAACCTTGAGTGATTAATAGCTCGAATTCTACTAAGAACCAGACATTGTAGAGAATCCTTTAGTTAATCAATTCCACAAATACAAGTTTGCTGAACTAGAAGAGCCTGAGAATATCTACCTTTAGTCATGAGTCAGAAATAAGTGGTGATAGGCCAGGTGCAGTGGCTCACGCCTGTAATCCCAGCACTTTGGGAGGCCAAGGAGGGTGGATCCCTTGAGGTCAAGAGTTGGAGACCAGCCTAACCAACATGGTGAAACCCTGTCTCTACTAAAAATACAAAATTAGCCATGTGTAGTGGTGCACACCTGTAATCCCAGCTACCTGGGAGGCTGAGACAGGAGAATCACTTAAACCTGGGAGGCAGAGGTTGCAGTGAGCCGAGATTGCACCATTGCACTCCAGCTTGGGCAACAAGAATGAACCTCTGTCTCAAAAAAAAAAAAAAAGAAGGAAATCAATAGTGGCAAATCCTTGTCTAAACATGATATAAAAAGTAAACTTATCTATTTAAAGGAATCTTGTGATTGTGTTTATCACCTTTTATCATCTAGAGCAGCAATCTTTTTGGCACTAGAGACTGGTTTTTTAGAAGATAATTTTTCCACATTTTTCGGGGGGTGATGGAGTTTCAAAATGAAACAGTTCCACCTCAGATCATCAGTCATTTATCAGGTTCTCATACGGAGCATGCGACCTAGATCCCTTCCATGCACAGTTCACAATAGGGTTTGTGCTCCTATGAGAATCTAATGCTGCTGCTGATCTGACAGGAGACAGAGCTCACGTGGTAATGCCCACTCACAGCTCACCTCCTGCTGTGCCACCCAGTTCCTAACAGGCCATGAACCAGAACCGGTCCACAGCCCAGAGTTTGGGGACCCCTGATCCAGAGACATTTCTTGGACAAAGTTTTGTTTGTTTGTTTTAGAGACGGGATCTCACTTTGTTGCCCAGGCTGGAGCACAGTGGCTATTCACAGGCATGATGAGTGCACACTGCAGCCTTGAACTCCTGGGCTCAAGTGATCCTCCCACTTCAGTCTCTTGAGCAGCTGGGACTACAGGCAGGCACCACCACACCCAGCTTAGATAAAGTGTTTTAATCAAAAATGCTGTAAGAAAGATTTATGTCAGCTTGAAAAGTAACATAGTTACTTTTTCACAGTTGTATCAAAATAGATTAAGACTTGAACGATCTGTAGTATCAAGGAGGCACTATTTTAAAAATATTATTTGGTATTATTTCCGGTTTTACGTCCTAATTGTGTTAGAGAAGGCAAAAGTTACTTGCAGTTTTTCAGTTTTACCACTAGATGGAGAATGCATCTTCTAAACAACTCAATACAAATCTCTGAGCGCCCACTTGGTGTACACCATACTGCTAGGCCCTGCCAGTGCTCACATACCATATGTAGGTGATACCTGAAGTGGCTTTATGGTCTATGAAGGAGAAGACAAGAACTGAAGAATCTGTATTTTGAAGCAGAATATAAACGTCAAAATACAAACAAAATGTTCTATGGAAATTTAAAGAATAACTCCAAAAAGTTAGCAGAGTTTTGGATACAGTGTATTTGAGTTTTGAAGTTAAAGTGATGTTTCAACAGGCTGCAGTGGAGAGTGATGCAGAAACATACACAGTCAGAAAAGCATGACAGTGCAGCTTTCTTGGCAGAGATAAGATCTGAGAGGTAGTGCGGGGCTATATCGCTTTAAATATACGAACCAGGCTCCTCCACGTTCCCTCCCTCAGGCAACTGGAATGCCCTGCTGCCACAGTCACAGCCCTTCTACCTACTGGAAGAAGCAGAATGGGAATTTCTTGAAGTCAGGGATTTTCTGAGTATGTCTTTGAATCTGTAGCATTGTGCTAGATACGTGTAGCTTGGGAGCCAAGAGAAATGGGAAGTTACTGGAATACTTTTCTGGATAAAAAACATGGCCCACTAAATTTAGATTTCATATCCTCCTTTAATGGTGGGCTAAATTTTTTTATTATAAAAGGTATACATGTTATTGTTATTTTTGGCTATTTTTATAAATTTGTCCCACCATGAAAAGAGGATATAGATTTCATACTGAGAATCTTCCAAAAACTATGCCATATTATGAAGGTAAGTCCAAAACATCAGTCTGCAAGTTTTATAATGTTAAGGCAGCCTTATTTGAGCACATCATGTATATTGCTGCAATGTAAAATGTCAAATTAGGATAGAGATTGCAAGCTCGTGACCTGGGGTCCTATGTAGCTCAAGAGAGATTTTGTTAAATTTGCACAATGTTTTAACATTTTTTAAATTGATATTACTTTACAAGTCATGAGATTTTCACATACAGTCTAGATTTCTGGCTTTCTTTTAAAATTCAAAAATTGCATCATAATGAGTCCCCATTCTCAGATGCTAGAATCACCTGACACTGGGTAGAGAACCTCGCTATGAGATCACACACATCCTCTCTGGATTTCACAGTCCCTCTGCTCCCTTTGTAACACATAGGACCTACCTTCACCATGTACATTACCTTTCTGGCCCAACAGACAATTGATTTGTGTGACCTCTGTGTGGACTCATTTGGATCTTCGAACTTTAGTATATTTGTCGAACCAGCCATTACCAGTCATTACACACCGATATTCTAAAACTCTTTACTGAATCCACATTTTGGTCAGTGTATAAAGTCTGGTTTGTTACAACTGAACATACACACCATTACTTCATTAATCTGAGTTCTCCAAAAAGTTAGCAGAAGATATTTGGATGCTATTGAATGGGATATAATCTGCTAAAAGTAAGAAGGAAGAGACATGGTGTAGAATCAAAGAAAAATCACATGAGTACAGGCACATCTGAGAACTCTGCCCTATGAGCATATAGGGAGCACGTTCTGAGCATCAAAAATGTCTATTCAAGTGACAATACAGTGCTGTGGATGCTCTAGTGGTGAAATTGTTTGAAATATATTAATATGCTTTTTTTGTACTTCTTTGATCATGACTCTTCCCCTAATTTAACATCCCTTGTCTTAAGAAGAGTTAGGATTTTTATAGCAGGAATACAAACGGTCATTGTTGAACTCTTGAAGCCCATTTCAAAAGCAAGAATATTGGTGGCCCTGCACGGTGGCTCATGCCTGTAATCCCAGCACTTTGGGAGGCTGAGGCAGGTGGATCACCTGAGGTCAGGAATTCAAGACCAGCCTGGCCGACATTGTGAAACCCCATCCCTACTAAAAATACAAAAATTAGCCAGGTATGGTGGTGTGTACCTGTAGTCCCAGCTACTCGGGCCAAGGCCAGAGAATCACTTGGACCCAGAAGGCAGAGGTTGCAATGAGCCGAGATCGCACCATTGAACTCCAGCCTGGGCGACAGAGTGAGACTCCATCTCAAATTAAAAAAAAAAAAAAAAAAAAAAAGCAACAAGAGTCTTGGAAGCTAGATATATCAGTCAGAATCTAACCAGAACATCAGAAACCACTCTAAGAACTGAGAGAAAAATTACAAAATTACATAGGTAACTGCATATAAAGGAAATGGAGGAGGTGAGAAACCAAAGAGTGGATGGCAAAGTCACCCGGAGATTGACAGCACCACCAAGACTGGAAAGACAAGGGAGGAGACGGTGTAACTGCAAGGAAGCTGTGTCCACAGGGTCAGCTCCTGCAGAGTTATCACTGAGGTAGAGGGAAATACCCAACCTTCTCCTTTGCCACCCCCATCTTTATCTCCTGCTAGCATCTCCCAGTGGCCATCCCAGCCAGAGTCAGTTGCCATGGGGTTTGCAAGCATCAGGGTCCCCAGACAAGAATGCTGGGCAGGGGCAGGGTAGGGATGGACTGGAAAACAGGCTGACGACCTGCACACCAATGACAAAGGCCAGCCATCTGAGATGGAACAGGGTTTTGTTCTGTTTTTAACTTATAAAACATTGCTTTTAAATATCTAGATCCAAAGCATAGAGGGCTAAGTTAAGAATTTTTAATGTAAACCATAGGGTGGAGAACATGAGGTCATGGCCACTTCCTGACACACAGAAAGGCAATAAAAGCCCTTCCTGGTTTGGGAGGAAGATCTTGGAGAGAGTCTGAGGAGGACAGGGCTCTCCAACTCTGTGAATGGGGCTAGGTAGTGAAGAAGAACCTGACTTTGGCTATTCTTTCAGAGGCTGGGGCTGGGGACCGTCCAGGGGAGTGATGTACCATTTCCATCTGGAAACTTTGAAGGACACTGCCTTAAAGAATGCCCCACATCGACATGGGCATGAAGTAGAGCAGCACGCTAGGAGAGTGGTTTCCATGGGGATTCTGGTGTTGTGTGTATCCTGGGTGAGCTCCAGAGGCCACATGCCTCTGTGTAGGAGGCCCAGCCTCTGAGAGGGCCACGACCCCGAGGACTGGATTCCAGTCGAGGAGGGCAGACCCCTTGAGCAGGAGTTCAGCACAAGCACCGCAGGCCTCGACAGCACAGGCTGGCAAGAGCAGCAGCCAGTGGTCCACACGGGAGAGACAGACACCTCAGCTGAGGCCAGCAAGGAGTGGAGGTCACAGGGGCTCAGGCCCTCCTCTCCACAGTGCAGTGCTGGATACACGCCACCCGCCACCTGCACTCACAGCACACCTCTGGGGCAAAGGGAAAAGGAGATTTTTAAAGCCTAAGCATCGAGTTTGACTTGGAATTAATTAAATTTGAATTCTGAATTGGTTATTTTTCCAAAAGAAATGAGGTTTTAAACTGGATGTTTCTGTTCTCTTCATGGGGCCGAATGAAATGTTTCTACCATTTGTAGAAATGAGGGGCTATTTTTATCAACAAACTTACATTTCTTTGCATCTAACTTCTGTGAATTTAAACACAGAGACCACAGACACACACACGCGCGCGCGCGCACACACACACACACATGCACGCACGCACAGTTTTTCAGCCCTTCAATTGCCTTCTTTGTTACAGGCTGAATCAGCCTTTCCCTGAAGCAAAGAATGCCATTCTCTTTTTTTTTTTTTTTTTTTTTTTGAGACTGACTCTCGTCTGTTGCCAGGCTGGAGTCCAGTGGTGCCATCTCGGCTCACTGCAATCTCCACCTCTCTGGTTCAAGCGATTCTCCTGCCTCAGTCTCCCAAGTAGCCGGGACTACAGGCGCACACCACCACGCCCAGCTAATTTTTGTATTTTTAGTAGAGATGGGGTTTCACCATGTTGGCCAGGATGGCCTTGATCTCTTGACCTCATGATCCACCCGCCTCAGCCTCCCAAAGTGCTGGGATTACAGGCGTGAGCCACTGCGGCCAGCCAAACAATGCCATTCTAATGGGTGAACAATCATTGGGCAACAAATATCATTTTGGGAAAGAAAACTTGATAACGGGGTTTAAACTTTCCAAGTTTTCCAAATTTCCAAATTCATTTATTTTCCTTTATGTGGACCTGTGATCCCCACAAAGATGTTTATTCTGATCTAGATGTCCCCACTTCCAAGAAGGCCTCCGTGTAGACTATCTCTGTGCAAGCCCTTTAGGGTTACCTATGGGGCCTTGGCCTTCAGTGAAATTCTCACATCCCTTCGTCGGTGGTTTTCCTTCATTCTCCTGCTGACCTTACCCTCAGGAAGCTTCAGTCATGATGCAGACAGAGCCTCCCTCGATGGAAGATGAGTTCAAGGCACGCATTAGGCAGGGCCCTCAGGCAGAGTTGTACAGAAAGAGTGCATCTTACAGCCCTAGGGGCATCATTTTTATCCTAGCCTGGGTATGCATCACTCCCTCACAGGGTTGTACATGGTGCGCAGTGCGCATGGTGGCCCTCGATTTACATCAACAGGGGTAAGCAGGTATCTTTAAGAGCAACAGAAAGTGTAGGCTGATTCCTAAACCCAAATCTCCTCTCCTGTCTGCTAGAGACAGAACCCTCCTTGGCTGGCTATGGCCACATCCCGCACTGAGGCTCTCTCAGGCTGGTGTGGTTCTCCCGCCGTTTCCTCTCTGCCCGTGTCTCCCAAGTCAGCTTCAGCTTCTGCATCACTAACAACGAGTTCTCTTTCAAACCTAACTATGAAATCTTGTCTTTCTCCAAAACCCAGTCTTTCCAAATGTCCCTTAAGACTCCACACTTACGGCCTGAGTTATTTTATGACTTTGCTTGATGCTTTGTGTCAGTCTCTCTCTCAAAAGAGGTTTAGGTCTTTGAACTATTCAAGGTCCAAGAAAGAAGCCTTCAATATAGCATTCCACATTCCTTTATTTCTTCTTCCACCAGCTATTCTTCATCTGCCTCCAGGTAGCACACCAGTTCTGTGCGCCCTGTTTTTTCTCCCAACTTGACTCTCCGACTCAGGAACTCACAGATCTCTTCCAGGTTATGGAAGACCAATGGGGCTCTCTTCATCTATCAAACATATTATGGCACCAATTCTACTCTATTGAGGCTACGCATCATGGCATGGGACACTGTGCATGGGGTCCCCTCCTACAGTTCTGCATGGAAAGTGGGGCATAGACTTTTTCTGCTCTGATGACTGAACCAAGCTCCATCAACCTGTTCTCCTACCATGGGTTTGACTACAGGAGCCTGGGACCAGGCTGCACATTGGCTCTTGCTGTCCTCTCACTCTTCCTCCGATTCCTCTCTCCCAGCTTGGTAAAAGTTTCTTTGGTTTTCCTGCCTGGAAGGGAGATGGGGGAACTGCCCATGAGTCATAGTCTGCATTGTTCCCTTCTCTATGGTTACCTTTTATAAAGCTAAACTCTGATCCTCTGATTTGGTTTAAACTTTGGAACCAAGCCCTCTTGGAATTAAAAACTAAATCATTTCTCTCTCAAAGGCATGACTCAAACACACACAAAATGCTGTGATTTCAGACTCTTCGCCAAGTGTGAATTTAAAAATCCATTCAACCCTGCTGTGGTTTGAATGTCCCCTCCAAAACTCACGTGGAAATTTAATTGCCATTGTGACAATATTAAGAGGTAGAACCTTAAAGAGGTGATTAGGCCACAAGGGCGCTGCCCTCGTGAATGGATTAATGCCATTATCTTGAGAATGGGTTAGTTATCCCAGGAGAGGGTTCCTGATAAAAGGATAAATTTGGCCTGATTTTCTCTCTGTCTTGTGCCCCCTCTTACCATGTGATGACTTCCATTATGCAATGACATGGCAAAAAGGCCCTACCAGATGCGGCCCGTTCATCTTGAACTTCCCGCCTCTAGAATCATTAGTCAAATGCAACCACACTTGTTTTATCGTGCTTCACTTTATTGCACTTCACAGATATTGCATTTTTTCTTCACAAATTGAAGGTCTGTGGCAATCCAACATTGAGCAAGTCTATCAGCTCCAACAGCATGTGTTCACTTTATGTCTCCATGTCACATTTTGCTAATGTTTGCAATATTTCAAACTTTCTCATTACTATTAACATTTGTTATGGTGATCTGTGATCAGTGTTCTGACTACCACTGACTGGTCATTTCCCCATCTCTCACCCTCTCGTTGGGCTTCCCTATTCCCTGAAACACAATATTGAAGTTGGACCAATTAACAACACTACTCTACGTGTTCAAATGAAAGGAAGAGTGGCACATCTCTCCCTTCAAATCAAAAGCTAGAAATGATTAAGATTATTGAGAAAGGAATGTCCAAGGCTGAAATAGATCAAAAGCTAAGCCTCTTGTACTAAATAGGTAGCCAAGTTGTGAATGCAAAGGAAAGGTTCCTGAAGGAAACTGAAAGTACTACTCCAGTGGAGATAAGAATAAGAAAGTGAAACAGAATTATTGCTGATATGGAGAAAGTTTTAGTTGTCTAGATAGAATATCAAACCAGCCACAACATTCTCTTAAGCCATAACCTAATCCAGAGCAAGTCCTAATCTTCAATTCTGTGAAGGCTCAGAACAGTGAGAAAGCTATAGAAGAAAAGTTTAAGCCAGCAGAGGTTGGTTCATGAGGTTTAAGTAAAGAAGCCATCTCCATAGCATAAAAGTGCAAGGTGAAGTGGCAGGTGCTGATGTAGAGGCTGCAACGAATTATCCTGAAGATCTAGCTAAGATCATTGATGAAAGTATCCACACTAAACCACAGATTTTCAGTGTATACAAAACAGCCTTCTCTTGGAAGAAGATGCCATTTAGACTTTCATGGCTAGAGAGGAGAAGTCAATGCCTGGCTTCAAAACTTCAAAGGCCAGGGTGACCCTCTTGTTAGGGGCTAATGCAGTTGTTGACTTTAAGTTGAAGCCTATGCTCATTTACCATTCTGAAAATCCTAGAGCCCTTAAGAATTATGCTATATCTCTGCCAACAGACACATGAAAAAATGCTCATCATCACTGGCCATCAGAGAAATGCAAATCAAAACCACAATGAGATACCATCTCACACCAGTTAGAATGGCGATCATTAAAAAGTCAGGAAACAACAGGTGCTGGAGAGGATGTGGAGAAATAGGAACACTTTTACACTGTTGGTGGGATTGTAAACTAGTTCAATCATTATGGAAAACAGTATGGCAATTCCTCAAGGATCTACAACTAGATGTACCATATGACCCAGCCATCCCATTACTGGGTATATACCCAAAGGATTATAAATCATGCTGCTATGAAGACACATGCACACGTATGTTTATTGCGGCACTATTCACAATAGCAAAGACTTGGAATCAACCCAAATGTCCATCAGTGACAGACTGGATTAAGAAAATGTGGCACATATACACCATGGAATACTATGCAGCCATCAAAAAGGATGAGTTTGTGTCCTTTGTAGGGACATGGATGCAGCTGGAAACCATCATTCTTAGCAAACTATCACAAGAACAGAAAACCAAACACTGCATGTTCTCACTCATAGGTGGGAACTGAACAATGAGATCACTTGGACTCGGGAAGAGGAACATCACACACCGGGGCCTATCACGGGGAGGGGGCGGGGGGAAGGATTGCATTGGGAGTTATACCTGATGTAAATGATGAGTTGATGGGTGCTGAGTTGATGGGTGCAGCACAGCAACATGGCACAAGTATACATATGTAACAAACCTGCATGTTATGCACATGTACCCTAGAACTTAAAGTATAATAATAAAAAATTAAAAAAAAAAGAGATAAATATTATAAAACATTTTCCATAAAAAAAAAAAGAATTATGCTATATCTACTCTGCCTGTGTTCTATAAATAAAACAACAAAGCCTGGATGACAGCATATCTGTTTACAGCATAGTTTACTGAATATTTTAAGCCCACTGTTGTGATCTACTGCTCAGAAAAAGAAAAAGATTCTATTCAAAATATTACCACTCACTGACAATGTACCTGGTCATCCAACAGGTCTGATGGAGACGTACAAGGAGATTCATGTTGTTTTCATGCCTGCTGAGACAAGATCCACCCTGCAGCCCATGGATCAAGGAGTAATTTTAACTTTGAAGCCTTATTATTTAAGAAATACATTTCACAAGGCTACAGCTGCTATAGATAGTGATTCCTCTGATGGATCTGGGAAATATATGTAAATTGAAAACCTTCTGAGAAAGATTTGCCATTCTAGATGCCATTAAGAACATTTGTGATTCATGGAGAGGACATTAAAATTTCAACATTAACGGGAGCTTGAAGGAAGTGGATCTCAACCATCATGGATGACTTGGAGAGGTTCAAGTCTTCCATAAAGAAAATAATTGCAGATGTGGTAGAAATACCAAGAGAACTAGAATTAGAAGTGGAGCCTGAAGATGTACCTGAATTATTTCAATTACATAATAAAACTTGAACAGATGAGTTGCTTCTTATAGAGGGACAAAAAAAAGTGGTTTCTTGAGATGAAAGTTACTCCTGGTGAAGATGCTATGGACGTTGCTGAACTGAGAGCAAAGGATTTAGATTATTCCATAGACTTAGTTGATAAAGCAGGGCAGGATTTGAGAGGACTGACTCCAATTTTGAAAATGTTCTACTGTGGGGAAAATGCTTTCAAACAGCATCACATGCTACCGAGAAATATTTCATAAAAAGAGTCAATTGATGTGGCAAAGTTCACTGTTGTCTTATTTTAAGAAATTGCTCAGACACCCCAAGCTTCAGTAACCATGACACGTCAGCAGCCATCAACGTCAAGGCAAGACTCTCCACCAACAAAAAGGTTACAACTTGTTGAAGGTTCAGATGATCATTAGCATTTTTTAGCAATATTTTAAAATTAAGGTATGTACTTTTTTAGGACAAAATGCTATTGCACATTTAATAGAATATAGTATAGTGTAAACATAACTTTTACATCCACTAGGGAGTCAAAAAATATGTGTGACTCGCTTTATTGTGATAGTCCCTTTCTTGTAGTGGTCTGGATATATATAAATGTCTGGATATTCCAGATACCTGGAATATCTTCAAGCTATGCCTGTAAATTTATGTTTATGATAAGCTACTCAGTTTGTGGTTTTCTATTATAGCAGTAGGAAATGGACTAAAACAAACCTTTCCATTAAATTACTTCTTTATAGACAGTGTCTGCCCTCAACAGTGAATGCCATTATCCAATATATAAACAACTAGAGTATAATTTTAGGAGATAAAAAATGTAAGGTCAAAAATCTCCAAATACTATCCCAGAACACTTTTAGAGACAAGCGGACACTTTGTTTTGCTTTGAAATTATTGCTGATGATACAGTTTTGTTTTTACCTGTTATATTTCTTCAGGAATGCTGTCATGACTTTTTGTTTGTTTGTTTGTTTGTTTGTTTTTGAGATGGAGTCTCGCTCTGTCGCCCAGGCTAGAGTGCAGTGGCCCGATCTCGGCTCACTGCAAACTCTGCCTCCCGGGTTTACGCCATTCTCCTGCCTCAGCCTCCCGAGTAGCTGGGACTACAGGCGCCCGCCCCCACGCCCGGCTAATTTTTTGTATTTTTAGTAGAGACGGGGTTTCACCGTGTTAGCCAGGATGGTCTCGATCTCCTGACCTCGTGATTCACCCATCTCGGCCTCCCAAAGTGCTGGGATTACAGGCATGAGCCACCGCGCCCGGCCATGACTTTTAAAATATTTGATGAACCACTTCCCTACTGTTAGGTCCTACAGAGTCACTGTGGAAAAACAGATGTTAGACAAAGTCATGGTTTCAAGGCTTTATCAACATTTCTGGACTTAGAGATTTCCTCATGCATTTAGTTATTTCTTCTGGTTTGAGATCATTTATAGTCTGGATCTCATTAAAGAGAATCCCTACTTGAACTGGGAGATCACTTTTATAGGGAAAGACAAGAATGTATTAGTCATTGAACTAAAACTTGTTTTGATCAATTGATGAGGAAGTGGAATAAATTTAAGACTTACTTTGCTTAGCAGCTTGTTTCTTCAGATCTCCACTTTGGTCATAATATTTAGTTACTTCTTGAGAAGAAGACTCTAGAGAGAACTCCGTTTTTCCTCAAAGGAGTCTTTAAATAATCCATATTACTCTTTGTACCCAATAATCAGATAATTAAGCCTGACCTACATCTCCTGACCAGGCAGATTTTCTCTATTTAATATCTGTAACTGGTCTTGATTTCTGCCAGGAGCATTAACTAATATTGATGAAGAGATCATGTGTTTTAAAAATAGGTTTAAAGAGTCTTTTCACCCTGCATAATTAATGAGGAAGTTATTTTTTGTTTGTGGGGTATTCCAGTTTATCTCCTCAGAGTACTTCTCAACAACACTCTTTTTTTTTTTTTTTTTTTTTTTTTTTTTTTTTTTTTTTGAGACAGAGTCTCGCTGTGTCACCCAGGCTGGAGTGCAGTGGCGCGATCTTGGCTCACTGCAAGCTCCGCCTCCCGGGTTCACGCCATTCTCCTGCCTCAGCCTCCGAGTAGCTGGGACTACAGGCGCCCGCCACCACGCCCGGCTAGTTTTTTTTTTTTTTTGTATTTTTAGTAGAGACGGGGTTTCACCATGTTAGCCAGGATGGTCTCGATCTCCTGACCTCGTGATCCACCCGCCTCGGCCTCCCAAAGTGCTGGGATTACAGGCTTGAGCCACCGCGCCCGGCCTCAACAACACTCTTAAATAACGAAGCACTTGCTTTTCAATTTCTAGAAAGGTAATAGCCATTTACTGCAAAGATATCCCAGCTCATATACAGAGAGTGATGTGTCTACTGAAATACAGCCCTCCGACTTCCCATCTGACGTTCTAATGTCTTCCTGGAATTTCGTCCCTGGAAATATCTTTGTATTCCCTTAAAGAGTTAACTGCTGTTTGGGAAGCATCCTGAAAGAAGACAATATGGTTCCTTTTGGAAGGGAATAGAGTTATTTATGACATGTTTAATTAAAGTATGCAGCCTCTAAATTGTTAATTGAAAAGTCAATATCTAATGTACTACTATCACGTCACTTTCAATGTAATAACTAGTCCATAATGTTTTAAAAACTCATACAATCATCAAAAGTATGTAATAAAACACAGTATTCCTTCCCTTTCTTCATCTTCTTGTTCTGCTCCTTAGAGGTAACTATTTTCAATTTTGTAATGTTCTAGCATTTACCTTCATATTTCTAAACATGTAACTTTGCTATCTATTCATCAATTTTAGAAATTATCCAAGTTATGTATTATTATGGTAGAGGAGGAGTTACACTCCCTCAGCTTCCCCTAATCCATCCTTCCAATGCAGTTTTTTCATAAATTTTGGCAAATTCATTTTCAGTGTTTTTCATTGCTATGACTGTATATATAGTTACATCTAAATCGAGAAGTGTGAATGAATAGCACACTCCAGGGAAATCAGGTGGCTAGCTGGCTTTTTCTTCATGTAGCCCCAAAGGTCAATGTTACTGGTGGAAGGTGTCCAGGTTCTTGGCATCTTCAACAAAGAATTGGACACAACGCACAACCAAAGCAAGGAAAGAACGAAGCAACAAAAGCAGAGATTTACTGAAAACGAAAGTACACGCCACAGAGATGGAGCGTCCCAAGCACAGGAGCTCAAGAGCCTAGTTACATAATTTTCTGGGGTTTAAATACCCTCTAGAGGTTTTCCATTGGCCACTTGGTGTACACCTCATGCAAATGAAGTAGTGGCCCACAGTCAGTCTGATTCGTTGCAGAAAGCAACCAATCAAAGGCTGAAGTGAAGTTAAAAGGGTACACTCTACGCAAACATCTGATTGGCTGTGGAAAGCAACCAATCACAGGCTAAAGTGAAGTTACAAAGTTATACTTCTATGCAAAAGAAGACTTGGCTAGCAATCTGTCTGACTGTGGAAAGCAACTAATCAGAGGTATTTTCAATTTTCCATCTGCCACGCAGGAAAGAGGGGGTGGTTTGCAAAGGGAGTAGCCTGTGGTCTTTTTGTTACTTAGATGTGGAAAGTCGGGGTTTTCCTTTTGATTTAGTTCTAGAAAGTCAGCGGAAATTGGCCTTAGGTTCCCTGCCTCCAGACTCTATTCTCCTGCCTCAAAAGTCTCTTGAGAGACGCTATATTTTTTCTGAGGTTGTTCATCTCTCCACATCCTGCTTGTGGTTGTATCATTGGTTATTGTTATTCTGAAATTCAGTAGGGGAACATGAAAAAGGCTTTACCATTTCAAATGCAGATCACTGACTGTTTGAAACGCATCATCTCCTCTTCACTCTTCTCTATTCCTAGTTCAGTTTCAAAGTATCTCCTCCACTACTGGTATTGGGAAGAGGTGGGACCTGACTACTTGTAGTGTGGATGGTAACCTTGGAATCTAACTGTTGCGTATACAGGCTTTCAAACAGTCCCCCGACTTTGCTTTTTACACTGTTGTGCCAAACCTTTATAGACTCCAATGGGGATGGCACCAGGTTCAAGAGGCCAAAGAAGAGACCCAGAGCCAGCAAACAAGACAAGGGGTTGTACTGGGGGCTAAACACAGGGGAGAGCCCAGTGGTGGTGGGCAGGACAGGAGAACCCCACGACCCAGGGGCAGTGGGCTCAGCAGAAGAATCACAACCACTTGAAAAAAGCATGCAGTTTTTATAGCATTTTCACTTAGCCCCTGCCCCCTAATAAGCTCCACC
Source organism: Macaca mulatta (assembly GCF_049350105.2). Lineage (NCBI taxonomy): Eukaryota > Metazoa > Chordata > Mammalia > Primates > Cercopithecidae > Macaca > Macaca mulatta. Next base: position 33,350,752 of record NC_133412.1, on the reverse strand, counting down.
TGGAAACTTTCATTTAACCCAAAACAAAGAGCCTCAATCCTCTGTACAGCCCACATTCCACAGGACAGGATGGGGCCCAGATGTTCCTTATAGATAAGGAATGAATCTCTGCGTTGTCCACTCCCAGATTCCTTAGCTGAGAACTCTGAACGGCATTCAGGTGCACCTGCCATACAGGGTCATTCTCAGGGTATGCGTAAATTATTGCTATCAGGTGCTTTTAATATACAGACACACACAACCCCTACGTTCTGAGATACTGGGGACTTCCAATTCATGAGCATTTTCAGGATTCTGTGGGACAAATCAGCTAATTCCCATTAGTATCCTCATTTATGGGTACTCTTAAATTGTTAAGTCTACTGATTACACTGAAAATGTACTGGGTAGAGGGAGAGGTGGGAGAAATAGGAATTTATCTTCAAATAAGCAATAAAGCATCAATTGTGTTGGGTTAATTGCATATCTGTGATTATAAATAGACTTTTAATTTGTCTATAGAGTTCTGTCTATCCTCCACGAGCTTGGTGTGACAAGTCTGGTTTTGTTTTGTTTTGTTTACGCAAAAGTAAACCTTGACAGGTAAGAAAGGAATCTTGGAGTAGCACTTGTCTTGTGTCAGGGGATTTAACAGGACAGGTCTGGGCCCCTGAACTACAGGTGATGTTAAAGAACCATGACTTTAATATTTAAAATATTCTACAATTGCAGGAACATGTGAGAGCAACAGTTGAACTCTGTGTCTCAAAAGTAACAAAAGGCCTCACATTTCATCCCTGGCTAGAAGGAGTTAGAAATGCCTGTTCTGGGCACCTTGCATCCAGGCAGTAAGTTTGAGCAATCAATCTGTACTGGATCTGTGTTTCTTCCCTTCCTGGTGTGGCTGGGATTGGTGTAGCTGTCAGGTGGAACTGTTACACCAAAATGTCCAGGGCTTAATGGAATCCATCATTAATATGGCCTCTAAGATGTTTACATGTTTATGGTTTTCTCCATTCCTATATGATGACAGAATGTGAAGGATGTATTCACTTTTTGTGTGACAGCTAAAGATAATTATCAAACTAATATATTCCTTGCCTGTTTATTTTTTCTTTAAAGAAAGGGTCTCGATCTGCTGCCCAGGATGGAGTACAGTAATACAATCATAGCTCACTGCAGCCTCAAACTCCTGGGCTCAAGAGATCCTGCCACCTCAGCCTCTCGAGTAGCTGGGACTATAGGCATGCATCACCAAACCCAGCTAATTTTTTTTAATTTTTTGTAGAGATGGGGTCTTGCTATGTTGTTACCTAAGCTGGTCTTGAACTCCTGGCCTCAAGCAATCCTTCTACCTTGGTCTATTTGTATAAATATTGATATTATATCCAGAACAAAATAATGGGGTATAAAAATGATTAAGCCTTGACCATTTGCTATTATCTGAAAATAATCTTAACACACTAAATAATAAATAACTATATCCCACTCCTTAAATCCTAAAAAGCAGGAGTAGGGGAATCTTAAGTGGTGATCCTTTTCTGGTAAAACACTAAAAACCATCTTAAAATGCTAAAAAAAACTGAAACAATAGTAGAAAAATAAGAAATTATACATATAATTTGAAGAAAGTTCTGATATGAAGGTTAAAACTGGATGACCAGAGCCATTGACCGCACTGAGGTGGCAACATCTTGTCACAGCTCATGGCAGTCATGGTCTTTCCACGAGTGGGACTCCCTGGAAAACTTACACACAATCTGATCACTAAAAGCAAAGATCCTCAGGTATAAATCTCAAAGAGAAGAGCCTTACATTTTCTCCTGTGTGACCTAAAGCAATGACATGGGATTTTTGCACCTCAGTTGCCTTATCTGAAAAAATGGGATGCCTGCCTCCTAGGATTGTTGTGACAATTAAGAGTAAAACTCTTAGATGAGTGCCTGGCACAGTGTAACTGTTACCAATTAGTATTATTACCTCACGCCTAAGGAAAGAAGGAAATAGACAAACAGGGGGAAAAAAAGGTGGGGGTGGTTAGAATTAGCTAAAGGTGATGCCCTAATCAAACAGCCCAGGGTCTATCCCTTCTGGTCCTAAATTGTATTTCAATTCAGGAAATTCCAGGATTGCATCAGCTGAATGAGATAACTGGCTTGTCGTCTGAACACTTTGCCAGCACGTGATGCTATTATGTGAGCCCGCTGTTCAAACATGAGTCACACATGTGAGCTGCAGCCACTTCTGCAGATGGAATAAAGTGTGTCATCAAGGTACAAGAACTGTGCTTTCTTCTTTTTTCTCACCTTGAACCTGAAAATCATGTGGTATTAATTTCCTAAGTATTTGCTCTACAGTTAACTCCAAATTATCCATGCTGGTGAAGGGAAAGAAAGACACAGATGGACATGAACAATGACTGCTTCAAAACTGCCTTATAACTTGTGACTTTTGCAGTTAGAATTCTCTATTGAGAATTGGTACCTAAATGTTGTGGAAACAAAACTTGAAGCAAAGTCAGTCTTGCTGGCCAGGCACGGTGACGCATGCCTGTAATCCCAGCACTTTGGGATGAAGAGGCAGGTGGATGGCCTGAGGTCAGGAGTTTGAGACCATACTGGGCAACAAGGTGAAGCCCCATTACAAAAAAGATTTTTTAAAAAAAGTAGCTAGGCATGGTGGCACACGCCTGTGGTCCCAGCTATTCAGGAGGCTGAGTTGGAAGGATCACTTGAGCCTGGGAGGTCAGGACTGCAGTGAGCCATGACAGTGCCACTGCACTCTAGCCTGGCCAACAGACCGAGACCATCTCAAAAAAATTTTTAATTAAAAAAATTTAAAATTTAAGTCTTGCTAGAAGACTGACCCCAGACAAACCAGAAAATTCATCCCAGACTTCATTCCATAACCTAGTACAAAACCATGCTGCTTTTCTCTTCTGAGGCAGGAGGAACCATAGCATCTGATGGGGGACATTACCGGCCTAACTTGCATGGTTGCGCTCTCATGCACTTCATGGGGAGAAGGAAGATAGTTAATCATTCCTGACAGCTGAATATAATTGTGAATAGAGCCTCAGTCTCTTTATCATTCTGAAGATGGTATGCAATAGAAAGAAATAACAAAGAAAACGATGACATTACCTGAGAGTTTAAGTTATTTTTAAAAATTCATGAATAGTATAGCTTATGTAATATGTAGAAATCAGCTCTTCAGTAGGCTGACCCTGGGAAAACTGGTTGGAGTTTTTTTGTTTTGTTTTGTTTTGTTTACAAGGGTGGAGACAGCAAGGAAGGAAGGGAGAGAGAAATATCAGACTTATAATCAATGATACACACGCACACACGCCAGTTTTATTGAGTTGTAATTACTTTCTGAGATAGGGCTGGAGTGCAGTGGCATGATAACAGCTCACTGCAGCCTTGAACTCCTGTTCTTAAGCAATCCTCCTGCCTCAGCCTGCAAAGTGCTAGAATTACAGGCATGAGCCACCATGCCTGGAGAGCTGTAATATTTTTTAGTGGTGTGCCTGCTTCCACTATGTGGTAAAACCCTAAATCACAATTTTCAATAAAGCCCACTGAAGCCAGTTCAGTAAATCCCACAAGCCGGTTAACCTACGAGATACTTTCTACAAAGTTTAACTCTTCAAGTATGCACACACTTTTAATGTATGAATTTAGAAATGATAGCCTAAATATTTTGTTTATAAAATACAAGATGATATGGGCTTTATGAATGTATATATTCCATTTCATTATTTCTTTCTGCAGAACATAAATTCATGGTGAAGGGCACCATAATGAATTATTTAACCAAGCCAGTCTTTTTGACTTGAGCTAAGATGACTGATATGGTTTGGCTCTATGTCCCCACCAAAATCTCATGGTGAATTGTAATCCCCAGTGTTGGGGAAGGTGGGAGGTGACTGGATCATGGGGGTGGATTTCCCCCTTACTGACAGTGAGTTCTCACGAGATCTGGATGTCTAAAAGTGTGTAGCACTTCTCCCTTAGCACTTTCTCTCTCTCCTCTACCATGTCAAGATGTGCCTGCTTCCACCATGACTGTAAGTTTCCTGAGGCCTCCCTAGTCATGCTTCCTGTATAGCCTGTGGAACTGTGAGTCAACTCACCCTCTTTCCTTCATAAATTACCCAGTCTCAGGTAGTTCTTTTTAGCAGTGTGAGAACAAACTAATACAATGACCATATTGTCTCTGTAAGTACACACTTTGCTGTTGTCAGCCACAGAAATAAAACCAGGTCTAGGACGGAAGTCCCTATTGGCACTCAGAAGCCATCTGAAGGCCAGTTTTCATTTTTTCTCTGCATTTTCAGCCTGTACTGCCTTTTCATTTTTTCAAATAAAAGAAATAGATGATAATGGTTGAAAACACACTACAAATATGTAATTCACTCTTCAGAAATAACTGTGTGTAAACTTTTATATTTTAATGCACATGACTGTTAATAAATGTAATCTGATAAAATAAAAACTTCAGTCAAATTACATTTAAAGGAATTTAACTGAGCAATAAATGATTCACGAATCAGGCAGCCCCCAGAATCACCGCAGATTCATAGAGTCTCCAGTACACCCACGTGGTGGAAGATTTGTAGACAAAAAAACAGGAAGTGATGTACAGAAATTGGAAGTGAGGTAAGGAACAGCTGGATTGGTTACAGCTCAACATTTGCCTTACTTGAGCACAGTTGGAACACTCAGCAGTGTATGACTGGTTGAAGTGTGGCTGTTGGGATTGGCCAAGACTCAGGTCTTGTTACAGGCACATACTCCTAACTTAGGTCTTCAATCTTGTCTACCTATTAAGTTAGGTTACAGTTTGTCCACAAGGACTCAAATATAGAAGTACAGAGTCCCTCTCAGGCCATTTTTAGTTCAATTTAACACATCATAATCAACAAATTAAGTAACTTACTTTTTTCACTTGCAGTGTATCACGGGCATCTTTCTTGTTAGAGTTGATAGAAACATCTCGAATGTTAAGCGTTGAGTGGTTCTCAAACTTTACTGCACATTAGAATTAGCTGGAGCACTTAAAAAAATGCAAATACTGGGTCTCACTCTCAAACACATAAACAGAGCCTCTGAGGGTGGATCCTGGAATTTGGAGTTTTTAAAAGTGCTTCTGGAGATTCACAAGTGCAGTCAGGGTTGAGAATCACTTAGGAATCTTATTTTTTAATCTACATAGTATTAGGCATATACTATATTAACCCTCTCCTGCTGATGGACACATAGGTGGTTTTGATTTTTTCTACTACATGCAGTGCTGCAATTAACATTATTTTATATACATCTTTGCTTATTTGGCTTTAGGATAAATTCCCAAATGTGGAATATGCATATTTAAAGTATTAATACATGTTACCAGATTCTTTTCCAGAATGATATATTCCAAAGTACTAGCCAACCAACTTTCCTACCTTGGGAATTGACATTTTTCATTTTTGTCAGTTTGATGGATTGAAAACAATCCTCTTTCATTTGAATTTATTTGCTTATTAGTGAGGTTGAGAAACTTATGAGCTATTATTCTGTCTCCTAAATTAACTCTAAATAGAGTCAAGTACAGACCTAAAGTGAAAGTTCTAACTGGATTATTTACTTAGCAGGTAGAAGTTGGGGAGAACAGTAGCTCCAAAGAATCATGAAATTATAGTGTTGAAAGAAAACTTAGAGATACCTAGTTTAATTCTGAGTAATACCGTAATTTGATTATTTTCCCATCCAAAGGTGAATGTTACTAACACTAGAAAATTCAAATGAAACAATAGTGAGGTGAGGAAAAGACATGGCAAAGTGGGAGAAAACCTAAACTGGGTAGGAAAGAAGATGAGAACAAGAGGCTGGTGCACAGAGAACAGAGAGAAAAGGTAAGTACTATCCTGTGGGTGACTATTGGGTAGGTCCTTGCAAAGAAAGCAGGTAAGCCAGGTCCGTGGAGACAAGGGCAAGGGCCACCAGGACAAAGCCATGGATAGAAGAGTGGCTTCTCTAGATCAGGGCAGCTGGACCCTGCTGCCAGCAACAAACCAGCTGGAAGCTGTTTCCAGATAGACAGACCTGTGTTGGTGTACTGAGGAGAAGCCCTGGGACCACATCCCCTAACAGAGGCTGAGGGCTCAAGTTCTCAGATAGGGGAGGTACAAAACAGCAGCCAACAGTAATTTTTAAAAAATGAAATCCAACCAGCACTGCTGGGTGTAGGGTGACGATTTCTGATAGGTGTATGTTTGGAGCCAGAGAGAGGAGCTCACCTCGTAGATACATTAATCAGAACTGATTCTCATGAGAGTCTGGCATCTCCTGACTCTTTTTAAGGACTATCGTATCTGTGTGGTGAAATTCTGGACTTTGGTGTGTATGTGAAGCTGTCCATTTCAGCTTTATAACCTAGACATGGACCCCTTCTTCCTGAACTTTAATAGTACAGATGCTCCTGTGCCCACTTTGAGTTGATTGTATACTGAGCCTAATCATCTTCTTACTCTTCTTTGATCACTGCTAGAGAAGCGGATGCTTCCACCAAGGAAAAGTCTGTTACTCCAGAGTATGAGGACAGAGGTATAAAAACCACTGTTCTTAAATGACATGCTTAATGCCAACAGTGCACTTAGTTCTTCTAGAATTATTTGCCCCACCCAATCATAGTGAAACCAGCAGTGCTGAGAGTGGGGAGCAGCCCCCAGTAGCCAGGTGGTGCTGGGTGAGAGGGATGGTGATGCCATGCTGACCTCTGATAGGTGGGGAGACATGCAGCTCACCTCTAAGCTAGCTGCAAACCCCTACTGGTGAGGCAGGAGCTGGAGCTAAGGTGACTGTGGGGACCACCACACAGCCTACATCTTGACAAAATGCCTTCTGCATTGGCTTAATCCTGGGAGTGACTTTGAATACTATTTTAGGGTAAACACACACACCTGACAGCAATAACTTGAGCATACTCTGAGACCAACCCTGCATGGCACATACACTTGCCTGTGTGCTCCGAGCTAGGGAATCCGGGAGTAGCCAACCCGGAGATTCATTCCTTGTCTAGGAGGAACATCTAGGCCCCTATCCCATCCTGAGGAGCACCAGCCATGCAGTGGACTGAGGCCCTGAGTTTTGGGTTAAATGAAGATTGCCAGGTGGAGATGGTTAAGGGGAGGGTATTAAATGAAAATGCTTTCTAAACTGCATGGTGTTTGCAGGCAGTTGTGATTTTCCTGCTCAGCCTGCTGCCACTGGGCTGTGCAGTCGTCTGGACCATCCCACCACCACTGGGCTCTTTCCCCTGTGTGTAAGCCCCTAATAGAAATCCCATGCTGGTTCTGGGTCTCTTCTTTGGTCTCTGGAACCTGGTGCCTTCCCTACTGAGGTTAACAGGGGTTTGCACAACAACTATGGAGGCTGAATCCTGGGTTGCTGGGTGTTGTCAACGCTCTGCAGTCAAAGACCCCCAGGAACACCCCTGTAGCTGAACAGTTGGGTTTAGTACTCCAAGCAACAGGGGAGACCACACACCCTGGGGTACGCCTCTGTCACCATGGGGTGTTTAAAAGACTTTCTATAGGATTTGGGCTCTTGCTAGGTCATTGTAGAGTTAGGGAAGTTTGAGTTTGCTCTGGACTGGAGGCTGTCAGGAGACAGAGGTAATTCTATGATCGGGCATCGTAATGAACCTCATCCAGAAGGAGGGAAGACTAGAGTAAATCTAAACTGATCATGGGTAAAGCAGCAGTAGGCACTCATATTAGCCAGGACAGGGGCGTGTTTGGTCGTTTTCGTGACTAGGAAAACGTTCATATTTTGTCCGTGTTCAGATCTGATCACAAAGTGGTCTCGCTTCCCTCTTGGTTCATGCTGGTTCTAGGATGGCCTTGCTGGTGCTCTGTGAAATGATTTATGTTCAGCAGGAGAAGGCCCAGGCCTGACGGTGGGTGCCAGCGCAGCTCCTCAGTGTCAGGAGCTTCTTATCTCTTTCTCATAGTCAAATCTGGGTGAGGAACAGAGCTCTTAAAGATCACAAGGGGCAAATGAGAACAAGACTTTGGCTGGAAGGAGTGTGAGAGAACCCAGCACTGGGGAAAGATGGCAGGAAGCCACAGACAGTAAGCTGGTCTGAGGTCTCACACAAACCAGGAGGGCACTGGTGAGGGACAGCTACTGAGAAAATCAGGAGGAAACAGGGAAGGATGAGTTCCTAGGCAGAGATACTACTAGAAACCAGCCAGCTTAGTGTAGTGGAATGGAGGCAACCAGTTCAATATGTTTGTACTGTTGATGTGAAGATGGGACTCATGTTTCTGTCCTGATCTGTCATATCCTAGAAGGTGTGGACTGAAAGCCACCAAATGCTTCAAAGATACAATTTTTATTCCTTGACCAGCCACAAAATGTTCTTCACTGACCAGCACATTAATTCTGAAGTAGGTGCAACCCTCAGACCAGAAAATAAAACTGAATGGTAGTACCTACCGTAGGGTTGGCAAAATTAGGAAAAGTATTAGAGATCTCTAGTTTACCCTGAATTTCAGATAAACTTCAAATATGTAATACTTGAGAATACTTGTTATTAAAATAAACTATCTGCAAATTCAAATTTAACTGTCCTATATTTTATGTGGCAGCCCTAATCTAAGTAGGTATTTTTAAATTTTTATGTATTTATTTTATTTATTTATTTATTTATTTATTTATTTTGAGACAAGGTCTCACTCTGTCACCCAGGCTGGAGTGTAGTGGTGGGATCTTGGCTCACTGCAACCTCTGCCTCCTGGGTTCAAGTGATTCTCCTGCCTCAGCCTCCCAAGTAGCTGGATTACAGGTGCCTGCCACCACGCCCAGCTGATTTTTGTATTTTTAGTAGAGATGGGGTTTCAACATGTTGGCCAGGCTGGTCTTGAACTCCTGACCTCAAGTGATTCGCCCACCTAGGCCTCCCAAAGTGCTGGAATTACAGGCATGAGCCACCATGCCCAGTCAAGCCCTAACTTAAGTAGGTTTGAACCACAAAACAACTGACCTAGAGGAGAGATGGTGTTAGGCCAGTGAAACAAGTTGTATGTGCACCAAGATACCTGACCACAAGATAAGGGGTCCTAATGGAGTCTGTGCATGCCAGTCATCTATTAACAGAATGGTGTTCTCTGAGGATAAAGGAATCTTCAACCCACTAAAGCTGGTCAGGATTGCTAGCATCATTATTCAAACTCTTCTGATGCTTTCCAAGCTTTCTATCCATACATTATTCTGATTCCCATTTTTTTTCCTTCACTTATCAAATTTCTTTTGAACAATCCAGTATATGTTAGCCATGCTAAGGTGCTAAGGCATTTATACAATTAACCTAACAAAATGCCAACTAGATCTAATAAAACAGTATTACAGTAAAGGCAGAGTTGAGCAGAAGCAGTAACGTATCACATTCTGGGTTGAAAACAATTAACATAGTGGGAAAGATAGCATCTTTCCAAATTTAGTCATAAGTTTAAGGTAGTGCAATTAAAATACCAATAGAGGCCGGGCGCGGTGGCTCAAGCCTGTAATCCCAGCACTTTGGGAGGCCGAGGCGGGTGGATCACGAGGTCAGGAGATCGAGACCATCCTGGCTAACATGGTGAAACCCCGTCTCTACTAAAAATACAAAAAACTAGCCGGGCGAGGTGGCGGGCGCCTGTAGTCCCAGCTACTCGGAGGCTGAGGCAGGAGAATGGCATGAACCCAGGAGGTGGAGCCTGCAGTGAGCCGAGATCGCGCCACTGCACCCCAGCCTGGGCGACACAGCGAGACTCCGTCTCAAAAAAAAAAAAAAAAAAAAAACCAATAGAAATTCCTATAGAAAACAGCAAACTATGGCCAGGCACGGTGGCTCACGCCTGTAATCCCAGCATTTTGGGAGGCCAAGGCGGGCGGAACACGAGGTCAGGAGATTGAGACCATCCTGGCTAACATGGTGAAACTCTGTCTCTACTAAAAGTACAAAAAATGAGCCAGGCGTGGTGGCGGGTGCCTGCAGTCCCAGCTATTCAGGAGGCTGAGGCAGGACAATGGCATGAAGCCAGGAGGCAGAGCTTGCAGTGAGCCGAGATTGCGCCACTGCACTCCAGCCTGGGCAACAGAGCGAGACTCCATCTCAAAAAAAAAAAAAAAAAAAAGAAAGAAAGAAAATAGCAAACCATTTACAAAAAAACAAAAAGCGGTCAGGTACACTGGTTCATGCCTGTAATTCCATCATTTGGGTGGCCAAGGCAGGAGGATTGCTTGAGCCCAGGAACTGGAGACTAGCCTGGGCAACATGCTGAAACCCCATCTCTACAAAAAATACAAAAATTAGCCAGGTGTGGTGGTGCATGCCTGTAGTTCCAGCTACCTGGGTGACTGAGGTGGGAGGGTGACCTGTGCCCAAGAAGTTGAGGCTAAATGAACCTTTGCACTCCAGCCTGGGCGACAGAGTGAGACCCTGTCAAGAAGGAAGAAAGAAAGAAAAGAAAGAAAGAGAGAAAGAAAGAGAGAGAGAGAGAGAGAGAGAGAGAGAGAGAGAGAGAGAGAGAGAAAGAAAGAGAGAAAGAGAAAGAGAGAAAGAGAGAGAGAAAGAGAAAGAGAGAGAGAGAAAGAGAGAGAGAGGGAGAGTGGGAGAGGGAGAGAAGGAGAGAAGGAGAGAGAGAGAGAAAGAGAGAGAAAGAAAGGAAGAAAGGAAGGAAGGAAGGAGGAGAGGAGGAGAGGAGGAGAGGAAGAAAGAGAAAGAAAGAGAAAGAAAGAAAGAAAGAAACAAAGAAAGGAAGGAAGGAAGGAAGAAAGAAAGAAAGAAAGAAAGAAAAAAGAAAAGAAAAGAAAAGAAAAGAAAAGAAAAGAAAAGAAAAAAGTAATTCCAGATGCTGGTTTTAGTTAAAAAGTAGCCTTTTAAGTTATAAAAACAATTACATATTTATAAAATTTCCTATAAACAGACGTTAATGATAGAAATAATGCAAAAATTGATCCAAAACATTTCAAAGGTTAAAATGGGTGGCTGGATTTGACTTTCCATCCTCCTGTGTTCTTTATATCCTCATTTCCTTTTTATCCCTCCCTGCCCCCACTGCCCTTCAAATGGAAAGAATTGCTTGGTGAGACTTTACACCAAAGATTGCTATGAGAAGTGGTCACTACCTGCAAAGGAAAGCTTTGTCTCACAGAAGCTTCACTCCTCAGGACCCACAGAAATGAAAACTTCCTGAGATGCAAAAGCTCTACCACAGTGGCCACTGCTGCTCCAGGGGCACAAAAGACTTCAAAAGATCAAGCTCCAGCATTTCAGGACAATGCCTGGGCCTGAGGGAGAAGCATGAGAGGGAAAAAAACCGGGTTCCTGGTGGAGGAGGAAGAGGCCAGAGGGCGAAGAAGCAAGGTCCTAGATGTTCATCCGAGGTAGACTCCGGACCAAAAGATGATTCAACGTTGTCAACTAAAGAAAAAAAAAAATCAAGCTTTTGAAGAATTAAAGTTCATTTTATTCAGAAGTCTTACTGAGGACCACAGCCCAGAGAGAGTCAGAGAGGGTCTGCGGGACAGCTGAAGCAGTGTTTCAGTTGACAGCTTATCTATAGGTAGTAAGGTATAGTATGTGCTCCAAAGTTACATTAAGACAAAATCACATCCAAGTCTGAGCGTAAGAGTGCATCTGGCTATAGACGACAAAGGCATTAACCCTTCAGATGTTATCTTACGTGTAGGAAAAGCCAAAGACTAGGGTCACTTATCTTTTAAGGAATATGGTGACTCAGGCAAGAGACTTGGGAGCCATGTGCCCTATCCCATTTTGTCTTCAAAGCATTAGCTGGGGGCAGTGGCTCACGCCTGTAATCCCAGCACTTTAGGAGGCCGAGGCGGGTGGATCGCTCGAGCCTAGGAATTTGAGACCAGCCTGGGCAACATGGTGAAACTCCACCTCCACCGAAAACACAAAAATTAGCTGGGTGCGGTGGTGGGCACCTGTAATCCCAGTTACTAGGGAGGCTGAGGCAGGAGAATCCCTTGAACCTGGGAGGCAGAGGTTGCAGTGAGCCGAGATCATGCCGCTCCACTCCAACCTGGGTGACACAGTAAGACTTAGTCTCAAAAAAAAAAAAAGAAAAGAAAACTAAAGCATCCGTTTGCAGAGCTACACATAGTCACAGAGTCAGGGGCTTTATGAAACTATGCTGGCAAGCAGAAATGAGCAAACATGACTTCTTACAGCTGGTACTTTGTCTCAGTGAAAAGCAGAGAAACATTGTGTATGACCCTTTGTACTACACACACACACACACACACACACACACACACACACACACGCACGCGCCTCAAACAAGATAGCATATTAACAGGCATTGTAACATGATGAAAGCAAACTGCAGAAGCCTGCATGTGGAGTGAGGCATTCCTTGTGTGTCAAATAGGAAGGAAAAGAAGGCACATTCATTTTCACTTGTATCTGCATTGAAAGGATACATAAGAAACTAAAGTGATTTTGATGAGGTGAAGGGAGCAAGAGTGTTAGAGAGACTTCAAAGCATACTCCTGTAGCATTGTATTGTGGAAAACTTTCAAATATATATAAAAATAAAAAGAATACAGGCAGCTTCAGCAACAATACATGTTTTTGTTAAATTTTATTTCACTATTACCCCACATTTTTAAAAAATATTAAAATTCTAAAAAAAGTTTGTTCCATAAATATTTACCATTTGAAATAAATTCACAATTAGTTTAAAAAGAGATTTGGAAAGAAAGAAGATGAGAGGAAAGCATTTGGAGACAAGTTTAGACTGTTATGCTTTGGGTTTTGTTTTTCATTTTTTTTTTTTTGTTTTTTATTTTTGTTTGTAAAGGAGAAGTGGGAAGTGAGGAGACGGAAGTGAGGACACTTTTTTGTTGTGTGTTTGTTTCTTGAGAGACATTAATGGCATTTTGTGTGCTGATGGAAGAAAATACCCAGTAGAGAAGGAAAATCTAATAATGCAGGAAATCAAGGTAGGATTTGCTGAAACATGCAACAGCAGGTGAGGGGATGGAATCTGGATCCTGGATGGAGTGGTTTCCTTGACTAGGAGCAAGGATGGTTCACCCACAGCAACAGGAAGAAAAAGCAAAATAAGGAGCACAGGCGCAAATACGCAGGGAAGGCCACAAGAGCTTAGAGTACAACTAATCCTTTTGTTTTATATTTTTTGTGTTAGGCTTAGAAAAATATTTTTCACTCCAAGATGAAAAAACGCACAGTTGAGCCTCATTACTTATGAATTCTGTATTTGATTTGTTTGTAGATTTATTTGTAACCCCAAAAACAATACTCACAGTGTTTGTGCTGTCATGTACAGACATTCGCATGTGCACAGTGGCAAAAGCTTTGAGTGATCCACCGTGGCTGTTCCCAGGTAAGGCGGACACCCCACCTTCCAGGTTCAGCTCTGCATACTGTAAAAAGTATTCATCTTGAGGACTATTTAGGGCCACGTTTTGGTGCTTTTGTGATTTTTTTGGTGATTTTGCTGTTTAAAATGGCCCCCGCCCATAGTGTTGAAGTGCTGTCTAGCATTTGTAAGTACAAGAAGGCGATAATGTGTCTTACAGAGAAAATATGTGTGCTAGGTAAGCTTCCTTTGGCCATGAGTCACCATGCCATTTCCTGCGAGTTCAGTGTTAATGGAATGATAATAAATATTAAGTAAGGTGTCTTTAAACAGGAACACATATCAAACAAGGTTACATATTGATAAGTTAACAAAAATGTGACTAACAGCTCCCGAGATTCTAACCTAGGTTGCCCTCAAACAATAGTTCAGCATTTGCTAATTCAGTGTGTGGGGCATGTTATGGGCTGATTTGTATCCCTAAATACATATGTCGAAGTCCTAATCCCCAGGACCTCAGAATGTGACTGTACCTGGAGAAAGGGTCTTTAAAAGTGCAAGTTAAAATGAAGTCGTTAGGGTGGGCCCTAATCCAGCATGACGGAGGTCCTTGGAAGAAGAGGACATTAGGACACAGACACACACACAGGAAGAACCATGTGAAGATACAAGGAGAAGACCGCCATCTTCAAGACAAAGGGAGAGCCCTCAGAAGAAACCAACCCTGCTCACCCCTGGACCTACAACTTCTAGCCTCTAGCACTGAGAGAAAATATATTTCTGTTGGTTAAGTCACCCAGTTTGTGCCACTTTGTTATGGCAGTCCTGGTGGACTGATACAGGGTGACTTTAATAGAACATAACTACCACGAATGACAAGAATTGATTGTATGCTAATTTAAAAAAATAAAGAAGTTGGTACAAGCCCAAATGCCAAATCTAGCCTCTTTATGTCCAGGGTTGATAGTAACAAAAAAATATTTTAATAATAAGGAAAATAAGTGACATGTATTCAGAAATTACTATATGCTGGCCAGGCGCGATAGCTTACACCTGTAATCCCAGCACTTTGGGAGGCCGAGGTGCACGGATCACTAGAGGTCAGGAGTTCGAGACCAGCCTGGCCAGCATGGTGAAACCCCACCTCTACTAAAAATACAAAAATTAGCTAGGTGTGGTGGCACATGCCTGTGGTCCCAGGTACTTGGGAGGCTGAGGCAGAAGAGTTGATTGAGCCTGGGAAGTGGAGGTTGCAGTGAGCTGAGACGGCACCACTACACTCCAGCCTGGGCAACAGAGCGAGATGCCATCTCAAAAAGAAAAAGAAAAAAAGAAAAGACTATATGCTAGGTTCTAGTGTAACCATTTTACATATATTAACTTATTTCAAGGGTCTTAACAGCTCAAAACAAAAAATAAACCAAAAGACATTCCAATATTTTGTAATTAAATAACACAAATTAAAATATTGCATACTTCTTTACACTTTATAATTTTGCAAAAGTAAACAAAATGCTAAAACTGAACAGGTTTTTTTTTTTTTTTTTTGAGATGGAGTCTCGCTCTGTCACCCAGGCTGGAGTGCAGTGGGGCGATCTCTACTCACTGCAAGCTCCGCCTCCCGGGTTCACGTCATTCTGCTGCCTCAGCCTCCTGAGTAACTGGGACTACAGGTGCCCACCACCACGCCCGGCTAGTTTTTTGTATTTTTTTAGTAGAGACAGGGTTTCACTGTGTTAGCCAGGATGGTCTCGATCTCCTGACCTCGTGATCCACCCATCTCGGCCTCCCAAAGTGCTGGGATTACAAAAACTGAACTGTTTTGAAGTGTATGGGGGAGATAGGCATTGTTAAAGTAAATGATGTGACCTTTCTGGCACTGAGAAAAGCAGACACAGGAGCAACAAGGCAGCCAGCCCTGTTGCAGAACTCCAGGGAGCGCCATTTATGCTGCAACCCCATGAAGGGTGCCTCCTGGAACTGGGCATCAACGTGGTCACCCTAAAAGTCATAAAACCATTCAGACCTTTTTTATTCTCACAATCTCACTTTCAAAACCATGTTCAAGGGGAACCATTCAATACAGAACAAAAAGTTAACCACACAGAGGTACTGATTCATAATGGAGAAAATATGGAAACAATACAAGGATAAAAATTCAGAAAAATATCAAATGAACTGTTCTAGATTAATATTAGGAAGCTTGCTGGGTACAGTGGCACGCACTTGTAGTCACAGCTACTTGGAGGCTGAGGTGAATCACCTGAGCCCAGGAGTTCCAGGCTATAGGATGCTACACCAATCGGGTGTCTGCACTAAGTTTGGTATCATATTGTGACCTCCCGGGTATGGGGAAATCACCAGGTTGTCTAAGGAGGGGTGAACCAGTCAATGTCAGAAATGAAGCAAGTCAAAACTCCTGTGCAGATCAGTAGTGGGATTATACCTGTGAATAGCCCCTGCAATCCAGCCTGAGCAACACAGCAAGACCCTTTCTCAAAAAACAAAGCAAGAAACAAATAAATATATATTAGGGTGCTATGCTACATGAAAAAGTAAAATAATACTAAATTTTAATCATTGACTTAAATAGTTTTAAGCACTATGTCATTTTTAATTAGCTTACACAGTTTTAAGATTGTGTCATTTTTCTCAAAATATTTAAGCAATGTTTTAAAAAATTAGGACATCAGATATGTAAATGTTATTGTACAAAAATGAAGCATCTGCTGCTGCTCAGCTGTTTGGAATTAAATATTTGCAGATTTGACACAATTCATATCAACACTAATAAACTAAGAAGGCAAGATATATTGGTTTCATACTGTATTACAAATGCAGAGATAATAGAGAATATTTTGAATGCTGGCAAATGTCAGAAAGAATATCACTGAGAAAAGCAGTGAAGAGTAAGAATAGTAAAGGGGAAAAATAATTTGAGAAGGTCAAATCATTTTTTCATGATTCTTATTGATAGAACAAAAACAATGTTTAAAAGAAGTTAGCAACATCTATCTCTTTTTTTTTTTCTTTTTGCTACAGGATTTTACTCTGTTGCCTTGGCTGGAGTACAGTGTCATGATCATAGCTCACTGCAGCCTCAAATGCTTGGGCTCAAGCAATCCTCTTGCCTCAGACTCCCAAATAGCTATGACTACAGGCAGGCAAGTGCCACCATGTCTGGTTGTTTTTTTATTTTTTATTTTGTCAACATGGTATCTATGTTGTCCAGGCTTCATATCACATATTTTTAGGAGTCGCAAGGGACCCCGTGACAAGATAAATAAGTATTCTATTAAAGCTTCCTTATTTATGATATCTTTATGATATATGTGAAATGTAATTACTCCTGGGTGGTGTTCCTGGGTGGTGTAACACTGTCATACTGGTTATTGTGACTAGGCCAGTAAGATTTTTTCTAGACAGTAGGTATTGATAGCAAAGCGTTTACAGGCATTAAAACCAGACTGTACAGATTCAGATGAAACTCCACTCAGGTGGAGAAAGCATGCAAGAATGCAGAAAGGAGAGGAAGAGTCAAGGAATGTGTCTACGTTATAACATTTCTAAGACACACCTTGGACGTGAGTCACATCGACAATCTACAAGGTAGAACCAACGCTACCAGCAACCAGAACATGTGAGGTGGGAGGGCCTGATATCAGGGTCCCTGTGTTATTCTGAATGAGAGTAGAAAAATGGTTACTTTTGTATTTTAAGTCTGTAACACATGTTAATGTATTAAGGGTAACTATCAAAGGAATAAAAATAAGATTTATGATTAGCTGGGCATGGTGGCGTGTGCCTATAGTCCCAGCTACTCAGGAGGCTGAGGTGGGAGGATTGCTTGGGCCTCGGAGGTCAAGGCTGCAATGGGCTAAGATCACACCATTGCACTCCAGTTGGTGCAACAGAGTGAGACTCTGTCTCAAAAACAAAAACATAAATAAGATGTATAACTTCCTAAATAGTTGAGGGGAAAAGAGGAAAAACAAAAATACGATCAGTCTATAAGCCAGTCACAGTAAGAAACACAGCTCCCTAAATCCTCAATAAAATATTAATAAACTGAACCCAGCAATGAGGAGGGATGGAGGCAGATTTTGAGGCCGACAGAGCATAAAACAATAATCTCTTCATTCATTCATTATTTACTGAGTGACTGGGTTGTGCCAGGCACTGTTACAAGTACCAGGGATATAATAGAGAAAACAGGCAAACACGTCTGCCACCTTGAAGTTACTAATAATATTGGAACTAGGGATAAACACAACAAACAAGCAAAATACACAGTATGTCAGATAGCAATCACTGCTATGGAGAAAAATAAGACAGGGAAGGAGGTAAAGGAACAGAGGAACATGACTGTAGCTTTACATAGTGTTATCAGAAATATGCAGAATGTGATGTTTGGGCAAAGACCTAAGAGTTGAGGGATATATGTAGACATGTGTGTAGGTTTACATATATAGATGTGTTTATATGTAGATATGTATATTCATAAAATCTACATGTAGACATGTATATATGTGGAGATATATTAGTATATATGTAGACAAAACTATGTCAATATAGGGATATATGTAGACATCTGTGAGAGAGAACTACCCAGGCAGAGGCAGAGGAATGAGCAGGTGCAAAGGCCCTGAGGTGGGAGTGTGCCTGGAGTGAGCAGGAGCAGTGAAGAGCAATAAGAGATGTGGGCCGTTGAAAGGACTGTAGTGTTTACTTTGAGGAAGTTGGGAAGTTTTCTGAAGGTTTTGGGTAGAGAAAAGGCATAATCAGACTTACATTTTTAAAGGATCATTACAACTGCAATTTGAGAATCAACTATAGAGAGGCAAGTGTGGAAGCAGAGAGACTGGGAAGGAATCAATGACTCAATCCAGGCAGCAGAGGATGATGACTTGAATTCAGGTAGCAGAGGTGGTTAGAAGTGGTCAGATTCAGAGTATATTTTGAAGGAAGGAAGGTCCACTAGGATCTGCTAAGAGATGTAATAGAATAGGTGTGTGTTATAAGAGTGATTACAAATGAATATGTTACTCTAGATCAAACAGGATTTGTATCAGGAATGCAAGGAGAACCTAATAATGTTGTTCACCAAGTTAGCAGATTAAAGGAGAAACACAATATAATCATCTTATAAATGCAGAAAAAAAATACGAATTGACTCCAAGTGAAATGATGTACTATGCTTATCAGCCAACTGAACAGTCTGTGATTTGGTTGGTAGGAAATGAGCAAATGTTGGGGAGGGGGGAGATTCTCGAGGGTATTTAAAATATATTTTTAAAATCCAATTACTAAATTTAAAGATGGCAAGTTAGGCAAAGTTTTAAAAAAGCTTAGGCAAACTTGGGATAGAAGGAAAATTGCTTGCCCTTGTAAAACAGTTACAAAAAAATGTATAGCAAACACCATATTTAATGGCAAAATAGTAGAAATAATACTTTCAAACTCAGGAAGAAGACAGTGATGCCCACCATCACTATTCCTGTTCAATATTGTCATGAAAGACCTACTCAATGTAGTAAGACAAGAAAAAAATATAAGGATTGGAAGGAAAGAGCAAAAGGTAACTATTCATGGATGACAGGGTTATCCACACAGAAAATCCAAAATAATACAACCATAATAACTAATGAAAGAGTCCTGCAATGTGGGTTTAAGCACACTATACAAAATTCATTGCATTTCCACACAATAGCAGCAAACACTTCCATAGTGTAGCAGCAAACAATCTGAAAATGTTATTAAAGATAAATGATCCCACTCATAGAAGCAACCAAGCTGGTTAGACAGCTATGAACAAATCCAACAAAATATATGCAAAACCTTTATTGATACCATTTAAAACACTTATCGAAGTTTGAAGAAGCCCTAAGTAAATGGAAAAGTTTGCCATGTTCTTTTTTTTTTTTTTTTTTTTTTTGAGACAGAGTCTCACTCTGTTGCCCAGGCTGGGGTGCAGTGGCATGATCTCGGTTCACTGCAACCTCCACCTCCCGGGTTCAAGTGATTCTCCTGCCTCAGCCTCTCGAGTAGCTGGGATTACAGGTGTGTGCCACCACGCCTAGCTAATTTTTTGTATTTTTAGAAGAGACAGGATTTCACTATGTTGGCCAGGCTGGTCGTGAACTCCCGACCCCAAGTGATCCATATGCCTCAACCTCCCAAAGTGCTGGGATAACAGGTGTGAGCCACCACACCTGGCAGCCATGTTCTTAAGCAGGAATACTTAACCCCATCAACATGTTGCTCATCACTAATTAATCTGCATACGCAATACAATTCCAATCGAAATCAACCTCATGGCTGGGTTTTTATGTAATCTGAAAAGGCAATTCTAAGATTCAGATAGTAAAGGCCTAAGAATAGTGGAGACATTTTGAAGGGGAACTGAAGGGGACTTGCACTACCCAGACACCCAGATGTCAAGATGCACTATAAAACTATAGCAATTAAGTAATTTAGTAAAAATTTTTTTAAAAAATCAAAGTCATTCTAACTCTCCCTTAGTAGAAGAATGGATACATTCTCTTTTATTCATACAATGGAATAATAAATAGATAAAATGAATAAACTCGATTTCCATGTATCAAATTGTATAGTTCAAAAAATGCTGTTAAAAGGCAAGTTGAAAACGACCTATAAACTATGACACTATGTGTAATTTAGAAATACAAACAATAATTTGTATACTTTATGGATACATACATATGCACTAAAAGTTATATACATATTAAAAACAAAAAAACTGTGGTTGCCTCTGGAAGGGGAGAAGAGGAAGAAATGAGGCCAGAGCAGGGCAAAATACTTTGCCATATTTATAATAGTTTTTAGAGTGTGCTCTCAAATGACAGTGGCAAAATATCAAGATATACTTAAGCAAGCCTCAATAAATTCAAAAAGATAGCAACTATACTCTCAGACCACAGTGGAATAGAAATAGAAATCAATACCAAAATCTCTCAAAACCACAAAATTACATGGAAATTAAATAACTTGCTCCTGAATGACTGTTGGATAAACAATAAAATTAAAGCAGAAATCAAAAAATTCCTCGAAATAAATGAAACTAGAGACACAACATAACAAAATCTCTCGGATGCAACAAAAACAGTGGTAAGAGTAGTATTTTTAGCACTAAATGCCTACATCAAAAAGTTTGAAAAAGTCTTAAATTGACAACCTTCTATCACACCTAGAGGAACTAGAAAAACAAGAACAAATTAATCCCCAAGCTAGCAGAAAAATAACTAAAATCGGAGCAAAACTAAGTGAAATTGAGACCAGTGGCTCACGCCTATAATCCCAGGACTTTGGGAGGCGAGGCAGATGGATCACTTGAGGTCAGGAGTTCACGATCAGCCTGGCCAATGTGGTGAAACCCCTTCTCTACTAAAAATACAAAAATTAGCTGGGCATGGTAGCTCATGCCTATAATCCGAGCTACTCAGGAGGCTGAGGCAGAGTAATTGTTTGAACCTGGAAGGCGGAGGGTGCAGTGAGCTGAGCTCCTGAGGCAGAGTAATTGTTTGAACCTGGAAGGCGGCGAGTGCAGTGAGCTGAGATCGTGCCACTGCACTTCAATCTGGGCAACAGAGACTCCGTGTCAAAAAAAAAAAAAGGAATCAACAAAACAAAAGTTGGTTTTTTGACAGGATAAACAAGATTGATAAACCATTAACTAGATTAACAAAGAAAAAAAGGGAGAAGATCCAAATAAGCACAATCAGAAATGACAACGGTTATTACAAACAATCCTACAGAAATACAAAAGATGCTCAGAGACTATTATGACTACCTTTGTGCACACAAAGGAGAAAATCTAGAGGAAATGGATCAATTCCTGGAAACACACCATCTCCCAAGATCAAATCAAGCAGAAATTCAAACTCAGAACAGACCAATATCAAATTCTGAAATTCAATCAGTAACAAAAAAACTACCAACCAAAAAAGCCCTAAACCAGATGGATTTAAATTCTACAAGATGTACAAAGTGCTTATACTGAAACTATTTTTTTAAAAATCAACAAGGTGGGACTCCTCCCTAACTCATTCTACAGAGCCAGCATCACCCTGATACCCAAACCTACCGAAGACACAACAGGAAAAAAAAAAAAACTCCAGGCCAATATCCCTGATGAACATAGACGCAAAAATCCTCAACAAAATACTAGCAAACCGAATCCAACAGCACATCAAAAAGTTAATTCACCACAATCAAGTAGGCTTTATTCCTGGGATGCAAGGTTGGTTCAACATATACAATTCAAGACATGTGATTCACCATAGGAACAGAATTAGAAACAAAAACCATATGATCATCTCAATAGACACAGAAAAAGCTTTCAATAAAACCCAACATTGCTTCTTGATAAAAACCCTCAAGAAACTAGGCATCTAAGGAGCATACCTCCAAAAATAAGAGCCATCTATGTAAAACCCATAGCCAACATCATACTGAATGGGCAAAAACTGGAAGCATTTCCCTTAAGAACTGGAACAACACAAGGATGCCCACTCTCACCACTCCTATTCAACACAGTAACGGAAGTGCTAGCCCAAGCAATCAGGCAAAGGAAAGAAATAAAAGGCATTCAAATCAGAAAATAAGTCAAAATATCAGTCTTCACGGACAATATGATTCTATACCTAGAAAATCCCAAAGACACTACAAAAAGGTTCAGGGAACTGATAAATGACTTAAGCAAAGTTTCAGGATACAAAATCAATGCACAAGTATCAGTAGCATTTCTATATACCAACATTCAAGCTGAGAGCCAAACCAAGAATACAATCCCATTTACAATAGTCACACACACACAAAATACTTTTGGAATACATCTGAACAGGGAGATGAAAGATCATTACAAGGAGATCTACAAAACACTGCTCAAAGAAATCATAGATGACATGGGCCGGGTGCAGTGGCTCACGCCTGTAATCCCAGCACTTTGGGAGGCCGTGGCGGGTGGATCACGAGGTCAGGAGATCGAGACCATCCTGGCTAACACGGTGAAACCCCGTCTCTACTAAAAATACAAAAAAAAAAAAAAAAAAAAAAATTAGCTGGGCGTGGTGGCAGGCTCCTGTAGTCCCAGCTACTTGGGAGCCTGAGGCAGGAGAATGGCGTGACCCGGGAGGCGGAGCTTGCAGTGAGCCAAGATCGTGCCACTGCACTCCAGCCTGGGCGACAGAGTAAGACTCCGTCACAAAAAAAAAAAAAATCATAGATGACACAAATGCATTCCATGCTCATGGATCAGAAGAATAAATATCACTGGGCATCATGGTTCATGACTGTAATTCCAGCACTTTGGGAGGCCGAGGCGGGTAGATCACTTGAGGTCAGGAGTTTGAGAACAGGCTAGCCAATATGGTAAAACCCCATCTCTACTAAAAATACAAAAATCGGCCAGGTATGGTGTCACACGCCTGTAATTCCAGCTACTCAGGAGGCTGAGGCAGGAGAATCACTTGAACCTGGGAGGCGGAGGTTGCACTCCAGCCTGAGCAACAGAGGGAGATTCCGTCTCAAAGAAAAAAAAAACACGGAAGAAGAATCAATATTGTTAAAATGGTCATGCCGCCAAAGGAATCTACATATTCAACACTATTCCTATCAAACTACCAACGTCATCTTTCACAGAACTAGCAAAAAACTATTCTAAAATGCACATGGAACCAAAAAAGAGCCTGAATAGCCAAAGCAATTCCAAGCAAAAACAACAAAGCCAGAGGCATCACATTACCCGACTTCAAGCTATACTACAAGGCTACAACAAAAACAGACACACAGATCAATGGAACAGAATAGAGAATCCAGAAGTGAAGCTGCACACCTACAGCCATCTAATCTCGACAAAGTTGACAAAAATAAGCAATGGAAAAAGGACTTCCTATTCAATAAATGGTGCTGGGATAACTGCCTAGCAATATGCAGAAGAATTAAATTCAACCCCTACATTTCACCAGATACAAAAATGAACTCAAGATGGATTAAAGCTGTAAATTTAAGACCTCCAACTATAAGACTACTAGAAGAAAACCTAGGAAACACCAGTAGGGACATTGGCCTTGGGAAATAATTAATGACTAAGTCCTCAAAAGCAATTGCAACGAAAACAAACATTGACAATTGGTACCTAATTAAACTAAAGAGCTTCCACACAGCAAGATAAGTCATTAACAAATTATATGGACAACCTACAGAATGGAAGAAAATATTTGCAAACTACACATCTGACAAAGGTCTAATATCCAGAATCTATAAGTAACTTAAACAATTGAACAAGCAAACACAAATAACCCCATTAAGAACGGAGAAAAGACATGAACAGACACTTCTTCAAAAAAAAAAAAAGAATACAAGCAGCCAACAAATACATGAAAAAATGCTCCATATCACTAATCATTAGAGAAAGGCAAATCAAATTACAATAAAATACCATCTCATACCAGTCAGAATAGCTATTGTTAAAAAGTCAAAAAATAACAGACGCTGGCAAGCCTGCAGAGAAAAGTGAACATGTATACACTGTTGATGGGAATGTAAATTAGCTCAGCCAGCGTGCAAAGCAGTTTGGAGATTTCTCAAAAAACTGAAAACAAAAGTACCATTTGACCCAGCAATCCCATTACTGGGTATATATCCAAAAGAAAATAAATCATTCTACCAAAAGGCATATGCATCTATATGTTCATTGCAGCACTATTTACAATAACAAAGACATGGGATCAACCTAGATGCCCATCAGTGGTGGACGGGATAAAGAAAATGTGGTACATACACAACAGAAATATTATGGAGTCATAAAAAAAGGAATGCAATCTTGTCCTTTGCAGCAACATGGATGCAGCCATTATCCTAAGTGAATTAACGCAGGAACAGAAAGCCAAAGGCCACGTTCTCACTTATAAGTGTGAGCTAAATATTGGGTACTCATAGACATACAGATGGCAACAATACAAACAGGACTAATTGGGATGGGGGTGGACAAGGGTTGAAAAACTATTGGGTACTATGTTCAGTACCCGGGTGACAGGGTCATTTATACATTGAACCCCAGCATCACACAATATGCCCAGGTAACAAACATACACATGTATCCCCTTAATCTAAAATAAAAGTTGAGGAAAAAAGATATACTTGATCTGTGTGCACGGCTGTTTCTGAATTATTTTCTGACTTTTAAAAACTAAGCTAGCTGGCATAGTATGGCGGATGAGAGGGCAGGTCTGTGGTCAGACTGCCGAGGTTTCAATCTTGGCCCCACCGCTTTCTGGCCCTGTATCCTTGGAAATGCTTCACTTTACCTCTCTGTGCCTCAGTTTCTTCATATATAATATAGAGTGATAATATGACCGATCTCATAGGGTTGTTGGTAGAATTAACAATATGAAGTGCTTAAAACAGCGCCTACCTCATACACAACACTTTTCAAGTGGTATGCCAAATGAAAAAAATATATATATATATATTACATTATACCCTTAAAAGTATTTTTTAAAGAATGTTCATTTTTCATTTCACGGAATTCTAAAAATGTGCCAGGTATAATTAACACCTGTTAATTAGATTCAACTGTGCTCCTTTTCCTTTCTTTTGATTACAGCTCCCGCCTTCGCAGTAAGGAGTCTGTTTATGCAGTTCAGGTGGGGCTAACACACTTGCACCTGCCCTAGATGAGGGACTGGGTACAAGAAAGCCCAATCAGACTCTTCTCTCAGATTAAATTCATAGAGCTTGGGAGATAAAGGGTTTATCTTCTGGGTTTGGGGGTAAACTAAGAATTACATAGACTTGGGACTACTGGTAGCTGTTGTGCTGCTGCATAGAGAAAGCCTGTTCAAGAACAAAGCCATGAAGAGACAACAGAGGGATGGAAAACAGAGAGACAGGCCTGAAACTCTTAGATCTAGTCGTGCCTGGAATCAGATTTACCTCCTTGGACTTTCCAGCAATATCCAGCAACATACAATTGATTCTTATTGTATTAGTCAGGGTTCTCCAGGGGGACAGAACTAATAGGATGGATGTAAACGTATATATGAAAGGGAGTTTCTTAAGGAGAATTGACTCACATGATCACAAGGCGAAGTCCACGACAGGCCTTCTCCAAGCTGAGAAAGAAGGAAGCCAGTAGTGGCTCAGTCCGAGTCCAAAAGTCTCAAAAGTAGGGAAGCTGACAGTGCAGCCTACAGAGCCCCTGGCAAAACACTGGTGTAAATCCAGGAGTCCCCGAAGAACCTGGAGTCTGATGTCCTAGGGCAGGAAGCATCCAGCAAGGGAAAAAGATGAAAGTCAGAAAACTCAGCAAGCCAGCTTATCCCACCTTCCTCTGCCTGCTTTGTTCTAGCCTCTCTGGCAGCCGATTGGATGGTGCCCACCCACATGGAGGGTGGGTCTTCCTCTCCCAGTCCACTGACTCAAATGTTAATCTCCTCTGGCAACACCCTCGTGGACACACCCAGAAACAATACTTTACCAGCTATGTAGGCATCCTTCAATCAAGTTGACCCCTAATATTAACCACCACACTCATTATTCGTGGATTCTGTATTTGCAAATGTGCTTACCTGCTAAAATGTATTCGTAACACCCAACTTAATACTCTTGAAACTATAAGGGAGTTTTAAACCTTCCCCCTACTTTCTGAAAGTTTGATAATTTGAGTCTCTGGAACAAACTGACAGTATACAGATTAACAAGAGAAAAGGCATACAGTTTTATTATGTGCATGCACGTGGGAGCCTCACGAATTATAAGATTCAAAGAAGGGCTAGATGATCAAAGTTTTTATAGCATCCTGAGCTACAGAAGGAAATAGTTGCTTGAGGCTTCTGTGGGGAGGTGGTGACAGGTTATGAGAGGGTGAGAGGTGGAAATGTATAGTGAACAAAGTTGTCTTGTTATACAGAGAAAATATCTCAAGTAGCAACCCTCAGAATAGATGGGTTGGGGACAGGGGCTCATGTCTGTAATCCCAGCATTTGGGGCTGAGGCGGGCAGATCGCTTGAGGCCAGGAGTTTGAGATCAGCCTGGGCAATATGGAAAAAGCCCACATATCTACAAAAAAAGAAAAAAAAGTATCTGGGTGTGGAGGCACATGCCATGGTCCCAGCTGCTCAAGAGGCTGAGGCAGGAGGACCCCTTCAGCCTGGGAGGTCAAGGCTGTAGTGAGCCACAATTGCGCCACTGCACTCCAGCCTGGGCGATAGGAATGAGATCCTGTCTCAAAAAAAAAAAAAAAGAAGAAGAAGAAGAAGAAGAAGAAGAGGAGGTGGCAATTTTTGACAAAGTCTATCTGGGCAAGGTACCAACCTTTAGTCTCCTCTCCCGTGATATAATTAATCTTCCCTAGCTAATGAGATTGCAGAGAGGGGACAAATGATTCCCTTTTGGAGGATCCATTTTTAGGCAGATAAGGGAAATTCATAGAGGGCTCCCTCTTGCTCTTCAGGAGAGAAGGGCAAGAGACAAGAGCACAGGAGAAAGTCAGTGAGACCTTGGTTCTCCTTCAGTTCAAAGCACTCAGGATGCCACAGTGCCATACTATGGGGTATTGTTTTCTGAGCCCCAACAGCGCTTTCACAATCATTCACGGACACGTACAGAGTAGCGATGTTTCCAGCTGAGGTTCAACAAGACGTCTGCTGTTTTGCTTCACCTTTCACACTGTAAACTAATATCCTTTTTGCAATCTATTTAGTGGCATGTTTTTTCACATTTCGTGCTTGTCATTGATTTCACTGTTTAAAATAGCCCTCAAGCTTAGTGCTAAAGTGCTGTTTTGTTGAGTATTCCTGAGTACAAGACTGGGATGTGCCTTACAGAGAAAATATATGGGTTAGCATGTTGGTAGTTCAATGTTAGTGAATCAACAATAGGTATTAAATGAGATGTCTTGAAGCCAAAACACGCATAAAACAAGTTTATGTATTGATCCATTGATGAAAATATTGTGACCAGAGGCTCAATATTTTGGGAACCTAACCTTTTAAGTCCTCTGGGAGCAATGGTTCAGTATTCACTAATGCAGTGTTTATGGCAACGTGACAGAACATAATTACTGCACATAATGAGAACTGACTGTATTCTCCTTTTGCTTAAGTTAGAGCTGGAAGACGCAGCACATAATGTAGTAAGGGGCTGAGGGAAGGCTTAATGAAAGAAATGACTTTTAAGTAAGTAGCATTTTACCAGAAAAGAGAGTGGGAGAAGAGAATTCCAGGCTAAGAAAATAGTCTGAACAAAGATCTTAGGGTGACAAGGAGCAAAGCATGTTTGATGATCCAAAAGAAAGCCAGTGCAGTTGGACCACAAAAATCAAGAGAATAATAGTGTGAGAATTTAAAAGTAGAAAAAATATATATATATAGTGGATATTCTTGGTGCCTACCTGTAATCAATTTGCCCCACTTCCTTCTCATAGATCCCCAATTTTGTTCTGGTATCCATCCTTATCCAACCTTTGGGATTAGGGAAAGCTAACACCATCCTCAGCTCACAAAGTAAGGACTGGTTAAGGTAAACTAACCATGTAATCTCATCCCTGGCCATCAAATGGTTTAGGAATGGGAATGTACCTCAGTGTTGGCCAATAAAATTTGAGCTACTCATAGCTTTTGGGAAAGTTCTTTATATTTGAGTGATAATGATGGAAAGTAGATCTCACTGTTCCATACTGAATGTAAGCAAAGAAACCTGTTGCTTAAGTTGTGTCGTTGAGGGAAGCCAGCCTGAGAACAAAACCAACACATGGAAAATGGACTCGCAAACACTACAAGAAAATCAGGCTAGAACTTTGATCATGTTGAAACTGCCTTTGCAAAATTATGACAGTAAAAGAAATCTGACACAGTTGATTCCATCTTGCTTCTGACCTCCAAGCTATCCTCGGTCTTTTCTGGGTGTGGGCCAAGCTAACTATGGGGAGAATTTAGTTTACAGTTTAACCTTAAAGCAGGGGTCATAATAGCCCTTCCCAAAACTAAACTTCCTTTGTAAAATGAATGAAAAGCCACAAGGTTTCGATTATGAGAGGGGCCTGAACTCTGCTAAAATGTAGGTGTAGTTTCTAATCCCTTACTGCTCAGGAGTCATGTGGCCAGAGGTCTCAAGATTTGTGACCTTCCCAATTGCTCCTATATAACATCACTATTATAGAATCCATAGTTTTTTTGAGATGTTTGTCAGATGAACCCCACCTGAACTCGTGACTCAACGAATCCTGTGGCCCCACCCAGAGGCAGACTCAGCCCATGAGGACTATTTTCCACACCCCTACGATTTCATCCCCAACCAATCAGCAGCACATACTCCCTAAAAACTCCTAACCTCCAAATCTTCAGAGACTGATTTGAGCCCAGTTCTCCTTCATGGGCTTGCCTCATGTCAATTAAACTCTTTCTCTACTGCAATGCTGCCATCTCAGTGGATTGATTTTGTCTGTGCAGTGGACAGGAAGAACCTGTTGGGCAATGACAATATTGTACCTGAAGTCTGCATATGTCAAGACATTTGGTTATATGAACCAACTTCACTGTTTAAAGATTGGAGTTGGTTTTCTGTTAATTGAGGTGGAAAAAATCTGAAACAATAGGTGTCCAGGCTCAGTCCCCTAAGCGATAAGTCTAAGATGAATGCAATTGGATGGCGGATTGGGAGCTCTGGTGAGCAAGTTATTGAAGCCACCTGATATGGTTTGGCTGTGTTTCCACCCAAGTCTCTTCTTGAATTGTATCTCCCACAATTCCCATGTGTGTGGGAGGGACCCAGGGGGAGGTAACTGAATCATGGTGGCTGGTCTTTCCCATGCTATTCTCATGATAGTGAATAAGTCTCATGAGATGTGATGGGTTTATCAGGGGTTTCTGCTTTTGCTTTTTCCTCATTTTTTCTCTTGCCACTGCCATGTAAAAAGTGCCTTTCACCTTCCACCATGATTCTGAGGCTTCCCCAGCCATGTGGAATTGTAAGTCCAATTAAACATCTTTTTCTTCCCAGTCTCTGGAATGTCTTATAAGCAGCACGAAATGGACTAATACAGTAAATTGGTACCAGTAGTGTGGGGTGTTGCTGAAAAGATACCTAAAAGGTAACTCTATAGGCAGAGTTAAAGAGAGTTAAATATGGATGCAAGATATGCTTACTGCTTTTGTGGTGTCATTGTTCCCAGGCCCTCTTAGAGTACAAACGCAGAAAATATTTGTGTGTGTGTGTTTGTGTGTGTGTGCAGCAGAGGTTTACATCTACATTTATTTATATACTATATATATGTTAAAAACTTTGAGTTTCACTACTGAGCTCTGGATCTGAGATGGGCTCTACGAAGAGAGTAGCTGAAACTATGGTAATGGTAATGGCAATGGCAATGGATGAGGTCCAGGGAGTTTCCAGAGGAAGAAAAAATAAACCTTAAAAATCTCACAAACATTAGCTATTAGAAAGGAAGCAGCCAGCAGATATTAAGAGTAAGAGAGGAAAATGTCTCTCAGTTCTTGTCAGAGACCTTCACAGCAGCCCCTTCCATCACAGGCCCAGAGGCCCAGGAGGGAAAAATGATTTAGAGGGTAGGGCCTCTGTGCTGTGTGCCACCTAGGGACTTGGTGCTCCGTGTCCCAGCTGCTCCAGCCATTGTTGAAAGGGGCTAACACAGAGCTTGGTCTGTGATTTCAGAGGGTGGAAGCCTCAAGCCTTGGCAGTTTCCACATTGTGTTGAGCTTGTGGGTTCACAGAAGTCAAGAACTGAGGTTTGAGAACCTCTGCCTAGATTTCAGAAGATGTATGGAAATGCCTGGATGCCCAGGCAGAAGTTTGCTGCAGGGGTGGGGCTCTCATGGAGAACCTCTACTAGGGCAGTGCAGAAGGGAAATGTGGGGTTGGAGCCCCCAAACAGAGTCCCTACTGGGGCACTGCCTAGTAGAGCTATGAGAAGAGGGCCACTATCCTCCAGACCCCAGAATGGCAGATTCACTGACAGCTTGCACAATGCACCTGGGAAAGCTGCAGACGCTCAATGCCAGCCTGTGAAAGCAGCCAGGAGGGAGGCTGTACCCTGAAAAGCCACAGGGGCAGAGCTGCCCAAGACCGTGGGAACCCACCTCTTGCATTAGCATGAACTGGATGTGACCTAGAGTCAAAGGAGATCATTTTGGAGCTTCAATATTTGACTGCCCCACTGGATTTCAGACTTGCATGGGCCCTGTAACCCCTTCGTTTTGGCCAATTTCTCCCATTTGGAACGGTTGTATTTACCCAATACCTGTACCCCCATTGTACCCAGGAAGTAACTAGCTTGCTTTTGATTTTACAGGCTCATAGGTAGAAGGGACTTGCCTTGTCTCAGATGAGACTTTGGACTGTGGACTTTTGGGTTAATGCTGAAATAAGTTAAGACTTTGGCGGACTGTTGGGAAGTCATGATTGGTTTTGAAATGTGAGGACATGAGATTTGGAGGGGCTAGGGTGGAATGATATGGTTTGGCTGTGTCCTCACCCAAATCTCAACTTGAATTGTATCTCCCAGAATTCCCACATATTGTGGGAGGGACCCAGTGGGAGGAGGTAATTGAATCATGGGGGCTGGTCTTTCCAATGCTATTCTTGTGATAGTGAATAAGTCTCATGAGATCTAACGGGTTTATCAGGGTTTCTGCTTTTGCTTCTTCCTCATTTTTTCTCTTGCTGCCACCATGTAAGAAGTGCCTTTCACCTCCTGCCATGATTCTGAGGCCTCCCCAGCCATGTGGAACTGCAAGTCCAGTTAAACCTCTTTTTCTTCCCAGTCTCGGGCCTGTCTTTATCAGCAGCATAAAAACAGACTAATATACGACCCGCAGCGGGTTTACAAGAATTCTGGACGGAAATATTTATAATCAAGCAGTAATCAGTCTGCACATTGACCCACTTCCTTGTTACTGAAATTCATATCACACTAGATGCTGGCCGTCTACACCCCCATTATACCTATAAATAGGATTCCTGGCCCTAGAATCATACAGCTTTTGTTTAAGATAGACATGATTTCTGACATTAGAGTCCTAACACTTTTAAGAATTGCTTAAGCAGATCCTGAATTCCAGCAGAACAGCTAATGCCAAGCAGTTTAAGACCCTCATAGAGAAACTCAATCAGCATCAGCATGAGAATATCATTTCTTCATCTCTCTGTACCATGACTGCATCTTGCACTCTTCAACCAAGCAACAATCTTCACGCCTTGGCTCACCCCACAACCCTAATAAACTCTAGCCCCAAACTCCTCAGGGAGTTTGAGGTTTCCTCCCATCTCCTCATATGGCAGCCCTACAATTAAAACTCTTTCTTTGCTGCAACCTGGTGTCTTGGCATATTGGCTTACCATGCACATCAGGCAACAGACTTATTACAGTTATGTAATAACCAGACAATCTAGTTTGGTGTTACATGTTGTATTTATTTCCCTCTGGTTATTCATTATTGCTTAGCCTTTAATAAAGTCTTTTTTTTTTTTTTTTTTTTTTGAGACAGGGTCTTACCCTGTTGCCCAAGCTGGAATATAGTGGTGCCATCACAGCTCACTGCAGCCTTGACTTCCTAGCTCAACCACTCCTCCCACCTCACCTGACTAGCTGGGACTACAGGTGCACACCACCACACTCAGGCAATCTTTAAAAAAATTACTTGTAGAGATGAGGTCTCACTCTGTTGCCCAGGCTGGTCTCAAATTCCTGGGCTCAGGTGATCCTCCTGTCTTGGACTCCCAAAATGCTGGAATTACAGGTATGAACTGCACCTAACCCAGTAAAGACTTGTGTACACCATGAGCAATTGAAGTTTTCCTTGCCCATGAGATTATACTGAGTAATGATTATCCCAGGCTCTATAGAAATTCAAAGCGATCTCTTAGATTTCTTTGATCTCTACAGGTACTCATGTTTATATGTTCAGTACTACTAGCTCTGGTTCAGTTTATGGATCATTTCACTCTCTAGTGGATATTGAACTCTATGCTGTCTGTTGAACATCATACCAACCCTTACATGAAACATACCCTCTATTCAAGATCCACATGTACACGAAAGAGATATGTATGTTGAACAAATATATTCAAATATTTTGGGGGACAGATAAGGGGTTTTATTGTAAAAATACAAACAACTTTAATTTTAAACACCCTTCTTCCATTTTTTTTTTTTTTTGAGATGGAGTCTTGCTCTGTCACCAGGCTGGAGTGCAGTGGCACAATCTTGGCTCACTGCGACCTCCGCCTCCTAGATTCAAGCAGTTCTCCTGCCTCAGCCTCCCCAGTAGCTGGGACTACAAATGCGTGCCACCACGCCCAGCTAATTTTTTGTATTTTTAGTAGAGACGGGGTTTCACCATGTTGGCCAGGATGGTCTTGACCTCCTGACCTCATGATCTGCCCTCCTCGACCTCCCAAAGTGCTGGGATTACAGGCATGAGCTACCATGCCCGGCCAATGCCCTTATTCTTAAAGGGGCATACAACCAGGGTTTCTCTGTTGTTTATTTTTTTCTGCCCATTTCTCCCCAAGTAATCCCTAGCTTCATGTCACCCCTTTTCCTTTCTTTCTCCACACTCCATTCCCTCACTGAATATACCAGGAACTCTGATATCTCCTTCCTTAAACTGCAGAACAATTCAGCTCTTCAATCCCGAATTTAGCTCTAGGCTCCTTTTGCATACCTAAACCTATCAAGGTATTCAGCAGAACAAAAGGACTTTCTTAAACAGAATGCACTCTCTTTAGAAGAGAACTCTCCTTGCAAGTTAGCAATTTTAAACATTCTTCTTTAAACATTCTACTGTTCTTGGTTGCACTAAGGATATTAAGGATCATGTTTGGTCAGTGTGCCCTAGAGTAGAAACTGGTAAGAAACCCCCAGCCTGGATGTTCTTGCCATTGTGGATATGATTCTTTTAATTCTGATCTTAGAACTGGATTTTATTGCTATTAAATTTGAAGGCATTCCCTTGTAGTACAGATGCCAGTTATATTAATCTCTTGCTTACGGTCAAACATTCCATTGTACTCAATTAGGGTTCTATCATGTATGAGAGAAACACATTTTTTTCTGCCACTTTACATATAAGGTATTTGTCTTTTTTATAAAAGGCAGTACTGTTTGGCCAGGTGCAGTGGCTCATGCCTGTAATCCCGCACTTTGGGAGGCGGAGGAGGGCGAATCATGAGGTCAAGAGTTTAAGACCAGCCTGACCAACATAGTGAAAGCCCGTCTCTACTAAAAATACAAAAAATTAGCTGAGTGTAGTGACAGGTGCCTGTAATCCCAGCTACTCAGGAGGCTGAGGCAAGAGAATCACTTGAACCTGGGAGGCGGAGGTTGCAGTGCACCAAGATCATGCCACTGCACTCCAGCCTGGATAACAGAGCAAGATTCCATCCCAAAAACAAAAACAAAAACAAAAAAAAAGCAGTGCTCTTTATCTCAAGAATAATACCAATTTCTTCCTGAAACTCAAGTGGTTCTCACTAAGAAACTAATTATTATTATGTTGGGGAGATTTGTATTGCAAGGATCAAGAGAATCAAAAAAAAAAGAACAACCAGTTCTCAGGAAGGAGAGAAACTGGAACAGTTCTCGGGGCCTCAGAAGGGGAAACTCACAGATAATCTTAGGGGCCGCCCTTGGGATAACTTGGCACTAACTGCCTTCTGTCTCCATGTGACTCTACTAGAGATTTTATTTTATAAACATTTTATTTTACTTTATTTATTTGAGACAGGATCTCACTCTGTAGCCCAGGCTGGAGTGCAGTGGCATGATCTTGGCTCACTGCAATCTCTGCCTCCCAGGCTCCCAAGTAGCTGGGATTACAGGCAGATGCCACCACGCCTGTCTAATTTTTGTATTTTTAGTAGAGATGGGGTTTCGCCATGTTGCCCAGGCTGGCCTCAAACTCCTCTGAGCTCAGGGGATCCCCTGTCTCAGGTTCCCGAAGTGCGGGGATTACAGGTGTGAGTCACTGCGCCCAGCATTAAAAACATTTTAAATTTAAGTTTTAAACACACAAAAATTGCACAGGTCTTAAGTATACAGCTGAATGAACTTTTGCCAAGTGAACACACATATTAACTGGCACCCAGATTAAGACTCAGAACATTGCCCGTGCCCTAGAGTCTTCATGTCGTCTACTAGTCATTGCCTCCCCCAAGTATTCACTATTCTGACTTCTATCACAAATTTGTTTTGCTCATTTTTGAACTGTATTGCAACGAAACCATACAGTATGCTTTAATGTCTGCCTTCCTTTGCTCAATATTATGCTTGTGCCACTGTCATGCCAGACTCCCACCGACCCCAACAGGGATGGCATCATGTCTGAGAGGCTGAAGAAGAGATGTGGAGACAGCAACTGAGACATAGGGTTTATTGGAAGAACGTATATATAGGGATGGTCCAGTGGCAGTGGCTGGACAGGAGAACCAATCCCATTTGTAGAAAGCATGCAGTTTTTATACCACTTTTGCTTAGCACCCTCCATCTAGCAACCTCCACCTAGCAGTTTTCATTTAGCCCAAAACAAAGGGCCTCAATCCCATGTACACCCTGCATTCCAAGAGATGGACTAGGGGTTCAGATGTCCTTCATAGATGAGGAGAGAAACTCTGGGTTGACCACTCCTAGGTTCCTTAGCTCAGAACTCTGAACACACATTCCTCTTAGACCATAGGTTCATTCTTAAGGGTATACTTAAATTATTGCTGTCAGGTGCATCTGTCATATAGCAATGTATCCTACTGTTGCATACAACAGTAACTTGTTCTGGTTGTTATACAGTATTCAACTCTATGAATACTATACCCTTGATAAACATTTGGGTTGTTTCCAATTTGGAGATATTATAAACAAAGTTACATACGAATGTTCTTGCACACGTCTTTTGGGTCACCCATGTTTTCATTCATCAAGAGCGGAATTGCTGGGGGATAAGGTAAGTGCATATTCGGATTTAGTAGTCTATTGCCAAATGGCTTTCCAAAGAGGCTATGCCAATGTACATTCCCAACAGCAGATGATTACTTTCTGTTGTTCCAGATCCTTGCTAACATGTGGCATTGTCATTTTAAAATTTTGTATCCTTTCTGATATGTGAGTAGTGCTATCTCATAGTGTGCATTTCCCTGATGACTAATGATTGAGCACCTCCTCCTCCTATGTTCATTAAACAATTAGATATCCTTCTTTGTGAAGTGCCTGTTTAAGTATTTTGCCTGTCTTCTTATTGGGCTGTCTGTCTTTACATTATTGAGTCCTTTATTAGAATTCACACCTAAAATTTAAATTTCCAGAAAAGGCTGGGCACGGTGGCTCGTGCCTGTAATCCCAGCATTTTGTGAGGCAAAGGCGGGCAGATCACTTGAGTCCCAGAGCTTGAGAACAGCCTGGGCAACATGGTAAAACTCTGTCTCCACAAAAAATTAAAAAAATTAGCCAGGCATGGTGGTGTGTACCCGTAGTACCGGCTACCTAAGAGGTGGGGGGATCACCTGAGTCCAGCAGCCATGATCACACCACTGCACTCCAGCCTGGGTGACAGAATGAGACCCTGTCTCAAAAAAAATGAAAAAACAAATGTTAAGTTATCCTAAAAAGCTCTCTGGTTCTTAATAATTCTAAAATTGTTTCCCTGCAATATTATTATCAAATAAGAATCAGGAGTAATTTTGGTTAAGTTATTCCTGATAAATATGTAACATAAAACATATAAATGTGTTATATAACAGATAAGTATGTTTGGTGGAATACAACATAGTTATATTCCAACAAATATCATCTAGTATTCTATGTGTTTTATTAAAATCTTACATTAATGTAGTAACAGTATTTTTCATTAACTGATATGGTTTGGCTGCATCTCCACCCAAATCTCGCCTTGAATTGTAGTTCCCATAATCCCCACATGCTGTGGAAGGAACCCTGTGGGAGGTAATTTAATCATGGGGGCAGTTACCCTTACGCTGTTCTCGTGATGGTGAGTGAGTTCTCATGACTTCTGATGGTTTTATAAAGGGCTTTTCCACCTTTTGCTCAGCATTTCTCCTTGCTGTTGCCATGTGAAGAAGGACATGTTTGCTTCCTTTTCTGCCATGATTGTAAGTTTCCTGAGGCCTCCCCAGTCCTGTGGAACACTGAATCAATTAAACCTCTTTCCTTTACAAACTACCCAGGCCAGTTGTGGTGGCTCATGCCTGTAAACCCAGCACTTTGGGAGGTCGAGGCCAGGGATCACCTGAGGTCAGGAGTTTGAGACCAGCCTGGTCAACATGGCAAAACCCCATCTCTACTAAAAATACAAAATTAGCTGGGCGTGGTAGTGAGTGCCTGTAATCCCAGCTACTTGGGAGGCTGAGGCAGGAAAATCGCTTCAACCCGGGAGGCAGAGGTTGAAGTGAGCCGAGATCGTGCCACTGCATTCCAGCCTGGGCAACAAGAGCAAAACTCCATCTCAAAAAAAAAAAAAGAGAAAGAAAGAAAACAATTACCCAGTCTCAGGCATGTCCTTATAGCAGCACGAGAATAGACTAATACAATTATCTTATTTCATTGTTTTTAATTAATAGATTATAAGACAAAACAAAGATTGAAACAGTATCCCCCTTTTTTTTTTTTCAGACAGAGTTTCGCTATTTTTGCCCAGACTGGAGTGCAATATGCAACCTCTGCCTCCCGAGTTCAAGCGATTCTCCTGCCTCAGCCTCCCAAGTAGCTGGGACTACAGGCGCCTGCCACCACGCCCAGGTAATTTTTTGTGTTTTTAGTAGAGACGGGGTTTCACCATGTTGGCCAGGATGGTCTCAATCTCTTGACATCGTGATCCACCCGCCTCGGCCTCCCAAGGTGCTGGGATTACAGGTGTGAGCCACCGTGCCCGGCCAGCACTATTCTTTAAAAAAAAAATACATTATAAATAAGGCAAAAGTCATTTTTTATTTTAATTCCCCAAATCCTAGTACCCTCCCCTGTGCCAGAAGTAGCCATTGTTAAAAGTTTGATGTGCACAATTCACTACAGTAAATAGTATATACATTGTTCTACAACTTGCTTTTTCCCTTCCACACTTTGTCTTTTTATGCTGTGTTGCTTACTCATCCAATTAATACATTTCAGCAGCTTTAAGGAAAAATACAATATCAATATACCACATTTAAGCTATTCCCCTATGGATGTCAATTGGGTTGTATAGAGTTTACATTGTTTCATATGACTTTTTCACATAATAGGGAAGACATTTCTTTTTTTTTTTTTTTTTTTTTTGAGACGGAGTCTCGCTCTGTCGCCCAGGCTGGAGTGCAGTGGCCAGATCTCAGCTCACTGCAAGCTCCGCCTCCCGGGTTCCCGCCATTCTCCTGCCTCAGCCTCCCCAGTAGCTGGGACCACAGGCGCTGCCACCTCGCCCGGCTAATTTTTTGTATTTTTAGTAGAGACGGGGTTTTGCCATGTTAGCCAGGATGGTCTCGATCTCCTGACCTTGTGATCCGCCCGTCTCGGCCTCCCAAAGTGCTGGGATTACAGGCTTGAGCCACCGCACCTGGCAGGGAAGACATTTCTATATACAAAATTGATCAAAAAGTCTCAATGTTTAACACAGAGAAAAAAAATTACATTTGCAGTCAATACTTTTGTATCTATTCTGCAATAAAAACTTTTATATCCTTTGGCATCACCTAAAACATACAATGAGGGAATGCCCTCTTATTCTAAAATTCTGTGATTCTGTAAGTATTCCCAATAGGACATGCCAAGTTGTTTTTTGTTTTCTTATCATACACTGGATAGGTAGTGGGTTTTGTCTGTTTGTTTGAAATAGGCCGGACGTGGTGGCTCACGCCTTCTAATCCCAGCACTTTGGGAGGCCGAGGTAGGCAGATCATGAGGTCAGGAGATCAAGACCATCCTGGCTAACACGGTGAAACCCCGTCCCTACAAAAAATACAGAAAATTAGCCAGGTGCAGTGGCGGGCGCCTGTAGTCCCAGCTACTTGTGGGGCTGAGGCGGGAGAATGGCGTGAACCCGCGAGGCGGAGCTTGCAGTGAGGTGAGATTGCGCCACTGCACTCCAGCCTGGGCGACAGAGCGAGACTCCGTCTCAAAAAAAAAAAAAAAAAAAGGGAAATAAGGAAAGAAACAGAGTTTCACTTTTGTTGCCTAGGCTGGAGGGCAATGGCTTGATCTCCACTCACTGCAACTTCCACCTCCCGGGTTCAAGCGATTCTCCTGCCTCAGCCTCCTGAGTAGCTGGGATTACAGGCATGTGCCACCATGCCCGGCTAATTTTGTATTCTTAGTAGAGATGGAATTTCACCATGTTGGACAGGCTGATCTTGAACTCCTGACTTCAAGTGATTGACCCACCTTGGCTTCCCAAAGTGCTGGGATTACAGGCGTGAGCCACTGCGCCCAGTGACAGATAGTGTTTTAATCTCAAAAATATCTGCCTCAAACTTTGTGCTGCTATAACAGAATATCTGTTGGGTAATTTTAAGTGGACAGAGGTCTGAACTCCTGGGCTCAAGTGATCCACCTCAGCCTCCCAAGTAGCTAAGACTACGGTCATGTACCACCATGCCTGGCTTATTATTATTATTATTATTATTATTATTAACAGACAGGGTCTTGCTGTATTGCCCAAGCTGGTCTCAAACTCCTGGCCCCAAGCAGTCCTCCTGCTTCAACCTCCCAAAGTGCTGGGATTACAGGCATGAGTCACTGTGCCCAGATGATAATTACCTCTTAAAGAGCCCACCTCTCAACACTGTTGCACTGGGGTTTAAATTTCCAACATACAAATTTTGGGAGACATATTCAAATCACAGCAGAAGTTACTTTAGTTTTGGCCTCAGAAATGAGTCAGAAGAAAGA
Organism: Macaca mulatta; assembly: GCF_049350105.2. Taxonomy (NCBI): domain Eukaryota; kingdom Metazoa; phylum Chordata; class Mammalia; order Primates; family Cercopithecidae; genus Macaca; species Macaca mulatta. Next base: position 33,311,488 of record NC_133412.1, on the reverse strand, counting down.
GGAAGAATTCAAATGCTACAAATTTATTGTGAAAGTTGCTTGTATTTATCTGCTCTTCAGTCTCTCAACCAAAAGCTAAACAAGTTTGTACAGGTAGACAGGACCTTTAGCTTAATTTATAAGCGGCTTCCTGCAAAGCCCTCAAGCCATTTTATCACTCATCATCTCTTAAAAACAAAACTGGAATGTTAATCTATTTTTGGTAGAAAAAGTTGGAGACCAGTTTATCAAATGGTTTAGACATTTGAAGCTGTATGTAACTTAAAGCTACTTATTTGCCTCAGAAATATTACATATAAAGAAAGAAGACAAAACTACACACACACATTACATTACCTATAGAATAATATTGAGCACTTCTAATTGCTTGCCAACTTCTCTTCTTGATCTTATAAGGAGATAATCTTATTTTCATTCACACATTTGAGTCATTTTAAATAATAGTGTAGAAATACCAGACCTTTAGTAGGAATCCTTATTTATAATGCTTTTACTCTACATGTTATAATGGAAGCAATATCTTAAATGTTTAACTAAAAATCACTTTTATAGGCAGATTCTCTTATTCAGAATTAAGAATAGCTAGTGTATACTTGGGAGGCTGAGGCAGGAGAATCGCTTGAACCCAGGAGGTGGAGGTTGCAATGAGCTGAGATTGCACCACTGCACTCCAGCCTGGGTGACAGAGTAAGACTGACTCCCAAAAAAAAAAAAAAAAAAAAAAAAGCTAGGGTAAAAGAACCCGCAAATAATGTCTTCTCCTAGGGAACCATATAAAGCATTTTGCATTTCAAATTATTATCTTTTTTTTTAATAATTCAGGCAAATATAATTGGACAAATTCTAAATACTACTCATTTTAACTAAAAGCTCAAGTTATTGTAGAAAGGCAACACTTCTGTAATATTGATATTTTAACCTCTTTTTCATTTTACCACTCAAAAATTGCTAATAATTAAAATGGAATGTTCTTTGTAAGTTTATTTTATATTTGGGAGCTAAAATAAACAACAGCATTTGCTCAAAGGTTTTGAACTATGGCATACTAATGGTATAGATATAGTTTATCTATTGCAGAATTGAGTCATATGCAATAAGAAACAGCATAAAATCCATAAATAAGAAGATTTTATGAGGGAAAAAAATCAGTGTTACATATGCATTTTTCCCTGTTTCTGGCAAATATAATCTTTCATTCATATAAATGTTGACTGGCTTCTATGTGTTCAATGGGAAGATACAGTTCCTATATTCAAAGAACTCCCAGACTAATTCAGGGAGAGCTACAAGACAATTTAGGTACTGCTGGATTAGGAATCCTAGTTCCTCCTATGGAGTAGAAGGGATGCTTCTTCCAGGAGACACAGCAAGGGTCCCACTATACTGGAAGCTATGACTACCACTTGGTCATTTTTGAGTTTCTTATGTTAGTGGACCAATAGACAAACATAGTAATTACCATATTGGCAGGGAAGTATAGGAGCTATGGTTCAGTTTCACAAGAAAAGAAAGTGTATGTTTGGAACTCAGGGGATTCACTGGGGCATATTTTAGTACTTGCATGTCCAATGACAACTCTAAATGGGCAATTACTAGAACCATGACCCAATAAGTTTAACACAACTGACAAATCATACCTCTTGGGGAGGAAAATCTGAGTCACCACCAGGCAATAACCTAGATTTGCTGAAGTACTGGCCAAGAATGGGAAAATTGAGAGTGGTTGGTATAGGAGAGAGATAATGCATATCATTTATGGCCCTGAGACCAGTTACACAGTAGATGCTGCAGCTTATCCTAGAAACCCTTGTCTATCAAGTACTTTGGAGAGGTAAAAACTGGACAGACCTCGAAGACTCCGTGGCAGAATGGACTAAGTTTGGCGCAGATCTGCACGTGTATTAGACTCCTCTTTCACTCTGACTCATATCCTCTCAACTAACCTTTACTCCAGTCCTTGCTGCAGCAACCAAAGATGTAAAGATGTAACCAGAGAGCAACTCATTTTAGTTGTTTAACGTATATTTCACTTTCTGCCCCCACCCCTCACTGCCACTGCTGTTGGACATAACTGTAGGAGCCCATTCAGCCATTCTATACACAAGAAAATCTGCAAATATTAACATCCTATGAAATAACCCCTGTCCAATGGGGAATGGAAACTAATGAATAAATACTCCCTTCTTGGTAGAACAATTCTGACATACATTCTATATGGCTCCTGAAGGATCCTTAATGATATCGAGCCCAAATCAGGTTAATCATGTAAAGGGAACTAAAAAATCTTAAAAAATCACTGCATGGGTTTTATGCCATTCCTTGTTTAACCCTTTTCAGTCCCTCACTCATGTTTCCTAGGCTCAGTCATGTTCCCATAAATGTTTAATAGCTGCCTCTCCAGGAAAAAAAAAATTATTTTGGTTTGTAGCGTTTACCTATTTCTGTGGTATAAATATACCATAATTTCAAGCTACCATCACCAAATCTGCAGTTGGATAGAGGTATACACAATTGTACCTTGGATGCCAGTATGAGTTGAGTCCAGCACACTACTGCTTGGGAGTGGGTCTCAAAAAAATTACTGCATGCAAACATTTGTCTCAGAAGATATAGGGTGAGACAAAAAAGACAAAAAGCTACCAGTCTGGGCCAATTACCAGACAATCATGGGTATACTGACATTAGCCATGGTTACCAATAAGATGAGAAAAACATTCTTAGGTAGAAGAGGAAAGAATTTCAATTGTATAACAAATGGGTGATAGGAAAAAGTTGTAGGAATGGGCAGGGTGTATGAATTTTAGGATACTCAGAAGTTTCTAGCCTTTGCAACTAGATAGACAATAATGCTATTTCCAGAGACACAATACAGGATGATGATGAGTTCATTTTGGAATCTATTTAGTTTGAGATTTTTTTTCATGATACCAAGGCAGAGATAGTTAGTGGGAAATACAGGTCTGAAGCTTAGGTAGGAGATAAGGGTGTGGAAGCTATAGCAAGGTATTGTGAAATTTTATTGTTGATAACTACTTATATTCCTGGAATGTCCTGCCGCCCTTCCTCTGGCTCCAGTCAGACAGCGGTGAGGCTTTCTGATTACTGCCCTCAGGCTAGAACTGTTACTACAGAAATGAAAAGAGAAAGATGAGTCAATGCTCAGTTAAGTTTTAAAATAGAGCTTTGAAACTCCTGGTAGAAAAAATATGTTGACGCTGGGTATGGTGGCGCATGCCTGTAGTCCCAGCACTTTAGGAGGCCAAGGCAGGCAGATTACTTGAGGCCAGGTGTTCAAAACCAGCCTGGCCAACATGGTGAAACCCTGTCTCTACTAAAAATACAAAAATTAGCCAGGCATGGTGGCGCATGCCAGTAATCCCAGCTACTCAGGAGACTGAGGCAGGAGAGTCACTTGAACGCAGGAGACAGAGGTTACAGTGAGCCAAGATCACATCACTGCACTCCAAGGCTGGTATTACAGGCGTGAGCCACTGCGCCCAGCTGTAATAAATCTCTTTATATATCTGCATCCTATTGGTTCTGTTTATCTAGGGAACCATAACACAGTGTCTTTAATCTGTCAATCTGGAACAGTTCCTCCAACTTTCTTGACTTCGATGTCCTTGACACTTTTGAAGATTACAGGGCAGATATTTTGTAGTACGTTTCTTAAATTGGATTTGTTTTCTCATGATTAGATCCAAGTTATGGAGGAAAAGCAATGGGTTGCAAGATTTTGATTTGTCAAATGTTCACTTTGATCATTTGATTAAGGTGGTATCTTTCAGCCTTTTCCTCTATGTAACTAAGGGCTTCGTGGAAACATACGCTGAACCCTGTAAAAATCTCACTTGTCATTGAACTTTGAATGTACTCATTTATTATAATTTGTATCTGTAATGAACTCACGGCACCAGAATTATTCATTGGATTATAATCTGTTGCTATCATAATTTATTTTAGTGCTCACGTTAGACCATCTTTGTTCAGTGGGAGTTTTTTTCAGGTTGGTTCCTGTGTCCTTTTAATCTGTCTCCATCATTACTTTCATTATTTTCTGGGATAACAAGATGTTTCAGGCTCAACTTTTATTTGCCTTGTCCTAGTCCTGGAATCAGCCATTTTTTCAAGGAGCCCTGGTTTCTTTGAGTAAAAAAGTTAAAATATGGATGCAAGATATGCTCACTGCTTTTGTGGTGTCATTGTTCACAGGCCCTCTTAGAGTACAAACGCAGAAAATATTTTTGTGTGTGTGTGTGTTTGTGTGTGTGTGCAGCAGAGGTTTACATCTACATTTATTTACATACTATATATATGTTAAAAACTTTGAGTTCATATCAAGGCCACCAATTTCATTATAACAATACAAGACCCATTCAACTTTTCTCTTTCCATTCTTGTAACTCCCTTCTTCAACAGTGAAGAATGTGGTTCTCATTATCATTCATATATTCACTTATTGGATCACTTGTCTCCACAAGTAACTAATTTCCCATTTCTGCCATCACCAGTCCACCAAGCAAACCCTTCCTTGAACACACTTGGGTCCCAGTGCCTTGCACCTGGCTGTCTCTCTCACTACCTCCCACCCCTTGGGGGGTGAGGAGGGCATTTTAAAAGATGACCATGATACCTGAACTCTCTTCTTTACTCTTTCCTCTGCCTTGTTACCTGGAACATGGATGTAGTGGCTGAAGCTTGAGCTACTCTCTGGACTATGAGGATAAGGGTCACACCTACATCAGAGCAGTGAGCTGTAAAGTGCCTGAAATTCTGACGCTTTGGCAGAGCAAAGTAGCCATGTTAACCCTGTCCTGCCCACTGTCTAGACTTTTACATGAGAGCCATACAACAGGAGTCTTTAAATCTTATCAGTTTAGGTAACTAACAGCCTAATGTAATTCTACCTGATAAAGATGTCCACAGCTAGAGGCCAGCGGGAACACAGATACATCCACTACTTCCAGCAGGGAGTGATGAGAATCTTCATCACCAAAATGAGGGAGCACAACAGCCTGTTAGAAGTTAGAATCCAGCTTAGCAAAAAGAGGCTCAGGGAAGACCAATGAATTGATTGGGACTATGTATTCTACCACTGGAGGCAGAAACTTAGTTCATTTCAGAAAATCAAATAGTAACATTTCTTGCACTACTGAGCTCTGTGGATCTGAGATGGGCTCTATGAAGAGAGTAGCTGAAACTATAGTAATGGCAATGGCAATGGATGAGGTCCAGGGAGTTTCCAGAGGAAGAAAAAATAAATCTTAAAAATCTCATAAACATTAGCTATTAGAAAGGACGCAGCCAGCAGATATTAAGAGTAAGAGAGAATTAAAGGAGAACTTCTGAACAAGACTTTTTTATATCCCTTAGCGAATTACCAACATTAAAGTGCATTTCATATCGTTACCTTTCATATTGTTACATTCCACATCAAATTTTGATCCCAAGTGGTGATATTTAAAAAACTAGAAACATCTTCTGCATCACAGTGAAATCTATAGGCAGAGTTAAAGAGGGTTAGGTTACTAAAAAATACAAAAAAACTAGCCGGGTGAGGTGGTGGGCGCCTGTAGTCCCAGCTACTCGGGAGGCTGAGGCAGGAGAATGGCGTGAACCCGGGAGGCGGAGCTTGCAGTGAGCTGAGATCCCGCCACTGCACTCCAGTCTGGGCGACAGAGCGAGACTCTGTCTCAAAGAAAAAAAAAAAAAAGAGGGTTAGGTACACAGACTACTAGAAAGTCTAGACCAGGTTTACTGGTTTTCATTCATTTCTTGCTTCTTAATCAGTTTGGAGGCTCATGTAAAGGCAGATTTAAAGGGAGAAAAGACTCAAGAACAAGAGATAGAAGGGGTCATGCTATTGGAGGGTGCTAGAATTGCCTGCGTTTTGAGTTTGGATGATCCCTAGCACAGGTAGCAGGCACAGAATAAATTGTTATGCACCATATCACATTCTTCACACGTGCCTCTCACATGGTTATACACATACTCAAACCAAATCAACGTGAACCTAACTGAAGGCAGCCTCGGTGGACAAAAGACCTTCATGGGAGTTCTGCGCAGTTGAGTGATATGTAGAGGAGTTCTTCATTCTAAACAGCTTTCTCAATGGTGGTTGGTTATTGGACCACCAGCTGATATCACCATCTCTATTTGAGCTTCGTTAATTTTAAGGTGTCCCTCCTAGCTGTTGACTGGGATATAATAATTACTCTAGTTCATCTTGTATTGGTAGCTGCCTGTTTAATTCTTCATGATTTCATATTCAGAAAGACAGAATAAGAAATCATGAGTCATATCAGCGGTCTTCGGAAGTATCATCACTAATACCTATTGGCTACATCAAATGGCCGATTTGCTTTACTTTATAATCCCTTGGAGATTTATTGAATTTTTTTTTTTTAATTACCAGTTTTAGGCTGTGTATACTTCTCATATACTCATTAAATGTTAGTAGCAGTAACGGAAGCTGTTCTTACATGTTTGTAACTGTGCCCTGAAATGACACTGAATTAACTTAAATTCAAATGACTTAACTGACTTAAAATTAAACATAAAAATGTATATCATGAGAGATGAGGGAAATATTATTCGCAAAATAGAAGGGCACACAATATTTTCAGATTATTTTATTCTAAACCCACACATCCCACAGATATGTGACAGCTTAAAAAACAAACTAATGCTCTCATGGCTTTTTAGATTTAAGTCAGCCAACAATTCCTGACCATTCTGTAATTTTGTAGTCATGTTCGATTAAGTGCCATCTCTTTCCCCCAATACAGAGGAAATCTGAATTGTGCATTAACAGAATTTTTATACATATTATATGAATGAAATGGATCCTACCAAACATAAAAGTACAACAATTGAGACGGAGTCTTGTTCTGTCACGCAGATTGGAGTGCAATGGCTTAATCTCAGCTCACTGTAACCTCCTCCTCCCAAGCTCAAGCGATTCCCTTGCCTCAGCCTCCCAAGCAGCTGGGACTCCGGGCGCCCGCCACCACGCCCAGCTAATTTTTGTGTTTTTAGTAGAGACAGGGTTTTACTATGTTGGCCAGGTTGGGCTTGAACTCCTGACCTAAAGTGATTCACTCCCTTCGGTCTCCCAAAGTGCTGGGGTTACAGGCGTGAGCCATCGTGCCCGGCCAAGTACGAAAAAAATCTTATGTAACAAACCAGTAATATGGGCTATAGCCTTGTTTCCACGTAGCATCTTAAACTGTTAAAAACAAATCAGAATTATTCTGAAATCACTGAGGAAAATAAAAATTAGATTTTGAGATTGTAGAATTTTGCAAATGTATAAAAACAACATGATATAAATTGTGGCCTGGGTGTTTATAATTCTCCCCAGACTCTTTATATGGATGCCTTATTTGGTGGAGGTCTTCCTGTAATTATGGATCTATAAAACCCATCAGACAGGAATACTAAAAAGCATGATTATTCCATAACCTTATTCCACAGGAGTTATTCTACAGGAGGTCCTAGTTCATTTTATTTTTCCTTCTTCTTCACTGCCTTCCGGTAGTGCTGCGGGTCAATGCCCAGCTAAAGCAGGTTTAGAGGGTCAGCCTGGAGGTTGGATGTTACTGGTGGACTTTAAAGATGGACAGACCATAGGACAGCATATAGCTTAGGAATTGGCAGTGTTTACAAATCCTAGGGAGAGAATTTCGGAGACTGCTGCGATCCCTCCAGGCCTCCCCATTTGCTGTCACGCTCAGGCTTTCCCTGGCGGTCCCAAGGTCCAGCTTCTTATTGGAATGACAGCGTTAACCGACAAGAAAGCGCTATAATTTTCAGTTTGGGATTTAAGCGGGGATTAAGCTCACGTATTCCCGGGCGTCTAGTCAGAGGCCGAACTCTGGGTCGGATCTTAGCGAGACTTGTTGCTGAGAAACACTGCAGCTTGGCTTGCCGGCTCCCCGGCGAGCCCGTCAACCACCCACCTCCCGGGGAAGGGACCGAGGGCGCGCCCTGCCACGCGCGCTCCCCACGCCCTGGTCCCCGCCACACGCGCTCCTCCCACCCGAGCCCCGCCGCTCGCTCTCCCCACTCCCCGAGCCCGGCCACGCGCGCCCCCGTTCAGCCCCGGGAGCGCGCCCCGCCGGCCTTTTCCCGCGGCGCTGCCGGGTGCAGCTAGCGCCCACTCGCCGGGGGAGGCGCTGCTGTCGCTGGGGGAGCGCCTCCTCCTCTTCCTCCAACTCTTCCCCGCCTCCTCCCGCTTCTCCTCCTCCTCCTCCTCCACAGTTGCCTGCCCTGGGCGGGGGCGAGCGTGTCCGGTTTGTTGGAAGCGTTCGGAAATGGCAACTTGCGCGGTGGAGGTGTTCGGGCTCCTGGAGGACGAGGTGCGGGGAACGCGGGGCTGCGGGGCGGGCTTCCCTTCGGGTTATTCAGCAGCCGGACATGGGGAGGTAGTGGCGGCGGCCACGACCGGAGGCTCCGCTGTCAGCCCCTCCTCCCTCGGCGCGAGCCCGGGGAGCGCGCGAGGCGCCCCGGGGACTGTGGGGGCGGCTGGGAGCGCGGGCGCTGGGGGCTCGCTGGACGGAGCAAGTTTGTCGGGTCCATACCCGCCCCTTCCCGGAGCGGCCGCCGCCTTCCTTGTCAGTTTCCTTCAGGAAGTGTTGAGGAGGGGGCTAGGCGGCCGGCGGGGGACGCACATCACCGCGCCAGCCCTTTCCTGCCACCCCCGCCGGGCGTTCGGAGATCGCAGGCGTGGGGAGACGGTCGCAGCATCCCTGCTGTTGATTTGCTTGTTCTGGCGGAGGCCGGGCCGGCTTAACTTTACGGACTTCGGTCTGGAGAGTTCCAAGTGAATTGTCATTCGCTCGTTTGGTTTTTTCTCCTTTATCTGAAATCCTTTTTAATCCCCTAACTAGAGACAGGGATGGGAGAGCAGGAACACAAATTTTCCTCCTCTTCTTTAGCAACAAGTGTCTAGTGTGAGAAGTTCATGCTTTTTTTCACCGGTCATCGTTGATGTTAAAAAGTAAAGCCAAAAAAGTATAAATACTTTATAAAGAAGTTACCATATCTGTTCTCTTTGAAAACTAGATTAAGCTCTGGGATTTGAAGAAGGCAAAGCTGTCTCTTTTCAACTAAATAACTAATGCTGATTATGCCTATGCTTATTAAAAATATTGTAAGACCATTTGGAAAGGTTGTTCCGTCGTAAATGATATGTGGCTTCTGTGTGTTCTTGGAGATTGTCTCAAAAATGCAAATAGGTGGGAGATGAAAAGGCTGTATATAGTCTAACAGTGACTGGTTCCGAGTGAAAAAAATCAAATTTTTTGCCTTCTTTTTGGCTGACTAAGCGCCACGTGTACCTGTTATCAAGATTAGACCCAATTAACTGAAAATTCATCAACCTAATTTATACTGCTTGAAGTATTGTAAGACTTAAGTTGTATAGTTCCTCCTCTTAGTAACTTAGTGTCGTCAAACATTTTACACTTCTCTTGAGAGTTCTTTGTTTATAAAGGGTGGGCAATTTGTTAATGCAGGCAAGTTATTTCGGGGTATTTTGAGAATGCTTACGTGATGTGATTAGAATTTAATTTCCTAGTTATTGCTGCCAGAAGAGAAACAAAGTGATGATGGACAAATGATGGCGGCTCATAGTTCCCTCAGAAACAACAGTCAATGTGTTATAGCTAAAGATAACGTTCTAGCTAATGGCCCCTTTATTCTGTAGAGGAGATCAGAAGATAATACAGCACTTCACTTGTGGTCGCTTTCTTATCAGTCAGATTTCCCTGCTTGTTACATAGACTGCCCAGTGCAGATAACTTCAAGCTGGTGTCCAACCTAGTCAGGCTGGCCTTGGACTTTCTTTCCCTGCTATATTCACAGGTAGGCCCTGCTAATTGCAGATTTCTCATCTCACCGCCTTCCAACAGAGCCAGTTGATCTTAGAGAAAATAGTGCCAAAGGTATCATTCACCATCTGTTTACTCCCTCTTGGTACACGATCAGTGTTTTTAATTATCTACTTTAGTAATTTCTCTGTTTTCAATCATTACCGCTCTGCCCAGCTGAAATAAAACTAACTGTGGCAGTTAGTGGGTGGTCTGTAAGGAACTGGGGCTAAAGGCCAGAAACTCCACCCTTTGAAATGTGGATTTCCTGAACTTGCTGAAGGATTTGTACATCTAGGAAGTTTCATGGCATGGGGCCTATCCCATGCACATTCTGGGAGTTCTGGCTGTCAATTCCATGACTCTAATTTGTTTCTATCCCCCCTCTGTCTATTTTGTCCACATTGAGGAAGGGAGTGAGATAGGAAGATAAGAGACATGATGATGAAGAATTTTCCACTTCTTCCATTGTAATTGGATTATTCATTCAACAGACATTCATTTACTGTTTCCTCTCTACCATGCATTGTGCTAGGCACCAGGGATAGAGAGGGAAAAAAATAGTGTCAGCCGCGAACTGAGGGAAAGATAAAAGTCACTTTTTTTCTTGTGGAGGTTACCATCTCTTCACTGTCATTTGCCATTTATTTTCTGGTCTATCACAAAAGTAAAAGGAGGATGGGAACCACACTCCCACCCTCCCCCCACCACACACATACACCCCTTTTGTTAAAGGAAGAAAGCATTGCAACTCTGTCACTTCTAAAACTCACGGACTAGGCTGGGAATAGGTAGCCCTCTGCTGTTGATTAAAAGTAAAGTGCTTTTTCGGTTTTTTTTTTTTTTTTTTTTTTTTTTTTTTTTTTTTTTTGAGACGGAGTCTCGCTCTGTCGCCCAGGCTGGAGTGCAGTGGCGCGATCTCGGCTCACTGCAAGCTCCGCCTCCTGGGTTTACGCCATTCTCCTGCCTCAGCCTCCTGAGTAGCTGGGACTACAGGCGCCCGCCACCGCGCCCGGCTAATTTTTTGTATTTTTAGTAGAGATGGGGTTTCACCGTGGTCTCGATCTCCTGACCTTGTGATCCGCCCGCCTCGGCCTCCCAAAGTGCTGGGATTACAGGCGTGAGCCACCGCGCCCAGCCAAGTGCTTTTTCATTACAACAAAAGGAGAGGATTCTTATTTTAAATTTGAAACTAAAACAGGGAGAAAAATAATTTGAAATGGGATAGAAGATAGTGAAAGAATTGTAATTTAATCAGTATGTAGTGAATAGTCCCTGAGTCACAGTGTGTGAGTATATCAGCACTGAAGCATGCTAAAATGTAGATCATAACACCTCTCACTTTTCAGTGAGTTTTAACTCTTCTTCCACATATAAGTGGCTTATAGTAAGAGATCGCCCTGGCTGCATGTGCAGAATTTTGCCATTAAAGTGTTAACAAACCAAGGAGGAAGTGTAGTATAATTTGTACCAGATTTGCTCTGACAGTCACTTGAGATTAACGGTAGAGAATAACATGCAGTGGTCTTTAGTGGGGAGCAGTGTGGTAGATGCGGGGACTGGAATTCAGCATCTCTTCCCACTTCCTTCCCATGCACCTCCCAGTGATGTGGAGGTGGGAAAACTAAACACTGTTTCCCACGCTCCCTTGAAATTAATGGTCTGGATTCAAAATAGGCTCCCCAGTTAAGTGCAATTACTTGAGATTTGGGGAGTGGAAATGAGGTGGAGCATATTGTTTTGTTTCTTTGGCTTTTTCTGCTGATAAGCACAGTCATGTAAACATCGAATTTTTCTGCAAAAGTATTCCAGTATCTGGTAACTTGCTTTGTACATATTGATAAGAAGTCACAGAAATAGTGGTAGCGGTAGCTTCCAGACATCAAGATTGGTTGTATTCTTGAAGTCATCAGTTCTGGTGATGGCTCCTGATCACCTACCTTTCTGATTGGGGCAGAGATAGTAGCTTCCTGAGTGGGTCGGTTCTGCCCTGTTTCTGATCTTCTAAGAACTGCAGTCCCCAACAATTTTGGCACCAGGGACCAGTTTCATGGAAGATAGCTTTTCCATGGACCGGGGATGAGGTCTAGTGGTTTCAGGATGATTCAAGCACATTACATGTATTGTGCACTCCACTTCTATTATTAGTACATTGTAATATATAATGAAATAATTATACAACTCACCATAGTGTAGAATCAGTGGGAGCCCTGAGCTTGTTTTCCTGCAACTAGATGGTCCCATGTGTGGGTGATGGTAATGGGGAACAGGGAGACAGTGACAAATCATCAGGCATTAGATTCTTATAAGGGGCACACAAACTAGATACCTTGAATGGACAGTTCGCAGTAGGGTTCATGCTCCTATGAGACTCTAATGCTGCTGCTGATCTGACAGGCAGTGGAGCTCAGGAGGTAATGTGATCGATGAAGAATGGCTGTAAATACAGATGAAGCTTTGCTCACTGGCCTGCCACTCACCTCCTGCTATGTGGCCAGTTCCTAAGGTTGGGGACCCCTGCTCTAGAAGTCCAGCCTAGCATCTACTCTTCCAGCTCTTCCAAAGATTTTGTAAGCATCTAATCCCCTGTATTAGCTTCTTTCCTCTTAAAACATCGAGAATGATTTTTGTTTCCTATAATAAAGCCTGACTGAAGCAAGGAAAAGAAGGAAGGAAATAAAGAGGAAAGAGTTTAGAGTCTCCTCTGACAGTATGGAGAGTGCAGTTTGCACGTACAGAATAACAGATGCCCCTGGTGGCAGCAGCCACAACAATGCATCAGCAACAGAGTAACTAAGAAGGGCATATTCTGATACTTCTGGACCCACTAAGGCTGAGCAGAAACTGACCCTCACTCAGTCTAGGAACAAACTTCCCAAACCTTTATGTACTACACACAAAGGAGGAGAAGCATAGTTTAAGCAGCAGCTGTATTAGTAATCTCTCCCAATCTTTGATGTATTTTTTTTTTTTTGCCATTAGTGCTTTTTTGCAACTCTTTAATTCCGCGATCATTATAAAGTATTTTTCATGGACCCAAGGACCAAAGAAGTGACTAAATATAGTATATTTTAAAAATAATTTATTTTAAAATAATTTATTTATTTACTTTTGAGATGGAGTCTTGGTCTGTCACCCAGGCTGGAGTCAATGGCATGATTTCAGCTCACTGTACCCTCTGCCTCCCAAGTTCTAGCATTTCTCCTGCCTCAGCCTCCTGGGTAGCTGGGATTACAGGCATGTGCCACCACGCCCAGCTAATTTTTGTATTTTTAGTACAGTCAGGGTTTCACCATGTTGGCCAGGCTGGTCTCGAACTCCTGACCTCAGATGATCCGCCTGCCTCGGCCTCCCAAAGTGCTGGGATTACAGGCGAGCCACCACGCCCATCCTATTTTGAAAGTATTTTGAACCATCAGAAATGTTGAAAGTACAACACAAAGAGCTCCAGTATCCTTCTCATGCAGATTCTGCAACTGTTAACCTTTTCTCTGCAATTATTCCGTCACCTTTTTTTTGCCATTTTCATTAATCTTTTTCTGAACCACTTGAGAGCAAGCGGCAAACACAATGCCCCATCATCTTTAGATACTCTAGTGTGTATTTTTCTAAAACAAGAATACTTTCCTGCATAATAACCATACACCCCTCCAAGCTAGGAAATGGACACTGATACAACAATGCCATTCAATCCACAGATACCATCCACATTTTGATAAATGTTCTAGTAATTTCTCTCTTTCCTTTTCTGGTCTAAGAACCTATCTAGGAACATATATTGCATTTACTTGGCATGTCTTTGCAGTCTCTTTTAATCTGTAACATTTCCTCAGTTTTTCTTACCCCAGACAATTTTAAGAAGGACAAGCCTTACATTCTATGATGTTTCTCATTTTGGGTTTTTTTCGTTTTTCTTGATGACCATGTTCAGGTCACACTCTCTTGGCAGGAATCACAGAAATGATGCTGTGTTCTTCCCATGCATCACACCAGGGGACACATGATGCTGACTTGTCCCAACACTGTTAGTAATAACCTTAATCACTTGGTCACCTTGGTGTCTGCCAGGTTTATTCTCTGTAATGTCACCCTTTTAATCTCTTTATAATTGATAGTATTTTGGGGGGATATATTGTAAGATTATGCCAATATCCTATTTCTTATCAAGTCTTCATCCTCAGTTTTAGCATCCATTGATGAATTCTATCTGAACCAAACACCACTGTTTTGTTTTATTTCCATCTCTATTAGTTAGCGTTCTGTGTAAGAAGAGCTTTCCTTTTCCTGTCATTTATTTTTATCAGCATAGACTTGTAAAATCCCACTTTATTCAAGAGGTTGTAATCAGTTACTGTCATTAAATATTTTATTGCTCATACTGTCCCAGTTTGTCCAGTGGCAGCCCTTTCAAGGAGGTTCCTAGGTCTTTGTAACAAGTCCCCATCATTCTTTGAACACTTTCTGGCAGAAGTTGTTCCAGGCTTCTCTTGTATTTTGCTTGGCTCAGCTATCTGCAGTCAGCCATTTTCCTAGAAGCGCTGGTCCTATTTAGTATAAAGTGGTTTTTACATGCTACAGTTTGGGTGCTTGGTGTGCTCATTGTTACTGGGATATACTCTTGGGCCATCTCAGTGAACAGAGTTCAGAAGCATATGCATGTGTGTTTGTGTGTGTATGTGTACTATACACACATAAGTATACACAAAGATCTATAGCTATTTCTATATCAATCTGTAAATACATATACTTAAAAATCATGAATTCATACTGATTTTTTCCAATTCAAATCTAACACCTGAGTTCCTTTATAGCCATAAGTACCTTTTCTAACAGTGACAAAATTTGACTTTTATTATCCTTAATATAGTTATTTGTTCATTTAATTATGTGTTCAGTGTAACTAACTTCCTGACCACGCAGACTTCTCCTCTGCCACTTCAGCTCTTCACATCCTTGGATGCCAGTGGGAATATTGCTATTCTCTATGCAACATCCTTATGCAACGCTCTCCTCCCCTCCTCAGTACCCTTGCCAGTGGGCACCCTTCTGGTACATCTCGGTATGGCACCTCCCTCCTCCCCTCAGTGCCCCGTGCTGGCGAGCATGCCAACCATGCACCTCTGTGAAATTCCCCCTCACCCCACAGATGTTTTCTGTAGTGGCTTGTGGTTGACTCCTATGCACCAGGAACAAAAGAGGAGAAGGAACTATAATTTCTTTTATAGGTAATTAGGAATTCATATATCACATAGGAATACAATCTTTGAGTTGGAAGAGACCTTGTAAATAAGTCATTTAGGGTGAGCAGGGGTATAGAAAATGGGATTCTTTTGGGTTGGAATTCTGGCCCTGTTACTTACTTGGTGAATCTTGCATAATTATTTCACATCAGTCAGAGCAGAGTATTTAAGTCTGCTGATTCTCCCCATCCCCTTGCTGTCTCAGAAATATTCTACAGCATTTGGAGACATGCCGGAACCAGCTGAACACAACTGCTTCTCAGTCTATCATGGTTGTCTACTCTAGCGCTGAATCTTTAAGTCAGATTGCTAATTTGAATTGCTAAACCCGTTGTTCTGCTGAATTCTGTGGCAATCGATGTTACTCCTTTACAACTTCTGTTTCTTCTGGCCTCCTTGCCAATCGTATCAGAGTTTTAAGAGGATAAATGAATGGGGAGCAGGTAGGAGAAATCTGGAGATAAATGCAGGGAGAAAGGCATAGCATAAACAAAAAGCATTTTGATAAGACTTTTCTGAAAGTTAAGTAAATATGTCTGTAGCCCATTGTTATAACTCATGGCTGGACTCAGATGTCTGGCTTCGACTCATGTGAGACATGTTGGGGCAATAAAGAGAGTAATATGAACAATCATGGCCGTGAATAAAGATGCTTTAGTGAAAGTATTCTCCTATGGGAGAAAGAGTCAACCTAAATAAATAACAGCTGCCTTTAACTGCATATGCACTATATGCCGGGCACCAGGTTAGATTTTTTCATACTTTAGCTGTAATCATCACAACATTATTGCAAAAGTAGGAAGTATTACCCCCATTTTAGAGAGAAGGAATATGAGATTCTGCTTTCTTCAAGAACCTTCTCCCAGTAGGTAGCGGCTCTGGGATTGAAACACAGATCTCTTTCATAACAAACCCTTGGTCCTTCCACTTTCTTGCTAGTAATACACAAAATAATTTAAAAGAAGAGACTTTTTCTCAGGAAGATGATGAATGTGAATGGAATGTGTGCAAAATTAACTTGTAATTGTTACGCTCTCATTTCCACATCTTCTGTCTTTTCTTGGTAAAGCCTATAGGTGGACCTCTGAAGTACTTGATTTCTGTATTTGCTTAACAAATATTTGATGAACACTATGTATCAGGCATGTAGGTCAAGGCATGAGGTATAATGATATACAATAGACTTTACCAACTTTATAGCCAAGAGGGAGAGAGAAACATTAAATAAATTATCACACGTCAATGTTTTATAAGTGTTATTAAGGAAAATAGTGTAAGATGAAATTATATATAACAGGCCGGGTGTACTGGCCCACGCCTGTAATCCCAGCACTTTTGGGAGGCTGATGCGGGTGGATCACCTGAGGTCAGGAGTTCGAGACCGGCCTGGCCAGCATGGTGAAACCCTGTCTCTACTAAAAATACAAAAATTAGCCAGGCATGGTGGCGTATACCTGTAGTCTCAGCTACTTGAGAGACTGAGGCAGGAAAACTGCTTGAACCCAGGAGGTGGGGTTTGCAGTGAACTGAGATTATGCCACCGCACTCTAGCCTGGGCAACAGAGCAAGACTGCCTCAAAAAAAAAAGTATATCTAAAAATTAATTAATTTTGTATGGTGTGGAGAAGGGAGAAAATATCAGGGAAATTGAAACTAAGGATGAATAGGAGTTAGCAGATGAAGAGTAGGGCAAAAAGCTTTCCGAGTAAATAGAACCACATGTGCAAAAGATGGGATGGAGACGAACATGAAGGCTGGAGTGCTAAAACAAGAGGGACAATGTCAGCAGATGAGGCTGGAGAGGACAGCCTGATCAGGCAAGGCCTGGCATGCCACGTTAAGGATTTGGAATCGGATACAAAGTGGAATGGAAATCAAATGCGCACACACACACACACCCCCCCATTGTCATCATCATTAACATTATTTTTCATAGTTAATGTTTGTTCCTCATATGCTTAACATTTGTTTGCTAGTTATTTCTTTATTCTTGCTGCTTCACCTTTCCATCTGGGATCACTTTTTCTGCCTAAAGTACATCATCTAGAATTTCTATTTTCTTTTTTTTTTTTTGAAGATGGAGTTTCACTCTGGTCACCCAGGCTGGAGTGCAGTGGTGCAATCTCAGCTCACTGCAACCTCCACCTCCCAGGTTCAAGCTATTCTCCCCGCTCTGCCTCCAGAGTAGCTGGAATTACAGGCGCCTGCCACCATGCCTTGCTAATTTTTGTATTTTTACCAGAGACGGGATTTCACCATGTTGGCCAGGCTAGTCTCAAACTCCTGACCTCAGGTGATCCACCCGCCTTGGCCTCCCAGAGTGCTGGGATTACAGGTGTGAGCCACCGCACCCAGCCCTAGAATATCTTTTACTGACTGTTTGTTGGAATTGAACTTTCTCAGTTTTTGTTTTTGTCTGAAAATGTATAGATTTTGCCTTCTTTTATGGAATGGGCGTGGAGAAGAGTAAAATTTACAAAGAGTGAAATGCACAGATCATAAATGTACAGTTTGATGATTTTCAACATGTAGAGCCAATGACCCAATTATGATATAGAATATTGCCATCATTCCAGAATGCTCCCTTGGGCCCTCTTCCAGTCAATTCTACCCCTCTACTCTCTATAGGCAACCTTTTGTCACCATGGATTACTTTTGCCTGTTCTGAAACTTTATGTAAATGGAATGCACATTATGTACTCTTTTGTGTCTTGATTCTTTATTTTAAGAGTCATCCATGTGGTTGTTTGTATCAATGGCTCATTCTTTTTCTTGCTTAATAGTATTTCATTGTATGAATATAGCCATTCTCCTTTGATGGACACATTGATTGTTTCTAGCTTTGGGCTATTATGAATAAACCTACGGTGAACATTCATCTACAAATCTTTTCATAAAAGTGTATTTTTATTTCTCTTGTGTAAATACCTAGGAATGGAATTTCTGGGTCATAGGATTTATGTCTTTAACTTTATAAGAAACTGCCCAACAGTCTCCCAACGCGATTGTACCATTTTAATCTCCCATTGGTAATATGTGAAAGTTCTAGTTGCTGCACATTCTTTCAGCAGCATTTGAAGTTTCAGCCAAAGCCTTCCTCCTACTCCTGTCTCCCAGCCTTCTCTAGTAACCTACAGGTTATCAGCTCCATGTGTATCCTTCCAGTGATACTTTGTGTATAAATAAACAGATATGGTGCTATCACACTTAAAAGTAGTGATAAGATGTAAAGTGATGAGTTGTTCTTTCTTAGAAATTATATATTATTGATTCAATAAAGTCCAGTATTCTAAATGAGGAATACTTCCATAACCACATTAACGACAGCAGTTTCCTTTCCTACCCCCATGTTCTCTACCTGTGGTTGTCAACTTTAGTGTCCATCTGAATCATCTGAAGAGTTTGTTAAAATACAGACTACCCCACAGTGTGTGATTCAGTAGGTGCGGGCCTCAACATTTGCATTTGTAACAAATTTCCATGTGATGTTCATACTGCCAGTCCATGGAATCTACTTTGAGAACTACTGCTTACTCCTAAATCTAAGGATTCTGGATATTTCTTCTTTATTGTGGCTATTACTGTCAAAAACTCTTGAAGAATTTTGACTCATGCATTTGGGTATCATAGACTCCAGCTTTACAAGGACACTTCTAATTGATTTTATTTCTCAGTATGGGTGATCTTCCATTTATATTTTTATAGACTGTTTCAAATGAATTTACATACCAGAGGAAGAAAACTGGTGTCAATCCATAGGTTCCAGTTTTTCGTTTGGAAAATATGGTTGCCATAAGTGATGTAGCATGTTGCTCAAGAGAAAAAAAAAGGAGGCCGGGCATGGTGGCTTACACCTGTAATCCCAGCACTTTGGGAGGCTGAGGCAGTGGATCACCTGAAGTCAGGAGTTCCAGACCAGCCTGGCCAACATGGTGGTGACATGAGAATCCCACGTATGTCTCTACTAAAAATACAAAAGTTAACTGGGTGTGGTGGCAGGCACCTGTAGTCTCAGCTACTCAGGAGGCTGAGGCAGGAGAATCACTTGAACCTGGGAGGCAGACGTTGCATGCAGTGAGCCGAGATCATACCACTGCACTCCAGCCTGGGCGATAGAGTAAGACTCCGTCTCAAAAAAAAATAAAAAAAAAAAAAAGGAAAAAATATGCATCCCTCCCTAGCAATTTTTTTGTTGAATATTTTGTGTTTACCTTATTACCCTATTTAAATACAGTACTATTCACATCTGAATCACTATACTATGTTTATAATTAATTATTTCACATTTTTGTTTGGTTTAGTTTTCCATATGTCTGTCGCAAATGTAATTGCAAGCTGTTGGACAGAGCTTTAAAACCACTCAGTGCAGTAAAAATGTTATATATATATATACACACACACACACACACCCCTACACACACACTAAAAAATGAATGCTAGCCATTTTCTTTTCCTTATTCTTGTTGAAGACAGCCTCTTGCTGTGTTGCATTCTATCTGGACTGCTTGTTCTCTACACCTGTTGTGTAGCCATCATCTGTGGGCTTCCATTTGCCATCATTGTGAGAATTCACTTGATCTCTTTTCTGTGTTGAATGCACTGTTTCTTTAATTTCTTGTTTTCTTCTTTCCAAATTTATTCCTTATTTGGTGGCTTACATTCTCTGTACGAGGAGCAGGTACTGTTGACTGGAGCCTCTCACAGTAGAATGATCTGAACCTACCATTTCATTGTGGGATTCTCATATGTCACGATTTATAGTATTTTTTTTCCCTTGGATCACCCAGTTTCCTCAGAGAGGAATCTTCTGTTTGGTGGATGCAGGTCTGGCAGCCTCTGTTCCCAGACACAAGTTGGGGGATGAGGCTGGGGTCTCATTAGGCAAACTTTTCCCTGCTTTTAATAAGGTGTCTTACTCCTATTTTCAGCTACTTTAGAAAGGTTTCTTGTTAATCCAGAATTTGTCAGCCCCTACTGTGTGCCAAGTATTCTGCTGATTTCAGAGGGTATAAAGTTAATGAAAAGATGGCCGGGTGCAGTGACGCACGCCTGTAATCCCAGCACTGTGGGAGGCCAGAGGCAGGCAGATCACCTGAGGTCGGGCGTTCAAGACCAGCCTGGCCAACGTGGCGAAACTAAAAATACAAAAATTAGCCGGGCATAGTGGTGCGCCCCTGTAATCCTAGCTACTCAAGAGGCTGAGGCAGGAGAAACACTTGAGCCCGGAAGGCAGAGGTTGCAGTGATCCGAGATCGCGCCACTGCACTCCAATCTGGGTGACAAAGTGAGACTCCATCTCAAAAAAAAAAAAAAAAATTATAAAAAGTTAATGAAAAGAAAGTTTCCTAAATCTCAGCTTTAAAAGTGGAGAAAGGCATAAAGTTTATGCCTGAGATACGAGATAATGTGTGATAAACGCTACATAAATGAGCCTCTGACAATGAGAAGATTAATTCCATGTAAGATTTTTAGAAAAGATGGCATTTGGGCTTTGAAGAAAGGGCAGAACTTTCTTTAAAGAAAAAAATACAATGTAAAATTTACAAAATGTTTAAGAAGTAAAAACTTTCATGATCTTATTACTTTAATAGCTATTTTTACTTTTGCATATTTCCTTCTAATCTTTCTGTGTGTATTTTTACAGTTGTCATATAATAAATTTCAGCATTCTTATTTTTTCAATTAATATAATTATTCTGTTATAATCATTACTTTTTTAATGGCTTCAAAGGATTCTGCCCAGATGATACAGGGTTTTAATAGTGAAGTAGTAAGGGAATCCAGCTTGTATAAAAACTCAGAGATAAGTAAAAATGGAGTATATATATATTTTTAAAAATAGACTTATGAGGGTGGGGCACAACAGAGGAATGAGAGAAGGATGAAGAATAACAAAAGAAAATCTCTCAAGACTTGGGAGAAATGGAAAGACATACAGCCCTGCATTTCCTGTTCTTGTTTTTTGTTTTGTTTTGTTTGTTTTTTGCATTGTCAGGAAATTGAAGAGCAGTTAGTAGATGTCTTCATGAATTGTGGAGAAAATTTCAACCCTAGGAAGCTACCTTTTAATTAACGCTGCCTACATAGATAACACATTACATCACATTACCAATTTGTTTCTCCTTGTCATTCAAAAAGGGCACATCTCTTTGCCTATAATTTGCAACTTTCTATTTTATTTTTGAAAAACAATAAAGTTCTCTTTACTCATGAGTGGAAAAGGGAAGGTTCAAGCTTTAGTGAAGAGCCTTGGTCTGGTATAATTTTGTCCCTGTTTTGATTACGGAAAGGGTGTTTAACTTTTGTTCCTTTTTTTATTTATTTAAGTAGTATCCAGATTTCTGTTAATAGTACTCAGTATCAGAATTCTAAAATTATTGAAGAGATTTTTCTCTAGTTGCAGCATTTATGCTGCTTTCCCTCCTTTTCAAACATGTGAGAGATTATAATGTCAACACATGAAAGTGATGGAAAAGACAATTCTCTAGCATAAAATTATAAAATGAAGTTAAAATCAATGCAAATATTAAAATAAATGGCACTTCATTTTGAGAGAAATTTTTAATCAGTATAGCTTATCAATTAATCTTAGCATTTAAAATAACTAGTTCTGTTTTTCGTGGTGGGAAATGCAAGGAGAAAGGTTAAAAGTTAAATGTATCTGGGACAGCTGTGTTATTTATAATTCCCCTGGAATTGTTTTTGATTAATGCTTGTTACATTTTCCCCATGAGGCTGGGGAGTGTTTCAGTAAAGGCTAACATGGATGGTTTTTAATATCAGAAGTTCCACAAATATGGATTAACTTTTTAGAGATCTATGATAATCTCTTTTCTCAGTTATGGTCATGTAAATTATAACTGCTACCTGAACTTAGAAAAAATAAGATAAGTAACATTATTTGCTGTTGTCACTTCAATTATACCTTACCACTTGAGAGAAATGGTACTTGTTAATTAAGTCATGACAGAAGAGATTTTTAATCGGGAGGATCCAGTTTTGGAGATTCCTACCTATGTAATGTAGTCTGGTTACTTCCCAGTAAACTGGTATAGTGAGAATTTGACCATCAGGGCCAATGGAATATTTCATTTGGCCTGTTTATTCATTGACCTTCCAGAAAAAAAGGGTAATCTGTAAGTGTCTCTGATTTTTGGGAATCCTTCCCCTCAGAAAACTGAAATTTCAGCTTACATGTTTTCCTCTCTGGTTTTCAATTCCATCTTTATTTCTGATACCTGAGGATTTCCCTTCTTTCTTGCAAGATCAGCTATATATTTAATTTTATTTGGTGATGGAAGAAAGTTATTTTTTTCTAGCATCTCCAGTCAGAGTTTTTTTTGTGTGTTGTGTTAATTTACCATATGGGTTTTGGAATTAGTTGAATATTTAATTTACAGTCATGCATTGCTTAACAACAGGGATACATTCTGAGAAATGTGGCATTAGGCAGTTTCATCATTGTGCAAATGTCATAGAGTGTAGTCACACAAACGTAGAAAGTATAGCCTACTACACACCTAGGCTGTGTGATATAGCCTATTCTTCCTAGTCTACAAACCTTTGCAGCATGATAACTGTACTGAATACTGTATGTAGTAGTAATACAGTGTAAATATTGTGTGCCTAAACATATCTAAACATAGAAAAGGTAAAGTAAAGTGGTATTTTATGGGACCACCATCATATATGCTGTCCATCATTGGCTGAAATATCATTCTGCAGCATGACTGTCTTATTTAGTGAGACCTCCTGGAACAGGGGTGTTTGTAAACCTTTAGAAGGAAGAAGGTTAAAATAAATAATCTATGATATGTATATTTTCTCCTACTCAGACCTCTTGTGAGAAAGACATACAAGCTACTACTTGCCAATGAAATAATTTTAGCATAGAATCAGTTAATTTGCTATCTCTTGTGCTATTTCATATTTGTTAATCTTTCAAAATTTTACAAAATGCTTAAATTTTATGGGCTCGTAGTAGGTATATATGTTGATGGGGTACATGAAATATTTTGATACAGACATTCTATGTATAATAACCACATCAAGGTAAATGAGTTATCTATTACTTAAAGCATTCATCATTTCTTTGTGTTACAAACATTCTAATTATTCTGTTATTCTAAAATATACAACAAATTATTGCTGACTGTAGTCGCCCTATTGTGCTATCAAATACTAGCTCTTATTCATTGTATCTAATTATATTTTTGTACTCGTTAACCATCCACTTCCCCCAGGTCCTACTACCCTTCTTACAAATGCATGAGAACATACAAAGTTTGTTTTTGTCTCCCTGGCTCATTTCACTTAATGTCTTCCAGTTCTGTGTTGTTGCAAATCATGGAATCTCATTCTTTTTTATGGCCGAATAGGACAGCAGTGAGTGTATGTACCACATTCTCTTTATCCTTTCCTCTGTTGATGAATACAGGCTGATTCCAGATCTGCTGCAATACACATGGGAGTGCAGACATCTCTTTGATGTACTGGTTTCATTTCCTTTGGGTATATAGCAGTGGGATTGCTGGACCATATGATAGTTCTATTTTTAGTGTTTTGAGGAAACACCATAGTGTTCTCCATAGTGGTTTTACTAATCTACATTCTCATCAACAGAGTATAAGGGTACCCCTTTTGCCACATTCTTGCCAGCACTTGTTATTGCTCATCTTTTGGATAAGAGCCATTTTAACTGGGGTAAGATGATATCTCATTGTAGTTTTGATTTGCACTTCCCTGATGATCAGCGATGTTGAACACCTTTTCAAATACTTGTTTTCCATTTGTATGTCTTCTTTTGAGAAATATCTATTCAGATCTTCTGCCCATTTTAAAATCAGATTATTGGAGTTTTTCCTATTGAGTTGTTTGAGCTTCATATATTTTCTGGTGATTAGTCTCTTGTTGGATAGTTTGCAAATATTTTCTCCCATTCTGTGGGTTGTTTCTTCACTTTGTTGATTGTTTCCTTTGCTCTACAGGAGCTTTTTAAGTTGATGTGATCCAATTTGTCCATTTATGCTTTGGTTGCCTGTGCTTTTGAGTATTACTCAAGAGATTTTTGCCTAGACCAGTGTTCTGGAGAGTTTCCTCAATGTTTTGATTTGATTTTTCTATATGACAAGAGATAGGGGTCTAGTTTGATTCTTCTACATAGGGATATCCAGTTGTCCCAGCACCATAATTTATTGAAGAGACTGTCCTTTCCCCGTTGTGTGTTCATGGCACCTTTGTCAAAAAGGAGTTCACTATAGATGTATAGATTTACTTCTGGGTTCTCTATTCTGTTCCATTGGTTTGTATGTCTGTTTTTATGCCAGTACCTTGTTGTGTTGGATACTATAACTCTGTAGTATAATTTGAAGTCCAGTAATTAATTTGACTCCATTTTGTTCTTTTTGCTCAGGATGACTTTGGCTATTCTGGATCTTTTGTGATTCCATATATTTTAGGATTTTTTTTCCATTTCTGTGAAGTATGTCATTGGTATTGTGATAGGAATTGCATTTAATCTGTAGATTGCTTTGGGTAGTATGGACATTTTAACAATATTGATTGTTCCAATCCATGAACATGGAATATTTTTCCCCTTTTTTTTTTTTGGTGTTGTCTTCTATTTCTTTCATCTGTGTTTTATAGTTTTCAATGTAGAGATTTCTCACTTCTTTGGTTAAGTTTATTCCTAGGTATTTAATTTTATTTATAGTGACTGTAAATGGGATTCCATTCTTGATTTCTTTTTCAGATTGTTCACTGTTGTCATATAAAAATGCTACTAATTTAATACCTTGTTTCTTAAATAAAAATAAATGCTACTGATTTTTCGTATATTGATTTTGTATCCTGCAACTTTACTGAATGTGTTTATCAGTTCTAATAGCTTTTGGGTGGAGTCTTTAGGTTTTCCAAATATAAGTTCATATCATCCTCAAATAAGAACAATTTGATGTCTTCCTAATTTAGCTTCCCTTTCTTTCTCTTATCTGATTTCTCTAGGACTTCCAGTACTATATTCAATAATAGTGGTAAAAGTGGGCGGCCGGGCACAGTGGCATACGCTTGTAATCCCAGCACTTTGGGAGGCCGAGGCGGGTGGATTGTCGGAGGTCAGGAGTTCGAGACCAGCCTGGCTAACATGGTGAAACCCTGACTCTACTAAAATTACAAAAATTACGCGGGTGTGGTGGCGCACACCTGTAGTCTCAGCTACTCGGGAGGCTGAGGAAGGAGAATTGCTTCAACCCCGGAGGCAGAGGTTGCAGTGAGCTGAGATCATGCCCCTGCACTGCAGCCTGGGTGACGGAGCAAGACTCTATCTCAAAAAAATAAAATAAAATAAAA
Source organism: Macaca mulatta (assembly GCF_049350105.2). Lineage (NCBI taxonomy): Eukaryota > Metazoa > Chordata > Mammalia > Primates > Cercopithecidae > Macaca > Macaca mulatta. The sequence continues at coordinate 33,286,029 of NC_133412.1, read as the reverse complement.
TAAGATAAAGTAGACATCCTTATCTTGTTCCAGATCATAGATGAAAGGCTTTCAGTTTCTCCCCATTTACCATGGCACTAGCTGTGGGTCTGTCATATATGGCTTTCATTGTGTTGAGCTGTGTTTCATCTATGGTCAGGTTTTTGAAGTGTTTTTTTTTTTTTTATCATTAAGGGATGTTGAAATTTATCAAATGCTTTTTCAGCATCAGTTAAAATGATCGTATGGGTTTTGTCCTCCATTCTGTTGATATGATGTTTCACTTTGATTTGTGTATGTTGAACCATTCTTTCATCCCTGATATGAATCCCACTTGGTCACGATGAATGATTTTTTTCAATGTATTGTCAAATTTGGTTTGCTAGTATTTTATTAAGGATTTCTGCATAAATGTTTATCAGAGATATTGGCCTGTAGTTTTCTTTTTTCAATGGATCTTTGGTTTTGATATCAGGGTATTTTTGGCCTTATAGAATGGTTATGGAAAGTATTCCCTCCTCCTCTGTTTTTTGAAATAGTTTGAGTAGGATTGGTATTAATTCTTTAAATATTTGGTAGAATTTGGCAGTGAAGCCATCAGGTCCTAGGCTTCTCTTTTCTGGGAGACTTTACTACAGCTTCAACCTCGTTATTTGTTATTGGTCTTTTTATGTTTTGGATTTCTTCGTGGTTCATTCTTGGAAGGTTGTATGTGTATAGAAATTTATCCATTTCCTTTAGGTTTTCCAATTTATTGGCATATAGTTGTTCGCAGTACTCTCTAATGATTCTTTGAATTTCTGTGGTATCCGTTATAATGTCTCCTTTTTCATCTGTGATTTTATTTATTTGGGCCTTCTTTCCTTAGTCTAGTTAAAGTTTTGTCTATTTTGTTTATCTCTTCAAAACACCAGCATTTCATTTTTGTTGATCCTTTGTATTATTTTCTTTGTTTCAATTTCATTTATTTCTGCTCTGATCTTTATTATTTCTTCTACTAATTTTGGAGTTGGTTTGCTCTTGCTTTTCTAGTTCTTTAAGATGCATTGCTAGGTTATTTTTTTTTAAAGTTTTTCTACCTTTTCATGTAGGTACTTAAAGCTATAAGCTTCTCTTTTAGTACTGCTTTTGCTGTATTCCATAAGTTTGCTATGTTGTGTTTCCATTATTATTTGTTTCAAGAAATTATTTAATATCCTCCTTAATTTTTTCATTGATCCACTGATCATTCAGGAGCATACTGTTTAATTTCCATTTGTTTGTATTATTTCCAAGTTCCTCTTGTTATTGATTTCTAGTTTTATTCCATTGTAGTCAGAGAAGATACTTTTAAGATTTTAATTTAAAATTTTTTTTTTCTTTTTCAAGACAGGGCTACTCTGTTGAACAGGCTGGACTGCAGTGGCACAGTCATGGCTCCCTGCAGCCTCAACTCTTGGGCTCAAGTGATCCTCCCACCTCAGCCCCCTGATGAGCTGGGAGTACCACTCTGCCTGTTTTTTTTTGTTTGTTTGATTTTAAGAGATAGGGTCTGACTATGTTGCCCAGGCTGGTTTCAAACTCCTGGGCCCAAGAAGTCTGCCCATCTCGGCATCCCAAAGCGTTGGAATTACAGGAATGAACCATTGTGCCTAGCTGAGTTTTTAAAGACTTGTTTTGTGGCTAACATATGGTTTATCCTTGAGAATGATCCTAATGCCAAGGAGAAGAATATGTATTATGCAGCCATTGGATGAAATGTTCTGTAAATATCTATTAGGTCCATTTGGTTTACAGTGCAGATTAAGTCCAGCGTTTCTTTGTTGATTGTCTGTCTGAATGATCTATCCAGTGCCGAAAGTGGGATGTTGAAATTTCCAACTATTACTATATTGAAATCTAGCTCATTCTTTGACTTTAACAATATTTGCTTTATATAACTGGGTATTTCAGTGTTGGATGCATATGTATTTATAATTGTTATATCTTCTGGCTGAAATGATCCCTTTATCATTGTGTAATAACCTTTTTTGTCTCTTTTTTTTAGTTTTTGTATTGAAATCTATTTGATCTGATACAGCTATTCCTGCCCTTTTTGGTTTTCATTGGCATGGAATATTTTCTCTGTCCCTTTATTTTCAGCCTATGTGTGTCTTTATAGGTGAAGTCTGTTTCTTGTATGCAACAGATTGTTGGGTACTTTTTTTTAATCCATTCAACCACTCTATAATTTTGATTGGAGAGTTTAGTTCACTTACATTCATTGTTATTATTGATAAGTAAGGACTTCTGCCATTTTTAATTTGTTTTCTGGTTGTTTTGTGGTCCTTTTTGTGAAAGTGTTTTCTTTAGTGGTATGCTTTAAATTCTTGGTTTATCTATTTTATATGTCAGTTGTAGGTTTTTTAACTTGATGTTATATGAGGGTTGCAGTTAACATATTACAATGCATTATTTTAAACTGATGACAGTTTGATTGCAAAAACAAACAGGAAAAGAGAAAACTGATAAAAACTCTACACTTTATCCCCCTTGCTTTTTAACTTTTTCTTGTTTCTATTTGCATCTTCTTATATTGTCTGTGTCTTTAAAAATTGTTGTAGTTATTATTTTTGATAGATTCATCTTTTAATCTTTCTGCTCAAGATATGAGTAGTTTATATATCACAATTACAGTGTTACAATATTCTGTATTTGTCTGTGTACTTACTGTTACCTGTGAACTTTGCACCTTCAGATGATTTCTTACTGCTTATTAACATCCTTTTCTTTCAGACTGTAGGACACCCTTATAGCGTTTCTTGAAGGATAGGTCTTTATGTTGATTAAATCCCTCAGCTTTTGTTTGTCCAGGAAAGTCTTTATTTCTCCTTTGTGTTTGAAGGGTATTTTCACCGGATATACTATTCTAGAATAAAAATTTTTTCCTTCAGCACTTTAAATAAATCATGCCACTGTCTCCTGGCCTATTAGGTGACCACTCAGAAACCTGCTGCCAGACGTATTGGAGCTCCTTTGTTTTTTGTTTGGTTTGTTTTTTTATTTTCTCTTGCTGCTTCTAAGATCCATTCTTCATCTCTGGCCTTTGGGAGTTTGGTTACTAAATATCTTACGGTAGTCTTCTTTGGGTTAAATCTGCTTGATATTCAATAACCTTCCTGTGCCTGAATATTGATATCTTTCTCTAGGCTTAGAAAGTTCTCTGTTATTATTTCTCTGAATAAACTTTCTACCCCAGTCTCTCTTGCTACCTCCTCTTTAAAGCTAATAACTCTTTTTTTCTTTTTTTGAGACAGAGTCTCACCCTGTTGCCCAGGCTGGAGTGCAGTGGCGCGATCTCCGCTGACCACAGCCTCTGCCTCCCAGATTCAAGTATTTCTCCTGCCTCAGCCTCCTGAGTAGCTGGGATTACAGGTGTGCGCTGCCACGCCTGGCTAATTTTTGTGTTTTTAGTGGAGACGGGGTTTCACCATGTTGCCCAGACTAGTCTCAAACTCCTGACCTCAAAAGATCCACTCGCCTCGGCCTCCCAAAGTACTGGGATTACAGGCATGAGCCACAATGCCGGGCCCAGTAACTCTTAACTTTGCCCTTTTGGGGTTATTTTGTAGATCCTGTAGGCATGCTTTGTTACTTTTATTCTTTATTTTTACTCCTCCGACTGTGTATTTTCAAATAACCTGTCTTCCAGCTCACTAATTCTTTCTTCTGTGTGATCAGTTCTGTCACTGAGAGATTCTGATGCATTCTTCAGTTTGCCAATTAATTTTTTCAGCTCCAGAATTCTGCTTGATTCTTTATAAGAATCAAAGAGGTTTTTAATCTCTGTTAAATTTATCTGATAGGATCCTGAGATCCTTCTTTGTGTTTTCTTGTATTTCATTGAACTTCCTCAAAACTGCTATTTTGATTTATCTTAGAGTTCACATATCTCTGTCCCTCTGGAATTGGTCACTAGTGCCCTATTTAGTTTGTTTGGTGAGATCGTGTTATCCTGGATGATGTTGATGCTTGTGGATGTTCATTAATGTCTGAACATTAAAGAGTTAGGTATTTATGCTAATCTTCACAGTCTGGGCTGGTTTGTACTCATCTTTCTTGAGAAGGCTTTTCAAGTATTCAAAGGGAATTGAATCTTGTGATCTAAGTCTTTGGTCACTGAAGCCATATGTGAGCATATTAGGGGGTACCCCAAGCCCAGTAGTGATGTGACTCTTGTAGTCTCATAGAGGCACCAACTTGCTGGTCTTGGTTAGATCTGGGAGAATTCCCTGGATTACCAGGCAGAGACTCTTGTTCTCCTCTCTTACTTTCCCCCAGCCAATTGGACTATCCCTCTCTCTCTCTCTCTCTCTCTCTGTTCTGAGCTGCCTGGAGTTGGCAGAAGGGTGACACAATCCTGTGGCCACCGTCACTGGGACTGTGTTGGGTCACACCTGAAGCCGACACAGTACCGGATTTTGCCTAAGGCTTGTGGTGACTATTTCCTGGCTACCACTTGTGTTTATTTAAGACCCAAGGGCTCTTCGGTCAGCAGGAGATGAATTTGCCAGGGCTAGGTCTTTCTCTTCAGTGCAGTAGGTTCCCTTCTGGCCCACGGTGGGTCTAGACATGCTGTCTAGGAGTTTGGGCCTGGGATTAGAGACTTTAGGAATCTGCTTGGTGCTTTATTTCACTGGGGCTGTCATGGTACCCAGGTTGCAAGACAAAGTCCTTTTTATTCTTCCCTTTGATTTTCTCAAGCAGACAGAGTCTCTGCCCATGGTCACCACTGCCCCAGACCTGTGGCTACTACAGTCTCTTTAATCAGTAGATGGTGAGTTCTGCCAGGCCTGGGTCTCTCCCTTTAGGGCAGTGGGTTTCCTTGTGGCCCAGAGTGGGTCTAAGGCCAGGAATCAGTGACTTGAGGAGTCTGATTGGTGCTTTATTTTACTGTGACTGAGCTGGTACCCAAGTTGCAAGACAATTTTTTTTTTACTTTTCCCTCTCCTTTCCTTAAGCAGGAGTCTTTCCCTGTGGCCGCCACAGCTGGGCATGTGTTGGATCACACCCGAAGTCAGCATAATACTGAGTCTTGCCCAAGGCCTGTGGCAACGGCTGCCTGGCTACCCCTGATGTTTATTCAAGGCCCAAGAGCTCTTTAGTCAGCAGGTAGTGAAATCTGGCAGGACTGGGTCCTGTCCTTCGGGGTGGCACTTTCCCTTCTGGCCCAGGATGGGTCTAGAAATGTCTGGGAGTTATGACTTAGAATGGGGGCTTCAGGACTCTGGTTGCTGCTTTATTTTATTGTGGCTGTGCTGGTATCCAAGTTGGAGAACATAGTCTCCTCTACCCTTATCTCTCCTCCTGGAGCTATGAACTGTGCTGTCTGAAGTTGGAGGAGGGGTGACACAATCACACCCTTGGCCGCCTTGTCTGGTGTCTCACTGGTTCGTGTGCATCCCAAGTCTGCTGACTCCAAGCCCAGCACAGTACCAGGACTTGCTCAGGGACTGCAGTCCTTGTGGTCTAGACTGCCTTTTAAGTTTATTTAGGATCTCAGAGTGCTTTAGCCTACAGGGGCAAGGCTTGCCCAAACTTAGCTGTTGCTGGGATGGATGATTCCCCTCTGGCTGAGGCTGGTCTAAATACTCCCTCCATGGGTGCCAGCTGACTTCTGCCCTGTTTTGCCTTCCGTTGCGACAGGGCAGCACTGAGTTCCAATGCAAAGCCCTACAGTCACTTTGCTCTTCCTCTTGGAAAGGCATAGATTCTCTCTCAGCCACCACACTGCACTGCCAGGGGATGTAGGAGGGGTGGTGTAAGCAATTCAAGACTGTCTTTCCTACCCTCTTCAGTGCCTCTTTCCTTCATACGATGTTAAAACTAGGTACTGTGATTAGTCACCTGATTTTTGGTTCTTATGCAGGTGCTTTCTTGTTTGAATAATTGTTTAATTTGATGTTCCTTGGTGGGGACTGTCACTGGAGAGTTCTAATGAGCCATCTTGCTCTGTCTCCTCCTCCATATTTGTTGATCTTAAAAAATGCTCCTGTAAATACTGTTGTACTTAAGTCCTTGTGTACATAGATGTCCATTTATCTAGGGAAGCATCTAAAAATAGAGTTCCTGGGTTTTTGTTTTAGAACTTTAGTAAGCAGGTCAAGCATCTCTTTAGAATGATCCATCAATTTACACTCCCACCAACAGTGCATTAGAGTTCTTTCTGCTGACTGGTGAGATTATCTTTTCATGTATTTATCTTAGCCATTCTATATGGTATCTTGTATTAGGTTAATTATATTTTACATATTGATTTTTAGGAATTATTCACATACTCTGGATAATTATCATTTGTCTCAATGATGTATATTTTAGATACTTCTATCCTATAGATATTTTAGATATGTCTACAGGAAGAAGTATCTAAAATATCCCCTTTTTTTTTTCGTTTTGCACATGATATTTTTTCTCATACTAAAGGTATATAATTTTATTATTGTGGAATTGAATAATTTTTGCCATTAGGGTTGTATTTTTAAAATATTTCCAGATGCTATAAACTATTGCAAAATTTTAAATTAACTTTAAAAAAATTTTTATTTTCACTTTTAGACTTTATCTGGAATTTGGTTTTATATATTAGTACAAGATAGTGATTGAATGTTATTGTTTACTTCTTTACTCATTTTTACTCCTCTCTATGAATTTTGGAATTATTTGTAAAGATCCATGAAAAAATTTGAAGGGAGAGTGGGAATTGTATTAAATTTATAGACTACTTTGGAGAAAAAAGATAATATTAAATATTTTCACACATAAACATAGTGGATTTCTCCATTTATTGAAGTCTTTTTTACGTTCTTCGATGTTTTATACATTTTTAAAATAAGGTCTTGCTCTGTCACCCAGACTGGAGTGCAGTGGTGTTCATAGCTCACTGTAATCTCAAATTCAGGCAATCCTCCTGCCTCAACCTCCCTAGTAGCTGGGATTACAGACACAAGTTATCATGCCTGGCTTATGTTTTGGAGGGATGGGGTCTTGTTATATTGCCTAGGCTGGTCTTGAACTCCTGGGCTTAAACGATTCTCTCATGTTGGCCTCCCAAAGTGCTGTGATTATAGGTGTGTGCCAGCGTAACTGGCAATATTTTATAATGTTATCTATGAAGGTTTTTTTATATTTCTTATTAATTTTATTTCTGTTCTAACAGTTTTGTAACTTGTGAATTAAAAAAATGCATGTTTTATATTTTCTTAACTTTTTATTTTGAATAATTTCAAACCTACAAAACAGTTAAAAGAGTAGTATAAGTAGTACAGTATACACCTGTATACCCAAGAACTAGATCCACAAATTGGTAACATTTTGCTCATTCCCCTTTATTTGTATACACACACATACGCACACACAGCATAGTTATGTTAAATTTTTTATTTGCTAAGTTATTTGAAAGTAAGTTGCAAGATTTATGATACTGTATCCCTAAACACTTCACTATGTGTCTCTTAAATCTAAGACACTCTTTATAAAACCTCCATGCCATCATATCAAAGATATTTAATATTCGATACTTTACAGTACCCACACATTATTATATACTCTGTTGTCTGTTGAATGGGATTTTAAAAATAACCTTTTCTAAGTAGTTACTACAAATGATTATGGGCTGGGTACAGTGTCTCACACCTGTAATCCCAACATTTTAGGAGGCTGAGGCAGGCAGATCACCTGAGGTCAGGAGTTTAAGACCAGAGCAGCCAATGGTAAAACCTTGTCTCTACTAAAAATAGAAAAATTATCTGGGCATGGTGGCGCATACCTATAATCTCAGCTACTCAAAAGGTTGAGGCATGAGAATTGCTTGAACCCGAGAGGCGGAGATTGCAGTGAGCCAGGATCACACCACTGCACTCCAGGCTGGGTAATAGAGTGAGACTCTGTCTCAAAAAAACCCCAAAAGCCAAATGGTTATGAACTTTCGATTTTGTGTATGTATATAGCAATAATTAGAAATTCATATTAGTTGCAATACTTTGGCTTTAGATTTTCTTGAGTGCAGTAATAAATTCTTATTCAATGTAATAAGTTGACTCAAATTTTTGCTTATCTTTGTAAATAATCAGGTCATCTACAAATAATTTTCTTTTTTTCCTATGTAACTTTTAGTAAAACTATTGAAAAATTCTTCAATTAATTTTAATATCCTAATTATTGATATATATTTTTTAAAATATTGTATCTTAGTTAACTTATAAGTGCATGAAAATGAAATCTAAATTTCTGTATTTTAGGAAAATTCACGAATCGTGAGAGTAAAAGTTATAGCTGGAATAGGCCTTGCCAAGAAGGATATATTGGGAGCTAGGTAAGTATATCAATTTGGATTATAATTTTAAAACTTTGTATTTGTTAATTTTTTCCAAACTTTGGTTAAATTAAAAATCAAATAGTATTAGTAAATTGTTGTGGAAAGGATAATAATAATATTACCAGTTGGTGGTTTACTAAATCTCTTGGTGTCTGAATTATAAAATTTGTGAAATTAGGCAGAAGTACGAATGATAGCAATAGTCACAAGATACATTATTGAACTCTGGTTCTGGAAATTTGTAAAATTCTAACAGACTAATCCTTTAGCAGGTAACAACCATAAACTCTGGACTTAATACAAAAAGCAGCAACTTGAAGGCAGTGGAGAGTGAACAGAGCAGGCAGATTCTGGTGGAGAGTTCATGTTTGGAAGAAGGGAATTGTACTGAGTGAGTTCCTGATACTATGAGTTGGTCTGAGGGCAGGTAGAATCAGAACCTGGAAAAATTGTAGTCTTCATGGCCCAGGAAAGTAGCAGAATCCAAACTTTGGTTCAATTAAAAATCAAATCAGGCTGGGCATGGTGGCTCACGCCTGTAATCCTAGCACTTTGGGAGGCTGAGGCAGGCGGATCAGTCGAGGGTCAGGAGTTTGAGACCAGCCTGACCAACATGGTGAAACCCCGTCTGTACTAAAAATAAAAAAATTATCCAGAAATCGCTTGAACCCAGGAGGCGGAGGTTGCAGTGAGCCGAGATTGTGCCACTGCACTCCAGCCTGGGCAACAGAGTGTGCCTCTGTCTCAAAAACAAAAATATATACATACGTACGCACATACATACATACATACATACGTATGTACCAAATAGTATTAGTAAGTTGTTGTGGGAAGTAGAATAATATTTCCAACTGTTGATTTACTGAATCTCTGAATCTGAAGAAAACATGGCAATGGTAAGGATTCTGGAAGGGAGAGAGCTGAAGAGCTCAGCAACTCAACTGAAGACAAAAGATCTGAAGAGAAATCAGAGTTACTGCCTAAGAAACGGGGTTTGGGAGACTGAGGCAGACAGATTGCTTGAACTCAGGAGTTTGAGACCAACCTGGGAAATATGGTAAAACTCCATCTCTACAAAAAATACAAAAAATCACCTGGGCATGCTGGCACATGCCTATACTCCTGGCTACATGGGGGACTGAGTCAGGAGCATTGCTTGAGCCTGGGTGATTGAGTCTGCAGTGAGCCAAGATTGTGCCAACGCACTCCAGCCTGGGTGACAAAGTGAGGCCGTGTCTCAAAAAACAAACAAAAACAGGATTTGTGGCTCTTATCGGAACAAGATGATTAATTGCATGATAGTCTTAATCTGTTTAGGGTTGCTATAACAGAATTCCTAAGACCGTGTATTTTGTAAAGAAAAGTGGTTGATTTGGTATGTGGAAAGTTCAAGACTGGGCCTTTGCATCTAGTGAGGGCCTCAGATTGCTTCAAGTCATGACAAAAAGGGGAGGGAGACCTAGCATAGGCAAAGAAATCACATGGCAAGAGAGGAAGCAAGAGGGAGGTGTGCCAGCCTCTTTTTGACAAATAGAGAGGAACAAATAGAATGAGAACTCACTCACTCCCGAGGGAGGACATTAATCTATTCAGGAGGGATTTGCTCCCATGACCCAAATACCTCCAACTGAGACCCATCTTTCAATATTCCCACATTGGAAATCAAATTTCAACATGCAGTTTGGAGGGTACAAATATCCAAACCATAGAATGATAAGCAGAGACACACACACACACACACACACACACAGCAGCAGCAGCAAAATTCAGTCTCCAAAACTTAACATTTATAATATATGTCGGCCGGGCACAGTGGCTCACGCCTGTAATCCCAGCACTTTGGGAGGCTGAGGCGGGCGGATCACGAGGTCAGGAGATCGAGACCATCCTGGCTAACACGGTGAAACCCCGTCTCTACTAAAAATACAAAAAATTAGCCGGGCGAGGTGGCAGGCACCTGTAGTCCCAGCTACTCAGGAGGCTGAGGCAGGAGAATGGCTTGCAGTGAGCCAAGATCGCGCCACAGCACTCCAGCCTGGGCAACAGCGAGACTCCGTCTCAAAAAACAAAAAAAAAAAAAAACAAAAAACCCCCCAAAAAAAACCATTTATAATATGTGTCCAGAATATAATGCAAAATTACTTATCTAAAAGAACCAGGAAAATGGAAGGCATTGTCAGTAGAGAAAATATGCCCACAATAAATTTAAAAAATATGAAATGAAATGGAAATCATAAACAAAAGAAAATTCCAAGAGTGAAAAAACAGCATTTGAAATTAAAATTGTTGGGTAGATTTATCAGCCAAATGGAGAAGAGGAAAGATGAACTGAACTTAAAGATAGATCAGTAGAAATTGTTACCCAGTTGGAGGATGAGAGAGACAAGAGAGACAAACATTGGAGGTAAAAACAAAAAACAAAAAAACACAGCCTTGGGGATTTGTTAGATAATATATAAAAGTCTAACGTGGATATCGTTATATAATATCTTACAGTCTAACACAGAAAGGGGAGGAGAATGAAGAAGGCAAAATATTTTTTGGAGAAATATTGGCCAAGTTTTTTTTTCCAAATTTGATTAAATTCATATAGTATTGAAAAACGCCAAGCAGGATAATAAACACTAAGAACACAATGAGGTGCGTAATAGTCAAACTGTTGAAAGCCAGGTATAAAGAGAAAAATCTTGACAAAAAGAGAAAAATATGACCCTTTATATATGGGGGAACTACAAGTCAATTAATTACTGACTTCCTACCCAAAACGATAGAGACCAGGAGAAAATGGAACAATAAAATAACAACCATCAATCCATAATTTTATATTCAGTGAAAATATCCTTTAAGGAAGATGAGAAAATAACATTTTCCGAAAAAAAGACAACTAGAGAATTCATCACTGGCAGACCTGCCCTGTAAGATATCTTAAAGAAAGTCCTTTCCGCTGAAGAAAATTGAAACCAGATAGACACTCAGGTCCTCAGAAAGGAATAAAGAGCATCAAAAATAGTAAATATCTGAGAATATACAAAACATGTTTTCCTTTTATCATCATATCTTTTTAAAATAAAACATATGCCTATTGAAATCACAACATAAAACATTGTTTTGTAGGATTTATATTGCTGATGGAATACATATAACAACTGTGACATAAAGGATGGAGCAGGTGTAAATTATGGACCTATGTGGTAGAATGGTATAATACTAAGTATAAGTTGAATAAAAGATTAATGATGTGTAGTGTAATATCCAGAGAAACCAATAAAAAATAGCGCAAAAAATTATAGATAAAAAACAGTAGAAGTTTTAAAATGAAGTTGTTGAAAAACTAAATAAACAAAAAGCCAGGAACTTAAGCCGAGGGGTTCAAGACCAGCCTGGGCAACAAAGTGGGACCCTGTCACTACAGAAAGTCAAAAAATTAGCCAGGTGTGTTTGTATGCACCTGTGGTCCCAGCTACAAAGGAGGCTGAGGTTGGAGGATCACTGGAGCCCAGGAGGTCAAGGCTCCAATGAGCCGTAATTTTTTGCCACTGTACTTCAGCCTAGGTAACAGAGTAAGCCCCTGTCTCCAAAAAAAAGAAAAAAAAAATGCCAGAAAAGGAGAAACAAATGATCAAAAAAAGTAAACGAGGCCAGTTGTAGTAGCTCACACCTGTAATCCTAGCACTTTGGGAGGCTGAGGCGGGTGGATCACCTGAGGACAGGAGTTTGAGATCAGCCTGGCCAACATGGTGAAATCCCATCTATACTAAGACACAAAATTAGCTGGGTGTGGTGGCCCATTCCTGTAATCTGAGCTACTGAGGAGGCTGAGGCAGGAGAATCAGTGGAAGCCAGGAGGCGGAGGTTGCAATGAGCCAAGATCACACCATTGCACTCCAGCCTGGGCAAAATAACTAAACCATTAAAAAAAAAAAAAAAAAGTCAGAAAAGGAGGAACAAATGATCAAAAAAAGTAAAAGGGGCCGGGTGCAGTGGCTCACGTTTGTAATCCCAACACTTTGGGAGGCTAAGGCAGGTGGATCACCTGAGGTCAGGAGTTCGAGAGTAGCCTGGGCAACATGGTGAAACCCTGTCTCTACTAAAAATACAAAAATTAGCTGGGTGTGGTGGCGGGCATCTTAATCCCAGCCACTCAGGAGGCTGAGGCAGGAGAATTGCTTGAACCCGGGAGGTGGAGGTTGCAGTGAACCAAGATTATGCCACTGCACTTCAGCCTAGGTGACGAGTGAAACTCCATCTCAAAAACAAAAAAACAATGTAAAGGGCAGGAACAATGGAAAACAAACAATAAACCTGGTAGACCTAAATCCAATCATATCAATAATTACATGGAACATTAATGGATTAAAATAAATATGAGACAGAGGTTGTTAGGATAAATTAAAAAACAAGACCCAACTATATACTGTCTTATGAGATGCACTTAAAATATAAAGACATAGCTAAGTTGAAAGAAAGTGGAAGCAAAAATATATGCCATGCAATAAGCATAAAAAGACTGAAGTGGATATTAGTATCTGGTAGAATAGATTTAAACACAAACATTTTCAAACATTTCGTGATGATAAAGAATAAAGTCAATCAAGAATATATAACAATCATAAATGTATGTGTGCCTGCTAAAATAACTTAGAAAAATATGAATCAAAATTTGACGGAATTAAAGGGGAAATTTTTAAAACTCCCACCATCATAGTTGGAGGCATTAACACTTCTCTTTCAGCAGTTGATAAAACAACTAAATAAAAAAATCAAAAACATAAATTTGAACAATATTATGAACAACTTTGACCTAAAGAACACTATTTCTAACAACTTTCTTTTCAAGTGTACATTCTTTTCTTTTCAAGTGTACATTGTACATTCGCTAGCGTAGACCACATATGGGCTGTATTAGTTTATTGCTGCATAGTAATATTACCACAAACTGGCCAGGCGCGGTGGCTCACGCCTGTAATCCCAGCACTTTGGGAGGCCGAGGCGGGCAGATCACAAGGTCAGGAGATCGAGACCATCCTGGCTAACACGGTGAAACCCATCTCTACTAAAATTACAAAAAATTATCTGGGCATGGTGGTGGGCGCCTGTAGTCCCAGCTACTCGGGAGGCTGAGGCAGGAGAATGATATGAACCCGGGAGGCGGAGGTTACGGTGAGGCAAGATGGCACCACTGCATTCCAGCTTGGGTAGCAGAGTAAGACTCCGTCTCACATAATAATAATAATAATAATAATAACCAGTGGTTGCTTAAAAGGACGTACATTTATTGTCTCACAGTTTCTATGATTCAGAAGTTCCTGCATTGTTTAACTGGGTCCTCTGCTACAGGGTCTTGCAAAGCTGCTGTTGTTTTTTTTTTTTTTTTTCTATTTTTTTCTAATTTTTCTGTCTTGAAGTCTCTCACATGAGAGTGGCTGTAAACTCTAGCCGTGCCCTGATGAGACTCTAGGAATTTGGATATAGATGTTTACAATGTGCCTTTTATGGGTATTTCTTTATCCTGGCAAGTGCCCTCATGCCTAAGTGTCTTAGCTATGACCAGATGTCCCTCTCACAGCACATTTGCATATCCTGGCGGCTGCTCTTAGAGCTCTTGTCTGTGTCCAGTTTATTCCTACCAAAATAGCAGATAGCCACTCTCTAGGAGAATCCTGACAAAGAAGTTAGGGTCGAGTGTATCAGTCAGGTGAGACACAGGAGGCAACTCAACAAAACACACGAAATAACAGCGGTGTATTACTTAACAGATGCCAGAGAGAAGAGGGCAGCATGCCTCCCAGGGCCAACAGGAAGTGGGGAGCCATCCAGGACATGCACAGTCAACTAGTGGGTGGGGAACAGAAGAAAGAGTGCAAGGGACCTGTGGGCTGAGGCTTTTATTGGGATCCAGGGCATTTTCCAAACAGGTTTCCCTCAGGGAGTTGTCACTGGTGGGTTTAGAGCAAGCAGGCACAAATTTCATGGAGTCATGCTGTGTCTGAGAAATCTGTATTAGGGTTCTCTAGGGGGACAGAACTCATAGGATAGATGTATATACGAAAGGGAATTTAGTAGGAGAATTGACTCACATGATCACAAAGTGAAGTCCCACTGTAGGCCATCTGCAAGCTGCGGAGCAAGGAAGCCAGCCCGAGTCCCAAAACCTCAAAAATAGGACGCCAACAATGCAGCCTGCAGTCTGTGGCCGAAGGTATAAGAGGCCCCTGGCATGTCACTGGTGTTAAGTCCAACAGTCCAAAAGCTGAAGAACTTGGAGTCTGATGTTCGAGGGCAGGAAGCATCCAGCATGGGAGAAAGATGAAGGCCGGAAGACTCAGCAAGTCAAGTCCTTCCACGTTCTGCCTGCTTTATTCTAGCTGCCCTGGCAGCTGATTAGATGGTGCCCACTCAGATTGAGGGTGCGTCTGCCTCTCCCAGTCCACTGATTCAAATGTTAATCTCCTTTGGCGACACCCTCACAGACACACCCAGGAACAATACTTTGCATCCTTCAGTCTAATGAAGTTGACACTCGGTATTAACCATCACGGAGAGGGGATTACTGTGGCATATTTCTGCAGTCCTTGTGGATATGGGGTCAGTGGAGCAAGTCAAGTAGGTTGAATCTGGTTGCTTCTTAGGGAGGTGGTTACCAGGAGGCAGTTGTGTAAGGTACTTATCTGATTGACCACATTGAGGAGCCGAGAGGAGGTAGAGAACTGGAAACTGTGCTAAGGGTGACTAAGACCTGCTTCTGGTATAAAAATGTCCAACTTAACATTCAGTATGGATGCTGAGGCAACATAAAATTATAGGAATTCACTTCAGCTGTCATTAAGGTGTTGGTAGGGCTGTGGTCTTAGCTGAGGCTTGCTTAGGGAAGGATTCATTTCCAAGCTAATGTGGTTGCTGGTGGCATTCAGTTCCTTG
The DNA here is from genome assembly GCF_049350105.2 of Macaca mulatta. NCBI lineage: Eukaryota > Metazoa > Chordata > Mammalia > Primates > Cercopithecidae > Macaca > Macaca mulatta. The sequence continues at coordinate 33,270,800 of NC_133412.1, read as the reverse complement.
CAGGCTGCCAGTCTGAGCGTTTCCATTTCTTGCTAGCTGTCAGCTGGAGGCCATCTCAGCTTCTTGCCATTCAGCAGCTCACAAGCTGGCAGTTTGCTTCTTCAAAGCTAGGAAGAGTCTCCTAGCAAGGTGGGTTACAATCTTATGTAATGTAATCACATACTTTGTCACCTTTGCCACAATATGTTGGTTAGAATATATAGATCCGTCCCATGCTTAAGAGGAGAGGAACACAAAGAGCATGAATATTAGGAGGTGGGGATAATAGGAGCTGCCCTAGTGCCTGCCACAATATTCTGGGCCTTAAAACAATAAACCACATTCTTTTGAAATGTGCATGGTACATTAACCAGCATAGACCATGTGTGGGTCCATAGGACAAGTTTCAGAAATTTTCAAAAGATTGAAATCATATAGAGGATGTTCTTTGAGAAAAATGGAATTCAATTGGAAACCAATAATATTAAGATCTAGAAAAACTACAAATATTTGGAATTTAATTAGCATACTTCTAAATAATCTATATGTCAAAGATGAAAATATTTTGAACTGAATGAAAATGAAAATAAAGCAATATCACAATTGTGGAATGCAGCTGAAGTTATATTCAGAGGGAAATTTATGTGTTTAAAATCCTTAACTTAGAAAAGGAGCAAGATGTAAATGAATGTTTTGAGTTCTGACCTTAATAAATTAGGGAAAAAAGAGCAAATTAATTCTAAAATAAGTAGAGAGAAGAAATAATAAAAACAAGGGCCAAAATCAATAAAAGAGAAAATGGACAATGATAGAAAAAAAATTACTGTAATCAAAAGCTTGTTATTTGAAGATATCAATTAAAGTTTTAAATCTATCTAGAATGATCAAGAGTTAGAGAGAAGGCACTAATTACTGGTAATGAGAATGAAAACTGGGGCATTGCTCTGGATCCTGTGGAAATGAAAAAGATAAAAGGAAAATATTTTGTACAATTTCATATCAATAAAGAAGTACACACAACTTAGATGAACTAGATAATAGTCTTGAAAGACACGGATTACAGAACTAGCCACAGAACAAATATAAAACTTTAATAGATGTTCATTATGGAAAGAAATTGAATTTGTTGTTAAAAGAAATTGAATTTGTTGTTAATTAAAGGAACTGAATTTGTCCTTCCTGCAAAGAAAACTCCAGGCCCACATTGTATCACTGCATACAACTATCAGACATTTAAGGAATAAATAATACAAGTTCTACACAAACACATTAAGAAAATGGAGGGCATTTCCCTACTCATTTTATTAGACTAGTATTATCTTGGTCCCCAAACAAGACACAGACATCACAAGAAAACTTAAAACCAATATCCCTCAACACAGATGCAAAAATGAAATTGAACATTATGTATCTATGTGTCACCAGGTAGGATTTTTCCTAGGAATACAAGGTTTGTTCAACATTAACAAATTTATCAATGCAATTCATCATATTCATACAGTAAAATAGAAAAAACACATGGTCATTTTGCTTGGCATGGAATGTGCCTTTGACAAAATCTAACACCAGTCATGATAAAATCTCTCAGCAAACTAACATAAAATACAAAGGTAGTTTAATATCTGAAAATTAACTGATGTAATACACTATATTAATAGAATAAAAGAAGACAGTCACCTTTTTTTTCTTTTTTTTTAAATTATACTTTAAGTTCTAGGGTACATGTGCACAATGTGCAGGTTTGTTACATATGTATACATGTGCCATGTTGGTTACATATGTATACATGTGCTGCACCCATCAACTTGTCATTTACACTAGGTACATCTCCTAATGCTATCCCTCCCCCCTCCCCCTACCCCATGACAGGCCCCGGTGTGTGATGTTCCCCACCCTGTGTCCCAGTGTTCTCATTGTTCAATTCCCACCTATGAGTGAGAATATATGGTGTTTGCTTTTCTGTCCTTGTGATAGTTTGCTCAGAATGATGGTTTCCAGCTTCACCCATGTCCCTACAAAGGACGTGAATTCATCCTTTTTTATGGCTGCATTGTATTCCATGGTGTATATATGCCACATTTTCTTAATCCAGTCTATCATTGATGGACATTTGGGTTAGTTCCAAGTCTTTGCTATTGTGAATAGTGCCACAATAAACATACATGTGCATGCGTCTTTATAGCAGCATGATTTATAATCCTTTGGGTATATACCCAGTAATGGGATGTCTGGGTCAAATGGTATTTCTAGTTCTAGATCCTTGAGGAATCGCCACACTGAGAAGACAGTCATCTTAATAAAAGCAGAAAACACCACTGACAAAATTCAACACCCATTCATAATAGAAACTCTCTGCAAAGTAGGAGTAGATGGAAATGTCCTAAACCTCATCAAGGGAATCTATGAAAAAACCCAGTAGCTAATCACCTACTTAATGCTGGCAGTTTGAAGGCTCTCTACTTAATCTCAGGAATAAGGCAAAGTTGCCTGCTTATATGTTCTATCCAACATTGTACTATATATTTTAGCCATGTAGTACAGCAAAGAAAAAATATCATAACAGGTCAAAAAGGAAGAAGTAAAACTGTCTTTATTTGCAGACAACATCGTTTGTAGGTAGATAACCCCAAGGAATCTACAGAAAAAGCTACTGGAAGAACTAATAAGTGAATTTAACACTGCCACAAAATGCAAAGTCAGTGTACCCAAAATCAGTTATATTTCTGTATCCTATCATTGAGCAATTGGATAATAAAATTTAAAAATGTGTTTACAATCGTGTAAATGTTAAATATTTAGAAATAAATGTACCAAAAGATTTGCAAGAAATGTAGCCTGAAAACTATAAAACAGTGCTGAGAGAAATCGAAGACCACATAAATCAATGGATACATATGCTGTTTTAATTAGAAGACTCAATAGTGTTAGGGTGGCATTTTTCTCCAAATTGATTAGATTTGGCACAGTCCCAATAAAAATCTCAGCAAGTTTTTTCAGAGACATTGATAAGATGATTTCAATATTTATATGGAAAGTCAAGGCACACAGAATAGCCAGAACAATTCCGAGAAGGAACAAAATTGGAAGACTTACGTTACCTCATTTCAAGACCTGCTACACAGTTATAATAAGAGACAGAGTGGCAATGGCATGAGAATAGACATATTGTTCAATGGAATGGAGAGTGTAGAAATACATGCACGTGTGTGTGTATGTGAGAGCGAGAGAGAGAATATATACACATATATGATCAGTTCCTGTTTAACAAAAAATGCTGAGGTAATTCAAGGGAAAGGGTAGTCTTTCATTACACAGCACTAGAACAACTGGTCTGTACAGAATGAAATGAATCTTGGCCCTTACCACACATCATACAGAAAATTAGGATGAGCTAAAATGATGAGACTTCTATAGGAAGACACAGGAAAAAAAATCTTTGCTCTATTGGGTTACACAAAGTTTTCGTGAACAGTACCAAAAAGGATGAGCCATAAAAGAAAACTGCCCCGAAAGGAACTTCAACACAATTAAAACTTTTCTTCTTTAAGAAACACGGTTATAGAAAATGCAAGCCATAGATTGGGAAAAAGTATCTTCAGACATATATCTGGCAACAACGTGAAAGTCCATCGACAAATGAATGGGTAATCTCATGTACCCCATAAACACATACACCTACTGTGTACCCATGAAAATTAAAAACATTAAAAAAAAGAAATGTGGGCTGGACATGGTGGCTCACACCTGTAATCTCAGCACTTTGGAAGGCCGAGGTGGGAGGATCACTTGAGCCCAGGAGTTCAAGACCAGCCTGGTGATGAGACCCTGTCTCTACAAAAAAATCTTTAAAAGTTAGCCAGGTGTGGTGATGCATGCCTGTGGTCCCAGCTACTCAGGAGGCTGAGGTGGGAGGATCACTTGAGCCCAGGAAGTTGAGGCTGCAGTGAGCCGTGTTCATGCCACCTCACTCCAGCCTGGGTGACAGAGAAAGACCCTGTCTCAAAAAAAAAAAAAAAAAAAAAATGTAGTCTAGATCCTTCTGTAGTTTATAAGTGTCATGACGGGGTGTCCATGCACATGTGTAAGATGTGCCACCCTTGAAGCTTGTTACAACATGGGCAGATTACCAATTTCACATGAAAAGAAAGAAATGTATATACATACAGTGTTTATTCAACCTTTAAAAAGGAGATTCTGCAATATGTGACTATACGGATTAATCACGATATTATGCTAACTGAAATGAGACAGTCAGAGAGAGACAGATACTTCATGTTTCCATTTATATGAGATATCTAAAATAGTCAAATTCATAGAATCAAAGAGTGGAATGCTGGTTGCCGTGTTGGGGTGAGGGGTGAGTAGAAATGGAAGTTAATAATTAACAGGCATTAAACTTGAGTCAAGCAGGAAGAATAAGCTCTAGAGATCTGCTGTACAATGTTGTGCCTAAAGTTAACATTAATGTATGTGCAGTTAAAAAGGTAAGAGGGTAGAGCTGCTGGGTGCAGTGGCTGACACCTGTAATCCCACGACTTTGGGAGGCTAAGGCAGGTGGATCACTTGAGCCTACAAATTTGAGACCGTCTCAGGCAACATGGTGAAAAACCCTGTTTCTACAAAAAAGCACAATTAGGCATGATGGTGTGTGCCTGTAGTCCCACTACTTGGGAGGCTGAGGTGGGAGGATTGCTTGAGCCCAGGAGGCGGAGGTTTCAAGTGAGCCGACTGCACCACTGCACTCCAGCCTGGGCAACAGAACAAGACTCTGTCTCAAAAAATGAAATGAAATGAATGAATAAATACGTAAATAAATAGGGTAGTGATCATGTTAAATATTCTTACCACAAGAGAAACAACGAAACAAAGATATCTGACAAAGGCCATTAACCCCCTATATATATGAAACCTCTTACAACTCAATATAATTAAAAGGCCAATTAAAAAGGGGCAAAACTCGACTGGGCACGATGGCGTACACCTGTAATTCCAGCACTTTGGGAGGCCAAGGTGGGCGGATCACCTGAGGTTGGGAGTTCAAGACCAGCCTGACCAACATAGAGAAATGCCGTCTCTACTAAAAATACAATAATTAACCAGGCGTGGTGATGCATTCTTGTAATCCCAGCTACTATACTAGGGAGGCTGAGGCAAAAGAATCACTTGAACCCGGGAGGCGGAGGTTGCGGTGAGCCGAGATTGTGCCATTGTATTCCAGCCTAGGCAACAAGAGTGAAACCCCATCTCAAAAAAAAAAAAAGAAAAAAGAGGCAAAACTCTTGAACAGTGTCAGTGTATTGTTCAAGTATATTTGTGTAGCTGGATGGTGAGATTAGGGATAGATACATAATTACATTTACATTTTGTATTTTTATATTTAATAGTATTAAGTTGTAAAAAACCGTGGATAAGATTGGAAAGGGAAAATGTAGAGAGAACAGAGGGGTGGGGCAATACCTAGGGAATATCAGTATTTAACTGGCAGATAGTAGAAGAGGAGCCTAAGTAAGCCACTGAAGGAACAGTTTGAGTGGTGTGAGGAGCACTGGAAGAGATGTGTCATAGAAGCGAAATGAGATGAGTGTTTCAAAGAGAAAATGGTCAGTAGTATCTAAAAACATAAAGAGGGCCAAAAAAAGAAGTATCTGGAAAATGTTGATTGCTTTAACAAGATTGGTGACTTTACAAGAGCCTTTTCACAGGAATGGATCTCAAGGGAAGAGACAGAAATCAGACTGTAGGGTTTTGAAGCATAATGGGAATTAAGGAAATGAAGTAAATGCGGTGGTATGCTACAGTGGTTAAGAGTATAGGCTGGGAGGCCGAGGCAGGCGGATCATGAGGTCGAGAAATCGAGACCATCCCGGCTAACATGGTGAAACCCCATCTCTACTTAAAATACAAAACATTAGCCAGGCGTGGTGGTAGGTGCCAGTAGTCCCAGCTACTCGAGAGGCTGAGGCAGGAGAATTGCTTGAACCCAGGAGAAGGAGGTTGCAGTGAGCCAAGATCGTGCCACTGCACTCCAACCTGGCGACAGAGCAAGAGAGTATAAGCCGGGCATGTTTGCTCATGCCTGTAATCCCAGCACTTTGTGAGGCTGAGGCGGGTAGACCACCTGAGGTCAAGAGTTTGAGACCAGCCTGGCCAACATGGCAAAGCTGTGTCTCTACTAAAAATACAAAAATTAGCTGGGCGCAGTGGCGCGTGCCTGTGGCTGTGGCAGGAGAATAGCTTGAACCCAGGAGGCAGAAGCTGCAGTGAGCCAAGATCGCGCCATTGTACTCCAGCCTGGCTTACAGAGTGATGCTTCATCTCAAACAAACAAAAAAGAGTATGGCCTCTGGAGCCAGGTGCTGGAGTTTCAATCCTGGCTGTCTGCTTTCTAGCTGTGTGATCTGTGTGAAATAAAGAAAGGAATAGTACCTACCTCACAGGTGGTTATAGAAATTCAAAGAATTAATATACGGGCTGGGCACTGTGGCTCACGTCTGTCATCCCAGCACTTTGGGAGGCCAAGGCAGGCAAGTCACCTGAGGTCAGGAGTTCGAGACCATCCTGGCCAACATGGTGAAACCCCGTCTCTACTAAAAATACAAAAATTAGCCGGGCGTGGTGTTGCACGCCTGTAATCCCAGCTACTCGGGAGGCTGAGGCAGGAGAATGGCATGAACCCGGAAGGCAGGGGTTGCAGTGAGCCGAGATTGTACCACTGCACTGCAGCCTGGGCGACAGAGCAATACTCTGTCTCAAAAAAAAAAAAAAGGAGAAAAAGAATTAATATACGAAACCTGCTTACAGCAGTATCTGGCACCGAGTAATTGCTATATAAGTGTTCTTGTTTTTATTATTAAAGATTATTCTCTGAAAAGGTTTGACTGGGAATGGAAGAAAAAGATGTATTTTGCTTTGCTGGAGAAGGGAGGGAAAGTCAAGGGGAGGAGGAATTTTAAAACATTTATATGCCTAGAGAAACCTAGATCAAAGAAAAAGCCAAAGGTCTAAAAGAGAGCAATGAGAACAGATGATGCAAGGCTCCAAAGTTCAGAGAACTGAATAAGGGGGGTGAGACTCAAAACAAGAGGACTCCTGACTCACTAGGTTAGGGGTAAGGATGGGTTCTGATAAATACCAGTATCTTGGGAGTGTTCTGGTGCCTTTGATTTTGGCCAATTAAGAGGTAACGTGGTATGAAGAAATGGAGTTGGGGGAAGGATAGTTTGGATTAGTTTGGAGGGGATTTGGTGGAGAATGGTGAGTACTTGGGATACCCATGGAACATAGGAGAAATTTAACCATGGACAAGTAAAGTGTTCAAAGTCTTGTGGTTTGCAACCCTATACATCACAAGAATTTCCTTCTCCATATCTCCTTGTAGAATTGGTTTTATTAACATCTAGTTATTTTATTTTAATTTTTTTTTTGAGACAGAGTCTTGCTCTGTCGCCCAGGCCTGAGTTCAGTGTTGTGATCTTGGCTCACTGCAAGCTCCACCTCCCAGGTTCACGCCATTCTCCTGCCTCAGCCTCCTGAGTAGCTGGGACTACAGGCACCTGCCACCACGCCTGGCTAATTTTTTTTTTTTTTTTTTGTATTTTTAATAGAGACAGGGTTTCACCGTGTTAGCCAGGATGGTCTTGATCCCGCTTCAGCCTCCCAAAGTGCTGGGATTCTAGGCATGAGCCACTGTGCCTGGCCACACCTAGTTATTTTTTTTAAGTGAAAACAGTTTGCCTTTACTTTGTAAGAAGAGTTTACACCCATGAGATAACTTGAGACAACCTGAGGTCTTACAAAACCAGTCTTAGAATCATTGAATTAACCATCTTAACTCAAAAGAAGAAATAATGTAATAAAAATCAAACAAAATTTTAAAAATCTAGGAAGGTTATAATCATTAGGCCTGTGATTAAAAGGTTTTCTTTCTAATTCTTTGTGTCTTTCACTAACATGGTACTTCAGGTTTTTAACGAGATGCAAAAATTACTTTAATTGCTTACCTGCCTAAGAATTCTGACTTTTAAATTCAGGAAATAATTGTAGATATAACTAACAAGGAAAATTGTGAATTGTATAGTCTGGGTGATCTGAGCTTGGGGTAAGCAATAATTAAAATTTTTCTTTTTTTTTTTTTTTAACAGTGATCCTTATGTGAGAGTGACGTTATATGACCCAGTGAATGGAGTTCTTACAAGTGTGCAAACAAAAACCATTAAAAAGGTTAGACTTAGCAATATTCAAAAGTTTTTAATGTACTTTGTTTTATTTTTAGAAGACAAAACATTATTTAGTTATACTATGTTTATTATTTTTCAGAGTTTGAATCCAAAGTGGAATGAAGAAATATTATTCAGAGTAAGTATATATTTTATTTTATTAAAGTGGAAAAGTAAGTTTTTTTCTCAGGAGGTTAGAATGATAAATTCTCAATTATAATATTTGAAAATGTATCTCAGAATTTGCTTGAAATTGTGAAAATGTAAAAGGAATTGAAATTGAGGATGACATAGTCCTGGAACCATTTGTCTTATGAAAAACATAAATGTAAAATAATGGAGAGGTAAAAGACTGGAATTATCTCATTCTAGTGAAACTGATTTAGAGACTGTACAGTAGTCTTATTCCAGTTGAGCAGATTCAGTGTTTTCTCATAAAGATGGTGCAAAATATATTTATGTCTCCCCAGTCGTTTATTATTAAACAGTTTAGGGCCTATCAAGTGAATACATTTCTTTTTATCCACACGTCATTCACATTGCTGCCTTTCCACCCCATCTGCCTCATTTACCATAGGAACAAACTCCAATCAGCAGTTATTTCCGGTTCCTCAGTAGGACCCTGAAACTGACAGTGTCTCTGTGTACCTGTTTAATATCAGAGTCCTTACTGTTGCCAGAATCGAAACCCTACCAGAGCAGTGGTAGAAGATGCATTTCAGGAATTTCCCCTCTCTGGATTATTCCCACTTGTATCATCCTTCAAATGTTCTTCCTTGTCCCCATTTTCCCCTTTAGCTGTTGACTTGTTTCTCTGTTCACCTGAATAAGGAACATTCATGGGAGAGTTGTCTACCCTCATCATTTCTGCTTCTCCAGGATGCTCCTTGACCCACTGTATTCTCGCTCACATCCCCGTCACTCAAATGAAACTGCTGTTATTCAGGTCCCCAGTGACCTCCCTGCTGCCAGGTTCATCTCATCTCATCTTACTCATGCTCTTCACAGCATCTGACATGGCAGATCATTCCTGAAACACCAGCCTCTCTGGAGGCTTCTATGGTACCATAGTTGATTTCAGTAAGGAAAACAGAAGCCGTTCTTCTGTACTTCATGTTAAAGATATTTTGTTTGTTTTGTTTTGTTCAATTTTAATAAAGTGAATTTGAAGGGAAGAAATTGCTGACACTAAGGGCAAGGAAGCTGTTGCTGAAGATCCAGCCAACAGCACCAATTAAGTTGCTTCTGTTTTTTCAGTTTGGCGTAAGATTTTCCCCACTCTTTGTAGTATGACATAAAAACAACATTTTAAATCAGTTAGGAAATTTTGGAATCTTGAAGAAATGATATTGAATCAATTGGATAGTCATATGAAGAAAAATGAAGCTAAATTTCTGTTTTTACTATTTCACCAGAATAAATTCCAGGCTTGATAATGTCTGGTTTTGATTGCTTTTTTGGCACAATTGTTGCTTAGGAGAGTATTTTTAAATTCCCAAGTTGTTGAGTTATTTATTTATTTATAATTTTGTTTTATTTTACTTATTTTGTTACATTTTTCTTAGAAACATATGTATTTTCAATATATTTCAAAGTTTTCTTTCTACCTCTTATGTTTTTTCTGATATTATTGGCTTGCCCATGTTAAATAATGTTTAGTCATAATAACAATGGATATATATTTGTCTTGTTTCAATTTTAGTGGGAATGCATCTAGCATGTCTCCGTTAAATATGGATAGCTTTTTGTTATTTATCATATTAAAGATGTATTCAGCTAATGCTGTTTTTTCAAGAGTTAAAAGAAAAAACGTATTGATACTTCCAATTTGAGCCATGATACAGTAACAGGATATCGGGCTTAACCTGATGTGTAAACAACCATAAAGCTGGTGGGGGGAAATAGGAGAAATGGGGGGAGGTGGGTCAAAGTGTACTGACTTTTAGTAGTAAGCTAGATAAGTTCTGAGATCTAACGTGTAGCATGGTGACTATAGTTAATAATACTGTGTGTACACTCGAAATGTACTAAGAGAGTAGATTTTAAGTGGTCTCACTATACACACACACAATGGTAAGTAACTATGTGTGGTGACAGATGTGTTAATTAATTTGATTGTGGTAATCATTTCACAGAGTATACATATATCAAATCACATGTATAATTTGAATATTTACAATCGTTATTTGTCATTTATAACTCAAGAAAACTGGAAAAAAGAAATCTACTTAGATATAGTGAAATAGATGGTTAAAATTTAAAAGATGCAAGGAGACATACCATGCAAAAGTAATCAAAAGAAACTGAGGTAGCCATATCAATGTCAGACAAAGTAGACCTTAGAATAAGGACAATTACTGGGCATACTAAAGGACCATTATATGATGATAAAAAGGGGAAATTCATGAAGAAGCCAGAAACAGCTCTAATTGCTTATGCACCTAATGACAAAGCTTTAAAATACCCAAAGCAATAAATGATAGAACTGAAAGGAGAAATGGGCAATTATCCTATGTGGAGAATTTAGCATTCTTCTTTTTCTCAGTAACTGGTAGAACAAGTAGAAAAAAAAAAATTGAGTAGTGATGTGGAAGTCCTGAAGAACACTATCAAGTTGATTTTACCTAATTGACATCTACAGACTCTCTACTCCAACAGTAGCAGAATATGTAGTCTTTTCAAGTACACATAGAGTAGTTACTGAGTAATCTGGGCCAAAGCCCAAACCCTAACAATTTTAAAAGAATAGAAATCATGCAAATTGTGGTCTGTGACTAGAATGAAATGAAAGCAAGAATCAATAACAAAAAGGTATCTAGAAAATCCCCAAATATTTGGATGATAAACACTTCTAAGTAGCTCATGGGTCAAATAAAAATTCTCAATGGAAATTAGAAGATATTTTAAGAGAATGAAACTTTTTGATGCGGTTGTTTGTTTTTTTCTTGTAAATTTGCTTGAGTTCTTTGTAGGTTCTGGATATTAGCCCTTTGGCAGATGAGTAGATTGCAAAAATTTTCTCCCATTCTGTAGGCTGCCTATTCACTCTGGTGGTAGTTTCTTTTGCTGTGCAGAAGCTCTTTAGTTTAATTAGATCCCATTTGTCAATTTTGGCTTTTGTTGCCATTGCTTTTGGTGTTTTAGACATGAAGTCCTTGCCCATGCCTATGTCCTGAATGGTATTACCTAGGTTTTCTTCTAGGGTTTTTATGGTATTAGGTCTAACATTTAAGTCTCTAATCCATCTTGAATTAATTTTTGTATAAGGAGTAAGGAAAGGATCCAGTTTCAGCTTTCTACTTATGGCTAGCCAATTTTCCCAGCACCATTTATTAAATAGGGAATCCTTTCCCCATTTCTGGTTTCTCTCAGGTTTGTCAAAGATCAGATGGCTGCAAATGTGTGGTATTATTTCTGAGGACTCTGTTCTGTTTCGTTGGTCTATATCTCTGTTTTGGTACCAGTACCATGCTGTTTTGGTTACTGTAGCCTTGTAGTATAGTTTGAAGTCAGGTAGCGTGATGCCTCCAGCTTTGTTCTTTTGACTTAGGATTGTCTTGGAGATGCGGGCTCTTTTTTGGTTCCATATGAACTTTAAAGCAGTTTTTTCCAATTCTGTGAAGAAAGTCATTGGTAGCTTGATGGGGATGGTATTGAAGCTATAAATTACCTTGGGCAGTATGGCCATTTTCATGATATTGATTCTTCCTATCCATGAGCATGGTATGTTCTTCCATTTGTTTGTGTCCTCTTTTATTTCACTGAGCAGTAGTTTGTAGTTCTCCTTGAAGAGGTCCTTTACATCCCCTGTAAGTTGGATTCCTAGGTATTTTATTCTCTTTGAAGCAATTGTGAATGGAAGTTCATTCATGATTTGGCTCTGTGTTTGTCTGTTACTGGTGTATAAGAATGCTTGTGATTTTTGCACATTAATTTTGTATCCTAAGACTTTGCTGAAGTTGCTTATCAGCTTAAGGAGCTTTTGGGCTGAGATGATGGGGTTTTCTAAATATACAATCATGTTATCTGCAAACAGGAACAATTTGACTTCCTCTTTTCCTAATTGAATACCCTTGATTTCTTTCTCTTGCCTGATTGCCCTGGCCAGAACTTCCACCACTATGTTGAATAGGAGTGGTGAGAGAGGGCATCCTTGTCTTGTGCTGGTTTTCAAAGGGAATGCTTCCAGTTTTTGCCCATTCAGTATGATATTGGCTGTGGGTCTGTCATAAATAGCTATTATTATTTTGAGATACATCACATCAATACCTAGTTTATTGAGAGTTTTTTAGCATGAAAGGCTGTTGAATTTTGTTGAAGGTCTTTTCTGCATCTGTTGAGATAATCATGTGGTTTTTTTCATTGGTTTTGTTTATGTGATGGATTATGTTTATTGATTTGCGTATGTTAACCCATCCTTGCATCCCTTGGATGAAGCCAACTTGATTGTGGTGGAAAAGCTTTTTGATGTGCTGCTGGATCCGGTTTGCCAGTATTTTATTGAGGATATTGGCATCGATGTTCATCAGGGATATTGGTCTAAAATTCTCTTCTTTGTTGTGTCTCTGCCAGGCTTTGGTATCAGGATGATGCTGGCCTCATAAAATGAATTAGAGAGGATTCTCTCTTTTTCTATTGATGGGAATAGTTTCAGAAGTAATGGTACCAGCTCCTCTTTGTACCTCTGGTAGAATTCAGCTGTGAATCCATCTGGTCCTGGACTTTTTTTGGTTGGTAGGCTATTAATTATTGCCTCAATTTCAAAGCCTCTTACTGGTCTATTCAGAGATTCAACTTCTTCCTGGTTTAGTCTTGGGAGGGTGTATGTGTCCAGGAATTTATCCATTTCTTCTAGATTTTCTAGTTTATTTGCATTCAGGTGTTTATAGTATTCTCTGATGGTAGTTTGTATTTCTGTGGGATTGGTAGTGATATCCCCTTTATCATTTTTTCTTGTGTCTATTTGATTCTTCTCTCTTTTCTTCTTTATTAGTCTTGCTAGCAGTCTATTTTGTTGATCTTTTAAAAAAAAAACCAGCTCCTGGATTCACTGCGTTTTTGAAGGATTTTTTTGTGTGTCTCTATCTCCTTCAGTTCTGCTCTGATCTTAATTATTTCTTGCCTTCTGCTAGCTTTTGAATGTGTTTGCTCTTGCTTCTCTAGTTCTTTTAATTGTGATGTTAGGGTGTCGATTTTAGATCTTTCCTGCTTTCTCTCGTGGGCATTTAGTGCTATACATTTCCCTCTACACACTCCTTTAAATGTGTCCCAGAGATTCTGGTACGTTATGTTCTCATTGGTTTCAAAGAACATCTTTATTTCTGCCTTCATTTAGTTATTTACCCAGTAGTCATTCGGGGGGCAGGTTGTTCAGTTTTCATGTATTTGTGCATATTGGGGTGAGTTTCTTAATCCTCAGTTCTAATTTGATTATGCTGTGGTCTGTGAGACAGTTTGTTGTGATTTCTGTTCTTTTACACTTGCTGAGGAGTGCTTTACTTCCAATTATGTGGTCAATTTTAGAATAAGTGCCATGTGGTGCTAAGAAGAACATGTTGATTTGAGGTGGAGAGTTCTGTAGATGTCTATTAGGTCCACTTGGTGCAGAGCTGAGTTCTAGTTCTGGATATCCTTGTTAATATTCTGTCTCATTGATCTGTCTAATATTGACAGTGGGATGTTAAAGTCTCTCATGGTTATTGTGTGGGAGTCTAAGTCTCTTTATAGGTCTCTAAAGACTTGCTTTATGAATCTGGGTGCTCCTGTATTGGGTGCATATATATTTAGGATAGTTAGCTCTTCTTGTTGAATTGATCCCTTTACCATTATGTAATGGCCTTCTTTGTCTCTTTTGATCTTTGTTGGTTTAAAGTCTGTTTTATCAGAGACTAGGATTGCAACCCCTGCTTTTTTTTTTTTTTTTTTTTTTTTTTTGCTTTCCATTTGCTTGGTAGATCTTCCTACATCCCTTTATTTTGAGCCTATGTGTGTCTGCACATGAGATGGGTCTCCTGAATACAGCATACTGACGGGTGTTGACTCTATCTAATTTGCCAGTCTGTGTCTTTTAATTGGGGCATTTAGCCCATTTACATTTAAGGTTAATATTGTTATGTGTGAATTTGATCCTGTGATTATGATGTTAGCTGGTTATTTTGCCCGTAACTGATGCAGTTTCTTCATAGCATCGACGATCTTTATAATTTGGCATGGTTTTGCAGTGGCTGGTACCAGTTGTTCTCTTCCATGTTTAGTGCTTCCTTCAGGAGCTCTTGTAAGGCAGGCCTGGTGGTGACAAAATCTCTCAGCTTGTCTATAAAGGATTTTATTTCTCCTTCACTAATGAAGCTTAGTTTGGCTGGATATTAAATTCTGGGTTGAAAATTCTTTTCTTTAAGAATGTTCAGTATTGGCCTCCACTCTATTCTGGTTTGTAGGGTTTCTGCTGAGAGATCCGCTGTTAGTCTGATGTGCTTCCCTTTGTGGGTAACCTGACCTTTCTCTCTGGCTGCCCTTAACATTTTTTCCTTCATTTCAAACTTGGTGAATCTGACAGTTATGTATCTTGGAGTTGCAATTCTTGAGGAGTATCTTTGTGGTGTTCTCTGTATTTCCTGAATTTGAATGTTGTCCTGTCTTGCTAGGTCGGGGAAGTTCTCCTGGGAAATATCCTGAAGAGTGTTTTCCAGCTTGGTTCCATTCTCCCTGTCACTTTCAGATACACCAATCAAACAGAGTTGGTCTTTTCACATAGTCCCATATTTCTTGGAGGCTTTGTTCATTTCTTTTTATGCTTTTTTCTCTAAAGTTGTCTTCTCACTTTTATTTCATTAATTTCATCTTCAATTACTGATATCCTTTCTTCCACTTGATCGAATCAGTTACTGAAGCTTGTGCATGTGTCATGAAGTTCTCATGCCATGGTTTTCAGCTCCATCAGGTCATTTAAGGTCTTCTCTACACTGTTTATTCTAGTTAGCCATTTGTCTAACCTTTTTTAAGGTTTTTAGCTTCCTTGCAATGAGTTAGAACATGCTGCTTTAGCTCGGAGAAGTTTGTTATTACCGACCCTCTGAAGCCTACTTCTGTCATCTCATCAAAGTCATTCTCCTTCCAGCTTTGTTATGTTGCTGGAGAGGAGCTGCGGTCCTTTGGAGAAGAAGAGGCACTCTGGTTTTTAGAATTTTCAGCTTTTCTGCTCTGGTTTCTCCCCATCTTTGTGGTTTTATCTACCTTTGGTCTTTGAGGTTCGTGACATACAGATGGGGTTTTGGTGTGTATGTGCTTTTTGTTGATGTTGATGCTATTCCTTTCTGTTTGTTAGTTTGCCTTCTAATACTCAGGTCCCTCAGCTGCAATTCTGTTGGATTTTGCTGGAGGTCCACTGCAGACCCTGTTTGCTTGTGTATCACCAGCGGAGGCTGCAGAACAGCAAATATTGCAGATCAGCAAAATTGCTGCCTGATCCTTCCTCTGGAAGCTTTGTCCCAGAGGGGCACCTGCCTATATGAGGTGTCTGTTGGCCCCTACTGGGAATTGTTTCCCAGTTAGGTTATACAGGGTTCAGGGAGCTTGAGGAGGCAGTCTGCTTGTTATCAGAGCTCCAGTGCCATGCTGGGAGAATCACTGCTCTCTTTAGAGCTGTCAGATGGGGACGTTTAAGTCTGCTGGAGTTTCTGCTGCCTTTTGTTCAGCTATGCCCTGCTAACAGAGGTGGAGTCTATAGAGGCAGTAGGCCTTGCTGAGCTGAGGTGGGCTCCGCCCAGTTCGAGCTTCCCAGCCACTTTGTTTACCTACTCAAGCCTCAGCAATAGTGGACACCCCTCACCCCACCAGGCTGCAGACTGTTAGGTCAATCTCAGACTGCTGCGCTAGCAGTGAGCAAGACTCCGTTGGCGTGGTATCCACCGAGCCAGCCATGGGAGAAATTCCCTGGTCTGCCAGTTGCTAAGACTATGGGAAAAGTACAGTATTTGGCCGGAAGTGTCCCGTTTTTCCAGGTGCAGTCTGTCACAGCTTCCCTTGACTAGGAAAGGGAAATCCCCCAACCTGTTGTGCTTCCCAGGTGAGGCAATGCCCCATCCTGCTTTGGCTTGCCCTCTGTGGGCTGTAACCACTGTCCAGCCTGTCCAAATGAGATGAACCAGGTACCTCAGTTGGAAATGTAGAAATCACCCATCTTCTGCATTGATCACACTGGGAGCTGCAGACCAGAGCTGCTCCTATTTGGCCGTCTTCCAATCATTACATCTTAAAGCTCTAAAATAATCTCCTTTGACTCTGTGTCTCACATCCAGGTCACACTGATGCAAGGGATGGTTTCCAAAGGCCTTGGGTGTCTCCACCCCTGTGTCTCTGCAAGGTACAGCCCCTTTAGCTGCTTTCACAGGCTAGTGTTGAGTGCCTGCAGGTTTTGCAGGCAAATAGTGCAAGCTGTTAATCTCCCATTCTGGGGTCTGGACAATAGTGGCCCACTTCTCACAGCTCTACTCGGCAGTGTCCTAGTCGGAACCCTGTGTGGGGACTCCAGTCCCACATTTGCCATCCACACTGCCCTAGTAGAGGTTCTCCATGAGGGCTCTGCCCCTGCAGCAGACTTCTGTCTGGATAGCCAGGCATTTCCATACATCCTCTGAAATCTAGGAAGAGCTCCTAAGCCTTAGCTCTTGTCCTCTGCACACCTTCAGGCTTAACACCATGTGAAAGCCACCAAGACTTATAGTTTGAACCTTCTAGAGCAGCAGCCTGAGACATATCTGGGCCCTTTTTACCCACAGCTGGAGCTGGAGTGGCTAGGACTCAGAGAGCAGTGTCCCACAGTTGTGGAGGGCAGCAGGGCCCAGGGCCTGGCCTGTGAAATCATTCTTCCCTTCTAGTCCTCTGGGGCTGTGATAGGAGGAGCTACCACAAAGGTCTCTAAAATGCATTCAAGGCATCTTCCCCATTGTCTTGGCTGCTGTGAACATTCAGCTCCAACAGCTGGCTTGAATTCCTCCCCACAAAATGGGGCTTTCTTTTCTACCACTTGGTCAGGCTGCACATATTCCAAACTTTTATGCTCTGCTTTCCTTTTAAATATAAGTTCCAGTTTCAGATCATTTCTGTGAATGCATATAAGCATATGGTTAGAAGTGGCCACATCTTGAACACTTTGCTGCTTAGAAATTTCTTCTACCAGATACCCTAAATCATCTCTTTCAAGTTCAAAGTTCCACAGATTTCTAGAGCAGGGGCACAGTGCTGCCAGTTTCTTTGCAGAAGCATAGCAAGAGGGACCTTTATTTCAGTTCCCAAAAGATTCCTCATCTTCGAGACCTTCTCAGCCTGGACTTTCCTGTCCATATCACTATAAGCATTTTGGTCACAACCATTCAACAAGTCTCTAGGAAGTAAGTTCTACCTTTCCGCCATCCTCCTTTCTTCTTCTGATCTGTCCAAGCTGTTTCATTCTCTGCCCGTTACCCACTTCCAAACTTGCTTCCACATTTTCAGGTATCTATATAGCAATGCCCCACTTCCCAACACCAATTTTCTGTATTAGTTTGTTCTTGCATTGCTATAAAGAACTACCTGAGACTGAGTAATTTATAAAGAAAACGGATTTAATTGACTCACAGTTCCACAGGCTGTACAGGAAGCGTGGCTGGGGAGGCCTCAGGGAACTTAACAATTATGACAGAACGTGAAGGGGAAGCAGGCTCATCTTACATGGCCAGAGAAGGAGGAGGAGAATGAAGCGGGAAGTACTACACACTTTTAAGCAACCAAATCTCATAAGAAGTCACTCACTGTCACCAGAGCAGCAAGGGGGAAGTCTGCCTCCATGATCCAGTCACCTCCCACCTGGCCCCTCCTCCAACATTAGGGATTACAATTTGACATGAGATTTGGGCAGAGACATAATTCCAAACCATATCAGATACCATACAAACACCAGAAAAAATATGCTAACGGTTGTGTTAACATCACCCAAATTAGACTTCAGGACAGTCTTGCCAGAGACGAAGAGGGCATTTCATGATTATAAAGGGTGAATTCAACAAGAAGACATACAATCTGAAATGTGTATGGACCTAGTAATAAATCTTTAAAATTATGAAGTAAAAATTGACAGAACTAAATAAATAAACAAATCCACAATAGTTGATTTTGTCACTTTTCTCTTAGTAACTGATATAACAACTAGACAAAAAATTTAGTAAATACATAGATGATTTGAACAACACTAGCAATCGAGTTAACCTATTTGACATGTATAGAACACTACAGCTAATACCCAAGTGTATATTCTTTTTATATGCCCGTGGAACATTTACCGAGATAGACCACATATTGGGCCATAAAACAAGTTTCAATACACTTAAAAGGATTGAAATTCAACAGGATTGGTTGAGCGTGATGGCTTACGCCTATAATCCTCGCACTTTGGGAAGCTGATGCATGCAAATCAATTGAGGTCAGGAGTTTGAGACAAGCCTGGCCAACGTGATGAAACCCCGCCTCTACTAAAGAAAAAATATATACAAAAATTAGCTGGGTGTGGTGGCGTGCACCTGTAATACCAGCTACTTGGAAGACTGGTCACGAGACTCACTTGAACCTGGGAGGCAGAGGTTGCAGTGAGCTGAAATCGCGCCACTGGACTCCAGCCTGGGTGACAGAGTGAACCTCTGTCTCAATAAAAAAAAACAAAAAAAAAGAAAGAAATTTAACAGGATAGGTTCCCTGATCACAACAGATTTAAGTTAGAATTCAGTAACACATGTATATATGTATCACAAATGTTTAGAAATTAAACAAGTTTCTTTTGAATAAACCATGGATCAAAAAAGAAAATATAAGGAAAATTAAAAAGCATTTTAACTGATTGATTGTTAAAGTGTAACATACCAAAATATGAGCTGAAGCTAATTCAGTGCTTAGAGATTAATTTATGCCTTTAAATACTTATATATAAATGAAGAAATATTCAAAATCATTGATCTAAGCTTCCACCTTAAGTTCTTTAAAGAAAAAGAAGGAAAAAAGTAAGAATAGAAATCAATGGACACAAAGTAGAGAAAATAAATAAAACCAAAGATGGATCTTCAAAAAACTTAATGAAATTGATAGATGACAACTGGCCTTGTATGAGAGAGAAAGAGAGAGTACTCAGATGACTAATATTAGGAATCAGAGGAGGGAACTTACAGATATTTTTTAAAAGGTAATATTGTAACTAATTTTATGCCGGTAATTTTAACAACTTAGTTTAAATAGATAAATTCTTATAAGCCAAAATATACTAAAACCAATATAAGCAGAAATAGAAAATATGGATATCTGTTAGAGGAATTAATGTTATAATTTTTTTAAATTAAGGTGTTTATAATTTTAAAATCTTACTATTATTTTTGATGATCGTATTCTCCTATTAGAAAGAATATTTGACCTGGCATGGTGGCTCATGCCCGTAATACCAGCACTTTGAGAGGCCAGGGTAGGCCCCCCAAAAGTTTAAGATCATCCTGAGCAACATAGTGAGATCCCATCTCTACCAAAAAAACGACCCTCTTCACAAGGCATGTGGCATACACCTATAGTCCCAGCTATTTGGGAGGCTGACATGGGAGAGAATACTTTGAGCCAAGGAATTTGAGGATACCCTGGGCAGCATAGTGAAACATAGTCCCAAAAGAAAGAGACAGAGATAGACAGAGACAGAGAGAGAGAGAGAGGGAGGGAGGGAGGGAAGGGGGAGGAGGGAAAGAGGGAGGGAGGGAGGGAGGAAGGACTACTTTGGAATTAAAGATATTAATGAGAAAAATAAGAAAGTCATTTAAACAAAATTTTAACTGATTTATTGGGGGTATAGTTCATATAGAAAAAGCCTGCACATATTTAATATATAAGGTTTGATAGGTTTAAAGATATGCATACAGCTGTGAAACCATCACCACAATAAAAGTCATAAACATATCCATCACCTCCAAAAGTTTCCTCCTGTCACCCCCTTTTTTGTGGTATCTTGATATCTACCCTCTTCGCAAAGGTTTTGGTGTACAATGTAGTATTAAACCACCATTCTACTCTCTGCTTCTATGAATTTGACTATTTTAGATACTTTTTGTGAGTAAGATCAGTATTTGTTCTTCTGGGATTAGCTTATTTCATCTAGGGTAATGTCCTCAAGGTTCATCCATTTTGTTGCAAATGGCAGGGCTTCCTTTTTGAAGGCTGAATAATATTCTATTGTATGTTTATGCCACATTTCCTTAATGTATCCTTCAGTGGGTATTTAGGTTATTTCCATATCTTGGCTACTGTAAATAATGCTGTAATGAATGTGGGAGGGCAGATAACTTTAATTGCAGTGATTTTATTTCCTCTGGCTACATACCTAGAAGTGGGATTGCTAGATGACCGGTAGTTCTATTTTTTAATTTTATGGGGAACCTTTATACTGTTTTCTATAGAGGCTGGACCATTTTACATTGCTACCAATAGTGTGCGGGGATTCCAATTTCTCCACATCTTCACCAAAACTTGTTACCTAAAAAGATCTAAAAATTTTTGTAATAGTCATCATAACAGGTGTGGTTTTGATTTGCATCTGTCTGATGATTAGTGATTTGTGAGCACCTTTTTACATAAAGGGTAGGCTGTTTGTCTTTGGAGAAATGTCTATTCAAGTATTTAGTTCATTTTTTAAATTGGGTTCTTTGTTTGTATTAGTCCGTTTTCACACTATGATAAAGATACTACCTGAGACTGGGTGATTTATAAACAAAGAAGGTTTAATTGACTCACAGTTCCACATGGCTGGGGAGGCCTCAGGAAACTTACAGTCATGGCAGAAGATGAAAGGGAAGCAGGCATCTTCTCCACAAGGTGGTAGGAGAGAGAAGAGAAAGTGAAGGGGGCAGAGCCCTTTGTAAAACTGTCAGATCTCCGGAGAACTCACTCACTGTCATGAGAACAGCATGGGGGAAACTGCCCCCGTTTTTGTTTTGTTTTGTTTTGTTTTTTGAGACAGGGTCTCACTCTGTTACCTGGTTGGAGTGCAGTGGCACAATCATGGCTCACTGTAGCCTCAGCCTTCTAGGCTGAAGTGACCCCCCACCTCAGCCTCCCTAGTAGCTGCAAACACAGGTGCAAACCACCACGCCCAGCCATTTTTAATTTTTTTTTTTTTTTGGTAGTGCCTCACTGTTTTACCCAGGCTGGTCTCAGACTCCTGGATTCAAGTGATCCTCCTTCCTTACCCTCCAAAGTGCTGAGATCATAGGCATGAGCCGGTGTGCCTGGGAGTTTTATTTGTTGTTGTTGTTGCTTGTTTGTTTTTGCTATTGGATTATATTAGTTCCTTTTGTATGTAATTTTGAAGTTTGGAGATCACCTTTTTATCTTATATATGGTCTGCAAATAGTTTTCCCATTTTGTAGGGTACCTTTTCACTTTGTTGTTTCCTTTGTCATACAGCTTTTTAGTTAAATGTAGCCAACTTGTCAGTTTTTGCTTTCATTGCCTGTGTTTTTGGTGTCACCCAAAAAATCATTGGCATTGTCAAGACCAAAGTCAAGAAGCTTCTCCTCTGTTTTCTTCTAGGGGTTTTACAGTTTCAGGTCTTGTTTGTGTCTTTAATTCATTTTGAGCTGATTTTTGTGTTTGTTTTAAGATAAGGGTCCAATTTCTTTCTTTTGCATGTGGATATCCAGTTTTCCCAAGCCATTTGTTGTTTTTTTGTTTTGATTTTTGTTTTGTTTTGTTTTGAGACAGAGTCTTGCTGGAATGCAGTGGCACCATCTTGGCTCACTGCAACCACCACTTCCCAGGTTCAAATGATTCTCCTGCCTCAGCCTTCTGAATAGCTGGGACTGCAGGCATGCGCCACCACGCCCAGCTAATTTTTGTATTTTTAGTAGAGACAGGGTTTCACCACGTTGGCCAGGATGGTCTTGATCTCTTGACTTCATGATCCTCCCACCTCAGCCTCCCAAAGTGCTAGGATTACAGGTGTGAGCCACTGTGCCTGGCCACCATTTGTTGAAGAGACTGTCCTTTCCCCTTTGTGTATGCTTGGCACCTGAGTCGAAGATCATTGAACTGTATTTCTTGGGTTTGTTTTTGATCTATCTATTTCATTGATCTCTGTCTGTCTTAATTCCTGTATCAGACTGTTTTAATTACTGTAGCTTTGTGATGTATTTGGAAATCAGGAACTATTATGCCTCTAGCTTTGTTCTTCTTTCTCAAGATGCAGGGTCTTTTGTAGTTCTGTATGAATTTTAGGATTATTTGTTCTATTTCTATAAAAAATACCATTGGGATTTTGATGGGTGTAGCATTGAATTTCTAGATTACTTTGGATAGTATGGACATTTTAACAATATTAAGTTCTTCCAGTCCATGAACACGGGATATGTTTCCATTTATTTTTGTCTTGAAAGAAGGCTATTTGTAATTGACAAATCAGGATTAGGACTCTACTGCCATTTCCTTATTTTGTATTTTATTTTCCATAACTTCATTACTACCAAATGTTTTAGCTAGTAACATTTACCAAATATTTACTTCATTTTTGGGATCATAGGTGGCACGTTTGTTTCAATTAGATATTTTGCTAATTTATTATAAGGATAACTAGATAAATTTGTGTGGATCAATGCTAATTCATTATGCCTAAAAAAAAGCTGAAAACATATGGTGAAGTATCTTCTCTACAAACGACATTATTATGTGTGATCCTCTGTTTTCCTCTTTGTCATTTATATCATTTGTATATAGCCCAGAATGTTTTCAACTGAATGTATTCACCATAAAAATGTCTGTTGAGATAAATATATTACAGCAAAGCATGGTTCTTGGGCATTCGGCCAAATGGAAATTGTGGTCAGAAGTTGAAGGCAGCTTTTATGTCTTTGAGAAAACATGAAGTTCAAAAAAAGTTTTTGTGAAAAACTGTTATTGACAAGTTAACACAAATGGGAAACTCCAAGTTGAAGTTAGTGCTCAATAGCAAATTATGGCCAGGAGTGGTGACTTATGCCTGTATTCCCAGTGCTTTGGGAGGCCGAGGAGGGTGGATTGCCTGAGGTCAGGAGTTGAAGACCAGCCTGGCCAATATGGTGAAACTTCATCTCTGCTAAAAATGCAAAAATTAGCTGGACATCATGGCGCATGCCTGTAATCCCAACTACTCAAGAGGCTGAGGCAGGAGAATCACTTGGGAGGCAGAGGTTGCAGTGAGCTGAGATTACCCTTTTGCGCTCCAGCCTAGGTGACAAGAGTGAAATTCTGTCTCAAAAAAAAAAGTAAAAAATAGCAAATTATAATTAAAATCTACGCTTCACATGCTCAGAGGGAAAAATGTACAACACATTAGGTGCACTGCACATGTTATTTGCTCTATGCATAAGAATTGTGCACGGGCATCTGAAAAAGCCTCACCCCATTTCCTATATTCTGCAGGTGCTCTGTGTATATTTTAAGCATTCATACTCAATATATTAGATGTATATAATGTATATGTGTAAGTGTATGTTTATATTATGTTATAGAAGTAACGTAACTTATACAAGATAGATTTTTTTAAATAAAGAGAAATGAAAATCAGCCATGATTTCATCTCTATAAAACCACCACTGATAGTATGCTCTTCTGGGATTTCCTATGTGGTTTTTTTTTTTTCTTTTGTATTTTTATGGATAGGGAAAAAAAAAACTTACCTACATATGCGCACAAATTTGGTGTGATATTTTTCTAACCTATTTCTCAGGCATTTTGATATGCTTGTTAATGAGATGGCCACAGTCCCTACCCTCAATGAAACTTACTGTCTAGTATGGACCAGTGTGAACAGGTAACTCAAAATTATTATCAGTGTGCTGAGCGTTATGGAAGGGAAAACAATGGTACCAGAGAGTAAATGCAGGGATGGGGGATCACTTAGTCTAGGAGGTTTAGGAGGGACCTCTCTGACAAAGTGTATCGTTTAGGATACTTTCAGCTTCAAGTTATAGAGTCGAAGTAACAACGAAAACTGCCTTACACAATAAGCATACTGGTTAGCTCTAATCATAAGAAGCATAGAAGAAGGTTGGTCATTGCAGCAGGTGAAAGAAGTCATGCTTGACCCAGCTTCTGTGGGATTCTCTTGGCTTGCTTGCTCTCTGTGGTCACAGATACTTATAGCAGTTCCAAAGACATGATGATGTCCAGAGGCTGAAAAGGCAGAGCTTTTTGCTGAGTACCTCTCTCTCGCTCTCTTTTTTTTTTTCTTTCTTTTATACAGAGTCTCACTCTGTCACCCAGGCTGGAGTGTAGTGGCGCGATCTTGACTCACTGCAACCTCCGCGTCCCGGATTCAAACAATTCTCTTGCCTCAGCCTCCCAAGTAGCTGGGACTACAGGCGCCCGCCACCACGCCCGGCTAACTTTTTGTAGTTTTAGTAGAGACAGGGTTTCACCATGTTAGCCAGGATGATCTTGATCTCCTGACCTCATGATCTGCCCGCCTCGGCCTCCCGAAGTGCTGGGATTACAGGCGTGAGCCACCGCGGCCGGCCTTTGCTGAGAATCTCTTTAAAAAAGTGAAGAACCTTTTTCCAGAGGACCCTCCAGAAGACTGGTCTTTTCCCCTTGGGCCAGAATTGTGTAATGTGCATATTTCCTACCCCATTGTTGGTGAGGAAAATGGTGTTACGCTAAGGCTTAGAGGAATCAAAATTCAGCCCCTGGGAGAGAGGAGTTGCTGTCTATCCCTGACATACATAGTCACCCAATATTTGAATAAAATCATAATTCTTTTAGCTAGGAAGAAGGTGGGAGACCCCATCAGTGCAGCAGTAAGTAAATTATGATACATTCATACAATGAAATCCTAATCTGCTGTTTAAAAAGAGGCAGGTTTATATGTTTTTATAGATAATCCATTCCAGATTATATTAAAGGAAGGAAGAAAAACGCAGAACAAGGCCAGGCACGGTGGCTCATACCCGTAATCCCACCACTTTGGGAGGCCAAGGCGAGTGGATCACCTGAGGCCAGGAGTTCAAGACCAGTCTGGCCAACATGGTGAAACTCCGTCTCTACTAAAAATACAAAATTAGCCAGGCGTGGTGGTGAGCGCCTATAATCACAGCTACTTGGGAGGCTGAGGCAGGAGAATCGGTTGAACCCGGGTGGCAGAGGTTGCAGTGAGCCGATACTGTGCCACTGCACTCCAGCCTGGGCAATAGAGTGAAACTCCATCTCAAAAAAAAAAAAAAAAATGCAGAAAATTGTATATAGGAATATACTGTTTGTGTAAAACCAGAAAAATTTTTAAATGCTTTCTTATATGCTAGTATTTTTAGAAAATAATTCCGGAAGGACCTAAGAAACTGTTTACAGTATTTGCTCTGGGGGGTGGGACAAAGGTAAGACAGAGATTTATAATTCACTATATATCCTTTTTTACTGTTTTGGTTTTTTTCTCTGTGGCCATATATTTACAATTTATTTTTATATTTGTTGATTAGAGATAATTATTTGCATAAAGAAATAAAGTGGAAAGACATAAAACATTTAAATTAAAATGCTGGAATACTTTCTATTCATATATTGTTTTATGCTTATGAAAATACTTGTCTAATTCATTTAATTTTTTACACGTTTTATTTTACAGTGTTCTTTTTTTTTTTTTTTTTTTTTTTTGAGACGGAGTCTCGCTCTGTCGCCCAGGCTAGAGTGCAGTGGCCGGATCTCAGCTCACTGCAAGCTCCGCCTCCCGGGTTTACGCCATTCTCCTGCCTCAGCCTCCCAAGTAGCTGGGATTACAGGCGCCCGCCACCTCGCCCGGCTAGTTTTTTGTATTTTTTAGTAGAGACGGGGTTTCACCGGGTTAGCCAGGATGGTCTCGATCTCCTGACCTTGTGATCCACCCGTCTCGGCCTCCCAAAGTGCTGGGATTACAGGCTTGAGCCACCGCGCCCGGCCTTTACAGTGTTCTTAAAACATATGCACAGAAAACTTGTGCGCCAATGTTCATAGCAGCATTATTCGTAATAGTCAAAAATTAGAAACAGCACAAATGTCCATCAACTGATAACAAAATGAGATATATACATATAATGAAATATTATTCATCAATAAAAAGGAATGAAGTACTGATACAAGTTACAACATGGATGAACCTTGAAAACATTGTAAGTGAAAGAAGCTGTATTAGCCCATTCTCACACTGCTCATAAGATATGCCTGAGACTGGGTAATTTATTTATTTTTAATTATCATTATAATTATTATTTTGAGACAGAGTTTCACTCTTGTTGCCCAGGCTGGAGTGCAGTGGCGCAATTTTGGCTCATTGCAACCTCCACCTCCTGTGTTCAAGCAATTCTCTTGTCTCAGCCTCCCAAGTAGCTGGGATTACAGGCGCATGCCACCACATCCAGCTAATTTTGTATTTTTAGTAGAGACAGGGTTTTACCATGTTGGCCAGAATGGTCTCGAACTCCTGACCTCAGGTGATCTGCCTGCCTCAGCCTCCCAAAGTGCTGGGATTACAGGCATGAACCACTGCCTCCAGCCAAGACTGGGTGATTTATAAAGGAAAAAGTTTTAATTGACTCACAGTTCAGCATGGCTGGGAAGGCCTCAAAAAACTTACAATCATGGGGCCGGGCCCGGTGGCTCACAACTGTAATTTCAGCAGTTTGGGAGGCCGAGGGAGGTGGATCATGAGGTCAGGAGATCGAGACCATCCTGGCTAATACGGTGAAAACCTGTCTCTACTGAAAATAAAAAAATTAGCCGGGCGTAGTGGCAGGCGCCTGTAGTCCCAGCTACTCGGGAGGCTGAGGCAGGAGAATGGCGTGAACCCAGGAGGCGGAGCTTGCAGTGAGCCGAGATGGCGCTACTGCACTCCAGCCTGGGAGACAGAGCAAGACTCCGTCTCAAAAACAAAAACAAAACAAAACAAACAAACAATAAAACAACTTACAATCATGGTAGAAGGGGAAGCAAACACATGCCTCTTCACATGGCAGCAGCAAGTAGAAGTGTCAAGAAAAAGGTGAAAATCCCCTTATAAAGCCATCAGATTTTTTTTTTCATACTTTAAGTTCTAGGGTACATGTGCACAACATGCAGGTTTGTTACATATGTATACATGTGCCATGTTGGTGTGCTGCACCCATTAACTCATCATTTACACTAGGTATATCTCCTAATGCTATCCTTCCCCCCTCCCCCTACCCCACGACAGGCCTGGTGTGTGATGTTATCCTTCCTGTGTCCAAGTGTTCTCATTGTTCAATTCCCACCTATAAGTGAGAACACGTGGTGTTTGGTTTTCTGTGCTTGAGACAGTTTGCTCAGAATGATGGTTTCCAGCTTCATCCATGTCTCTACAAAGGACATGAACTCCTCCTTTTTTATGGCTGCATAGTATTCCATGATGTATATGTGTCACATTTTCTTAATCCAGTCTATCATTGATGGACATTTGGCTTGGTTCCAAGTCTTTGCTATTGTAAATAGTGCCACAATAAACATACATGTGCATATGTCTTTATAGCAGCATGATTTATAATCCTTTGGGTATATGCCCATAATGGGATGGCTGGGTCAGATGGTATTTCTAGTTCTAGATCCTTGAGGAATTGCCACACTGTCTTCCACAATGGTTGAACTAGTTTACGGTCCCACCAACAGTGTAAAAGCATTCCTATTTCTCCACATCCTCTCCAGCACCTGTTGTTTCCTGAATTTTCTATGATTGCCATTCTAACTGGTGTGAGATGGTATCTCATTGAGGTTTTGATTTGTATTTCTCTGATGACCAGTGATGATGAGCATTTTTTCATGTGTCTGTTGGCTGCAGAAATGTCTTCTTTTGAGAAGTGTCTGTTCATATCCTTTGCCCACTTTTTGATGGGGTTGTTTGATTTTTTTCTTGTACATTTGTTTAAGTTCTTTGTAGATTCTGGATATTAGCCCTTTGTCAGATGGGTAGATTGTAAAAATTTTCTCCCATTCTGTAGGTTGCCTGTTCAGTCTGATGGTAGTTTCTTTTGCTGTGCAGAAGCTCTTTAGTTTAATTAGATCCCATTTGTCTATTTTGGCTTTTGTTGCCATTGTTTTTGCTGTTTTAGACATGAAGTCCTTGCCCATGCCTATGGCCTCAATGGTATTGCCTAGGTTTTCTTCTAAGGTTTTTATGGTATTAGGTCTAACATTTAAGTCTTTAATCCATCTTGAGTTAACTTTTGTATAAGGTGTAAGGAAGGGGTCCAGTTTCAGTTTTCTACATATGGCTAGCCAGTTTTCCCAGCACCATTTATTAAATAGGGAATCCTTTCCCCATTTCTTGTTTTTGTCAGGTTTGTCAAAGATCAGATGGTTGTAGATGTGTGGTATTATTTCCGAGGGCTCTATTCTGTTCTATTGGTCTATATCTGTTTTGCTACCAGTACCATGCTGTTTTGGTTACTGTAGCTTTGTAGTATAGTTTGAAGTCAGGTAGCGTGATGCCTCCAGCTTTGTTCTTTTTGCTTAGGATTGTCTTGCCATTGCGGGTAAAGCCATCAGATCTTATGAGAACTCAGTCACTATCATGAGAACAGCATGAAGGTAACCACCCCCAGGATTCAATTACCTCCCACCAGGTCCCTCCCACTACACATAGGGATTATGGGAACTACAATTCAAGATGAGATTTGGGTGGGGACACAGTCAAACCATATCAGAAGCCAATTACAAAAGACCATATATTATATGATTTCACTTACATGAAATGTCCAAAATAGGCAAATTTATGGAGACAGAAAGTAGATTAGTGGTTTCCTGGGAAGGTTGAGGGAAAATGAAGAGTATCTGTTAAAAGACCCAAGGTTTCATTTTGTAATTGTATAAATGTGCTAAAATTGTGATGATGGTTGCACATTCTCTGAATATATTGAAAACTATTGAATTGTATACTTCAAAGGGATGAGTGTATGCTATGTGCATTATAGCTAGTAAAGCTATTTTAAAGATGTACCTGTATTGTTTGTTCCCACAACCACTGGCAGAATTTTCAGGAATATTGCTTCAGGTTCTTTATGAACACAATAGAATCATATACTTATCAACACCTTTTTTCTTTTTGGAAAATTGGATACTCTTTTGGCAACTTTTTTCCTCTGTTGTTTTATGCAATTATAGACTAATATAGTTACCCTTTTTTTCAGTAAGTCTATCGCTGATATTTTTTTTTTCTGCTTTTACCTTTTCTTAAAATATCATGTTGTAAACTGTTTTTTGTGATTATAGTTTTACTTCTATCTTTAATAAATTTAAAAAAATCTTTTGAAAGAATTTGCACATAGTTTTAAAATGAGATAGTATAAAAGGGCTTGTAATGAAAAACAGCAAATTCTAGTGCTCTGTCCTCCCTCCTGTTCCTGCTACCCACTTTTTAACTGTTTCTGTTTGTTACTCTGATCATATTTCCCATATTATTAAAAAGCTCATGCATGCATGTTCCAAGTCGATTTCCAACTATGATAGATGAATAAATAGCCAACTTATGTTTGGCCATTCATAGGATTCTTGCGTAAGCATAATTTTTCCTCAGAAATTTGAAGACATTGCTTTATCATCTTTTACAATTGTATTTTGTATTTCTGTTGAAAGATATGATACTTGTTCCTTTTATCTCCTTTCCTTCTCTTTCTGTGAAAATTTTTAATAATTATTTTATACCAGTGTTTTAAAATTTTACAGTGATATGCCTTGTATGTACAGTTTTTAAAATCCATTGTGTTAGGCCTTTGGTGAATGGATTAGTCCATTCTGATGCTGCTAGTAAAGACATACCCAAGACTGGATAATTTATAAAGGAAAGAGGTTTAATGGACTCACAGTTCCACATGGCTGGGGAGGCCTCACAATCACGGCAGAAGGCAAAGGAGAAGCAAAGGCATATCACACATGGTAGCAGGCAAGAGTGTGTGCGGGGGAACTCCCATTTTTAAAACCATCAGATCTCGTGAGACTTATTCATTACCAGGAGAGCAGTATGGGGGAAACCACCCCAGTGATTCAATTATCTCCACCTGGCCCTGTCCTTGACACGTGTGGATTATTACAATTCCTGTGAGATTTGGGTAGGGACACAGCCAAACCATATCAGTAAGCATTTCAGTCTAATGAATACTGTTTCTCTTCAACTCTGGACATTGTGTGAATAATTTCTTTAATGATTTTCTTCCCTCTGTTTGTACTACCATTTGGGGATTCCAGCTAGTTGAGTGGAAGGTCACCTAGAGTGATTTTCTGTTCTTCTCAATCAGAATTCCTCCTGTGAACCACAGAATCAGAAAATGGTTTGAGTAACTATTTTCTCACATCTTCCAAGGCTCATCTTAACAAGTACCATTCTAGATACATGAGAGAAGTTAATAGATAACATACAGTGATTGTCTAGGACAAGGGTCAGTGGACTTTTTCTTAAAGGGCCAGATAGTAAAATATTTTGGGTGTTGTAGGTTGGGAGGCAAAATCAAGGTTATGGTTATAGGTGTTTATATATCTATCTGAAATGTAACCATTTAAAAATATAAAAAATATTCTTTTCTTGTGAGCCATTAAATTAAAAAGTAGATTGCTGGCTGGATTTAGCACACAAGCCATAATTTGCCCAACCTCTTTTTTAGGGCATTAGGGGTTAATTCTTTCACTGAATCTATTCAAAAATCCTCTTTTTTATTTTCACTCATTTCCCTTCAACTTAGCTTTTTATTTTACCTTTGGGGAGATTTCCACAAATTTTTCTTAAAGTACTTCTATTTTAATTCAACAGTCATTTTTCATTCCAGCACCTCTTTTTTGTTTTCCAGTTCCCTTTTTTAGTATCTTGTTTTTGTTTTATGGATGCAAGACATTCCTAAATGTTTCTAAGGATACTCCTTATAGTTTTTAAAACTCTTTTCTTTTGTTTCCTAAATTACCTCTTTTTCCTTTGAGGACAGTTTTTCTAATTTGTACGTTCGTGATCCCTGGTAATCTAGTCATACTTAACAGTGATAAAATAGAAAAATCATCTGTTGTTTCTCTAGGTAAAATGCATAAACGTTTAACTATTACATGTTACATTTTTAGTTACCATTTATATTTTGTATATTAAAACTGATGCTTATAGGAACAGAAAACCAACCACTACATGTTCTCACTTATAAACGGAAGTTAAACATGAGTATGCGTGGATACAAAGAAGGGAACCATAGACACCGGGGCCTGCTTGACGGTAGAGGACAGGAGGAGGGTGAGGATAGAAAAGCTACCTGTTGGGCACTGTGCTTACTAACTGGGCGATGAAATAATATGTACGACAAACCCCCACAACACACAGTTTATCTATAGAACCAACTTGTACATGTACTCCCAAAACTAAAATAAATTTTTTTTAAAAAGGAAAAAAATCTGATGCTTATATTTTCATTAAATCTCCTCCTGAAAATAGACATAAAGAGAAGATCTCTAATAAGAGGGTATGTGTGCACACGTGCCCATGCGTGTGTGTACATGTACCATCCAGAGGCAAAGGTGGTATTTGAGACATTCTGTCATTAGGGTAGTTGCCCCTTTTGCTTTGACACTCTGTTCTTTTGGTGGTTTTCAGCTTCCTCTGCCATCCATCATCACTTCCATCCCCGCTTCATCAGTCTGCTAGGTAACTGTTGAAATTGCTCAGCTGCTGATGGCCCTGTCATCTTCTTTGCTGTAATGGTTTTATGTCTTTTACAAACTATTGCCTACGATTTAAATAGAATCTCCCAAGAGAGAAGATAAGTGTTTATGTTCAGATTGCTAATTTTTACTTAGTATTCTCACTACACATTTTAAACTGTATTTTTACATTTATTATGTGCTTCTGAAATACAAAAAGCAACACGAATAAGTCATTTGTGGTGTTTATAATTCGGCAGGGAGATATCACACATATGCCCAATTAACTTTAATAAAAAGAAAAAATGTAGTAAGTCTGATCAACTACTTTGAAAACAGGAGTAGTAGTGAATGGGGAGGTCAGGCTCTAGGGAGAGGTTGGCATTTGAGCTGGGCTTGAATGATGAGCACAATGTAGACGTGTAGAGTGGAGAAGGTGTTGCAAGTGGATAGACCTTAACTTGCACAGAAGTACAAATCAGAAAATGCAAGAAGCAGTTAGTAGTGAGTTTCCAGTGCGATTACAGTATGGGGTAGATATATATTTGGTTGGGCAGGGGGACATTTATAGGACACAAGGCCAGAAAGGCAAATCGGACTCAGATCATGAAGGATCATTCCATACTCAGGCATTTGGATTTTGTTATTTAGACCACTGGGGACAACTTTTAAGTAGGGTGTAAAGATGGCCTAAATGTCTTCCAGAGACAGATAAGATAGGATAGGCCAGGCCTGATGGCTCATGCCTGTAATCCCAGCACTTTGGGAGGCTGAGGTGGGTGGATCACCTGAGGTCAGGGGTTCGAGACCAGCCTGGCCAACATGGTGAAACCCTGTCTCTACTAAAAAAAAAAAAATTACAAAAAATTAGCCAGGCCTGGTGGCACGCCCCTGTATTCCCAGCTACTTGGGAGGTCGAGGCAGGAGAATCGCTTGAACCCAGGAGACGGAGGTTGCAGTGAGTTGAGATTGCACTACTATACTCTAGCCAGGGCAACAGAGTGTGGAGGGGAAAAAAAAGATAGTTGAGGTAGTGAATCCTGTTACGAGCTATTAATTACAGCCTGAACCAGGACAGCAGGTTAGTTTCTTAGCAATATTCATTAAACATCGGCAGTGTCTGCTAGGTATTTTGATAGACGTTGATACTTCGGAGGTTTTTCCTCAAAATGGTTTCTATAGCCCTGTCTCCCTCCCTATTCCCACTGGGGCCATCCTGAGCAAAGCTCTACTGACTCCATGCCTGAGTTACTAGGGCTCCAGCTCCTGTAGACACCAGGGTCTGTCTCCAGCCCAGTTCATTTTGTGCATCACTGACAAAATAATCTTCAGATGTGACCTAAATTATGTCATGTCTCCTTTTAAAACTGCTTTGGTCCCCCTACCAATCAAGTCTTAACTCTTCTTCTGGATGTCAGTGTCCCCACCCTGGCTCTACCCTAACTAACCAAAATTTTCTTGCCAGTCTCTAATACAGAAATATTCTTGCGAGGCCATGACGGGAGGATCACTTGAGGCCAGGAGTTCAGGATCAGCCTAGGCAACACAGTGAGACCTTGTCTCTACAAAAATAATTTAAGAATTAGCCGAGCGTGGTAGTGCATGCCTATAGACTCCTCAGGAGGCTGAGGTGGGAGGATTGCTTGAGTGTGGTTGCACTGAGCTGTGATCGCGCCACTGCACTCCAGCCTGGGTGACAGAGTGAGACTCTATCTAAAAAAAAAAAAAAAAAATTGTCAGTCTCATTTCCTTAGAACATGCTCATTCTGTCCCCGTGCTGCCTTTTCTCATGTGACTTTGCCGTGCATGTTCTCTATACCTTTAAATTCTTCCCATCTTTCAAGTCTCAGCTCAGTTGCATCTCCTCAAAAGTTCTTCTACATCTTCTTTGAAAAAAGATTGTCTTACACTATTTTGTCTTTCCTTTTCGTTTTTTGAGACGTAGTCTCACTCTGATGCCCAGGCTGGACAGTGCAGTGGCACGATCTTGGCTCACTGCAACCTCTGTGCCCCAGGTTGAAGTGATTCTCCTGCCTCAGCCTCCCAACTAGCTGGGATTACAGGTGCCTGCCACCACACCCAGCTAATTTTTGTGTTTTTAGTAGAGACAGGGTTTCGCCCTGTTGGCCAGCCTGGTTACAGACTCCTGAACTCAAGTGATCTGCCTGCCTTGGCCTCCTGAAGTGCTGGGATTACAGGCATGAGCCACCGTGCCCACCCTTTTTTTTGTGTGGGGAGGGAGGGACAGGTTTGCACTCTGTTTTCCAGGCTGGAGTGCAGTGGTGCGATCTCGGCTCGCTGCAACCTCCGCCTCCCAGGTTCAAACGATTCTCCTGCCTCAGCCTCCCTAGTAGCTGGGACTATAGCCACGTGCCATGACATCCAGCTAGTTTTTGTTATTTTTGTAGAGATGGTCTCCCTATGATACCCAGGCTGGTCTCCAACTCCTGGGCTCAAGTGATCCTCCCGCCTCAGCCTGGGAGTGCTGGGATTACAGGTGTGAACCAGCACATCTAGCCGTCTGAACACTATTTTTCCATCCCCATGATGTCTAGCCTTATGTTTGGCATGTCTATCCTCAGTTACTCCATGGTCACAATATGGCTGCAGGAGTGCCAGCTATCCTAACCACATTTCAGACAGGAAAGATAAATGCAAGGGGCAAAAGGGACATCTCTCCCAGCTGAATCAGCCACCTCTGAAAAGCTCTCCCAAGGAGTGACTGGCACTAGGGTGGCTTCATTGGTTGCCCCTAGGTACAAGGGATAAATTTCTAGATAGGCATATTCAGGGTCTCCATGTTAAACAATTCCAGAGAGCACCATTCACAAAAAATATATATAAAATAGAACAGATTATTCAATATCTTTATCTGGGTTTAATATATATACATATGTATCATATACATACACAGTATGTATATGTATTTTTACATATGCATATTGTATATGATACAGTATACATATGTAAAAGGTTATCAAGCTGTATAGTTAAGATTAGTATACTTTTTTCTTCTTCAGCCCAACATTAGTATACTTTATACTTCACTAAATATATGTTGTACTTCAGTTTTCAAAAATTAATGATTTCCTCAAGAGGTGTCCAGTGTGGTGAGCCTGGGAATGTGGCTGTAGGTAAAACTAGGGTTATGTTCTCAGAAGGAAAAGTAGACACTGAGTTAGGTATCTAGAAATCTTTGTCACAAGTGTAGGACTTTTTTCTACCAGTACTTTTGACATGTACACCAATGTTTTAAGATACCACAATGTTCAATATAATATATGTATTGTAGGGGAAAAATCAACATAAATATGAATATGCTTCTTCATTTTAAACTCTGGTACAAAAAAGGTATTAAAGATTGCCTTTCTGTTTGATGTCACATAGATTTTTATTTTGATATTGAAACATTCCTACAAGAACGAAAGCATTGGCTTTGAGAAATAAAATATTGCTTGTAAATTTTACAAAATTTAAACCTTAAGTGAAAACTCAGTGTATACTTTTGACTGCTATGTACTTTATATAGTAAAAGCAACATGTGATTTCATTAAGTCAATAATAAAAGGATTCACAACACTAGTTTCTGAAAAATAAATGTCCACTTTGGGTCGCTCTACACTGATAAATAAAAAGCAAGTAAATAAAACTGATCATAAGATGTCAAAATCTAGTCTGTATTTTTAAGCGTTTGCAAACATTTAAGTAATCTTTTGAAATTTTCTTTTACTTCCTTTCGTTCTATTAGAAAAATCTGAAAAATAACCAAATTCACTTTGTTGTTGTGAAACTACTAGAAAATGAGTGACACATGACTAGTCTGCTCTTACTTCATGTAATTTAAAATACATTCCAAATCATAGGAATTAGCAAATGGCAACATATTTTTGTTTGTTTTGTTTTGTTTTGTTTTTCTGGAGATGGAGTCTCTCTGTGTCACCCAGGCTGGTATGCAATGGCACAATCTTGGCTCACTGCCATCACCATCTCCCAGGTTGAAGTGATTCTCCTGCCTCAGCCTCCCAAGTAGCTGGGACTACAGGCACATGCCACCACACGTGGCTCATTTTTGTATTTTTAGTAGAGACGGGGTTTCACCATGTTGGCCAGGCTGGTCTCAAACTCCTGACCTCAGGTGATCCACCCACCTCGGCCTCCCGGAGTGCTGGGATTACAGGCATGAGCCACTGCACTCGATCAAATGGCAGCATCTTTAAGCATTTATTTCTCAGTGTCGGTGGGTTGATGTTTACTTGTTTTTAAATAAAGATTGTGTTTTTCTTACTTAGGTTCATCCTCAGCAGCACCGGCTTCTTTTTGAAGTGTTTGATGAAAATCGATTGGTAAGTTATATTGTGCTTGTGTGAAATATGAAGTAAGGGTACGTTTCAGGAGAGCAGCCAGGGGAAGTGGGTAGGCAATCTGGGATTTGAGAGACGGGTTGTGGGTGGTTATGGAGACTCTGCGCAAAATGGTGGGGGAGATAGAATTTGTTTTCTTCCTCCTGGTGCTACTCGCTCCCTTTCCATTCTCCTCCCAAGCACCTCTTCTGATTGCCGACATATCATAAGGTCTTACTAAAGACCTCTTGTGACAGGAGAGGACAGAAAATCAACCTCTTTGTCCTGCCTTCCCTCTCACTCGTCCATGACCCCTGGTTCCGAGTCCATGGCACTGGGAACCTTCGCCCGGAGTATCCTTCAGTTGCGCCTCCTCACTACAGTGGCCTTTCTTAGGGTTACCCATATCCAATGGACATCCTATCCACTCTCTCACCCCCACTCTTCTACAGAGGAAATCTGTCCTTTTTACACTGATAAGGAATGAGCAAATAAAGTTTTCTCAAGGATGGCCAGCTCTTACAGAAGCAAAAAGCAAAGTTAAACCTGATGTTCTTTTTACAAAATGATTGTCCTGATTTCTGAATTCCTAAAGACTATCTTAAAGTCCTATTCTTTTCCTAATGTTGTCTCTGAGGATCCAATCTCAAACCCTCTTCTTAGCAGCTCATATTTATATTTTAAACCTGTAAGATTTGAACAGGTAAGTATACAAACAGTGTTATGTGTGCAAAGCTTATCAGTTACAAGCACCAGAAAAATTAAACAGTTTTGTTCCTTTTTTAGCTAACAAAGAAACTAGCTTTTTTTAAAAAAAAAAAAGTCTGTTTTTAGTGTTAAACTACATTCATGTTTTTTGCCCTCAAGAAATGATAATTATACTAGCAACTAAAGATATTGCCAATGAAATCTTTAATAAACATCATAGTAAGCAAAAGTACATTATTGCTGCCGAAGAAGACTATCACTGGCTGGCAATCTAATTTTTTTTTTTTTGAGTTGGAGTCTCTCTCTGTTGCCAGGTGGGAGCACAGTGGCTTAGTCTCAGCTCACTGCAACCTCTGCCTCCAGGGTTCATGCAATTCCCCTGCCTCATCCTCCCTAGTAGCTGGGACCACAGGCGCATGCCACCACACCTGGCTAATTTTTTTGTATTTTAGTAGAGATGGGGTTTCACCATGTTGGCCAGGAGGGTCCTGATCTCCTGACCTCGTGATCCACCTGCCTCTGCCTCCCAAAGTGCTGGGATTACAGGCGTGAGCCGCCATGCCCAGCCTGGCAGTCTAATTTTTAAGGCTGAGTGACAGATGTTGCTGATTTGATTATCGAATATGGTTAGTTACGGAGCTATTTGTTTTCTGTGTTTTTGCTTTTTTTAAAAGAATATAGAATGTTTTCCTTTTTTCTCCCGTCTGTCTCTATAGATCTGTTTTCCTTTATTTATTATTATTTATTTTTGACAGAGTCGCACTCTGTTGCCTAGGCTGGAGTGCAGTGGCGCAATCTCAGGTCACTGCAACCTCTGCTTCCCGGGTTCAAGCAATTCTCCTGCCTCAGCCTTCTAAGTAGCTGGGATTACAGGCACCCGCCTCCTTGCCCAGCTTATTTTTGTATTTTTAGTAGAGATGGGGTTTCACCATGTTGGCCAGGCTGGTCCCTTCTAGATGGAAACAAATTAAACTTCATATTGGTGGAGTCTTGTGTGTGTTTTGTTTTTAAATCATGAAATACACATACAAAAAAGCCCACATAATATAAATATTTTAAATAAGACAAATATGTATATACATACACATTACTCAGCTTAAGAACTAGAACATTACCAAAATCTTTGAAACCCTCCCTAGATCCCTCCTTAGTAGCATCTCCTTTTCTTCCTCCACTAGTAGCCACTGTCCTCAATTTTGTGTTTGCCATTCTTTGCTTTTTAAAATACTTTTATCACATATATACACATATATACGTATACATATATATATATGTGTGTGTGTGTGTGTGTGTGTGTGTGTGTGTGTATCCCTAAAAAAGACATTGTTGTTGGCCAGGCATGGTTGCTCATGCCTGTAATCCCAGCACTTTGGGAGGCCGAGGCTGGTGGATCACCTGAGGTCAGGAGTTCAAGACTAGGCTGGCCAACATGGTGAAACTCTGTCTCTACTAAAAATACAAAAATTAGTCGGGCGTGATGGTGGGCACTTGTAGTCCCAGCTACTCGGGAGGCTGAGGTGGGAGACTTGCTCGAACCCAGGAGGCGGAGGTTGCAGTGAGCCAAGATCACACCATTGCACTCCAGCCTAGGTGACAAGAGCAAAACTCTATCTCCAAAAAACAAAAATCTACCTTGTTTATTTTGCATATTTTTTAATTTATAAAAATAGTATATCTCTGTAGGCATTCCTCTGATATGCTTTTTTGCTTAACGTTGTATTTGTGAGATCTGTGATGACACCTTTCAATGATGCATAATTTTCTATACTCTGAAAATATCATAATGCTATAATTTATGTATTTAACCTCCTTAATATTAGTGTTATTAGTGTTATTTCCAGTATGTTGCTCTTACCAACTGATAAACATTTTTATGTCTCCGTATGTACATGTCTGAGTGTA
This sequence comes from Macaca mulatta, assembly GCF_049350105.2. NCBI lineage: Eukaryota > Metazoa > Chordata > Mammalia > Primates > Cercopithecidae > Macaca > Macaca mulatta. The sequence continues at coordinate 33,231,982 of NC_133412.1, read as the reverse complement.
TCTCTAAGAGATACGTTTTAGAGTTGAATTGCCAGATCATGGTATTACTGTTATTTTTCCTGTTGCCACTGATACCGATGTGAATTCTGCCTTATCATTGGGTGTATTATTGGTGAACTATTTTATTTGCGTTATTTGCATGTTGTCTACAAGGAGGGACAGCTCACATCTGTGCTTTCCACACAGATGTGGTCTGGTCTGTTTTGCTAGTAACTTTAGTATTGGTGTGACTCTTTCTTAATGGCCAGAACGGCTGTTTGTCAAACACTGATCAGCAAATTAACATTCCTTGAGCGTTTACTGTGTATATAATACTATAAAGTGCGTCATGATAGGTTGGAAGAAAAAAGCATTGCCTTTGATATTAACAGTTGGATATTTATAGATGGATAAATATGACAAATAAAATTTTTAAAACTTTTAACTAAAGGAAAAAAAACAAAATACATTAATCAAGATACTGTAACGCCTGTAATCCCAGCACTTTGGGAGGCTGAGGCGGGCGGATCAGGAGATGTTCCTGGGGTCAGGAGTTTGACACCAGCCTGGCCAACATGGTGAAACCCTGTCTCTACTAAAAATACAAAAATTAGCCAGGCGTGATGGTGCACACCTGTAGTCCCGGCTACTCTGGAGGCTGAGGCATGAGAATTGCTTGAGCCCAGGAGGTGGAGGTTGCAGTGAGCTGAGATCACGCCGCTGCATTCCAGCCAGCACAACAAAGTGAGACTCCATTTTGGGGGGGGAAAAAAAAGTTGTTATAGATCCCCACACTAAGGACTAAGAAATTCTATCATAATCCTGCATTTCTTTGGGGGCATTAGCTTGTAACCCTAAACAAATTATTCAGGCCTTCTAAAAATACCTTCTCACATTTGAAAAATGAGGACAACAGTATTTGCCCTGCCTATCTCATAAGCATGTTGTGAGGATAAAATGAGACAGTGACTATGAAAATACTTGGAAAATTCTTTATCATGATACAAATATAAAGTGTTATTTAACATTCATGGACTTACACATTTGTAGCTGTCTGATATGGTATATTTTGTGTTAGCTAAGATATACCATTTAGTTTATCTACTGTGTTAGATGCTCTTCTATGCATGGGAAATACAGCTTTTCTCGAGAAACTTGGTTTACTAGCAAAACAAAGAGCCAAGATAATTAGAACAGGGTGGTGTGTGTCATTCTAGTCCGCTGATTTGTTGCTAGTCTCAGCAGGTAAGGGAGGTATAGAGATGACTTGAGATGTTATAGAAACTATAGCCATTGGTGGAGTAACATACCTGATTGTATAGCAACAAGTGATCTATGTTATTATAAATGTCATTCCATCTTTATTCTGCTGAGGCACTCACAACTAAATTTAAAATGTACCGTTCTCCTAGCAATTTCTCTTTGAAAATGGAGGGTGAAAAACACAAGTATAATATTGAGCAGAAACAACTTTAGTCATCTGGAAAACGTTTGCAATATAAGTGATATTTGCTTTCAAGAAAGAGTAGGCTTATATCATTGTTTTCCAGCCAATTTTAAGACTTGAGGGTTTTAAAATATAGTCGTTTCATTATGGTGATGGTAGTAGTGGTGGTGGCAATAATGACAGAACATTTCAGAATGATGTGCCTTAAAAAAATTCTACCCACCAATGCAAAAGTTAGCACTGTGTCACCAGTCTAAGACATACACCTGTACACATTCAGCCACCGGTTTTAGGAGCTGCCTATATTCTGGGTGGAGACCTTGTGCTTCTCACATTTAGCAGTTGTATTAATGAAGGTTCTCCAGAGAAACAGAAACAATAGATTGTGTATATATTTTATGTATTATTTATTTTTCATACATTTTATATATGAAATTATGTGTAATATATGAATACATATATTTCCACACTATGTATGTATATAGTGAAGACTGCAATCTGAAATCTGCGGGGCAGGCCAGGAAGCTGAGAACTTAGGCAGGGATTCTACATTGTAGTCTTGAGGCAGAATTGCTGCTTCTTAGAAAACCTGTGTTTGCTCTCAAAGCCCTCGACTGATTGGGTAAGACCCCCACACATTGTGGAGGGTAATGTGCGGTACTCAGAGTCTACTGATGTAAATGCTAATCATGTCTAAGTGTCTTCATAGCAATGTCTATACTGGTGTTTGACCAAACTACTGGGTACCATAACCTATCGAAGTTGATACATACAATTAACCACCGCAGCTGACTTTGGCCTTCAAAGTTCAGTCAATGATTAAGATTACCCAGAGCCTATCCACACCATGTAGATAATTACATTATTTTCCGTGTAGATGATCAGTAACCAACAGCTCAGAATGTGGGGTTCTTAGCTTCAATCTGTTTCACTCCAGAATATGCAATTCTATGTAGGACGTGCATGGATTCTTTCCAGATGAGGGCTGCCGTGTCCCTCCGGTTCTTCTACTCTTAAGGTTAGGGTTAACACTCCTGTTTGGTATTTGCTGGACTGAGGAACTACGTTTTATAGCAAGTTCCCCGATTTCCCATGCAACTGCTGTAATAGCAGTATAGATCCTATGTTCAGACCTCAGCCAGCAGTGCAAACTGTTCAGCCTCCCTAGAATTTCAACTCAGACTAGAGTGCTAGGAAGTGGATGTGATTCTCTTACCTTACTTTTCCTTGGCTGAGACCCTCTCTATAAATTTTTAAAACGTCATTCCTTCTTGTCCACCTGCAGCGCTTTTTGATATTTCTTTAAAAGTGGCAGCTGGATCAACTTCAGCAACAACAACAAAAACCCTGAAAGAAAGCGTCAGACATTCAGAGTGCCTGTGGTGACACCATCCATCCATCCAGACTTCTCTCTGGTGTCTCTTGGTACTTACTTTGTGCCCAGGACAAGCTCAGGAGCCTCAGAAGAACCGTGTAGTTACGGTCCATGCCCTCCGGAAAGTTAAAATCTAGTTAGGGGACATGGAACTGATGCTTATAGTGAAGCTTATCAAAGAGAAGACATTTATCTGGCCAAATACTTGGAGCTCATTATTTTATATGTTAATAATCAGAGGAGCTTTTCTTATTTCCAGGAAGTTGTAGGCCACAGGCACGAACAATTAGATCTCATTGATTAGCCTATTAGAAGGGATTCATTCTTTGAGTTATTAGACCCCACACTTAATCCCAGAAAGCAAGCTGAAGTCATTTGAAGGCAGAGTAAAACAGGACTCCTCCTTATTTAAAAGAAAAAGATGTTAAGGGAATATTGACTGAAGTCTGTAAAATCTTAAAGGAGATAGGTTATACAAAACCAAAATAACATCATAATTGTATTACTAAATTTCCAATTATTGTACACATTTGAAAACACAATGATGTTTCATTCTAGTCAAATATAATTCAATAAATTCCCATAATTCTATTTTGTTGTGTCTTAATTGATTAAATATCTGTTTAGAAAATTCTGATCGAAAACAGATGTATCTTAAGCAGTTTTTTTAAAACAAAGTATATGTTTTACATATTTGCTTTTACTTAGGAAAAAAAACTTACTTAGAAAAATACAACTTGGGTGTAGTAGCATGTGGTATAAACAACGGAACTATTTTACCTTTTACTTTCCTATGAATGAGCCAGTATATATTTATTACTGGAGTTCCAGCTATAAAATTTAGGTAAGGGGTTTAAATATACCCTAGAGTATTATTTAAAAATAAATTTGTTTCTTTCAAATAGAATACCAACCTTGGTCTATGGCATTTGGGAGAGAAATTAAAATATTAAATTTTTATTACCCAGTAAACTGAAAATAAAGGTTAAATAAATACAAAGCAGAAAAAATATATACAAAATCACAACCTCTAAAAGGACAAACAGTCCACTGTTCTCTACTGTGGAAGCTTTATCAGCACTGCTGAGTAATTCCACCTCTAGGGCAGGGCTAGCTCTCAAAAATATAAACAAGTATGTACTTTGTTTATATAAAGAAATGTACAGCTTGGTTTGTATTTCTTTATAGATATCAAACAGCTAAATGGATTGTTTCAAAGCACCAGCAGGGGCCAGCAAAGAGCTCTTAGAGTTTTTCAGAACAGAATTGGCATTGAGATATGTTTATTTGATGTGTTAAATCCTTTTTAGACTTCTTTACTTACCACAACACTCTGTTAAGTGAATGAATTGCAGAGACAGTGGAATAAAATATCCTATGTGTTCAAACTATCTTGGAGTATAGTTTTCTTTTTTCTAATCTGCATATATTTTTATTGGAATGTTTGCTTAGGCTATTTCTTGGCAGAGTTTTAATAGTCAAAATATAAATGGCATCATTTAAAGACTGTTCTACTTGGCTGGAAAAGGCCTTAAAATTACAGGAGAAAATGCTTAGTGACAGCTTCTCTTAAACTTTTTTTCTCGAACCTATGCTTCAGTTTTGCAATGGTATTACTAGGTTAATTTTGTAGTTCTGTCCTTAAGCTTTCACTTTTTATGTAATTAGCACTTTAGAAGCTAAAATATGTATCTGTTTGATGTAGTGCTAAAGTTTTAATTCATCCTAAAGTTTTGGTATTTCCAAATTTACAGAACTGTTTGAATTCACAAATTAAAAAAAAAAAAAATGAACAGTCCCTATATTAACTAACTTGACTAGATTCCTAGTATGACTACTATTTGGAAATTCAATCTTTGATTTGATACTTAATTACATGGGGTTTCGTTCCTACCAACTTCCTGTAATTCTATACCTATGGGTAAAAATATTAGTGGTCAAAGTTGGCTGGAGAAAGTATAGGCACTGCGATTCACATAGTTAAATGTTCATTTAGTAGAGCTGGGGTGAAAAAATACTGTTTCAACATGAAATGTTAGAAGATTGTTGTTCTTGTGTTACTCATTCATGCAAATTGGAGAAGGTATAATTGAAACAAGGTTGGCTGTGTTTGAGTCAGTGTGCTGCAGCTGAGCTCAGCTTAAAGGTCGCTGGAAATCAAGTGCTTTATAAGTGAAGGCATTTTGACTACAAGCGATTCAAGACATTTTGGAAACGTCAGTCTCTGGAATGGGTCGTCTTTTTCTTCCTATGATATCTGGTATCTAATGTTTTACTTAGGATAAAGACTACTACTTAATAGCTCTTTTAGGCACCACAAATGATTTTTTCTTTTGATGCAGTGCAGCTGCTTCTAGCCTGTCTACGGACAGAGATCTTTGTTATGACTTTCAGCCCTTAACATGTTTGGAAATGAGAACAAATGGCACAAAGCTTACGATTGCACTTTGCAGCCAGAAGAAGCAATACTTACCCTTTGTCAGAAACCTCCGGAGATGACTTGGATAGCCATGTTCACATGTGCTTCAAGAGACCAACACGGATTTCAGCGTCTAACGTTGTTCAAATGAAGCTGACTCCCAGACAGACTGCACTAGCTCCGTTAATAAAGGAAAACGTTCAGTCTCAAGAAAGATCGTCTGTTCCCTCATCTGAAAATGTTAATAAAAAGAGCAGCTGTCTACAGATTTCACTACAGCCAACAAGGTACAGTGGATATCTTCAGTCTAGCAATGTCTTAGCTGATAGTGAGGATGCTTCATTTACTTGTATCTTGAAGGATGGTATTTACAGCAGTGCTGTGGTCGATAGTGAATTGAATGCAGTGAATGATGGTAACCTTGTAAGCAGTCCAGCCATTTGTAGTGGTAGCCTTAGTAACTTTTCAACCAGTGATAATGGATCTTACAGCAGCAACGGTAGTGATTTCGGGTCATGTGCAAGTATCACAAGTGGAGGTTCATACACTAACAGTGTCATCAGTGACAGTAGTAGTTATACGTTGCCACCAAGTGATGATACTTTTTTGGGTGGAAACTTACCTTCTGACAGCACCTCCAGTGGAATTGTGCCAAACAGGAATACTACTCCATGTGAAATTTTTTCGAGAAGTACAAGTACAGATCCTTTTGTCCAGGATGACTTGGAACATGGATTAGAGATTATGAAATTGCCAGTGAGCAGGAACACAAAAATTCCACTAAAACGTTGCTCCTCCTTAGTCATTTTTCCTAGGAGTCCTTCAAATACCCCACCGACTTCTCCAACAAGTCCATGTACTCTTCTGAGCAAAGGATCCTATCAAACTTCACACCAGTTTATTATTTCTCCTAGTGAAATTGCACATAATGAGGGTGGCACTGGTGCTAAAGGATTTCTTTCAACAGCTGTCAATGGACTTCGGTTATCTAAAACAATTTGTACCCCCGGAGAAGTAAGAGACATACGTCCGCTTCACAGGAAGGGCTCGTTACAGAAGAAAATTGTTCTTTCGAATAATACTCCCAAACAGACTGTCTGTGAAAAGTCATCTGAAGGATATTCTTGTGTTTCAGTGCATTTCACCCAACAAAAAACAACTACATTAGATTGTGAAACAACAAATGGTGATTGTAAACCAGAAATGTCAGAAATTAAGCTTAATTCTGATTCAGAGTATATTAAGCTCACGCATAGGACATCTGCATGTTTGCCATCCTCCCAAAATGTAGATTATCAAATAAATATCAATGGAGAATTGGAAAGACCAAATTCACAGATGAACAAAAACCATGGTATTTTACAAAGAAGTATTTCATTGGGAGGAGCTTATCCAAATATTTCCTGTCTATCCAGCCTTAAGCACAATTGTTCTAAAGGGGGACCATCTCAGTTACTCATAAAGTTTGCATCTGGAAATGAAGGTAAAGTGGATAATTTATCAAGAGACAGCAACAGAGATTGCACAAATGAACTGTCTAATTCTTGCAAGGTAAGTTTCCTTTGATCTTGGTAAATATTAATTTATACAAGAATAACTTAATGAAATATTTGGAGAAAATTTATTGTTATAACCAAGCAGTTTTATATATTTTCCTGGTCCTTAGCTAGCAGTACTTTGTAGTCATAAATTTTATATTTGTAAATCTGAAGAACCCTATGTATAGTTTTTTACTGTATTTGTTATTTTACCAGTGTGCAAAATGTGTATTTTTAAAAATCTTCCGAAGTGATTTAAGCTGTAAAACTTTTCTACAACATAAAAACAAACTTTGAGTAACAGTCTATTTCATAAGATTTTATCTTGGTATCTTTTTCCTTTAAATGGTATATTATTCTATTTTGTAGCTCAGTATTTTATTCCTATTTTCAAAATCATCATTTTGCTTTCTCCTCTTCTTAATCATTATGAAATAGAGTAAAATTTAGAATGCTTATTTAAAACATTAAACAAATACCCATATCAAAGTGTGAAGATCTTGTTATAAATTATCATAGAGGAACTGTATCTCTAAAATACATGTATTGATAAGATCATTCATAAAAACTATTATGCTGCATGTTTAAAGCAGAGGAAAAATAAATGGCATTTGCATTTGTATATACCCTTAACTATGGAATTTTGTTTCCACCCTATTTTTCTTGAGCCACGAGTTAATACTGCCTTCTAAAATGTAACTCACTCACTCAACAATATTGAATTCTAAGTTTTAATATTTTTGAATTTGGTTTAAATTGCTAGGCATTTCCCACAATTTTCTATTTACCTTTTCATTTTTGACAATTCAACTTTATTATATTAGTAATTTAACTCTTGGATCTTAGCCAAAAGTTCTTTATGTAATTTGGCCTTTCCAAAGTATTTAAAATGGTTTGAACTGAAATAGAATTTTAAAATTTCTGTATTTGGAATGTTTTGCCAGATTCCAAGAAATTTAAAAAATTTTCTAACTAAAGCAATTTTACATGACAGTACATAATTGTTTGGGGGGAAAAAACCTTATCTGTTTATCTGTGTTTTTGTAACATCCAGTATGTTTATTAAAGATTAAAACAAAAAATCTTCTGGATAAGTAGCTTTAGGTGAATAAAATAGTAATTGCTAGTTTATTTTCTGTCTTCTGAAATCTGGTAAATATAACAATTGTTACCAATGCCCAGATGTTAATATAAGCCACTACTTTACTAGGATAAAAAAAGATCAGATTTCAAATTCTGATTATATTTTACAATTTTTAATTCCATTTAGGAAACTTTTCTAAAACCAGCTTTTAGGAGATTATAATCCAATCAACTATTTTTCTTCCTAAAAGGAAGAAATGAAATGGCACTGAGGAGAAACATTAATACTATGCTAATTGAATTAATGTTACTTATAAATTTCTTTTACACGTAATGAAATAATTAACCTGAAAGGAATAATTCATGTATAAATATTTGTAGAAATACCTTAAAATAGTTTATTTTATGGTAATAATTATAGTTTGTTGTGGATGCTTTTGAGAAGAGTATTTTAAATGTGTTTTTTAATGAAATGTGGATCAAATGCCTTTTGCATTGTTAAAAATATCCATTGTTACTGGTTTTATTTATGCTTAGGTAAGCTAACTTAAATATTTTTTGTGACAATCAAATGTATAACTTTGTGCAGATTCTATCTTTTGGTAGATTATTGGATTATAAAGTAGTTCAGAAGTGTGCAGTTTGCTGGAGATTTAAATTGTCCCCCTTTTAATGTTTATTAGACTTCTCTTTATAAAAGCATTGTAAACCATACAGTGACAGTTAAATTTAATTTATACTATATCTAAATAGATCTAATTGATAAATCAAGGCTTTTTTTATGAAGAAGATTCTACTGTTGCTTTTTCTAAATATAGTAGTGGCAACAATGATGGGTTTTAGAAATAATCCTGTGTTTATCAATAATTATATATTAATCTAATTATAGTGGTATATTGTAACTCATTTATAAATAAACAGCTCCCAAAATATTTCCCATGACTCCAGTTAGTCTGGGTTAGTATTCTGATATGCTGAGTCTGGATTCACATTTAACAAGTTGATATTAGAGTAGCATTTGGTAATGTCAGCTATCTGTACTGAGCAGTGGTGAAATTAAATCACTGCTTTGGTCAGAGACCCTGGTTTCTAAAGCACTGAGAGTCTACACATTCTTTTCTTATATGTTTAGCTACCAGTCTCTAGCAGTATAAGATTGAGTTTCTAGCTTTCTATAATCAACAGCTCATTAATGACTGAGTTTTTAAATCTAGTGAGAACTTTTACCTGTATCTAGGACACTGTGTGTGTTCTGTGTTTACAACTTAGAGTGAAGATGAGACTTTGTAGTCTGTCTGCATAATGTTTATTTCAGGCATAGCAAACAACATAACAGTGACTGGCATATGTTTATTATGTATGCCTTTTGAAATACAATACTACTTTTGTAAAGGCTATATAATGACTTTTGATCTGAAAATAAATATTTGATATTTTAACAGTATGGGTAATATTTTGGCAGTTCAATCAAGAAGCAGGTTAAGGAACTAAGGTACTGCGTATACAGTTATAAAAATGATTGCTATTCAGATTTCTAAATCTGTATAGTAGTTAGTTTTCTCTACTGTTATTTTATTTCCCCCATCTGTTATTTTCTGAATCTGCTGTGTTATGTTGTTAGGATGCTCAGAGATTTCAGTACCCTATTATTTAATGTGCATTAGCGTTTTGCCCAAGCTTGAATGTCTTCCATTCTTTGCTTATATTCATATTTTCATTAGAATTAGTTTTTACATTTTTTTCTTTTTGTTATAAAAGTTTTTGTTCATTATCTGTAACTTAATCCTAAATAGGTAAATTGCTACTATTCTAGTATAGTAGAACTGTAATAAACTTATGTCTCAATTATTTCAAAGCCTTTAACACTGATCTCAAGATTATACATTTCAGTATTTTCTTATTTAATTGTTCTTCCTAAAATAGATGTTTTAAATATATACTTACTTTAATGTTCCATTATTTTCCAGTCCCTATTTTACTAAATTTAGCAGAATATTTAGAGAGATTTGGTTAAATTTATTTTGAGGAGCACTTATAAAAACCAATGTAATTTATAAATATTCTAAAATGTGATGCCGTAATGTTAATGACTAGTTTTAGAAAGTTGGTGAAAAAATGTATATTTGTACATGTATATTTCTTAGAACTGAGGAATCATTAATTTCAGACAGGTTCAGAGTGCTGAGTTGTTTGCTTGAAAATATTTTGTTTTCTCTGTAGATGTGTCTTGTTTAATTCATCCAGTACACATTTGAGTGCCAGGCCCTGTCCCAAGCACTGAGAATAAAAGATGAGTAAAATACAGTCTCTATTTAGGGGACCTCCCATTCTAGTAATAGGGACATGCTGGTAAACATAAAAATTTTCAGTCTAATATGTGATGTGCTAAATAGAGGTGTGTATGAAAAAGTAGAAAGATGTGACATTATTGATCTGGAGAGAGGACCTGGTTGGTAGAGGAAGGTTTTCCAGAGGAGGTGACATTTGAACCGAGTCTTGATAGGTAAACTGGAGTTCATCAGACAGAGAAATCAAAGAGATTCTAGGGCAGGGATTCCCCATCTTAGCATTATTATATTGGGCTGGACACTTTTGTAGTGGGGGCTGTCCTATGCACTGTAGGATATTTAACAGCATCCCTGGCCTCCACCCACTAAATGCTAGTAACACCCCTTTCTCCCAGTGTGACAATCAAAAAGTGTCCCCAGACATTGCCAGATGTCCCCTAGGGGCAAAATTGTGCCCTGTTGAGAATCACTGCTGTAGGTGTCAGCAGCAGCATATGCAAGACTAGAGATGTGAAAGAATCTCACACTGTAAATAGTCCAGTGGGGCTCAAGCATAGGGTAGCCTGGGGATGTGGGAGGAGGTGATCTGTCAGAAGTGGGTCAGAGTCGATTAGGCCTGGTGCTTCATGCTGAAGACAAAGAAGGTGGTCTTCTGCTGAGAGTCAGTAGTTGGGCAATGGAAGTCTTTATTTGAGAGTGTGAAGTGCTCTCTTTAAGGTTTTTAGAAGATAATTTTTCATGGTTTCATGGATTATAAATGAATTTAAGTTTTCCTAACTTGGATGACTGGGTTAACAGTGATGTTATGAACTAAGATGAAGAACTCAGGAGAGGGGCCAGATTGGGAGGGTGAAGAAGAAATCACAAATTAAGTTTATGTGCTTCAGAGGCTGCCCTGGTGGTGCTGCTTTCAAGTAGGGCAGTTGGAGATACAGGACCAAGGCTCAGGAGAGAGGTGAGAGTTGGAAATGTAGATTGGGAGTTAGGAGTACAGTCAAAGCCTCAGGTAAGGATGAACATGTTAGGGAAGGTATACATGAGATGGGAAGGGAAGATAAATTATAATTCTGGGGACTACCAACTTTGGCGAGGTGGTAGAAGAGGGCATACAGAGGAGACTAAGGAAGAACCACACAGAGGCCAAGAGAACATGGAGGCGTGGAGAGCATGGAGGTGTGGAGGCATGGAAGCATGAGTGAAAGATGAGGGAAGGAGGACAGCAGACAGTACCACAGAAAACAGAAGTATCCGCTGGATGTGGCAGTTAGAAGGTCTGTTAGCAAGAGTAGGCTCAGGAGAATGCACGGTTAAAAGCCAGATTGAAGAAAGAATGAAACAGATAAGGAAGCAGAAACAGCCAGTGTAGGTTGCTTGCTCGGTGTCATAAAATTAGCATGAGATAGCATAGGCAAGGTATATATTTAGTGATTGTTATACAGAAGGCATATGTGAAGTAGATATAAGATATATAAGACAAACTCCCTCTCTACAGGGAGAGTACAGTCTCTTTTTCCTGGAGAAAAACATAAATGTTACAGTCTTCTGTTCTTTTACCTTGGAACTATAGAATAAGCAAGTATGATCAGTGAAAACTGAAATGGAGATTCAGCAATATCAAATGAACGAAACAGAAAATTACAAGTTAAAACTTGAAATCATTTACGAATATTCATAACTCATTTTGGACAGCATTAGTCTAACTTTCTCAGTCCCCTGTCTACCACCAAAAATAAGACAAAACAAAATAGAGCCTCCATGTAGAAAACAAGTCAAGGTTTTAAGGCCTATTCCCAGAAACTACTTGGAGAATAGGCAATGCTGTCTATTTTGCTGGCTTCTTCTAGGCTATGGAGCCTACCATGTGCTAGCTGTTGTGAGGCCTCACCCGTTTGTATCCACTCTCCCTTTACATCACAGGTGACAGGGAAATAAGACAGACCAGGAGAAGCCAGGACAAGAGCCTTTGTAGGCTGAAGGGGCTTGGCAGAGTCTCTGGGTGAGACCAGGCGATGTGTTGAGGTCAGGAAGGTGGTTAGCAGAAGGAGCAAATGAGTGCTGAGAAAGGGAACCAATTGTCTTGTCAGCATATCCTGGAAATAATCCAAAGTATTGCTCACACGTCTGGTTCAGTATCCTTTGTTCCTTGTGTAAAATTGGAAGACTGTGGTCAGATGAAGATAGATACTTAGAGATATAATCATTTCAAAACAAGGGGTGAGCACATCTGTCCCAGTTCAGTGAGATGTTTTGGGAAGGACTCAACATGGGAACAGTTGTTGAAAAGCAATTTTACCCACACTAAGATTGAAGCGAACTGTTGGGATAGAACAAGAACAGCAGACCTGAGGGCTTAGACAAGCAACCAGCTAGTGTATATGTGTAGCTCGATTCATGGGTGAGTCACAGCAAAGAACACCTTGAACAAGTAAGTAAATTCATGGCATTTCTAGTTAGGCTCGAGGATGTCTGTTGGGGGAGAAGAGAGCGTAGGCCTTCTCTTGACTTAGAGGTATTATAAAACCATAACACTATGAAACATTTTTATTACCTTAGTAGTAAAATACATTACCCAAGCAAGATATTGATTATATAGTAGACCATGTCTTTAAATTCAGTTATAACTAAACTTAGTTAAGTATAGATATACCTGAAGTTAAGTACAGATATACCTAAAATAATATTATCCTGAATTGCTTCCTTTTATTTACTTTTTCTCTCTAAATTTTTTTTTTTTTATGATGAGGTCTCATTATGTTATACAAGCTGGATTTGAACTCCTGGGCTAAAGCAATCCTCTTGCCTCAGCTTCCTGTGTAGCTGGGACTACAGGTGTACTGCTGTGTCCAACTTGTAGGCTACCCTCTAATGCTTTATTAAGGAATTAGAGAATGGCTTATTAAGATGTCAGCAGGACCAGTGATTTTTAAATTCTCATGTGCATGTAAATAACATGGCGATCTTATTAAAATGCAGATTCTGGTTCAGGTTCAGTAGGTCTCAGAGTGGGAGCCTGAGATTTCTGTATTTCTAACAGATCGTACCAATGCTGCTAATTCCCCAGACACACTTTGAGAAGTAAGTCTTAAGGCCATTCTTTGATGCGAACAATAATACAGTTCAAAGTCGAAATATCCATTGAGTCCCTGAAATGCCATTATTGTGGCCATTATCATGAGTAATTCATTAAAAACATATCAATAATACTTCAGATACTAAATGCACATGCAGCAGAAAAAAAGTTAAAGGTGGAGATATGGCAATAGGTAGGCAAATGTAAATTGACTAGAATTGATTAGAGAAGGATTCTGGAGAATGGATTAAGCAAATCTTTTCTGGGCTCAGATTTGCTAGAATACAGTTCCCTAGTATAGAGAATAATGACTAGCTCAAAATAGACACTTAATAGATATTTATTAAATTAATGAATAAAGCCAGGGACCCTTTGGAATGGGGTAGAGATGACTGCAGAATCCTGATAGGTGAGGATGACTACACAGCCTTGCACAAACAGATAACCAAACTAGGATATTTGAGTGGTGACTGTGATGATGAGTGGGAGCTACGTGATACTTCATCCTTTGCATGGAAGAGTGGCACTCTTAAATGAATACCTTGTCCCTGGGGTGAATGCCAGTGGAATATTATGATCGTGACTCAAGGATTAGTTTCCACAGTGAAGTCTGATTCATAGCCTACATATTCCACTAACTGGTATGGTATAACTGTGTGTCTGGATAGAGGCTCAGATCAAGTTTTCTGAAAAGAAGGTTGAATGGACAGAGATCTTTAAGGGTATTCAGACAAAGGCCATTCGACTAGCTTTCTTTCAGTTTATCATTGTTTTATAAAATGACTTCCCTCTAGACTTCATGTAAGAGCTGGGATTCTCAGACTAGTTCCTGGAGTTTTAAGTAACTGTTTCAGCTAAGAATGACCTTTACTTTTGTGACAAGGCTGAAAGACTGAACCCTCTTAAAGAGTCACAGAGCTTACTGGAAACTCAAGTCGCCTTCAAAGCAAATGAGTTTAACAAGTATTTATCAAAAATAGAATATGTGCCTGCCATAAGTGGCAAATATTCTTCCTGGATTTGAAGAGGTTATAATTGAAGTGAGAAAACAGCATAATCCATTGAAAACAACTGGAGAACAATATAGTATAACATATAATAATGTTTATATACCTACTTCATGCAGGTGAACACCTAAACATTGAGATATATGATTGCCCATATGATTTTTAATTAATTTTTAACTTTTATCAAGGTAACACATGTGCCTATCTTAAAAGTCAGATATTATTTCTTTGAAGATTTTCTGTCTTTTTCTCCATATTCTCTCTTCCTAGAATTCCTGTTTGCCAAAGTTTGTACTTCCTGGATTGACCTTAAAATTTTCTTTTCTCTCCTGTTTTCTGTTTCTTTGCCTCCTTAATCTACTTCTTGGAAGATTTCTTCCAAGTTTTCCCCTTTCTTTAATTTTAAAATTTTGTTTACTTTTTATTCTCTCTCTTTTTTTTTTTTTTTTTTTTTTTTTTTTTGAGACAGTCTGACTCTGTCGCCCAGACTGGAGTATAGTGCCGTGATCTTGGCTCACTGCAACCTCCGCCTCCCGGGTTCAAGCGATTCCCATACCTCGGCCTCCTGAGCAGCTGGGATTACAGCTACGCGCTGCCATGCCTGGCTGATTTTTGTATTTTTAGTAGAGATGAGGTTTCACCATGTTGGCCAGGCTGGTCTTGAACCCCTGACCTCAAGTGATCCACTGCCTAAGACTCCCAAAGTGTTGAGATTATGGACGTGAGCCACCGTGCCCAGCCTAAAACTTTATTTTTAATTTATAAAATTCTTGTTACTGATTTTTTCCTATTCCTAATGTCCTGCTTGTTTTATGAATATAATCTCTTATTTCTCTGAGAATATTTTACTTCGGATTTGGTTTATTTTCTTTCTTAAGTTTTGTTTCAGGTCCTATGTCGTCTCTGGTTCCTTTTAATCCCTTTGCTGTTGTTATTACTATTTCTCTTTATTACTGGACATTTTCCTGCAGGTATCTGTTGTTCATGTTTGAGAGTAAGTCGCTATGAAGTTGCCTGGAGGTTCTATAATTATGTTGGGCTTTTCAACTGGTGGGTTCCACTGTTGGGAAACCCCCCAATTATTAGTGTCTTCTCTCTGAGGTCAATTTGTTTCTCCAGAGAAGAAACTTCTAATGATTGCCCAGTTATGTTTTACAGCCATGGTTAGTGACAAATCAAGAGTGAAAGTGATTCCTTTACATAAGTTCTGCAACTGAGCGAATTCCAGGTAAAATATGTCTTAAAAGTGATATTTACTTACAAAATCCTTACCGTGCTGATGGTAATTTCATTCATTTGCAGTAAATGAGATACCTGATTTTCTTTTCTTTCTTTTTTTTTTTTTTGAGATGGAATTTCGCTCTTGTTGCCCAGGCTGGAGTGTAATGGCACGATCTCGGCTCACTGCACCTCCTGGGTTCAAGCAATTCTCCTGCCTCAGCCTCCCGACTAGCTGGGATTACAGGCATGCGCCACCACACCCGACTAATTTTGTATTTTTAGTAGAGACGGGGTTTCTCCATGTTGGTCAGTCTGGTCTCGAACTCCCAACCTCAGGTGATCCACCCACCTCGGCCTCCCAAAGTACTGGGATTATAGGCGTTAGCCACTGTGCCTGGCCAAGATGCCTCATTTTCATACCTGTGGTCTGACATACTTTGTGTATATTCTAAAAGTATATGCACTCCTAGACAGAAGTAAACACTCTATAGTAGAAAATGTGGTTTCCTTAACATATTTCTTAACTTTTTGCATTCCTGTTAATACACTGAAGTGCAAATATGCATACCTTTCACTCAGAAGAAAAGGATCAACCTGTTTAAAATGTGTATGGAAATATGCCAGGTGTGGTGGCTCACACCTGTAATCCCAGCACTTTGGGAGCCTGAGGTGGGCAGATCATTTGAGGTCAGGACTTTGAGACAAGCTTGGCCAACATGGTAAAACCTTGTCTCTACTGAAAACAGAAAAATTAGCCAGGCGTGGTGGTGCACGCCTGTAATCCCAGCTACTTGGGAGGCTACGACAGGAGAATCCCTTGAACACGGGAGGCAGAGGTGTTCGAGCCATTGCACTCCATTCTGGGCGACAGAGTAAGACTGTGTCTCAAAAAAATAAAATGTGTATGCAAATAGAACAAGGAGGAAGAGACCATAACAGCCTTCTAGTAGAGTTTAATATTGGATGGTCACTGTCACTAGGACTTGAAGCCTCAAGTATGATTTTTAACTTGGAGAAAACCTTGAGAGAGAGAGAGAGAGAGAGATTTTTTTTTTTTTTTTTTGAGATGGAGTCTCGCTCTTGTCGTCCAGGCTGGAGTGCAGTGGTGCAATCTCGGCTCACTGCAACCTCTGCCTCCCGAGTTCAAACGATTCTCCTGCCCCAGCCTCCCAAGTAGCTGGGATTACTGGCATCCACCACCACACATGGCTTTTTTTTTTTTTTGTATTTTTAGTGGAGATGGGGGTTTCACCATGTTGGTCAGGCTAGTCTCAAACTCTTGACCTCAGATGATCTGCCCACCTCAGCCTCCCAAAGTGCTGGGATTCACAGGCGTGAGCCACCATGCCCAGCCAACGTGTGTGTGTGTGTGTGTGTGTGCGCGTGTGTGTGTGTGTGTGTGTGCGTGTGTGTGTGTGTGTGTGTGCGTGTGTGTGTGTGTGTGTGTGTTTTGAGACAGAGTCTCGCTCTGTCGCCCAGGCTGGAGTGCAGTGGTGCAATCTCGGCTCATTGCAACCTCCGCCTCCCAGGTTCACGCCATTCTTCTGCCTCAGCCTCCCGAATAGCTGGGACTACAGGCACCTGCTACCACACCCGACTAATTTTTTGTATTTGTAATAGAGACGAGGTTTCACCATGTTTACTGGGCTGGTCTCAATCTCCTGACCTCATAATCCGCCCACCTCAGCCTCCCAAAGTGCTGGGATTACAGGCGTGAGCCAACCTCGCCCAGCCCCAGTATATTCTTTTTAAACCCTTAGCCTTATATTTGTAAAAGTTTAAAACAGCATACTTCATGTGCCACATTTTAGGAAACTGTCTGAAATAGTGATTATCTCCATATTAGAAATAAGTAGAAAGGCCCAGAAATTTTTAAATGACTTGCTGAAAATCACAAATCTAGTAAATGTCATACTTCAACCAAAGCTCCACTCCATTATGTATTTTAAAGCGCCTTTCTACTACCACTAGCCAAAAGGACTCTCATTGGGCACTGGGAGAATCCTACAGATAAAGCTGCTTGGAAAAGATCACTTTGGTAAAAATAGCATCAGAAAGCAAAAAAAGAGTTGTCTAAAGGAAGAATTCCGTTTGGGCTGACTACAATCTGATGAATAACATTTACACTCTGAAGAACATATAGTCCAGATCAAGTACTGTCTTATAGCCATTGTTGAGTGAAAAAACAGTTTAGGGATTATTATTAAACATTACCAGAGAACCAGTTTCTCTCACAAATATTTCTTTTTTTTTTTTTTGAGATGGAGTCTCGCTGTGTCACCCAGGCGGAGTGCAATGGCACGATCTCGGCTCACTGCCACCTCCGCCTCTTGGGTTCAGGGATTCTCCTGCCTCAGCCTCCCGACTAGCTGGGATTACAGGTGCCTGCCACCGTGCCAACCTAATTTCTCTCAAACATTTCCTTCCTTTTCTTCCAACTTGTGATTTATAATTACTTTGTTTTTTTCTGATTACTTTTATTAATTAACACATACTTTGTTTTCTGCCTCCTATAATGTTGCTTATGAATTTCATCCTTAAGTTCTTTTTATTTAATAAGTGTTACAACCTACATTATTATAAACTAGTTTTTTCCCGAATATTTTAAAACTTTTTATTAGGGAAAATTTCAAACATACACAAAAATAGAAAGAATATTGCAGTGAACCCCTATGTATGACTCATCCAGTTCTAAAATATATCAACATTTTGTTGATTTTATCATCCATCTCCTCCTCGCCTCTTCTTTTTTCTAGAATCTTTTTTTAAAAATACATCATATTCTACTCATAAACATGTTGAAATGCATCTGTGATGGTTAGGAACCTTTTAGATATATAAAACCACCATGCAATTGTGACAAAATTAATGGTAAAATTAACATTAATTCTAAACTGCTTTGACTGGATAAATCTCTTAAGTCACTATGTCATTTTAGTATTGACAAAGTTCAAGATGGGTACATCTCTTTTGACTTGTGTCTATCTAATACTTCTATTTTCTGATATTCACGTCTCTTTGGGATGGAGCATATCAGTTATTTACCATAGGATTTTTTCTTTCTTTAATCAGATAACTTTTGATAATATATGGGTTACCAATATAATTGAGGCCTTCCTTTGGAACCTAAAACCAAAAGGTTAGAGTTCAGATTTGGAATTTATCATCTAACCACATCTTATCTCGGCCTTAATTGCCACACTGTATTTAGGGTTCAAACATTTAGGATAGCTACCTTACTCATTCCTGGGCAGAGGTGAAAATGTACTCTATGTTGAAGTAACTCTATTAATTTGTATTATAGCTTTTCCAAATCTTGATTTTTATATTTATATAATATGAAATTTATAAAACACTGCCGCAGTGTTTCAAGTACTGGAAATTTTATATGTTTGGCAAATACTTGATGCTCAATAAAGAGTAGATCTCATAATCTAGCTTATATTGTTGTGAGAGTATCTGAAGGCACTGTAAAGTGCCATGATATGTAACACATAATAATTGTTTTATAGATGTACAAATGGAATCATATAGGTAATTATGAATCCAGATGGACAGTTAAGTAATGGGAAATGCATGAAAAGATCACATTATTAAAAAGTCAAGTAAAAATACACAGACCACGAATCTGGGGAAGCACTTCTTCATAAGAAACCAAAGCAAAGATCAAAGTCTAAGATTTCTAAAGCCTTATTAACAATTAAGCCACAATTCTTTTTACTTATACTCACAAATTTTGATTAGATGTATTAGGGACAGTGTCAACACTAGTTGTACTGAAGGAGGACAGAAATAAGAATTATACAGCAAATTAACAGGAGCAAATAATTAGCAGCTAGAAAGTCCTGTATGTGGGCCACAAGCCCCATATCGAATATCCAATAATTGGTAGTTCCAAAGCGAACCCTTTTGTTTCTTTGATCCCCCACTGAAAATTTTGACATATGGAGATGATCTCATAAACATGAAACAAAATAGTGGACTTTTTTCTCTTCAGTTTTTAAACTAAAGAATTCCCAGTGCTCTCAATAGTTAAGATACCACGAAGGATAAATGCTTGAGGGGATGGGTACTTGATCTTCCATGAGGTGATTATTTTGCATTTCATGCCTGTATCAAAACATCTCATGTACCTCATAAATGCATACACCTGCCATGTACCCACAAAAATTAAAAATTAAAAAGTTAAGATAGCAGTTTTCACTAATAGCATTATTTTTATTTAAATGAGTGTATGTGAAAACGTTAAAATAAACATCTTATTTTGTAAAAACCATTATTATAACTTGGTTTTTATCTTACTCTTGATCGTTAGGAATCAGTTCATCTTCTAGCTATCAGTGTTTTTGCCTCATACTTTTAACAAAATATTATTAATACATTTGCAATGGAAAATATATCCTAGTATGCCAATTTATCTTCATATTAAAACGTTTAGTTGGCAGTTGTTGACAGGGTAAAAGCAAAGTAATTCAGCTATTATAATTTTACATTTATATAGTTACTTTTTGAGACATACGTAAAAACTCAATTTTGTCAGTCTGG
The DNA here is from genome assembly GCF_049350105.2 of Macaca mulatta. Lineage (NCBI taxonomy): Eukaryota > Metazoa > Chordata > Mammalia > Primates > Cercopithecidae > Macaca > Macaca mulatta. The sequence continues at coordinate 33,212,010 of NC_133412.1, read as the reverse complement.
TAGGACTTTTGTAAAGCTCTCTTATAGCTCTCTCTCCCTTTACTGAAAGTAATTATGTATTTGGCTCTTAGGATATTTTTTAACCTTCTAAAGTTAATTTGGGTATGACCCTGGCATGTTATTTATAAATATTAGCAACAGGTGGTAAAACTGCTGAAATATACTGATACCATGATTTTGGAGCAAGCTAGTCAAATCTGTTTATTTACTACATGTAATGTAAGTTTCCCAAGCTTCACCAGTCTGCAGGGACCAGTACATACAAAATAACAATTATAACCTAAATTTCACTGACTTAGCTCTTCTCTTCTACTCATGAAAGATCCTAAGCAGCTATGAAGCGCTCTTCAGTATTTCTGGGGTTCCTGGGCATGGCTCCCATGCACTCTTAAACAAATCCAATCCTGTGGAGCAGTATTTCCAGGCATATGCAGCACACCTGTTGTCACTTTGGAGTCCTGCTATGTCTCACTGGGCCCTGGTTCCTCCTCCTTTCCTTACGATAAGGTCTTGTCCAGCAGCATCCTAAAAAAGCTTATCTCAAGCTTTTCTTAGGTATGATGAACCAAACTTGTTTAAAAAAAAAGTGGGGGGGAGTCATGATTCTGAACACAGAGTGGTGGGGCATCATTCAGCTTTGAGGACATGTCTGAATCTCAGAGACAGCAAGAACTAAAAACAAGATCTTAAAACCAGAAAGTACTGTTTTACTAAAAAAATTTCCTACAGCACCACTGTCCAGTATAGTACCCAGTAGCCACGTGTGGCTACTGAGATTTAAATAAGCTTAAATTAAATTGGATTTAAAATTCAGAACCTCATTTGCACTAGACACATTCCCTGTGCTCCATAGCTACATGTGATCACTGGCTCCTGCACTGGACAGCAGTAGTACAGAACATTTCCATCAGTACAGAAAGTTCTGTTGGACAGGGTTCCCCTAGAACATTAGGTCTCGAGCTGCAAGACATTGATACCCCTGTACTTCCACAATGATCCAGTGTATTGAGGAAAGCGCCTAAAGCTGCAGTACGACGTGGTTATGGCTGAAGGAGTGGAGCCCCATCCCAATGGCCTTATTTTTCTCTACTGGTACCCGCCCTAATGTTTAAGCAAGAAAATGTTGGTTTTAAAGGGGTTCATTGAGTTATTTTCTTAGGCAACAGTAACCCACATCCCCCTTTTTCCTGTTTTCATTGATACGTCGTAGTCTTCAGTAAAAATTACATGAATTTTCAGCCCTGGGAAAAATCTTAAAAACTGTTTATAGATCAGCTAAACTTACATTTGATCAGATAACCAGGTAATCAAATTATAAGAATAATCAGTTTCTACTTCTGAAATAACATTTTTAAAAACTAAGAAAAGGCTATTCATTTCAAAAAGTAAAATTTTTTACAGAAAACATTTTATTCTGTGCCAAGGTTTGAAAAAGAGAATTAGGAAGAAGAAGAATAACTACTTTGGGAATCATTTGATAATTATTTTGTTTGTTGTTTAGAAATATTCTCTGGCCATATGTACAATCTTTACACATACTGCTTGCAATGTGTTTATTGTACTGAGAATAAATCTTTGTTTTCACTGATCACTGTGCATCATTGGTGCTTACTACTATTTGTTGATGAATAGGGAAAAGATACTAAAAATCTAACAAATACATTTTACTTTATTAAAGGTCTTTTCTTGGCCAGGCACAGTGGCTCACGCCTGTAAGCCCAGCATTTAGGAGACTGAGATTGGAGGATCACTTTAGCCCAGGAGTTCAAGACCATCCTGGACAACAGAGTGAGACCCCTGTCTCTATTAAAAAAAAAAAAAAAAAAAAATTTTTTTAAATTAGCCAGTTGTGGTGGCACTTGCCTATAGTCCCAGCTACTCAGGGGCTGAAGCGGGAAAATCACTTGAGTCCAGGAGTTCCAGTTGCACTGAGCTACGATTGTGCCACTGTGGTTAGCCTGGGCAACAGAGTAAGACCTTGTCTCAAAAAAAAAAAAGAAAGAAAGAAAAACTTGTTTGTTGTGAAATACAAAAGAATAGAAGACATTATCCCCACTTCTGATAGGGCAGTCTAGGCAAGGAAGACAAAGAACATATATAAGATGTTTTGAAATTATTAAAGAAGGATCAGAGTGTTGAAATTATTGTAAGCATCAAGGCTGCTTGCCCATGAATTAAGGAAGTTTGCAGGAGGATAATCTCAATGAAGTCTATAGACTGAAAACTTTCATAAATCCTGAGTTGTTAACAGTGTTTTCAGGCCCACTAATGCTAATGTTGTTTAATACATAGAAAAAAATTGAATATGAAGTTCAGGAGTTTATAACTTTTAGATTCACTTACCTTTGAAAATGATTATAACCGGAATCTGGAGCAATAAATCTAACAACCAAATGGTGAGCTAAATAGTGACTTCCAACTATGTGCAGTTGTTGGTAGGCCTTACACTATATGGAAAAACTTAGGAATTATTTTTAACCTTCCTTTTGAAACATTGTGTAAACATTCTTAGATGATACTTAAACTATTAAATGGGGTAGTTTTATCTGAATGTAAGTTCACTTGAGTTGTGAATTTCACCTCTCATCTATGTGTTTTTTAATTGTGGGGTAATGTCAATGGAAGATCAGGGTTATAATATGGCATTTGAATAATAGAAATTCACGTAAAATATTCTAATCTGTCAAACTTTACCAACTATGTGCAGATTCCACAGCCAAGGATGGGAGTGTGGCTCATGGCCACTAGAGGGCAGGAAAGGTCAGGAACCGGATGTGGAAGCCTGGGGAAAAGTATAGGGGAAAGCTTGGATCACCCCTTCATAAGGAAGACAACTTTCCACAACTTGAAGCAAACACCATTCAGTCCCTGGGGCAGGAAGGACAGCAAACGATGCAGGAACATAAGCCACAGTCAAAGCCAGGAGGACACATGGGCAGGGAATTAATAAACCAGTCTGGAACCCAAACATTACCAGGCTGTCAAACTGCTGGCAGAAAGCTAAATTCTGGCCAGGTTGAAGAAGGCAGTCAGATTGCAGGGAGTTGAGCAGGTCATTTAACCCTAACGATTATTGCTCCGAGTTGAACATAGACCCTTTTGAAATGGGCAAAGTGGGACTTTAAGAATCTAGTGCCTGAAAAGTCAAAGGAAATCTGATACCATCTTCTTTTGATATTGTAGCATTTCCTGTCACAACTCCTGATTTAGTTTTGTAATGCTAGAACTATTCCTGTTTCCTTCTTGGAAAATTCCCTCCACGTCCTAGAGTACTTCCTCAGGTCTCAATAGCTAGTGTTTAGAAAGGAGGGAGGGATTCAGTAAGATGAAGATGGTACAGCACAGTTTTCCATTAAGACATGCCATATCAATCATCATATTTAATATTTTATAAATTTTGTATTTATAAATGTATAAATATCATATAATTATGTTTAATCATTTAGAATTTATCTTTAGATCTTAAATATATAAATTATGTTAAAACTATAAAGGCAAGGCACATTGGGCTATAACAAAGAATAAAAGTTTTCCTTAACATTTCTATTTACATGAATAGAATTTTGTACTTTTCCGTTACAGTTTTTACACAGGTTTTAATTATATATGCATGTTTGTCAACCATGCAAGACTGGAGTCTCCATGATATCAGAAATACCCTCCTGAACTTAACCTGGAACCTGACTCTAGAAGCTAGTCACTAATATTTGTTGACCTCAAGGAATTTACTATGTGGTTGGAGTGCAAGAGAACTATAATACAGATGTTAAAAATAGATACAAGGTGAAGTAGAATTACAGAGAAGGAAATTAGCAATGTAGTCTCATCTGGTAAATTTTTTATTAAAATGGCATTGAGGCCGGGCACAGTGCCTCACTCTGTAATCCCAGCATTTGGAGAGGCCAAGGCAGATGAATCACTTGAGGCCAGGAGTTTGAGACCGGCCTAACCAACATGGCAAAACCCCGTCTCTACAAAAAAACAGAAAAATTAGCCAGGCATGGTTGTGCATGCCTGTAATACCAGGTACTTGGGGAGGCTGAGGCAGGAGAATTGCTTGAACCCAGGAGGTGGAGGTTGCAGTGAGCCAAGATCGTTCCACTGCACTCCAGCCTGAGCAACAGAGTGCGACTCTGTCTCAAAATAAATAAATAAAGACAAAAATAGATGAAATGGCATTGAGCTGGGTCTTATACGTAGTAAAAGATTTACACAGGCAGAGACAAAAAGGAAACTTTTCAGGAAGAGAGTGTGCTGAGTGAGCTTGAGAGGGCAAAATATAGGATCATTGCAGCTATTGGGGGGCTTTTGTTAATAGAAGGCTGCAAGGTAGATTGGAAAAAAGCAAACTAGAATCCCATGCCAAGGAATTTAGTTTTTCCTCTGGAGCAATATTTTTGAAATGTGGTCCTCACCAGTCCGTAAGATGCCTCATATAAAACCTACCCTACTGACAGATAAGTTTGTATAATGCCACATGCTACATCTTGGAATACCACAATGCACATTAGTAAATCTAAGTTCCTAAAGTTCTGTAGGAAATAAACTTTTGAACTTGGTTTAACCAGATCTATCCCAATTATATGACCAGCATTAGATGGCCTGCTCATTTTATCTTCAGCTGTAAACAGTCATTGCTCACTCCTCCTGGTATCTCCAAACATTGAATAGAGACGTGTTTCTCAATGTGTATTGCTGGTCAGATGCATTAGCATCACCTGAGAACTGCAAATTCTCACACATCATCCCAGATCAGCAGAATCAGAAATTCTGGGGGTAGAGCCCAGCAATCTGTCTTTAAAAAGCCTATGGAGGTGATTGTAACACACGCTGAAATTCAGCCTGTATCTTGAAACTCTAGATTAGGTTGGGCACAGAGCCTCCAGCTTTCTTCAGCTACCACAGCTTCGTTTTATCCGTTTTAAAGTGGTTTCCTGTTTATCTGTTTTAAAGTTCACCTTCTCACACTTACTTGTTTTTAAATTGAACATCCAAGATTTTACACAGCTCAGCTCCTTAGTTTCTGACAATTGAAGGCACTCTATCTTTTGCAACAGTAGCAACCGTCTGCTAATTTCATTTCTCATTTAAACTGCAGAGATAATTCTCCAGAGAAGGTTAACTTCCATCTCTTCGAAAGTTGTATTTTCCTTTCCCTAGTAGCTTGGCAGACATTTCTAAAAAGAAAAAAAATTAATATCATAATTAGCACTCAGAAGTGTGAATCTCTGTTTTCAGTCGAGGGTGAATACTTTTCTTTTGGAAAGGAAGAGCTTTATCCATTTTAGCAGTTACCTAACTGTGGCTATTTCCTGGCTAAATTATAACTTTATACACTTAGTTCTCTTGTTATTTTCCGTTGTTCTGAAATATAAATTTGAAACAATGGGATGAGCCCCTCCCTTTTTTAGAGGTGGAGAGAAAGTTGAAACAAATGCAAAACCTTTTTGTCATCTTTAGCAGTCATCAGGTTTAGGAGCGTACAATATAAATTGCTTCTAAGAGCGTTGGATATATTAAATTTTAACTTTGGAAATAATTATAAAATCCTATTTATATTTGATGCGGACACAACCTCTGATTCCTGTTATGTCTTGTCTGCTTCAGATTCCTTCTTTCCTGAAGCATATTAAAAAATGGTTTGTATTTTTAAATCCTCACAATAAATTACAAATGAAACTTCAGAGCATGTAAAGATAAACTTGACCAGGTAGATCATCTGTTTTCACAAGTCTGCGATGATTGGAAAGTAGAGAACTCCAAAGAAACTGAAATTCAAAGGACAAGAACTCAAACCGAAACTGATTTAGAAAGTGGTTTCTCCTGACTTCCACCTTGCCCCAATCTATGAGGTAAAAGTCCCTTTTAAAGATGTGAGGGTTTCTAAGGGCTGTAGAATTTCAAGTAGTGTGAAGCTATTATCAAAGAACGAAGTACAGGTGTCTCTTGGTATTTGCAGGGGGATTGGTTCCAGGACCCCAGACACCAAAATGAGCAGATACTCAAGTTCCTTGAATAAAATGGTATAAAATTTGCATGAAACCTACACACATCCTCCCATACACTTTGTCATCTCTAGATTACTTATAATGCCTAATACAATGTAAATGCTATGTAAATACTTGTGCTGCATTGTTTTTTACTTTTTTTTTATTTTTTTTTTCCTTTTCAAATATTTTTGATCCCGGATTGATTGACTCCACAGATACAGAGAGCTGACTATACAGTTTGTGTCTTATAGTCAGGTCTACCAGATAGGCTAGAGGCCGAGCAAATCATAAGCTTAAGACATGGAATGCTTGCTTTATGCAAAGATATCCAGTTTCTAGAGCACTATGTTTTTATAGCACAGATTAAATTGTTTAACTCCATTTCCTCCTTGATATACTAAAAAGATTGACTCAGTAAATTTTGAACTTCTAGGAAAATGTTTTAAATAAGCACATTGTAGCATAAAGCACAGTCAATAAGGAAGTAGGAAAGAAGCAGCTATGCAAATGCAATTTTATTTACTAAGATTGGTTTACCTTAGAAAACAGTTAAATTCCAGTGATTTTTTTGAGCCTTTTTTCTATCTATAGTATGTAGTATGAATCCATATAGTATGGATTTTGAGAGGAAGCATGTTTATTTAAAATAATAGTTTTTATTATATTCAGCAAGCAGAAAAATATGGTTTCTTATTTGTAAAATACTATAAATGGTCCATTCATACAAGCTCTGCTTATTTTTCTGAGAGACTCGTGTGAATATCGTCTGTGTCCAAATACCCACTTTTCATGTGTTCAAATAAAAAAAATTTATTGTCTTATAAATAGAATGGAAATTTAAACTCTGCTTTAAACAAAGAGGTTCTTAGATAAATTCACTTTTAGTGTTGCAGCTTCACAGTTTTTAATTCTATTCTGATCTTTTGTGATCTCTAAAGTATTTCTTGATCTCTTAGCTTAATTTAAATAATATGATTAATAATGGCTTGAACATTTTTATGGCTATAAATTCATTCAATTTCTTTTTTTTACTGCCTGCCCCAATTGTTGTTTTTAGAATTATATGATCTGTGCAGAGGAATCATGACATTTGCACATAGAGGATTTTAATACAGCTCTGTGAAGACAGTTGTTATTAGCAATGATTAAGATATTAATACAAATGTAAGCCTCTTGATCTTGAATCTTTGATCTTGATCTTATCTTTGATGAAAGGTAGTTTAAACTTATATGTGCTTCTTGGCTCACTCAGAAAAGTATTTCCTTCTGTAGCATCCAATTAATCACTAAGATCTGTTTCTATTTCAGGTTAATTTACTGTAGTCTTTATTGTTACACAAAATAAAAACTATCTTAGGTATATATGCAAAATGATAAATACCAGCTTATCAGTTGAGGCATTGTTTGTGATAGCAAAAGATTTGAAACCATTTAGATTATCTGTCTAAATTTAGATTGACAATCTAATGGTCTGTCAATAGGGAACTAGTTAAGTAAATTTTGATGTACCATGTAATGACATACCATACAACCACAAAAAAGGTAAAGCTTCTCTATATATATTGATATGTGAACAAAGTATGGGAGATAATGTTGAAGGGGGAAAGCAAGATGCATAACACTGTGTCAGAGAAAACTCTAAAGGGATGGATACTCAGGCACGAAAATAAAACAGCTATCACCTTTTGTAAGGACAGAGGGTAGAAATGGATAGCTGGAGGGTAGAAACTCTCATTTTCTTTTTGATTTTGTACTTGGTATATGTGTTACTTAGATTTTAAAATTTTTTAAAAATGTTCTTGAAAGAAAAGTGCTGATAGCTAAGTCTGAAAACTGAAAAACCATAAACTGTACTATACCAAATGTTCAGGTCTAAAATTTATTTTTACTCTTTAAAAAGCATGATTGAAACAAAAAGTTTGATATTACAGCAGAAAACCTTGGCTATCTTGTTGGCCTCTGGCTGTGAAGAAATTATTCTTACTATAATCCTTTGCTTTATACAGTAGATTTGCGCTGGAAAATTATTTATAATTCATATTTATTTATTTATTATTATTATGATTTTTTTTGAGATGGAGTTTTGCTCTTTTGCCTAGGCTGGAGTGAAGTGGTACGATCTCAGCTCACTGCAGCCTCTGCCCCGCCCGGTTCAAGTGATTGTCCTGCCTCTGCTTCACGAGTAGCTGGGGTTATAGGTGCCCACCAAACACGCCTGGCAAATTTTTGTATTTTTATTAGGGACGGGTTTTGGCCGTTTTGGCGAGGCTGGTCTCGAACTCCTGACCTCACATGATCCAACCGCCTCGGCCTCCCAAAGTGCTAGGATTACAGGCATAAGTCACCGTGTCCAGCCTATAATTCGTATTTAATAGAAACCCTTTTTAAAGCAAAGTATTCTTCAAAGTTGCGACACTTTAAATTCACTGTTTTTTATATTCTGATTTTTTATTACATTGGATTCTCTTAAAGCATAACATTTAGCCACTATTCATTCTTATTAAAGTTAACAACATTTGTCCTCCTAAAATTAGAGCATCTTTAGTTCTAATTAAAGTTTTTACAAAAACAGCAATTTGGATTTTTTCTTTTTATGTTCTAAAAATTGTTTTAAGAAACTGAAATTCATGTCATTATAATATTAGAAAAGGTATTATTTACTGACTACACCATGCCCATTCCAGATGGTCCTGTTTAAAATCACCTGGTGTTCCAAATTGTTTTCCAGATTTTCAGGCATTCTTACGTTACTTGTATTGTACCAAAAGCAAATTTGTTTTATGAAGTAGTCTGCATGCAGTTCAAATATAGGAAATAACTCTTGCAAAGAAATGCTTGATATTCAGAATTTGGAACAATTGGTTGGCTAGGGAAATATTAATGAACATCACAGACTGACTTGCCTTCATAGGAATGAATTTAATACTATTACTTTTCCTTTGTAAATGGAAAAAGAACCTCTAATTGTCCTGTATTTATAGCAACCATATGTCCCAGACTTTCCAGGATAGTTCCCAGTTTCAGATTCTCCATCTCCTTCTGAGACTATGCATACTGACTTTTAGTTTGGAAAATTTTTTCATTTTTCAAACATTGGAAATACAGCTATTTGAGATCATTTCATTTTATGTAGAAGTGAAGAAACTCATTTCAGATCACTGGCTTTAAATAAGACACTATTGCAAGAAATATTTAAAATGTAGGTACTTGAGACAAGAAAATTCTCACTATGTGGGATTTTTGTTCTTTTGTTCCTAGAGACAACCAATGAACAAGGAATATAGCGCAATAAAAACAGGTGATTTTTTTTTAGGGAGATGGTATGGGATGAGTTTTCTTTCTGTCCCTCAGTGACCAGGCACTGCTTCTCCATAGAGATGAAATCTGTAGGGAAGATTATAAGAGATTTTAGGAAATAAGCACAACAAATACATGAAAAGATGCTCAACCTCATTGGCTGTCAGGGAAACGCAAAAAAACCACGATGACATACTACTACACACGCTCTAAGAAGGGTATTGTCATAAAGAGAGGTCGTTGTTGATAAGAAAGGGGAGGAACTGAAATCTTCTTACAGTGCTGATAGAAATGTGAAATGATGCAGCACCTTTGGAAAACAGTCTGGCAGACTTTTAGCAGATTCTGTTCCTGAGTATATACCCAAGAGAAATGAAAACATATGTTCGTACAAAAGCTTTTACTCAAATGTTCGTAGCAGCCTTATTTATAATAGCCAAACAGTTGAAACAACCCAAATGTCAATCAACTGAAAATAGATAAATAAAATGTGGCATGTCCATATAATGTAATATTCAGCAATAAAAAAGGAATGCTACCGTGTGGATGAATCTTGGAAACATGCTAAGTAAAAGAAGTCGGTCATAAAGGACCACGTGTTATATAATTCCACTTATATGAAATATCCAGAATAGGCAAATCCGTAAAGACAGAAAGTGGTTGGTGGTTGCCTAGGACTGAAGGAGGAGGGGTGGGGAAATGGGGAGTGAATGCTGATTGGTAAGGGTTTCTTTTTTGAGGTAATGAAAATGTTCTAAAATTGGTTGTCTAAAGGTTGCACAACTCTGTGAAAATACTAAAAAACATTGAATTGTACACTCTAAGTGGGTTAATTGTATGGTATATGAATTCTATCTTAATAAAGCTTTTTATTTTTAATTTTTATGAGTACATAGTAGGTATATATATTTATGGGGTACATGAGATATTTTGGAGCAGGCATACAATGGATAATAATTGCTTCAGAGTAAATGGGGTATCCATCCCCTCAAGCATTTATCCTTTCTGTTACAAACAGTACAATTACGCTCTTTCAGTTATTTTTAAATGTACGATTAGTCTGGGTGTGGTGGTTCATGCCTGTAATCCTAGCACTTTGGGAGGCTGATCTGGGTAGATTGCCTGAGCTCAGGAGTTTGAGACCAGTCTGGGCAACACAGTGAAACCCCATTTCTACTAAAAAATACAAGAAATTAGCTGGGCGTGGTGGCACATGCCTGTAATTCCAGCTACTCAGGAGGCTGAGGTGCAAGAATTGCTTGAACCTAGAAGGTGGAAGTTGCAGTGAGCCGAGATCACATCACTGCACTCCAGCCTCAGTGTCTCCAAAAAAACCCACTAAATTAAATTATTTTTTACTATAGTTACCCTATTGTGCTATCAAATACTAGATCTTATTTACTCTTTTTTTGTACTCATTACTCATCTTTACTTCCCCCTAATCCACTACTATTGCTAGCCTCTGGTAACCGTCATTCTACTATCTCAGTTCAATTGTTTTAATTTTTAGCTCCCACAAATAAGTGAGAACATGTGAAGTTTGTCTTTCCGTGCCTGGCTTATTTCACTTAACATAATGACCTTCAGTTTCATCCATGTTGTTGCAAATGACCAGATCTCATTCCTTTTATGGCTGAATAGTACTCCATTGTGTATATGTACCATATTTTCTATGTACGTCTGTTGATGGACACTTTGGTTGCTTCCAAATCTTGGCTATTGTAAGTATCTCTTCAGCACTGAAGTGCACATGTCCCTTCAGTACACTGATTTCCTTTCTTTTGGGCATATATGTAGTAGTGAGATTGCTGGATTATATGGTCATTCTATTTTCTTCCAGTTAATGGGCTGTCTCCCCACTTTCTTGATGGTTTATTGTGGGCTGTGCAGAAGCTTTTTACCTTGATGTGATCCCATTTATCCATTTTGATTTGGTTGCCTGTGCTTATGGAGTATTACTGAAGAAATCTTTGCCCACTCCAATGTCTGCAGAGTTTCTTCAAAGTTTTCTTTTATTACTTTCATAGTTCAAGATCTTAGATTTAAGTCTTTAATCCATTTTTATTTGATTTTTGTTTAAGGTAAGAAATAGGAGTCTAGTTCGATTCTTTTGCATGTGGATATCCAGTTTTCCCAGCACCAGTTATTGAAGAGACTGTCCTTTGCCCAGTGTATGTTCTCGGCACCTTTACCCAATATGAATTCACTGTAGATGTATGGATTTGCTTCTAGGTTCTTTGTTCTGTTCCATTGGTCTTTGTGTCTGTTTTTATGCCAGTATCATGCCGTTTTGGTTACAATAGCTTCGCAGTATAATTTGATGTCAGGTAATGTGATTTCTCCAGTTTTTTCTTTTTGCTTAGGATGCCTCTGGCTATTCTGGGTATTTTGTGGTTCCGTATAAATTTCGGGATTATGTTTTCTATTTCTGTGAAGAATGTCATTGGTATTTTGATAGGGATTGCATCAAATCTGTAGATTGCTTTGGGTAGTATGGGCATTTTAACAATATTGATTCTTCTGATCCATGAACATGAAATATCTTTCCATTTTTTGTGTCCTCTTCGATTTCTTTCATCAGTGTTTGATAGAGATATTTCACATCTTTGGTTAATCCTAGGTAATTTATTTGTAGTTATTGTAAATGGCATTGCCTTCGTGATTTCTTTTACAAGTTGTTTATTGTTGGCATATAGAAATGCTACTGATATTTGTATGTTAATTATGTATCATGCAACTTTACTGAATGTATGAGTTCTAATGGTTTTTTGGTGCAGTCTTTAGGTTTTTCCAAATATAAGATCGTATCATCTACAAAAAAGGATAATATGACTTCTTCCTTTCCAATTTGAATGCCCCTTATTTCTTTCTCTTGCCTGATTGCTCTAGCTAGGACTTCCCTTACTACATTGAATAACAGTGGTGAAAGTGGCATTCCTGTCATGTTCCAGATGTTAGAGGAAAGGCTTTTAGCTTTTCCCCATTCAGTATAATATTCGCTATGGGTCTGTCATATATGGCTTTTGTTATGTTGAGCTATATTTCTTCAATACCATTTTTTGTAGGGTTTTATCATGAAATGATGTTGAAATTTATCAAATACTTTTTCAGCATCAATTGAAATGATCATTCTGTTTATAATCAATACTTCATTCTGTTGATATGATATATCACATTGATTAATTTGCGTATCTTGAACCATCCTTGCATCCCTGTAATGAATCCCCCTTGGTCATGATGAATGATCTTTTTAATAGGTTGTTGAATTTGGTTTGCTCGTATTTTGTTGAGGATTTTTGTATCAATGCTTATCAGAGATTTGGCCCTGTAGTTTTCTTTTTTGGATGTGTGTTTGTTTGGTTTTGGTCTCAGGGTAATACTGCCTTCATATGATGAGTTTGAAAGTATTCCCTCCTCCTCCTCCTGAGTAGGATTGGTATTTCTTCTTTAAATAGTTGGTAAAATTCATCAGTGAAGCCATTGGATGTTGGGCTTTTCCTTGCTGATAGACATTTTATTACTGCTTCAGTCTCATTACTTGTTATTGGTCTGTTCCTGTTTTGGATTTCTTCATGGTTCAATCTTAATAGGTTGTATGTGTCTAGAAATTTATCTACTTCTAGATTTTCCAATTTATTGCATATACTTGCTCATAATCTCTAATGATCCTTTGATTTCTGTGATATCAGTTGTAATGTCTCCATTTTCATCTCTGATTTTATTTATTTGGGTTTTCTCTCTTTTTTTCTTAGTCTAGCTAAAGGTTTGTTAATTTTGTTTATCTTTTTTTAAAAACCAACTTTTTATTTTGTTGGTCTTTTGTGTTGTTCATTTCAATTTCATTTATTTTTGCTCTGATCTTTATTATATCTTTTCATCTAATTTTGGGTTTGGTTTGCTCTTGCTTTTCTAGTTCTTTAAGATGGGCCTTTTAAGCTGTTTATTTCAAGTTTTTTTCTTTTTTGATGTAGGCACTGTTAGCTATAAACTTTCTCCTGAGTACTGCTTTTGCTGTATCCCAGAGACTTTGGTATGTTATACTTCCATTATTTGTTTGAAGAAAATTTTCAGTATCCTTCTTAATTTCTTCATTAACGCACTGGTCATTCATTCAGGAGCGTACTATTTAATTTCCGTGTTTTCGTATCATTTCCAAAATTTCTTTTGTTATTTATTTCTAGTTTTATTCCTTTGTGGTCAGAGACGATACTTGATATTATTTCAATTTTTTTTTTTTTTTTCTGAGATTGAGTCTTGCTCTGTTGACCAGGCTGGAGTGCAGTGGCGTGACCTTGGCTCACTGCAATCTTTGCCTCCTGGATTCAAGGAATTCTCCTGCCTTAGCCTCCCTAGGTGGGACTACAGACCAGCATGCCCTGCTAATTTTTTGTATTTTTAGTAGAGACGGGGTTTCACCATGTTAGCCAGGATAGTCTCGATCTCCTGACCTCGTGACCCGCCCGTCTCAGCCTCCCGAAGTGCTGGAATTATACGTGTGAGCATCCATGCCTGGCCCATTTCAATTTTTTAAATGTTTTAAGGCTTATTTTGTGGCCTAATATATGGCTTATCCTTGAGACAGATCCGTGCACTGAGAATAATGTGTAATTGGAAGCAGTTGAATGAAGTGTTCTATAAATATTTATTAGATCCATTTGGTCTGTAGTGCAGATTAAGTCAGATGTTTCTTTGTTGATTTTCTGTCCAGATATCTGTCCAATGCTGAAAGTGTGATGTTGAATTGTCAAGCTATTGTTGTATTGGGTTCTGTCTCTCTCTTTATCACTAATAATATTTGCTTTTTATATCTGATTGCTCCAGTGTGAGATACATATAGACTTATAATTGTTATATCCTGTTATTGAGTTGACCCATTTATTATTATATAATGAATGACCTTCTTTGTCTTTTTTTATAGCTTTTGTCTTGAAGTCTGTTTTATCTGATACAGCTACTCATGCCTTTTTTTGATTTCCATTTTAATGAAATATCTTTTTCCATCCCTTTGTTTTTAGTCTTTATGTCTTTATAGGTGAAATGTGTTTCTTGTAGGCAGCAGATTGTTGGGTCTTGTTTTTTTTTTTCTTTTTTTTTAAATCTATTCAGCCACTGTATGTCTTTTGATTGGAGAGTTTAGTCTGTTTATATTCAGTGTTATTATTGTTCAGTAAAGACTTACTCCTGCCATTTTGTTATTTGTTTTCTGGTTGTTTTATAGTTTTATCTTCCTTCTTTTCTTCCTTCCTGTCTTCCTTTTAGTGAAGGTGATTTTATCTGATGGTATGTTTTAATTTCTTTCTTTTAATTTTTTGTGTATCCTTTGTATGTCTTTTTATTTGAGGTTCCCAAGAGGCTTGCAAATATTTTCTAAGTTATTATTTTAAACTGATGACAACTTAACATTGATTGCACAAAGTAACAAGCCAAGAAAAAACCAATAAAACCTCTTTGTCCCCTTGCTTTTTTTTTTTTTTTTTGCTATTTTTATTTATATCTTATTGTACTATGTCTTAAAAAGTTGCCATAGTTACTATTTTTGATCAGTTCATCTTTTAGTCTTTCTACTTAACATGTGAGCAGTTAACACACCACAATTACAGGATTATCATAATCTGTGCTTTTCTGTGTTCTTAATGTTACCAGTGAAATTTGTAGCTTCAGATGATTTCCTATTGCTCATTAATATCCTTTTCTTTCAGATTGAAAAACTGCCTTTAGCATTTCTTGTAGGACAGGTCTGGTATTGATGAAATCCCTCAGCTTTTGTTTGTCTGTGAAAGTCTTTTTTTCTCCTTCACGTTTGAAGGACATTTTCACCAGATATACTATTGTAGGGTAAAACTTCTTTTGCTTCAGCACTTCTAAAATGTCGTGCCACTATCTCCTAGGTAATAAGGTTTCCACTGAAAAGTCTGCTGCCTGATGCATTAGAACTCCACTGTGTATTACTTGTTTCTTTTGCTGCTTTTAGGATCCGTTCTTACCCCTGACCTGTGGGAGTTCGGTTAATAAATATCTTGAGGAGTCTTATGTACCCACTTGGTGTTCTATAACCTTCTTGTACTTGAACATTGATCTCTTTCTCTAGGTTTGGACAGTTCTCTGTTATTATCCCTTTGAGTGAACTTTCTACTTCAATCTCTGTCTCTACTTCTTTAAAGGACAATACCTTTTCGATTTGCCCGTTCGAGGGTATTTTCTAGATCTTGTAGGTGTGCTTCATTGTTTTTTATTGTTTTTCTTTTGTCTCCTCTTACTGTGTATTTTCAAATAGCCTGTCTTAAAATTCACTCTTCTTTCTTCTGCCTGATAAATTCTGATATTAACAGACTCTGATGCATTACTCAATATTTTAGTTGCTTTTTTCAGCTCCAGAATTTCTTCTTGATTCTTTTTAATTATTTCAGTCTCTTTTGTTAAATTTATCTGATAGGGTTCTGAATTCTTTTTCTGTATATCTTGAATTTCATTGAGTTTCCTCAAAACAGCTATGTTGAATTCTCTGTCTAAAAGGTCACATGTATCTCTCTTTCTGGGATGGGTCCCTGGTGCTTTATTTAGCATATTCTGTGAGGTCATATTTTCCTGGATGGTCTTGATGCTTGTGGATGGTTGCCAATGTCTGGACATTGAAAAGTTAGGTATTTATTATAGTCTTCACAGTCTATGCTTATTTTTACCCATCCTTCTTGGGAAGGCTTTCCAGGTATTCAAAGGGACTTGGGTGTTGTGATCTAAGTTTTGGTCGCTGCAGCCATATGTGTGTTAGGGAACATTCCAAGCCCAGTAGTGCTGTGACTCTTGCACTTATAGAAGTACCACCTTGGGACCAGGCATGGTGGCTCATGCCTATAATCCCAGCACTTTGGGAGGCCAAGGTGGGCGGATCACTTGAGGTCAGGAGTTCAAGACCAGCCTGGCCAACATGGTGAAACCCAGTCTCTACTAAAAATACAAACATTAGCCAGACATGGTGGTAGGTGCCTGTAATCCCAGCTACTTGGGAGGCTGAGACAGGAGAATTGCTTGAATCCAGAAAGTGGAGATTGCAGTGAGCCAAGATCATGCCACTGCACACCAGCCTGGGCAACAGGGCGAGACTCTGTCTCAAAAAAAAAAAAAAAAAAAAAAAAGGAAGAAGTATCACCTTGGTGGTCTTGGATAACATCTGGAAGAATTCTTTGGATTACCACCAGACAGAGACTCTTGTTCTTCTCCCTTACTTTCTCCCAAAGTCTCTCTCTGTGTGTGTGTGTGTGTCTCTCTGTCTGTCTGTCTGTCTGTCTGTCTCTCTCTCTCTCTCTCTCTCTCTCTCTCTCTCTCTCTGTGTGTGTGTGTGTGTGTGTGTGTGTGTGTGTGTGTGTGTGTGTAGCTGCCTGGAACTAGGGGAGGGGTGACACAAGCATCCCCGTGGCCACCACCACTGGGACTGCACTGGGTCAAACCTAAAGCCAGCACAGCACTGAGTCTCACCCAAGGCCTGCTGTAACCACTCGCTGGCTGCCACCTCTATTTGCTCCAAGGCCCTAGGGCTCTACAGTCAGCCAGGCTTGTGACCTTCTCTTCAGGGCAGCAAGTTACCCTGGGCCCAAAGTGCCTTCAGAGATGCCATCTAGAACTCAGGGCCTGGAGTCAGAAAGCTTAGGAATCTACCTTATACTCTATTCTGCTGCGGCTGAGTGGACACACAAATCATAAGACAGAGTCCTTCCCATTCCTCCCTTCTCCTTCCAAAGGCAGATTCTTCCCATGGCCACTCCTGCCACAAGAGTATGGGGAGTACTGCCAGACTACCTCCAGTGTTCACTCAAGGCCCCAGGGCTCTTCAGTCAGCTGGTGATGAATGCTGCCAGGCCTGGAATTCACTCTTCTGGGAAGTGGGCTCCCCTCTGTCCCAGGGAAGGTCCAGAAATGCCATCCAAGAACCAAGCCTTGGCATCAGGGACCCCAAGAGCCTGTTGGGTGCTCTACCCCACTGTGGCCAAGGTGATACCTAAACTGTAATACAAAGTCCTCTTTACTCTTCCCTCTACTCTTCTCACGCCGAAGGAGTCTCTCCTTATAGCCAACACACCTGAGAATGTGCTGGATTTCACCTGAAACCTGTATGTCTGGAGTCTCACCTAAGGCCCACGATGTATGCTATTTGGCTACTGCTGCTGATTATTCAGGGCCTAAGGCTTAGTCAGCAGGTGTCCTAGCCTACTATGGCTGAGCTGGTATCCAGGTTGTAGGACAAAGTCCTCTTTACTCTTCTCAAGCGAAAGGAAGGAGTTTCAGAGCTGCATGCTGCACTGCCTGGGGTTGGTGTAGGGGTGGCACACACACTCCCTTGGCCGCTCCTCCTGGTGTCTCACTAGATCACCTGCCCCCCAAGTCCACTGGCTCCAAGCCCAGCACAGCACTAGGACTTACCTGGGAATTGCAGTCCTTGTGGCCTAAACTACCTTTCAAGTTTATTTAGAACCCCAGAGTGCTTTAGCCCACAGTGGTGAGGCTTGTCAGAACTCAAGCTGCCGCCACTAGGATGGACAATTCTCTGCCGGCTATGGCTGATCTAAATGCCACCTTCATGGACCATGGCTAAGTTCTGCCTGGTGTTGCTTTCCGCTGTGACAATGCAGCACTGAGTTCCAATGCGAAGTCCCACCGTCACTGAGCTCTCCCAGCCCCAAGTGCACAGATTCTCCATGCCATGCAGACACTGCCAGGGGATGGAGGGGCTGGGTGTCATCAGTTGAAGACTGTCTTTCCTACCCTCTTCAGTGCCTCTTTCAGTGATGTGAAGTTCAAACTAGATACTCTGATTGCTCACCTGATTTTTGGTTCTTATGAAGGTGTTTTTGTGTCATTTTTAAATTTTGTGTTTCTGCAGGGAGGATGATCAGTGGAGGCTTCTATTTGCTTATCTTGCTCCACTTCCTACCTAAAAGCTGTTACTTTTAAAAACCAAAATTAGGGAGAGACTTCTGCACATTTGTTGGAAGATTTGGTCTTATACCTTCTGTAGCAGTGGTTCTTAATGAGGAATGATCTTGCCACCCAGGGCATATTTGGCAAAGCCAGAAAATGTTTTTGGTTGTTATAACTGGAGGGTGGGTACTACTGACACACAGTGGGTAGAGGCCAGGAATGTTGGTAAATACCCTTCAGTGCACAAGACAGCCCCCACAAAAACAAACAAACAAAATTATCTGGCTCAAATTGTCAGTAGTGCCTAAACTGAGAAACCCTGTTCTGTGCCTGTATTACTCTAGTGACAGTTGATCACAGCTATGTTTTTTAAGCACTGCAAGGTCACAAATCATCAGACATACAGATGTTCAGTGTATTCTGTTTACTCAGGACGGGGCTATCTAATAAGACTAAACCAAAAAAAAAAAAAAAAAGTTTTTTTAAAAATCTGATTAGCTGAAACCTAAATTAACTAGATAATTCAGTTACTCAAAATATTTCATTCCTCAGTCATCCTGGTTGAGATTTTACTATTTTTTGTTATATTTTACTTATTTACTTAGAACTTCTTTTTTTTTTTTTTGGAGACGGAGTCTCGCGCTGTCGCCCAGGCTGGAGTGCAGTGGCACGATCTCGGCTCACTGCAAGCTCCGCCTCCCAGGTTCACGCCATTCTCCTGCCTCAGCCTCCTGAGTAGCTGGGAATACAGGCGCCCACCACCGCACCCGGCTAATTTTTTTTTTTTGTATTTTTAGTAGAGACGGGGTTTCACCATGGTCTTGATCTCCTGACCTTGTGATCCGCCCACCTCGGCCTCCCAAAGTGCTGGGATTACAGGCGTGAGCCACCGCGCCCGACCTACTTAGAACTTCTTAAAGATCAGACTTATGAAGTATAACATCTGCTTGTAATAAAAACAGGAATAAAGAAACATACTGGCTGGGCACAGTGGCTCACGCCTGTAATCCCAGCACTTTGGGAGGCCGAGGTGGGTAGATTACTGGAGGTCAGGGGTTCAAGACCAGCCTGGCCAACATGATAAAACCCTGTCTCTACTAAAAATACAAAATTAGGCGGGAGTGGTGGCGTGCACCTGTAATCCCAGCTACTCAGGAGGTTGAGGCAGGAGAATTGCTGGAACCCGGGAGGTGGAGGTTGCAGTAAGCCAGGATCACGCTATTGCACTCCAGCTTGGGCAAAAAGAGTAAAACTCCATCTCAAAAAAAGAAAAAAAAAAAAGGAAAAGAAAAGAAAAGAAACTTACACTTACATATAGCCTTGAAAACGTCATTAAAAGCTAACTTACTCATTTCAAAAATTATCATCAACTCATGTTCTAGTATAGGAATTCGGCATTAAACTAGGCTAATTTGTTAGGCCTCAGTCTCCAACCGTACTCCTTTTCTTGTATAAACCTGTTTGAAATGTCCACATACTGGTCCAGGAAAAGGGGAACAGGGATTTCATTATATACGCCAGTATTTTAAATATATATTAGCTGGCCAGGCGCGGTGGCTCACGCCTGTAATCCTAGCACTTTGGGAGGCCAAGGCGGGCGGATCACGAGGTCAGGAGATCGAGACCATCCTGGCGAACATGGTGAAACCCCGTCTCTACTAAAAATACAAAAAAATTAGCCGGGCGTGGTGGCAGGCACCTGTAGTCCCAGCTGCTTGGGAGACTGAGGCAGGAGAATGGCGTGAGCCCGGGAGGCGGAGGTTGCAGTGAGCTGAGATCGCGCCACTGCATTCCAGCCTGGGCGACAGAACGAGACTCTGTCTCAAAAAAATATATATATGTGTGTGTGTGTGTGTGTGTGTGTGTATGTGTATATGTATATGTGTGTGTGTACATATGTATAAGCTAACATGTATTGAATACTTACTGTGTGCTAGGTATTATGCAAGGCACTTTGTATTCTCTTATTTAATTCTCACAAAACCCTACTAGTAGATATGATTATCCCTACTCTTCTAGGAAACATCTCTCTTGTAGCTGTCTTCCTGCTCCAGTATGCACTGGCTGCTGTCTAGGTGTTACATAACTGTTACTCAGAGGCTTCTTTTCCCTGTCTTTCTGAGATTCCTCTTTGCTTCTCTCCTATTTTGAATCCCCTGCATCTTCCATATCATGGCACACTCCCTCATTTTGGTGAAGTATATCCTCCATTACCTCCCTGAAAATACCAATAACTGAGAATGTCTTTATTCTATCACCATAATTGAAAAAGATAGTTTTTCTGAATGTGGATTTCTACTTAAGAAATATCTGTGTTTCATTATTTTGGAGGAATTACTCTCTTATCTTTCAGGTTTGTGTATTATCTACTTTGTTACTCTCCAAGCTTTTAGAATTTCTTTATCTCTGGTGCTCTGAAATGTCACAGTGATGTGCCTTGCAGCAAGTCTTTTTCTTCTTTCATGTACTTTGCCTAATATTCAGTGGGCCTTTTTATTCTTTTTTTTTTTTTTTTTTTTTTTTTTCTGGAGACAGGTCTTGCTCTGTTGCCCAGACTAGATTGCAATGGTGTGATCTCGGCTCACTGCAACCTCCGCCTCCTGGGTTCAAGCAGTTCTCCTGCCTCAGCCTCCTGAGTAGCTGGGATTACAGGCACATACCACCACGCCTTGCTAATTTTTGTATTTTTAGTAGAGATGGGTTTTCACCATGTTGGTCAGGCTGGTCTCAAACTCCTGACCTCATGATCTGCCCACCTCAGCCTCCCAAAGTGCTGGGATTACAGGCAAGAGCCACCGTTCCCCGCCGGCCCTTTTTAGTTTTAATATTCTCTTCCTTGAGTTCAAGCAAAGTTACTTAAAATGCTTTTTTAATAATGTCCTCCCTTTCCTCTTTTCTTTCTGGAATGTCTATTATTTCAGTGTTGACTTTTGAATTTTCTCCTGTAATTTCCTTATTTGAAGAATCCTATAGTCTATTGTCTTTTAGTTCTACTTTCTGAGAATTTTTTAAACTCTATCTTCTAACTCTATCTTGAAGTTTTTATTTGAGTTATATTTTGTATTTCTACAAGATATTTCTTGTCCTCTGGTTTTTTTTGTTTTGTTTTGTTTTGTTTTTTTGCAGCCTTCTGTCTTGTTTGACAGATGGTTTATCTCCTCTTATCTCGGAATATTACAGTTTTTCTGAGGTATTTTTCTTGGAATTTGACTTAATTCTTATTCATCAGACTTATTCATCAGACTCCCATCTCTCATTTAGGTCTGTGTGTTTCGTGTTATAAACTTTCCCCAAATATTTAGTAGTCCTTAACTGTCCATAATGTGTAAGATTCCAGTATTTATTGGAAGGATTTTGTTCATGGGCATCTATTGACTAGTAGACTCCACTTTGGGGTGAGCAGAGAGAATTAGTCATTTTGTTGGAAGACTTCCAGGATTTAATATCTATAAGTCTGTCTCATTGGGTTACTTAGTTGTTCCAGAGAGGAATTTTCTTTCCTGGCAGGTGTATGTTTGTCTGCCAGTATTTTAGAAGCCAAGTGAAACAGAGGAGTTGGAGAGGTACTTTCTGTTCGGTATTAGGACTTTCACTTACTCTCTCACTTCTCCCTCTGCTGTCATCTACTCTTCCAGTCTCCCTTTTATATTTCTTTTACAGTTCATGTAAATTAAATAGGACAGCATGTACTCTTTGGTATCTTCTTTTTATAATTAAACTCTTCTGGCCAGGTGTCGTGGCTCACACCTATAATCCCAGCACTTTGGGAGGCCAAGGTGGGTGGATCACCTGGGGTCAGGAGTTCGAGACCAGCTTGGCCAACATAGTAAAACCTGTCTTTACTAATAATACAAAAAATTAGCTGGATGTGGTGGCACACGCCTGTAATCTCAGCTGCTCGGGAGGTTGAGGCAGGAGAATCACTTGAACTAGGGAGGCAGAGGTTGCAGTGAGCAAAGAACGCGCCTTTACACTCCAGCCTGGGCAACAAGAGCAAAACTCCATCTCAAGAAAACAAAACAAGCAAACAGAAAAACACTTTTCTTTGAGATTTATCTGTGTTATTTTGTATATCCATTCATTTCATTCCATTGCTGAGTAATTCTACTAATTGCATATACCACAGTTTCATCTTTCAAAGGACATTTGAGTTATTTCCAGTTTAGGCTATTATGAATGAAATTCTGTGAACATTCTTGAGTAGTATTTTAGAGGATATTTGTTTTTATTCTCTTAAGAAAATACAAGGAGTAGAATTTCTTGGTCATATACTGGTATATGTTTAACTTTATAAGAGAGTAATATTTACCATTTATTTATCTTCTTGTTTGAAATATCTGTTCAGGTCTTATGCCCATCTTAATTGGATAGTTTTTCTGTTTATTATTGATTCATATTATTGACTTATAGTAATATTTTATAAATTGATCTCTTTATTATTGTAAAATGTTTCTTTTTATTTGTGGCAATACTCCTCATCATGAAGTCTAATTTCTGATATTATTATAGCCACTTATACTTACTGTATACCTGATTATTTTTTCCATACCTTTATTTTCAATTTATCTGTGTATTTGCATTTAAAGTTCATCTCTTGAGCCTAACAGTGACAAGCACCTTGAACCCAGATCTTTATATCTAAATCTGATTATCCAGTAAAATTTATCAGAGTTCTCTGGAGAAGTGGCTGATTGTAGAGCAGGGATAAGAAAAGTATATGCTGAACCTGAAACATTTTGTGGTGCCAAAAAGTAAGGAAATACACAAAAAAATTGAGAAGATGTCAGAAGTGTACAAAAACTAACCTGACGTGACTCTCAGTGACCATATCTGGGACAATTTGAGTAAAAAAAAATTGACAATAATGGATTATATCTTATAAGATAATAAAAAATAAATATCAATGAGCCTATGATAATATAAATTAATGGCTGAATGTATAAATGGGAGGAAGGGAAAAATTCTTTATTTCAGCAGAATTATAATTAATTAATATAAAATAGAAATAGTAGAAATAGAAAGTCAACATTTGGCAAGCACCACAGTAATAATTGTTGCAGGCAGGAATCATCAATGGATGCTAAAGTTTGTGAGAAAAAGTATGATGAGAAATAGGTTATTTACGTATCCTCAAAGGCTTTTCCTACAAGATACTGTTAATTACAAAGGGGAAGATATTGAGAACCATGGAAGACAGCACCTTAACCAAATGATTGAAGTGTTAATATCATTGCAATACAACAAATCAGTATCATGTGCCTCCTGATATGATGTGCTGAGAAGGGCACAAGCATCACCTTTATGCTATTCTTGCAAAAAATACATAATCTAAAGTCAACCATGAAGAAATCTTAGAAGGATGTTCTATAACTAGTCAGTACTGCTCAAAAATGTCAAGATTTTAAAAGACAAAGAAAGACTAAGGTACTTTCCAGATTAAAAGAAGAGAAGCTAAGGAGACAGGACTACCAAATGCAATATGTGAATCTGAATTGGACCCTGGACTAAAATTAGGCAGACAACTGGTGAATTTTGAATCAAGTCTGTAGAGCAGTTAATAGTATTTCTGGTTTTGATCATTATAATATAGTTATTTAAGATGTTAACATTTGGGGGATCTGGGTGAAAAGTATATGAGGATTCTCTCGCAGTATTTTTGCAATTTTTTTAAATCTGAAATTATTTTAAAATGGGAAGTTGACTGGACACAGTGACTGACACGTGTAATCCCAGTACTTTGAAACACCAAGGCAGGAGACTCACTTGAGCCCAGGATTTGAGACCATCCTGCGTAAGATGGCAAGACCCCATCTCTTCATTAAAAAAAAAAAAAAAGCAAAAAAGTGAAAAAAAGAAAAATATTTAATAAAATATTTTTAAATAATAATGATAGATGTCTTTTATAGGCAACATATGATTAGGTTTTGCATTTTTATTCAGCTTGACAATCTGTGTCTTTCATTGGACTGTTTGTCATAATTTATATGGCTGGATTTAGCTCTCAGAATGTGCAGTTTATTTTTGTTCATCTCATCTGTTTCTTTGTTTCTCTTTTCCTGCCTTATTTTGAGTTAGTCAAATATTTGCAATATTCCATTTTAACTCTTCTCTGTGCTTTTTAGCTCTGCAGTCAATTAATGATTAACATATCAATCATACCACTTTATATAAAATGTAAATCTTGCAACAATATAGATTTGATTATTCCACCTATCTTGTGCGCAATGCTGTCATTTGTATTACATCTACATGTATTTTAAACAAAGATTGAGAAGGTACCTTAAAAAAAAAAAAAAAAAAAAAACCTTACCCACATGTTTACCATTTTCCGGTACTCTTTACTACTCTCTTTAGATCTGAACTTCTATCTGGTGCCACTTATCCTCAGCCTGAAGAACTTCCTGTAGCATATTCTGTAGTGCCAACAATTTGTCTGCTGGTGACAAATTATCTCAACTTTATCCAATAGTATCTTGATTTTCCTTCCCTTTTTGATGGATAGTTTTTGCTAGATACAGAATTCTTGGTACATTTTCCATTTCAGCACTTATAGATATCATTCAGTTGTCTTCTGGCTTCCATTATTTTTGATGAGAAGTCAACCATTATCTGTATTCTTATTCTCCTGTGTGTAATGTATTGTTTTTATTAGGCTGCTTTCAAGATTTTGTTTATCTTTTTTGTTTTCAGCATTTAACAATGATGTGCCTACCCATTTTTCTTTATGTTGATCCTGCTTCAGTTCACTGACTTTATTGACTGTCTCAGCTTGTGTTTTTCTAAATGTGTGAATATTTTGGCTGTTTTTTCCCCCAAATATTTTTCTGCCCTATTACCCATCCCCTTTTATGGAACTCCAGTCACACATATGTCAGAATGCTTGAAATTTTTCTGCAAGTTCCCTTTATTTTTCATATTAGATAAATTCTGTCTCTGTATCTTCAAGTTCATGATACTTTTCTCCAGTCATCTTCCATCATCTTTTAAACCCATCTAGTGAATTTTTTTATTTCATGTATTACATTTTTCAGTTCTAAAATACATTTGGCCAGGCATGGTGGTTAACACCTGTAATCCCAGCACTTTGGGAGGCTGAGGCAGGCGGATCACCTGAGGTCAGGAGTTTGAGACCAGACTGGTCAACATGGTGAAACTCTGTCTCTACTGAAAATACAAAAATCTGCCAGGCATGGTGGTGCATGGTACATGCCTGTAATCTCAGCTACTTGGGTGGCTGAGACAAGAGAATCACTTGAACCCAGGAGGTGGAGGTTGCAGTTAACCGTGATTGCACCACGGCACTCCAGCCTGGGGGACAGAGCAAGACTCTGTCTCGAAAATAAAATGAAATAAAATAAAATAAAATAAAAATGTGCATTTGATTCATTTTTAGTTTCCCTTTTACTGCTGAGATTCCCCATCTTTTCATTCATTATGACCTTATTTTTCTTTTAAGTCCTTTGAACATCTTTATAATAGCTGCTTTATTTTCCCTGTCTGCTTATTCCATGATCTGCGTCATCTTGTGACTGATTTCTGTTAATTACTTTTTCTCTTGATACTGGGTCATATTTTTTTTTATTTCTTTGCATGTCTAGTAATTTTTTTATTTTAGGCTGGACAGTGAATATAGTAACAAACAGACAGTGAATTTTACTATATTTGCCTGAGGTGTGTTGATTTTTTCTCTTCTCTTCTCTTCTCTTCTCTTCTCTTCTCTTTTCTTTCTTTTTCCTGAGATGGTGTCTTGCTCTGTCACCCAAGCTGGAGTTCAAAGTGGCACGGTCCCGGCTCACTACAACATCTGCCTCCTGGGTTTAAGCCATTCTCCTGCCTCAGCCTTTCAAGTAGCTGGGATTACAGGCATGTGCCACCACACCTGGCTAATTTTTGTATTTTTCGTAGAGATGAGGTTTCTTCACCATGTTGGCCAGGCTGGTCTCTAGAACTCCTGACCTCAGGTGATCTGCCCACCTCGGTCTCCGAAAGTGCTTGGGATTACAGGTGTGAGCCACCGTGCCCGGTGTTGATTTTTGTTCCAGCAAGTTAACATAGCTGAATTCCAAATTCTGCTTCCCTTTTGGTGATCAACTGAAATCAATGCTGAGCCCTCTCAATCTTCCAGCTGTTGACTTTCACCTGTTCAGTTCAGGGTAAAACTAGGGATGTGGGAAAGGGTTTATATATAGATTTGGAAGAACTCTGGTGGCTTCTTTTTTTCTGGGATTTTTCTCCTCTTTTTCTAGATATGCTGTCAACCCCAAACTAGGCCTTCTGACTCCTCAAGCCAGTAATAGTGCAGATTTCAGCTTAAGTTCTAGGCTTGTCTGCATTATGTGGACTGTGGAATACTACTAGAGGAAAAGCCATGTAAATACTGAATCCTACTTCGTGTAGTTCCTTCTTTCAAGGATTGACATCTCTCCAGTTTCTGCTTGTTTTGGGTTATTCTGTTGTACTTTCAAATAGCTCTTTTAGTATTTTGTCACAGAATATAATGGTTATCTGCAGAAGGATTAATCTAATGTATGCTACTCTGCCATTACCAGAAGTTGTAACACATTGCTTTTTATTTTCCATTGATGCTGCATAGGATTGAATTTAAAAAATTCTACATTTTCTGTGAATGGTGGCACTGTCTCATCAAAATCTTCTAAAGGAATTGAGCATCTTACTAATCGTATTTTTTCTTGTTTCTCTTATAGACAAGAGATGATTTCCTAGGTCAAGTGGATGTTCCACTTTATCCATTACCGGTTGGTATAGGTGCCCATGATTTTCCTTTTGTGTTTATGTTTTTAATTTAATAAATACTTACATATATACAATATAGGTAATGTAAATAATTGATTTATCACATGTATACTACTTTTATTTATTAAACATACTGTTTTCTAAAAACTCATTTCAGTTTTCCGTTTCCATTTTCTCTTTAAGATTTCCATACATGAACCCCAGTGAGAAATAGAGAATTTCTGATGTTTGTTGGCATTGTGAAAACATTGTGTAAAAAAGATTAGTTGAAAATATTCTGCTGAATAACTAGAATGAGGAGTGCCTAAGCTCTCAGAAGAAAACTAAGGTAGTTTATGACAATAGAAACATAAAACACTGAGAATCAGGACTAAGAATATAGCAAGGAGGAAAACAGATTCAGGAAACATTGTGAAATAGAACATTATTGAATCACATGTCTGACATGGAGGCTTAAGAAAATAAGAAGTAAAGATAATGCAAGTTGAACTTGGAAGATAAGAGTGGCATCTCATATAGAAAAGTGAGGAAGAAAACCCATTTTGTTTTGAAATGCAAAAAATTTACTGTTGGACAGAGTTTTGATAGGAAACAAAGAAAATGAAAGTTTAAAGTAGACTACTGACAGAGAGATAAAAATCAGTTATGTAGGGAAAAGGGACTAGAAAGATTAAGTGTTATCACTGTCCAGGCAACAGCAGAATCTCTGAAAATAATGGATTTTCCTGATAAAACAGATAACAACGGAGGGCCAGCCATTGACTCTCAGTCAACATGAGTGGATCAGAAAAGAAAGAGAAGACAGACAAGGGGAAACAGGAAAAGAACCAAGTAAAATAATGTCATGAGAATTTAAGAAAAGAGTTTCAAGGCAGACTGGGTAGTTAACAATACAAAACATCAGAGAAGAATAATAAAAACTAACAGCTGCTGAATTTTAAAGAAAGAGAAAAAATACTTCTTTTTCAGTCTTTTGAGTTATATTAATTAGCTCTCTACAGTCTTTCCAGAGCATAATCTTTTTTTTTTTTTTTTTTTTTTTTTTTTTTTAAACAGGGTGCAGGACCATAAGCTTTCAGTAATATATTTAATCTAGTCTTACTTTCCAGGCTATTGACTTTTTTGGTCTCCTAGAATTATCTCCGTGCTTTAACCAAGCCAGCCTGCAGACATGTGCATAGTCCATACTGTTTTGGGATGTCAACATAGTAACTACTCTATATTGTTTTTCTGCTTATTGTCTTCTGCCCTCCCTTTGGCTCCACAACCCGCCTGCTCAGCTAGTTTTCTTATGAGTTGTGATGCCGGCTGCAATTCCTCTTGGGCAGGAAAGCGAAAGCGCTGTCAAGTTAGCATTTAATAAACTAAAGCTACTTTTTTTTCTCACTTCCAACTTAAATTATGCCTTAGGTGATAGTTCATGAGTATTCTTGAAAAGTACATGCTTTTGGTGTTATAGATATATTTTGAAAACCCACTATTTTATTCTAGACAGAAAATCCAAGATTGGAGAGACCATATACATTTAAGGATTTTGTTCTTCACCCAAGAAGGTCAGTAAGTATAAAATAATAGCATATTAAATTTTTTATCTCTTCTTTACACCTTACAGTAGCCTCATTAGAAATTCAGGATTTAAACCTCTGTAAATAAGCTACTTCTAAATATTATTATTATTTTTAAAACTTCATTGCTATTTCTGATTAAAAGTACTCTATGCACATTGCAAAACACTCTGAAAATACAGAAAGTGATCACACCCCTTTGGGAAAGATTTGTCCTTCTAATACTTATCAGACCAGAAGGCTAAAATTTGTCATTATTTTATATTTATTTTTTGTCTTAAAGTTTATGTCATATTGTCATACTGTGCTTTAAAAAATCACAAACATGAATTCATCTAAAACCATTATCCAACTCGACGTGCACAAAGCCAATTTCAGAAAAACCTAACTATATTTTGTATACTTTAAAAAGTATTTCAGAAGACTCAAATATTTAGAGAAAATAACATAAGACTGGAATTTAAAACCCAAATAGCATGCTTATAATTCCATTTTTCCAGAGTTACTTGATGTTTGTCAAAAAATTTTAAATTTAAGCTGTAACCAGAACTCCTTTTGATCTTCTATACCACATTGACAAGTAAAATCTAGTCAAAACATGTGTGTGGATTTACTCTCAAAAAGGTCAGACTAAAGCAGAGAAAGGACCTCTGTGAAAGCAACAGTATTTGTCTTGTTTCTTAAACTATAAAATGCATTTGAAAAGGTACTATTGGAACTTAGTAAAATTTTTCACTTAAAGTGATGTTTTTAAGTTACTGTTTGTAATATAAATATTAAAACAAAATGAAAAGGAGTGCTCACTGACTGTTAATATTTACTCTCTATAAAGGAAGTCACATTTAATTTCTGTAGATGTCTGGAATGTAAATCTTTCATCTTTTAATTTTAGACTGATGGTGACATCTGCATATCAGGAATGACTAAATTGTTTTTTCTTATTTGATTGTCCTAGCAGCCTGCTTTTCAATTTGTCACATGCTTTCCAGCTTCTTTATCTTTAAAAAATACAATTTACTTCTTCTGTCTGCAATGAATATTATTGCAAGTGTAGAAAGAACTTTATTCAGATAGAAAATGTACGACTACATTCCTAAATTTGTTTGAGCCCCATTAAGTCAAAACCTTGAGGCTTCTTTTCTAATTGAGAAGACATGAAACATACAATTGTAGAGAAACTTTTCAGCAAAACATTACCTGAGCACATTTTCTGTATCCATCTTTTATAGCCACAAGTCAGAATGTTCACACCTCCTTCAGTATGGAGACACAAGCCACATTAGCAGCCTTGGAAATAAGCATCGGGGATTTCACTGACTACTCGGGAAAGGATACACTGAATGTGCCAAATTCATGAGAACTATACAGAGAAGAGCTAAAAAGATTAGGGGAGGCTTGGGAATGGGGGTAGGTAATCTCTTGAAGACAGAATAAAAAGATTAGGACTCTTGTCTAGAAAGACAAAGGGTAATTGCTACATATCTGATATCTGTAAAAATCATCTCCAAAAAAATCTATATAGAGAGCTGAGACAAGCAAGGATTTCTTAAGTAAATCATAGGATGCTAGAATTGATGAGGGCAATAGATAGAATTAAGCCTTAAATTAGAAGCTTATGAAAGCACTGTAATCGCAGCACTTTGGGAGGCTGAGGTGGGTGGATTGCTTGAGCCCAAGAATTCCAGACCAGCCTGGGCAACATGCAAAACCCTGTCTCTACAAAAAAATACAAAAATTAACTGGGTGTGGTGACGCATGCCTGTAATCCCAGTTATTTGGGAGGCTAAGGTGGGAAGATCACCTGAGCCTGGGAGGTCAAGGCTGCAGTGAACCATGATTGAGCCACTGCACTCCAGCCTGAGCGACAGGGGGAGATGCTGTCTAAAAAAAAAAAAAAAGAAGCAGCAGCAGCAGCTTGTGAAAGACAGGTTTTCAAAAGATTTAAAATATCACTACAGCAAGCAGCAGCCTTTAGCTTAGACAACTAATTATTCAAAGAGGTGATACAATATAAAAATAGATTAGGTAAATTAATGTGTGACAGATTCAAACAGCTGCCAAAGAGATGTAGCAGGTTTCAGACACTTATCAAGCCTTGCCCTCTACTCTTCTGTCATCCAAAAAAATATGGCCAGATTAGTATCCCTAAAGCACATCTCTGAGGATACCTTTCTCTATCCCCCAAATTCTCAGTGATTTACCAAAATATGCAAAATAAAGTCTGAAGTTGTCTGATTTTGCCTGACCTCTGGACCATCCCAACCTCCTATAGTTCCCTTAACATATCCTGTAATCCAGCCAAACTCAACTACTGCCATTCCTTAATTGCACCCGCAGTTTCCCACCTGTTTCCTGGATCTTGCCCTTTTCTCCACTCATAATGCCTTTTCCTCTATTGCCACAGATAAGAATCCTCCCCAATCTCCTAATCCCAACCCAAAGACCAGCTTCTCTTTGACATTGTCTCTGATGGTTCACTTAACTTCCTTAGCATCATCTTTGTGGCATAACAATTATTTATATATGTTTCCCTTTTCTCCACCTTCTATTCCTTTCCCTGGATATCTTCTGCCCTGGAACTTGTTTTTGAACCTCCCTTTGTAGACCCCCTGGTACCTAGTGGGTGTTCATTAAACTCTTATGAATTCAATACTTTTCTCCCTGGTGTTAAAGTTTTATGAATATTTATTTTCTTTTCTACAGTCACAAATCAAGAGTTAAAGGTTATCTGAGACTAAAAATGACTTATTTGCCTAAAACCAGTGGCTCAGAAGATGATAATGCAGAACAGGCTGAGGAATTAGAGGTGAGATTTTATAAATATTTGGTTAAACTAAAAAAAAAAAATTTAATTTCTTATTTTACTGTACTCTGAAGAACAATAACTATTGAATGAAGTTAACGTGTAAATAAAAATTATTTACTTGGACATTTATTTCACCCAAGCATTCATTAATAGTCTTTCCTCTAAGGATATTTCTGTCGAATGAATGGCCATTATTGATGGCCTTCTTAAAGGTTAAGGAGTAGAGAATAGAATATAAATCTAGTTTTTCAAAGTTTTCTAAAACTGTATATTCTCTCCATTAAAGTAAGAACACAATTTAGTATTTTGAAGTTAAATATATGGACATTTTGAGGAGACTCCACTGATTAGGAGCTCTTTTATGAAATTTAAGTCCTGTTAATGTTCTTATTATGGTGGGAGGGCTCATAGGAAAGGAGGGGAATTAGGGAGCAGGAAGAATTTAAGTGATCTAATAAAGAGCCTTCTGTATGTGCGGCAAGTAGAATTTAACAATTTTCATGGATGACAGGATGAGAGGAAAGTCCAAGTCAAAATTTGTGTAGAGTTATGTGCATCTGGAATAAGCAAGTAAGAGGCAGAAAATACGTATTTGGAATAGAATTGGATAGGGTTTGGAGACTGGAATCCTAGTTGCACACTATCTAGCCAGACCTGAGTGAGTCATTGAACTTTTCTGAACCTCAGGATCTTGTTTGCAGAGTGACAGGATGGCACCAGATGACCTCGAGGGTTTCTTCCAGCAGAAAAATTTATGATTTGGAAAGGGGTCAAAAAAACACCTGCTCCTTGAGGTTCCTTTTGAAAGCACGTTATCATCAAAAAGAAGTATTTATTCAGTAGCTGTATTAGTCCATTTTCATACTGCTGTGAAGAAGTACCCGAGACTGGGTAATTTATAAAGCTTTAAAAAGAGGTTTAATGGACTCATAGTTCCACATGGCTGGGGAGGCCTCACAATCATGGTGGAAGGTGAAAGAGGAGCAAAGGCACAGCTTACATGGTGACAGGCAAGAGAGTGTGTGCCGGGGAACAGCCCTTTATAAAACTATCAGATCTCGTGAGACTTATTCTCTGTCATGAGAACAGCACTGGAAAAACTCACTCTCATGATTCAGTTACCTCCCACTGAGTGCCTCCCACGACACGAGGGGATTATAGAAGCTACAATTCAAGATGAGATTTGAGTGGGGACACAGCCAGACCATATCAACAGCAGTTACTGAAAGCAGAGCACACAGCGTATGGCACCAAATCGCTCTGGAGGCTTCTTATTTGGTGCCTTGCTTAACACTTTTGCCTCTTTGACTGAGGGCCTGCTTATGTCTCCATAAGAACAGTGAAGCTGAGGGCCTTCCCCAGGGGCTAGGCTCTACCTCACATGCCCATGTACCTTGAGAAAGAAAGCTCTAGAACAGGTAGTGAATTTGCAGCAGAGCTGTCTGGGAAAATTTTAAATGCACTGAGATTTTGCTTTGCAAGAAAATCCATAATAATAGAAAGATAGAAGGAAGACTTTTTTTTTTTTTTTTTCCTGGAGTCAGGGTCTTGCTCTGGGGCCCATGCTGGAGTACCGTGGTGCAATCTCAGCTCACTGCAACCTCCTGCCTCCTGGGTTCAAGCAATTTTCATGCCTCAGTCTCCCAAGTACCTGGGATTACAGGCATGTGCCAGCATGCCTGGCTAATTTTTGTATTTTTAGTAGAGACGGAGTTTTACTATGTTGACCAGGCTGGTCTTGATCTCCTGGCCTCAAGCCGTCCATCTGCCTCAGCGTCCCAAAGTGCTGGGACTACAGGCGTGAGCCACGGTACCCGGCCAAGAAAGAATCTATTTTCTTCACTCACAGTATAGGTAGCCCCTAGTTTGGTGACCAGAGAACTTGTTATCTTCTCAATTCTCTCTTCACTTATTTGATTAACTTTTTCTTATGTATTTTTATCTGATTTTCATATAATAATCATTTTTAAAGTTTTCAAGTATTTATTCAGAAGTTTCTCTACCTGGTTTTTGGTGTACCAGAGTATCTTGCATAATGGAATTCTGTTTGAAATGAAGAATATCTGCTGTAAAGAAAGAAAATTTATTTAGTAACTTAAAAAGATTTAACAGCGTTTCATTATTTAGTGACCTGCTCCAAGTTTTGCCCACATGCACGCATCATAGGACCCTATTCACAGTTGAGTTTCTGTGGAGAGAACTGCTTCACTTCATTTTGTGGTCTCATGTCTCAATGTTTGAATTCCCTCAGAATGCACCTTATAATTTCAGGAGATGTAAGCGTGTAGGAGTTTATTTATGAAAGGCCCTAGGAATTCAAACACATGAATCTGTGCTTATTTACCTTCTGTGTAGCTAATGACTAGAGGAGTCTTGCCTAGTCCTTTGACAGCTAGTTTGTGACTGTATAAATTCTACTAGGAAAACAATTGTAATTTTGAAATGAAGCTCACTCTTAGGTAGTTTGTATTCTGTAGTAAAGTATGACTATAATAGATAATTATGTAACGGTTGATTTTTGTACCATTTGCAACTTTAGGTTTAGTTGTATGTATTTTGCAAAATTAACATATAAAATGTTGGTTGTACCTCTGAATACTTTCTTCCTGACCCTCTTTGACTTGATTAAATTGTGAGCGATTACATACTGGCTTTGAGGTTAGAAATTAAATAAGGTTCATTGATACTTAGAAAGTTATTTTATAAAGAATAGCAGCTGATACATATTTAATAGGAAGGCCTGGTATCCAAAAATTGACTGTATAGAGGCATTTTATCCAGTCTTTCTAAACAGTGTTTGATTGTACAACTCTACTTCCACGAATTTAAGATAGGTTTTTCTTAAGCCTTTAATTAAATTAATTTTTGTCCTTTCTCTTCTTGAATTCACTCAGATAATATAAATACATTAAGCAGACCTTTAAGGGAGAAATCTCTAAGAAGCTTTAAAAGAAATATTCTTTTGGTACCATTTTTCGAGTGCTGAGTGTTTTTATAATCCTTTACAGCAGTAGTGAGAACTATTTTATTAATAAATTGTATTAATCTTAAAGGAAATTAATCAGTGATTATGTTCAGCCAAAAAATGTTAAGCTTATATTTTCTCACAAAATATAAACACTTAACTTACATGTTTTTGGGATTGAAACCAGAAAAATGCAATCTGATTCAATATATGCAAGACTAATTTTTAGGTATGCTAGATCCTATATTATCATAGTTTAAGGGAAAGGAAAAGAAAGAAGGAAGATAAACATGAATGGGCAGACAAAGTAAGAGGTTATAGGGAAAGAAGAGAATGGAATTTGGGCAATAAAAAGAAAAAAAAAAACAGATAACAATTCTTATAAAAGCGGTAAAAAGGAAAAAAAAGAGAGAAGAAAGGTTAGGCACAGTGGCTCACACTGGTAATCCCAGCACTTTGGGAGACTAAGGCAGGAGGATTGCTTGAGCCCAGGAGTTTGAGACCAGCCTGGGCAACATAGGCGAGACCCCATCTCTACAAAAAAAAAAAATGAAAAATTAGCTCGGCATGGTAGTATGCACCTAAAGCCTAAGGTGAAAGATTACTTAAGCTCAGGAGGTCAAGGCTGCAGTGAGCTGTGATGGCACCACTGCACTTCAACCTGGATGTCAGACCGTGTGGAGAGAGAGAGAAGAAAGAAAGAGAAATTCCCATCCAGACCTTTTCTCCCAAAATAATTTATTCTGTCTTCTTGCTCCTCCACTACCCATCACCTTCTATACAGAGCT
Organism: Macaca mulatta; assembly: GCF_049350105.2. Lineage (NCBI taxonomy): Eukaryota > Metazoa > Chordata > Mammalia > Primates > Cercopithecidae > Macaca > Macaca mulatta. The sequence continues at coordinate 33,176,932 of NC_133412.1, read as the reverse complement.
AGCCAAAATAGATCAACCTTGCTGCAGAAACCCCCTATCCATTTCTCCCTGCTACGAAAACACATTCCTTTCCTTCCCAACTCTTCCCTGAGGCCTCGTTTTCAAGTCTAGCCTTCCAACGTAGAAGAATTCTCTTCCATCTTGGAAGCAATCCACTGCCTGTCACACAACAGTCATTTACTGCTGATCTCCAGGCCTATAACAGAAACTCTGTGTATCTAAGGAAATTATTCTGTGTCAGTTATCCAAGTACCGAACATGTTTGCCACTTTGTCATTTGCTCTTTATAACATATATATATGTTAGTAGTTTTGGCCATACACAAATTTGGGTGTTTTGTTGTCAAATTTATAGATCTTCTCTTTCATGCCTTCAAGGTTTGGTGTCATACTTAACAGTGTCCCACTCTTAAAATGTATTTCTAAAATTTTCAGCAGTTTGTTATTAATACTTTTTGGTTTCACTTTTAAACGTTTAGATATTATTCCGTCTGTAACTTTTCCTGATACAAGGCATGAGGTAGGGATTCAAGTGAAGTTTTTTCCAAATGGGTGCCCATTTTCTAAGTAATTTTTTTTTTTTTTTTTTTTAAACAGAGTCTTGCTCTATCGCCCAGGCTAGAGTGCAGTGGTGCAATCTCTGCCTCCCGGGCTCAAGCAATTCTCCTGCCTCAGCCTCTCAAGTAGCTGGGATTACAGGTGCCTGCCACCATGCCTGGCTAATTTTTGTATTTTTAGTAGAGACAGGGTTTCACCATGCTGGCCAGGCTGGTCTCAAACTCCTGACCTCAAGTGACCTGCCCACCTCGGCTTCCCAAAGTGCTGAGATTTCAGGTGTGAGCCACCATGCCCGGCCAAAATTCCTATAAAGTTGAGTTTCTTTCTGGGCAAATCTATTGAGCTGCCTGTCAATGCATGCACCAGAACCACACAGCTTTAATTGTTATCATTTATAATATGATTTATAATATGTTTTATCTGGTAGGGTTGATCTTCACTTCTTGCTCTTCTTTTTAAAAATTGTGCTGCTTATTCCTGCTTGTTTATGTTTCTATTTGAACTTGAGAATTGCCTTGTATCTTTTTTTTTTTTTTTTTTTGAAACGGAGTTTTGCTCTTGTTGCCCAGGCTGGAGTGCAGTGGCGTGATCTTGGCTCACCGTAACCTCTGCCTCTCGAGTTCAAGCAATTCTCCTGCCTCAGCCTCCCAAGTAGCTGGGATTATAGGCACCCGCCACCACGCCCAGCTAATTTTGTATTTTTAGTAGAGACGGGGTTTCTCCATGTTGGTCAGGCTGGTTTCAAACTCCCAACTTCCGGTGATCTGCCTGCCTCGGCCTCCCAAAGTGCTGGAATTATAGGCCTGAGCCACTGCACCTGGCCTATTCTTCTAAAATCATAATGTAGTTTTGTTGGAATCTTGGTAAATTTGTAGATTAACGTGGGAAGAATTGACACCTTTGTGAGACTGAGTCTCACAAAGATTAAACTATGAGACTGCCAAGATTAAACTATGTCTTTCCTTTATTTAAGTCTTCTTTTGTGTCCTTTTGGGAGCATTTTTAAGTTTTCTTCACCAGTTTATTTCAGTTTCTAATGCTTTCCTAACCAATCGGTATTTAATAGAATCTTTGACCAACTGCCTTTTCTTTTATGAGGTTTCTCATATAAAAGCATTAACTCTTGGTACTCTTTTCTATCAGTTCCTACTTTAACTGCCCTAACTAAGGCTTTATGTTAATTTTGCCGCTTGTTAGTCTCTGAGAAACCAAACTTCCAGTGCATTTTTTTTTTTTTAATCTTTCTTTGGCTGTTTTATGACTTGATAAAATGCCTTGCCTTGGTCTGGAGGAGAAAGAGAGAAATCAGACAAGGGAATCAGAATGACTTTTCCATCACTAGAGAATTCACTGTAGCAGTTATTTCTAAATCATTTGCCGTTCCGTATCTTGCCCCTCTATGCGTTTGACCTTTATTTAATGATTTTTTCCATGTGTCAGATAGTTATTGATTTCTACCATAAACAAGGTGCTTTCTCTGCAGGAAAGACAATGACCAATGAGAAATAATCCTTGCCCTCATTCAGCTGATAATTTAGAGAATAGCCTAAGATTACACGAGTAGTTTAAACTATGCTTCTCAATTTCTCAGTGCTTTCCAACTTTCCATGGTTGTTTATTTAAAAGATTTTTTGTCCTTTTTTTCTTTTAGATTTTTTTAAATTTTATTTTTGATTGACAAACAATAATTGTATATATTTATGGAGGACAATGTGATGTTTTGGTATATACTTACAATGCAGAATGATGAAATCAGGCTAATTAAATCTGTGACCTCACATACTTTCATTACTTTTTTGTTATGAAAATTTTAAATAGATTTGTCTTAAAGTTCTGTTTTATTGTTGTTTTGAGACAGGGTCTGGTTCTGTCTCCCAGGCAGAACCTGGTGGAAACTTTACAGGCTGGTGCCTTTAAACTTTTTTTTTGAAAAAGTTTTGGACAATTTTAGACAAAATTTCAATGGTTATCATTTTTGCAAAAAAAAAAAAAAGTCTTCATTATCATAAAGTATATTATGGTCTTAAAAATTGAGGATTGTTAATTCTGTCTATGCATAATTTCTAAAACTTGGTATAATAAATCTCTTTTTAAATTTCCTTTAGCATATAATTTCTAAAGTTAAAAAAATCATGCATAAACTTAATTGCTACCATCGTGTTTTTCAGCCTGGCTGGGTTGTTTTGGACCAACCAGATGCTGCTTGCCATTTGCAGCAACAACAGGAACCTTCTCCTCTACCTCCAGGGTGGGAAGAGAGGCAGGATATCCTTGGAAGGACCTACTATGTAAACCATGAATCTAGAAGAACACAGTGGAAAAGACCAACCCCTCAGTATGTGCTGATGGCTTTCACAGTTTTAATCTGGAAGCACTTTAACTACGAATTTTCATTTTGAAGTCATGTCTCAGATGGATTCATAACAGTATAGTGATCCATAAACTATAAGAATACTAGGATTTTTATGGCCCAGGACTTTGAAAATCCTAACTCTGCTGTTTCTTTTTTTAAATGACTTGATAATATTCAAAATTATTTGACACTAGATACTACCCTTTTAATTGTCTCTTAATTTTAGTAAGTTTTGAATTATTATATAGCCACAAATGGTATATATTTCTTTTTAGGCTGAATTAGAAGTCTTGGAGAATTTTTATAGTTTATTATTAAAATATAATAAAATGTTAATTTCTACAGTACTCTTTTTAAAATATAAATTATTTGTAAAATATAAAGGACTCAATAATAAGGGTCTTACGTTAAACACCCATTTGATAGTCCGGTCAATATCCACACAACTTCCAGCATGCACAGGTCAAAGATGGAACCACTTTCAACATATTCTAACTTATGTCTCCTCAGTGATTTTTTTTTATTATCATTAAACTGTGTATACATTTATAAAATCACCCATTCATATTTATTCTCAAATCCCCTTCCATTTTTCCTTCCATATAGTCTTATAAAGTCTTCCTTTAGTCTTCTGTTTGAAACATACTTGTAATTTTTTAATGTGTTCATTAGTCTCCTAATTTTTGGCTTTGATATTTTGTGCCTGATATATGCCAGGCACTTCCATAGATATTTTCTGTTCTCATATCCTTCCAAAACAAATCAGCAATTCAAGTACTTCATGGCACAGAAGCTTCAGTCTTCATAGAGTGACATACAGACTGCAAAGCTGAAGACACTATAAAATTCTGCAGAATTGCCCTGTTGCATACCTCAGTATTATGGCAAGCCTTACTTGAGCAAAATGACATTTCTTTCACTGTGGCTGATGTCATTTTCAGGTAGCCAAAATCAAATATTTAGGGGGAAAAAAAACAAGCTTTCCCTTAGAACTATGTATCAAAGTTATGTTTTCTTTAGCTACAGTGCAGTAAGAACTGGTCTTCCAACTAGCCTGAGCTCATGTGGCATTAAATAAATTAACAATAATTTTATTATTAAATATTTGAACAAAATTCTTGATCTGATAGACTGGTTATATTAAATGCAAATAATTAGAATAATATAAATGACTGGGGTAAGGGTGTTCAATCTGATTTTTTTTTTTAATTTTTGTGGGTCCCTAATAGGTATATATATTTGTGGGGTACATGAGATGTTTTGATGTAGGCATGCAAGGCATAATAATCACATCGTGGAAAATGGGGTGTCCATCCTCACAAGCCTGTATCCTTTTTCTTACAAACAATCCAATTACAGTCTTCTGGTTGTTTTTAAATGTACAATTCAATTATTATTGACTGTAGTCACCTGTTAAGCTATCAAATACTAGGTCTTATTCATTCTTTCTATTTTTTTTTAAATGCTCGTTAACCGTCCAATCTGATTTATTGTACTCCTAAGCTCAGACAAATCTTTACTATTACCGTTTTCAGAACAGGCTCATGACTGTATATTACCAAAAACAGATACCATTCCTAACAGATATGTAATTCCTAAGCTTTTCATTATAAAATTCTTACACCATCTTTCATTCTGCCCTTCACATTGATGCATGGAGTACTCTACTCCTGGCTTAAGACCAATTCTAGAAAATATACTATCTGATTCACAAAAATGTATGTGTAACTCTATTACTCTTATAATAACATGGCAAAATAATGTAATGAAATAATCTGTGAAGCTCTCTGATAGTCATTCATTCAGCAAATATTTTTGAGTACCTATATGTGTTGGACATTATCCTAGACACAGTGACACTTAAATATCAAATCAGACATGTTGTACCTTTCCACAAAACCTTAAACTCAGTAAGGTACTCTAAATATACCAGTCTGCCTACCCATGATTGAATCTATGCATGTTGAAGTAGCCTTTGATCAAAGACAATACTTTTTTTTTCTTTTTTTTTTTTTTTTGAGACGGAGTCTCGCTCTGTCACCCAGGCTGGAGTGCGGTGGCGTGATCTCGGCTCACTGCAAGCTCCGCCTCCCGGGTTCACGCCATTCTCCTGCCTCAGCCTCCCAAGTAGCTGGGACTACAGGTGCCCACCACCACGCCTAGCTAATTTTTTGTATTTTTAGTAGAGATGGGGTTTCACCGTGTTGGCCAGGATGGTGTCAATCTCCTGACCTCATGATCCGCCCGCCTCGGCCTCCGAAAGTGCTGGGAGTACAGGCGTGAGCCACCGCGCCCGGCCAGACAATACATTTTTTAATTGATCTAATGTAGATTTTTTTTTCAACGATCACAGAATCTTTGACAATCATTTTAACTGCTTAAGACATGGATGATGACTTTTTATACTTCCAATATAGGGACAACCTAACAGATGCTGAGAATGGCAACATTCAGCTGCAAGCACAACGTGCATTTACCACCAGGCGGCAAATATCCGAGGAAACAGAAAGTGTTGATAACCGAGAGTCTTCCGAGGTATAAGTAGTTTCCTAGTTCTCCTTGATAGACACGTTATAGCAATAAAGTATGTGTGGCTCAAGCTTATTCTGTTCATTTTAGAACTGGGAAATTATAAGAGAAGATGAAGCCACCATGTATAGTAGCCAGGCCTTCCCATCACCTCCACCATCAAGTAACTTGGATGTTCCAACTCATCTTGCAGAAGAATTGAATGCCAGACTCACCATTTTTGGAAATTCAGCCACAAGCCAGTCAGCATCCAGCTCAGTAAGACGCTCTTAGATTTTGTTATGGCTTCAGTAGTTTATATTATGCTTATTATACCATTCAACAACTAACTTTTATGTAAAATTTTGTCTTAAATGCAATAATATGTAATAATATGTTAGGGATCTTGGGAGTTTATAACATGGGCATTTTTCAAATATCCCCATCAATAGTATGGACCAGAGTCATGGCATCCAAATTTCCGTTATGTGAATACCCTCCAGACAAAAATCACTAGGGACACATTTGTAATTGAACAACTTGGGTTTATTATTCATTTCGGCAAGGGAGAACACGCACCATGGTGTTTTGGTAGCAGAATGTTAGAAAAGACTTCAAGGATTTGGGCTCCCGTTAGGTGATTTTGAAGAGGGTTTTAGGAAGCAGGACTTTGCTCTGTGTGAGATGCTGTTGGGAAGCCCGGATAATTCTATGATTTTGCATCTCAAATCTTATCCGTAGTGAGGCTAAAGCAATGATTAGCAAAGTAGAACAGTCACTCACATTTGCCAGGAGAGGGAAATGTTTGGTATTTTGTGGCTTGGACAGTGTTCATGTTTTGTCTATATTCAGCCACAATGACAGAGTGGTCTTGATTTTGTCTTGATCTTACCTATGAGTGCCAGGCCAGCTCCTGGATGTTAGGGACTGCTTTTCTCTCTCCCAGTTATGCTGAACTTGGTTTTTTGTTTGTTTGTCTGTTTGTTTGTTTTGAGACGTCTCACTCTGTCACCTAGACTGGAGTGCAGTGGTGCTGTCTTGGCTCACTGCAAACTCCACCTCCCAGCTTCAAGCGATTCTCATGCCTCAGCCTCCTGAATAACTGGGATTACAGGCACACACCACCACGCCCAGCTAATTTTTGTATTTTTAGTAGAGATGGAGGAGTTTGACCCTGTTGGCCAGGCTGGTCTTGAACTCCTGGCCTCAAGTGATCCACCCACCTCAGACTCCCAAAGTGCTGGGATTACAGGCATGAGCCACTGCTTCTGACCTGAAGTTTTAACATGATATCACAAATGTCACCAACAGGTATATATGAATAAGAACTGATATACTTTGACTAAACAAGGAAATCGATGACATTTTCACTTCAGCCACTACTGTAAAAACTGTTGTCCATAGGGTTCAGAATAAAGTATTCCAGCATATGCTTCCATGATGAGAACTTCATAGCTAGCCGTCTAAACTCTCTCATCAGGGGAGATTCAGTAGGAGACAAAGATTACTCTCTG